>NW_025999900.1:51129318-51274334 GCF_001458135.2 Marmota marmota marmota
CTTGCAGGAGTGATTGGAAGCTCTGCCCCTCCGTGGGCCACTGGGCCTTTTCTGTCGGTGATCACAGTTCCACCTACCTGGCAGGCGCGGGGGGTGGGGGGCGGCTCTGCCCCTCAGCAGGCTGCTGGGCCTGTACTGTGGGTGGTCACAGTTCCGTCTACCTTGCCAGCGCAGGGGGATGGGGCGGCTCTGCCTCTCAGCAGGCCGCTGCTCCTCTTCTGCCAGTGGGTCGCAGGCCCGCCTACCTTGCAGGAGTGATTGGAAGCTCTGTCCCGCCGCGGGCCACTGGGCCTTTTCTGTCGATGGTCACAATTCCGCCTACCTGGCAGGCGCGGGGGGTGGGGGGCGGCTCTGCCCCTCAGCAGGCCGCTGGGCCTGCTCTGTGGGTGGTCACAGTTCCCTCTACCTTGCCGGCGCAGGGGGAGGGCGAGGCTCTGCCTCTCAGCAGGCCGCTGCTCCTCTTCTGCCAGTGGGTCTGTATCTCTTCTTATAAGGACACTAATTCCATTCATGCGGAATCCCCCCTCAGAACCTAATGGCCTCCCATAGGGTCCACTTCTAGATTCCATCACATTGTGGATTAGGCTTCAACAAACAAATTCGAAGAGGACATAAACTTAGTCTATATCAGTCTATAGCAAGTATAAAATATACATGAAAATGAATATGGCACTACTGCAGAGAGCGACAGTTTACCTGCTAGCCCAGTTGGTTGTTGCAGGTTTGCATGGAAGCCTCTGGAATGCTGGCATGAATGTAAAGAATAGGAGGGTTGCAAGGAGGGATGGAGAAGAGCCAGACACAACTTCTGCAAAGGAGGCAGCAGTTGGATTAGCAGAAGGTGAAAAGGAAGTGATCAGTGCAGTTTCTTAGTTTTCTTGAAGGTGAGAGCTTTGAAGAGGGGGAGCTTCTTTGGGAGGAATTAACGGCATATGTTGATCCCCAGATTTAAGAAAGAGCATGACCCATTTCAGAAACCAAATTCTTATCTTTAAGGTGCCATGAACTTGGTAAGAATGTGCTAGAAATAAATATTATTCAATGTATGTTGTTGTTTTTATGTTATTTTCAAATTATTGAACCACAGCATACATTTATCTATTCCATCACTCATCACTTTCTCATTCAGTAGAATCAACATGAGTTTATCCTTTCAAATGTTCACAAACCAAAAATTGCTTTGGACATTGCCAGTTATATATACACCCTAATGATGGCACATTGCTTGTCACAAGTATTGCTTACAATCAGAATGTCTTTAACACTTTTAAGGCAGAATGCATGATTTTAATGTACATAGAATAATATTAGTGATTCATTAGTTTCCAATATTTTGAGCATGTATTTACATTTGTTGCTTTAACTCAATTATTTATATGTGGAAGTTGAACAGCTTCTATTGAAATTCAGGTAGAAACATTAAAGAGATAGGTATACACAGTCTGAAAGATAATTTATCATAACATATGAATTTATCACACCTATATTTCTAATCTATAAAAATTCTGATTTATTTGAAATACTATACTATTTAAATTGCATGACTTGGCATGTGATAAGACATTCCTCTACACACAAAATAACATTTTATTTCAAGACTGCTTGATCTTTCTGAAGAGTTTTATTCAATAATGAGGGATCCACATTTTAAGGAATTATTCAAGTGTGTGAAGTTATTTTATCAGTCAAGATCCAATTAAGAGTGAAAGACTTCCATTTGAAAAAAAAAAAAGTATAATATAAAAAAATATTAATTATGCTGGAGGGGTAATTATAATGTTTGGAGAAAAACTTTCAAGAATACTCAAAGACTGAGAGTCCTCAATAGAGGAACAACCCAAAAGGCAGAATTAGGGGCAAAGAGGGGTCCTCAACAGTGAGATTCAAAACTCGTTGTAGAAGGTATGATTACAGTTCATGGAATGATGAAGAAGTTACTCAGACCCAGACCAGAACTTGACCAGACATCAGGGAGGTACCAAACATCTTTTAGAGGTGTAGGAAGTAATAAGACTAAAGGGGTGAACACAGAGGTCTCCAGAAGTCAGTTTACCTGCAGGATGTCACAAGGCCTGGGATTCATGCTGGCTATTTTGAAAAAACCACAGAGAGGGGATTGGCAGGCTTTACCATGGGATTCAAGCTAGAAGAGAGCATGCTTTAGAAAAGAGCATCTTTGGCTTGGTTCAGATAAAACAGAAAAACCTAAGACCTTATTTGTAATATAAAATTTATGCTTATTCATGACTCTTTACATGTTCATTTTTCTTGATGAACACTAAACCACATTTGCAACATGAGGGCTGATGTAACTTGCTGGTATTCATTGGAAGAAGATATAATGGAGAATGAGAATGGCAGGGGCAAGGTGGTAGCTGGGGTTGACAAGGGCCGCAATGCATCTGCACACAAGTTCTGTGTGGTTGTCTTAGCCAGAGCCACTGTGTAATCACTGATCAAACCACAATACTTAGGCATGAATATTCTCCTAGTTTTTTTTTTTTCAGTTATCATTATTGAGGTTTGAAAGAAGCAAGGTCCTTTTCAAAAGGCAAGGAGATGCAAATGCCTGGGAAGGAATCTCACCAGCAATATCTGGAACATGGGAGGTGGGTATTACAAATATCCTCGTTATTAATATTTTTTATTTCAAATCACTTAGAGTTCTGATTTTCCTTATTGCCATCAAAGTATTCTGAGGTATTCAATGTTTATTTAAGCAAGATTTTGCTGCGTAATTGTGCAATCGCCTAAAGACTGAACACACCCGGACAAAAATTCCTCAAATAACAAACTGCTTAGGTTGTTTGTCCAGGAAAAGCCTGCAGAATCCACGCAAGGATGGTTTGAAATCCGCTTTTCAATAGTGGACATGCGCAGAAGGAGCCAGGTCATCCAGCTGATGACCTTCTGAAGCCTCAAGCTCAAAATCCCCCAGGCAGAAAGAGATAACTCCCCACCCCACCAAATTAACAGGTGAACTGTGAAGAGGGTGATCACTGTCTACACTGCACAAAACCTTGGACTTTCCCCTCCTACCCAAGCCTTAAGCTGTGTCTACCTTAAAGTTTCCCCTTAGTAATGGAAGGCAGACCCAGCTTGCAACTCCAGGGCTCCAGACCCACTGATCACAATCAAGCCCCTTGTTTCTGTAAAAACAGTGCCAGAGTACTGGTCTCTATGTCTGCTGGGAAGCCAGCCCATGCACAATTGTCCCACCTTTAGATACAATTATATACTTCTTTCAGTAACTTTCTTCTTCTGTTCTTTAACTTTGTTTTTCCACTTTTAAGCTCATTCCTCTAACTCTCTCCTTTCTAATTTAAAACTGAATTTCTAATTTAAAACTGAATGAATACTTAAATGTAAGTAAATCTAAATATGTAAATATTTAAAAACATTTAAACTAAATATTTCAATAACATTGCAATGATTATTGCAGGAAATTATTTTGAAACACTTCACACCTACTAATTTATTTAAGTTTCATAAAAATCTCACAAAATGGATGCTTTAATTATCTGTTTAACGTATAAAGGATCTGAAGCACAGAAAGGTTAACTGATTAGCCCAAGTTACATAGCAACTAAGATGATCCAGGTAGGATTTGAGTTTGGTTAACTTTGGCTATGCAATCATTGCTCCTAATGACAGAATATCGCCACTTTGAGAGTCTAGCAAATGAAACAGTTGTGACATTATCACAAAATCTGATGATGAAATCTTGTTTTTAAACATTCTACATCAAAGAATCTAATTATCAAATAGTTGGCTTTTCTAAATATATCTCTATGATTATAATTTGGAACATAGCACTTATCTGAAAATTTAAATGAAACCAAATATCAGGTCATAAGTTATTCATTGGCAGATTAAGCTAGCTAGCTTCCTTTTTTCTTCCTTTCTTTCATTTCAAGTTTGAAGATCATTTAATCTGCATTTGTGAAAAGATTTAGGTTTAGCACATTGAGTGTGTCTTGGTCAGCTTGGTTATTTAATGTTTTATTTTATTTTATGTTTTAAAGGGGGATCTCAATGGAACTTGTAAAAATTGTTAGATTAGACCAGCCACTGGGATGCTTCAATTCTTTCTCTAAAAGGATATTACTGAGGGTGGGCATCCTTTGGTCATACACAATCATACAATGAAATGATCTGCATACCTGTGTGTGTGTGTCATTTCTAAAAGAAAAAGTAGAAAGTAAAAATTAGCCGACTTAATCCTGATATGCACAAAGGGCAATTGGAAGACTGAATAATTAAGTAAAAAGAATGAAATTGCTCAGGCAGTCAATACTCTGTGCCAGCCTTGTTCGAGGAATGAGGGCAGAGTGGAAATGAATGCTGAAATGAAGCTTCTCAGCTGGTATATTAAATCTTACTCAAGAAATTTGGAAATTTGCATTTCCACAGTGGGAACAGCTCATGCTCAGTAAGCAAGTTAATGTAGGACAATCGTCACACTAACAATTCATAGAAGAGACCAGTGGCAGAGGTCAGCCTCCTACCTTTCTTATTATGTGAGGCAATGTTGTATAATAGCCTGGGATCCTTTCATTTTAAGCAAGAGAATAATCACTAAACAACCGAGGTCTAAAAAAAATAAAAGCCATGGAACAGACAGATATTACTGAATAGCTGGCCACTTCCTTTCTAAAATGAATAATTGCAGGCTTTTATTGGTTTAGTTTTCATCTGCTTGAGAACACTTCCCCCTTCTTTTTGGTGGGTTTGTTTGTTTTAAGACCAGCACCGCAGGGAGAACAGCAAAACACAGCTTTTCTGAAAAGTCTTTTGTATCTGTTCATCTTGGCCGAAGAATTAATCCCAGACCTGACTGTTTATATGACAATGTTGATATCTGATTCTGTCACTCAAAAGAAAATAGGAAACTTTCTCTTGACATCAGTAATTCTCTTTCTCCCTGGCTTGGGTAAGATACAGACCTTATTTTAAATTCTATTCCTTCATAGGGAAGAATGGTTATGTATGATGATTTAAAATTCATATATCATTAACCGATCTTTGATTGTTTATTTGAAAAGTCTTCAAAACCAGGTGAATTAAACCAAAAGCTTCTCAATCTGGTCTTCTAATAACCTTTTATATTTCAAACTCTTTTGTCTGTTATGCACATTTTGTACTTCTATTTCTTTTCTTATTCATCCCGCTTCTGAACTCCTCCATCTGTGCTACTTGAAGTCCCTTTACTTTAAAAGAAGGCTACTTTTGACATACTAATATTATGAGCATTTTTGTAAAGAATAAATATGCAAATAAACAAGTATATCTTATCCTGCAGTGTCTTTTTACTTCATTAGTCACATTTAAAATTATAAAAATTAGGTTCAAAAATTACCAGATTTCATTGCCAAAAAATGCATGAAGACAGCATATGAATCTGGAGCCAAGTTGAGAAATATCTTACAAAATTTGTTTAAAGAAAATGTTTGGAGAAACAAGGCTGTACTTAATCTATGAGTACCCAGATTTGCTTCTTCATAAAATGCATGACTATTTTATCTAAGTGGAGGCCTCAGAAAATTTTGTGAACAGTAGTATAAAAGGACTTTTTAATGTATCAAATGTTACATAGAGAAAAAAAAAAGTTTTAAAAAGTGTCCAGAGTACTTGCTATGTATAATCTCCATGTACATATTTCACTTATAAATAGATGTCAATAGAAGGTTCTTTGAGTTTTATCTAAGCATCATAGTGAATTTCTCTGCACATTAGAGAATGTTTATGCTTTCTCACAATTACCAGCTTCTTTTCAGATTATAAGCCCCTAGAGTTCAAATAAAATATCAAATCACATATTTAAGAATAGATCATAGTAAGTTATCAACAATATTTATGGAAGGAATAAAAATTTTTCTGACTTTAATCAAGCCTTTCTGTATTTCTCTCTAACTCCCTTTATGTTTTGCCATGAAAGTACTGTTCATGTGTATGCTATTTAGGATTAGCCATGTGTGTTAGTGATGTATAATGTTTTCATCAGAAAAATGAATAGAAGGATGAAATTTAGGAAAGTAGTTCAGAATAGAAATAATGATTTATCATTTGATGCATGGTGGGGCTGTTAAGAGCAAAGACTTTGGATAAATTTAGAAAAGTTTGTTTATTTGAGCAAAGGACAATTCATGAATCAGGCAGCACTCAAAATGAAAAGAGGTTCAGAGACCATATCCTCACAACAGGAGCAGTGAACTGTTTAAGGCTGAACATAGGAAAAAAGAAAGAAAGAAAAAAAAAGAAATTACCCCATTGATTTCTGAAAGGTGCTTACCGTATTTGTGTATGATCTGGTGGAAAGTGCCTAGTTAGAGGTCAGCTGGCAATTTCTGATTGGCTCGCCTTAAATTCTGTTTTACTGTTTATACTGGGCTTTAGTCTGCTTGCTTAGGAAACCAGAATGCTAGAGCCATCTCAGCCTAATAGCATTCCCATTAAAATTTTTTAACAGTATATTGCAGATACTTGTTAAACAAAGGCTCAATGATTGCTAATAGATTTGGGTACCTTTGAAAAGCTGTTGACAGTTGCTCTTCACACTTCTTACTCCAACCTCTGTGCACATTTGCTAAGCTTATGCTACAAAATAGGAGGAGGTTACATTGTAATAAGTCTTAAGGAAGATTTGTTCCAGTGGAGGAAAAAGGAAGAGGTTCTCTCTAGGAAGCACAACGTTGGCTCCTTCTTCCCTTGGTGCTCTGTGTGCTCAGAGTTTTTCTTATGTTTTCTGGCCTTTTTGATGACCCCCTCTGGTTAGCTCACCCAACCTGGAACACCCGATCCTCTGATGTTCTAGATTCCTGACTGTGTTCCTGAGCCCTGAGCAACTGATACACAGACTGCTGTCTGACCTCTGCCTATTATTTGGCATGCCACAGTTTGTTCTCCAGACTAATCATCCTTAAAGACTGGCTTTCCAAAGTGCACACGTGGAACCTGAGAGTACTCTGTCTCTGATCGTAAATCATACTAATGGGACCCCTCCTTTTCCGTGCTTTCTCTCCTCCCCAAAATCTCCCAGGCATATGATGGTGTCTATTTTGCAATCCTTTACTGGGACTTGACTATGCCTTGGTCACACAGAAGTAACTCCAAGACCTAGCATAAGCATATTATACCTAGCATAAGCACCTTCATAGAGCTGTAAGGATGTTTTCCAGATTAAAGAATGAGGGTAATAAAGAAGGCTAAAGAACGGGTATTATTTAGACTAGGAATGTAATGTCTGAGGGACAATTTCATAATGGTCTCCAATTATGCCGACAGTTCTATTAGCATCTTCGTGCTGCAAATTGCAGCCAGCTGTTTTTAATCTCTACCGAGGATGGAAATCATGAATATGAACATCAATAATAGCACAAGAGATCAGGGGTAAGCATAAAGAGGAGTTTCCTGATGGGATTTGCTTATAGCAGTCTCAATGCAAACAAAATATGGGGAAAAACTCATTGAGTCTCATATCGTAGATTTCTTTGGGGAGAATTGGAATATTAAACCGTGAATGACTAAAATTTTCAACTGGTTCACAGTAACAATGTTCAAACTCATCGGCTTTCCAGGTGGAAAGAATAAAGACTGAAGTTGACATGGATACTCTGATCTTCACGGTCATCTCCTTCCATTTGTCTATCATCACAATACACGTCCCTCATTGCAGATTGTCTTTACTTTTCTGTTTCAAGTAACTGTGATGAGGCTATAAGGGCTGGACATGACAAGGCATCTGTTTTTGGCAACAGTTAACATGGGGCTTATATTGTTGTGCATCATATCACAAAAGAATAATTTAAAAGAAAAGCATCATGCCATTATTTTTTATTTTACTCATCCATTCCCAAGATAGTCAGCTCCAAAGAAAGCATAAGTTGTCAGTCACTGTGCCAGAAATGCCAATTAAAAACGACACTGTAAAAAATAACAATAAAAAGAAAAAAAACCCACTGTATTAAATTGTGATGCCATCCTTTAATTACCTGAACTGAAATATGTTCCTATCAATTTTTACCCTCTATGAATTTATCAACATTGATTAGAAGCTTAACTCCATTGAGGAAGAAAACATAAAACTCTTCACTTTTTAGGCATCTTAGGTAATTGGGCCGGAGCCATATAAATGAGACGGATAAAAGACAGATTAACATCAATGACAACAACAACAACAACAACAAAAAGACAAATTTATTTAACCTAGGATTTACATGACACAGGGAACTTTATAAGTCCTCAAACTGGTTAATCTCATGTTTTTAAGCCAGGTGTGATGAGGAATGAAGAGTCATGGAAAATCCATATGACAAGAAAACAGAGGCTATGGTCAGTGAACAGGGGATGCTGGGCAGGGCTTGGAACCCCTTCATCCTCAGAGACTAGCCTGCCCCTACCGATCTGCTTCATGGGAGAAGGAGAAAGACAGAGTCCCACCTTGACCTGCTGCTCCTCACATTCTGTGGCTTAAAATATTAAGTATGCCAAAGCCCCTTAGGTTGGGTTAGTGTGTTCTCAAATCTGTCCCATGTTAGCTTAGTAGATACCTGGCTGAACTTTCCATAAGTCCTGTTTTTCTTCTAGCATTTTAAAACTTTTCTTCAACTCATGTGAACTCAGAAAGACTTTACTAAGAGAGTTTATGGTGATCTAATATCTAGCACTCATAGTATCTGATAACTAATCTACATATGTGTCTAATATGTGTCTATTTTTTCCTTCAAGATTACCCATAAAGTGGCACTGAGATCACATTCAGAAATCAGGCAAACGTATTTCCCTAAGTAACCTGAAGAGCATGACCCATGAGGCTGGATATGCAGCTAGCTATGCCAAGCTTCTGGGCAGGTGAGAGTCCTCTCCCAGGAGTGTATGGAAGCAGCAGATAGTTTCCTACTCCTATCAGAAGTATCACTTTGCTTTTGACAAAATTATAAACCTATAATTATCAGAAAGTTTTCTCACTCTTTATCTCTTTTGTGTCTACCTAATACATATTTATGGATGAAAGGATAGTGTTATGATCTGAAAGTGTCCTCTGATTTTCATAGGATGTAACTCAACTGGCTGATGAATACAATTAGTGACTTTATAAAAGAGATCAAAGAGAGTGACTTTATCTTTTTGCCCTTTTGGCTTCATTCTTTAGGGGACACAGTGTTTATGCCCTCTAGAAGATGCATCTTGGAAGCAGGCACTGGGCCTTCTTCAGACACCAAATCTCACAGCATCCTGAACTTGAATCAGTCTCCAGAAATCTGAGAAATAAATTTCCATTATTTATAAATTACTCAGCCTCAGGGATTCTTTTTTTTATATATATCAACATAAACAGACAGGACTTATGGAGTTCCTTGTTCAAATACTCCACAAATTGAAGGAATGGTTGCTATCTTGCAATGTCCACCTACCTTGAATTTGTCAGACTGGATCACAAGTTTGACTCTTCTGGGTTTAGGGTAGAACCTTTGTTCCTGTATCTAAAAGTGCCATCCCGTTGTTCAGAATGCTTCAATCAGGGTCAGTTTTCCCTTTTGCTTCCTTTTCTACAAAACACCTCTTTTAAGTCAACTTCAGCCAATCACTTTTTCTTTGTGGGGAGTGGAGGGACCAGGGATTGAACTCAGGGGCACCTAACAACTGAACCACACTCCAGCCCTATCTATCTATCTATCTATCTATCTATCTATCTATCTATCTATCTATTTATTTTTATTTTTGAGACAGGGCCTCACTAAATTGCTTAGTACCTCCTTAAATTGCTGAGGCTGACATTGAATTTGCAATCCTCCTGCCTCATCCTCTTAAATTGCTGGGATTACAGGTGCATACCATTGTACCTGGCCAGCCAGTCACTCTTTAAAGACTTAGGCCAAGACTGGAGAATGGTTGTGACTTTGGGGGATTTTTAGACTTAAGGCAATACTGAGGCGCCTTTTCAAACTCACTGAATTGTATTATCTTTAAGATCTTTCTCTACTCTGTTAATCCCTTAAAGCAAACCAACAATTAGAGCCATAGTTCTCAAAATTGGGCTGGTCTCAAAGCTTAATAAGCTTCCTAGGTAATTCTGATGCACATCAGAGTTTAAGAAACTGAAATTAAGGAACTTGCCATCAATCATGAGTTGGCCTTCTTTGAAACAGCTGGATTTAACAGAAAGTAGTGTGGAAAGTTGTATCACAGTGCTTGAGGATGCACCAGCATTATCTGTCAGAAATCACCACTCTTTTGGTTCAGTTGGGCATTGCAAAAATTTCCATCACTCTTGTATTCAAGTCCATAAATGTTTGTCAACATCCTGGGCCACCTCTGCATGTTATAAGGAACTCAGTGTTCTCTGTAACCTCTTGGGCTTAAGCAAGAACCACTCATCCTAAACAGTATGCTTTCCTGCATTTTATTTGGGTCAGCTATTAGACTTCTTCCAGGAGCAAGATTTGTAAAATGTACAAATAAACAGTGTAAAATGTGTAATTTGTAGTTGCTTCAACAATATGATATTTGGTCCCTGGCAAAAATCAAGTTTTAAATAAAAATCCAGTGATTATTGCATACCTACACTGTCACTGTATGAAGCCTTGAATCGTATAAAATGTAGAACCTTATGTGATGCAGTTACTAAAGATAATAAAAAGATAAATGGCACTTTTACCAATAAATCACAATCAGAACTCTATACAACAAAGGAAGACCTGGCAGCAGAAATAATGCAAGTGTTTTATAAAATCATTTAAATAAATATGAATGACTGAATGAATGAATGAACATAATTGGTAAATTGATGGGATAGATAATGCTATAGAAGTTTAGGTTCAGGAAAGAGCATTTTAGACTGATATGATTCCAGAAACCATTCTGAGAAAGGCAAACATTTTGAGGGAGGCAGATTATAATATTATATTTTTATTCAAATTGATAGTCACACTAGTGAAAATTAGGCTGATTTCTTATGGTGTTTATATATAATTGGTAGAAAATGACCACTTAATATTTGAATATAAGGGTATTTAAGCAGAGGGTCAAAGAACTGCAAAGATGGGGCTTTTATTGTTTTGTTTTTGTTTTCTACTGCAACATTTTCTTTTCTTTATTTTGTGTTTGGCTTAACTCACTCTGGCAGAGTAAACATTCTAAAAACATCGTTTGTCAAAGTTCACAACAAAACCTTCCTACATAAACCAATGGAGGGAGACAAGACAGTAATGGGCCTGTTGTTTCACTAAAAGTCATTTTACACTTGTAAAGAAAGTCACTCCAATTCGCTTAATGACCTTTGGCAAAATAACATCTTGAATCATTTTCACTTAAGTGTGTGTCTCCTAATGTGGGAACTGAACGGAAATGTTATGGTTCCAAAAATGCCCATTTTTACCTGCTGAACACACCCACTACACACATAAATATAGTAAAAGAAAAAAAAAGAATTAAAGGAAAAGAAAAATGAAACCGCAGCACTCTAGCAGCTGTTGCTGTTTTCTGGCTAATGGGCCTTATTTAGAGGAAAAAGTAGCAATTCTATTCTCAACTCTGCATGTGTGTAGGGTGGATAAAAAAAAAATGTCAGGCCCAGGAAAACATCATTATATCCTCCTCTGTCTGTTTAGTATAAAGACACATTTTTCCTCCCACCTTGCTCGACAAAAATAGAAAGACCTGTCTGAGGGAGACAGAAATTAAACTCCCAGACTGAAAAGTAGGCTTTGCTGGCCACATGGAGGAGCTTGGATGACTTACTGCATATTCCACATTTTCAACACACAAAACATCACTTACTGCAGTTATGTGATTACCAAATTAAGTCATTATACACCAAGGTACTTATCATGGGTTAATTACATCTTGGGGATATACTTAAAACAACAAAAAAGAGCCCAGCAGGAAACAGGAATCCTTCCCATTACAAGGCTCCTTCATAATGGAAAGGTATCCAAGTAGGCAGGTAGAGGAGACGAGAAAACTCCACTGAGAGATGTGGAGCTGAAGGTCAGGTCAGACTGAAAAAGCCTTGACACCCAGATTTTGATCCCGTAGACCCCACTTATAGTTCCAGGACATCCACGGTGTATACGTGTGGGTCACTAGGAATGCACGGGGCTGGGAAGATGTTCCAGAAAGATGTGAACAACCATCCAACCACAGATCTGAATGCATTTGCTACCACTCCCATGGAACTCTAATCACTGAAAAATTACACATTCAAAAAGATACCTCTGCATGGGAAACTCAGGCTCCAAAGATTTTGAAAAATGTGGTTTTGAAAAATATCGATGATATCACTTCAAGGTAACTTAAGAGAAAATTTCTCCAAAATGTTCAATCAATGATATACATGCATCCACAAACATGTGTGCATGCATGCTACTCACAGGTATCCATATATATAATCACATATAGGCAAAATGGTATAGATGGACCAATGTTTAAGAGTTACCCAAGTCTTGAAAATTGTTACCAATTACTGAAGAATAACCTTATATATCAACATGAACATCATCAAAACCTCTTTAATTTTATGACTGTTACTTAAGGAATTTTACACACAAACACACACACACACACATACACACACGCACACATTAAGCTCTGCTCAGAGAAGTTATGGTGGCATATTTTTTAAAGAGAACTCCTGATACATATGTTTTCATAGAAACAAAATTTCACTATAGGATGGCTATAGCAAATGCGCTGTATTATGTCAAATTAAATAAGAATATGTTGAACACCTAAAGCAATATAACCTATTCATTAAATAGGGATCACACTTCCATTTGTAGGTGGTTATGTAAAAAAAGACCAATGTCACATACACACTCACCAAAAGAAAAACAAAGCAAAACCAAGCAAAACAAGGTAGGTATTTAGACAGAAAAGTTATCTGCTTTAGGAGAGATAATGAAAAGTGAAAAAATTATGACATCTTGTAATATCTTGTAAGTTGCTCTATGTCTCTAGTCATTGGAAAGTAGATTACTGCAATATTTTTAGTTTGAAGGCATGTAAATTTTAAAGTACGATCTGTTTAGGATAAAACAAGCATTGACCAGAGAGTCAGCAGATCTAAATTCTAGGTCAACTTGTCTCTTGCCAGCTCTGTGTTTGAAGTCCATTCACTATGTACTTAACATAGCTTTCACACCTAGCTCTGCCCTTTCCTTGTTTGTTCCCCAAATATCTACAGTTCCAAACATCACACACACACACACACACACACACACACACACCTATAAGTCACGACTTACAGGGACTGACTAAATGATATAGTCCCTTCCCTTGAGATCTTGTAGCACTCATAACAAAATTGATGTATACAATATCCAAGAAAATATGTAGCTGGACATTCTATTGTCCAAATATTTAATTCTATAGACATTGTACTTTTCAAAAGTGACTTCAAAAAAATGTCCCATTTAGACCAGGAGAATAGTGGGGAGTCTGTCCGAACAAGTAGTTTACACAGTGAGACAAACACAAGCACCAGAAGTTGGGAAAAGCTGTAGTCAGGGAGTGACTTAGCAACATAAGCTGCACATTGGAAAATGTGAAAACTCACCTGGCCAAAATCAGGTACAATGTGGTGCACACAGTCCATTCTGGTCCCATATTGTGTTTATAACAAAATCTAAAAATAACTGGCTTTCAAATCCAGTCTTTAATTGTAGGTGAAAAAAACATTGAGAATATTTTAAATATGGGTAAAATTGGGCAGGACCCCACACTGATGAGGTCTTGGGAAATGAGGACTTTCATAGTGCTGGTGGAATTCTAGGAAATCCTATTCTGAAAAGCATGTCATAAAATATATCAAGATTCTTAAAAGTGTTTATATCCTTTAACTCAGTTAATTCTATACTGAGAGTTTGTTCCTAAAGGAAAAAAAGCTCAAGTTGCATAAGAAAGCTTTAAGTGCAAGAATGTTTATGGCAATTATTATAATACATGAAAATAATGATATTACATCCACGATGATGGGTATTGATTTCACAAATTATAATAGTCATGTATTGAATCTTATGTATAGTCAATAACATGTTTTATAACTAGTACAGTACATTTTCATATCAATTAAATATATTAATTTATATGTATATGTAAATGCACAAACTTTAGAAAAGTTGTAGAATCACATACATTTGTAATGTTAACAGCTATTAACTCTAAAAAGTAGGTTGTAAATGTTTTGTTTCTTCTGTTTTCATACTTTAGTCATTATGCAATATGTCCTACTATTTGTGTACTAACCTTTTCTAAAAGTGAATGCACCCGTCACGATATTTGTAACTTATCTATAAATGAGAAAAAATAATAAACTCTGATTTTAGGTAAATAAAAATGCCACATGCAACTCGTTTGGTGGTGTTGACCTTATTTCTCAATCCTGGCATTTAAATGGTTTTCATTCCTGGGCTGTGTGCTTCCTGTTTTCCTATTCAGTCTCCCCTCTCTGGACAGTTTTTTCGTCTCCCATACTAACCCTGGCTCCTCTCCTGACCCTCATGTATGGATGTGTCTTTGGGTTCTGCTTTGATCCATCTGACTTACTGCTCCCACTTTTCCCTTTAGATTTCAGCTACTAACCCGTGTGTGTTAATGAAGCCCTACCTTTTATCTTCAGATGAACCTGCAAGACATGTCCACCTGATGTCCCAAAATGACTGAAATTCTATCTGTGGTCTCTGAATTAGTCAGTATACTCCAGAAAGCTGATCTTCCTCCCTGATTCTATTTTTTTTTTTTTTTTTGTCCATGACTCCATAATTCAAAATCTGAACTAGAAACCTGGAAGCCGTCACTGACTTCACCCTCTGTCTTAACCCTGCCTACTTCTAATCAATCACGGGTCCTGCTGATTTTTCCTCCTAAATATTTCTGGAATCTATCATCCTCACCCTGTACCTAAATACGACTGTCCCGGATCAGCTCACATCATCACTTCTCGGAGCCACTCACAGCAGCAGCTTCCTAGCTGGTCTTCATGTCTGTAGGCTGTCTTCTCAAGTTCTTTCTACAATGAGCTGCCAGAAGATGGTGATGCCACAGCCACCAGGCTGAAGAATTCACTCCCCTGCTTTAAATTGTCCAAAGGCTGCTGGATGTAGTTTGCAGGCTTTTTCCCATCATGCCTTCACTTTTTGAGAACTTCATCCAAAGTTCAAACCCACACATGTCCTGACCTCCATTATCTAGCCACTTAGTGTACTTATTTTCATTTCTATCTACAGGTTCATTTGGAAGCTGATTCCTACTTACCTGTTGGGACTTACCTGGTGAGACCTCACCTTAGGCAGAAAGTGTGACTGACTCATCAGACAACCAGCAGTGTGCTGGCGCCAGCTCTCATGAGCTCATGAGAAACCACAATTCACCTTTTAGGAATTTTATGAGCCAGTCATTAAACCCAGTCATTCATAAAATTAATAAATGTAAATTTATGATTAAATAAATTATATTAAAAGCAAAAGTAAAATATACTTACGTACATCACTTCCTAATTAATTCTTGCATTGTATCTTTTTATGCAGGTGAGATTATTTGTGCCTATTAGATTTTTATGGTCAATGAGAACATAGCTTCCTAATTGCACATTCAGCGGCATTATATTGCAGTGTGAAATTGGCCATGGGGGAGTGCACATATTGACATCACTGAAATCAGCCAGAGCTACAAACCAAAGTTTGATTTGTTGTTTTATGAATTGTTTAGGCTTAAAAATGTGATGGGTAAGATTAAAATATCACAGATTAAACTTTAAAACTATATCTATAGACATTGCTTTGAAAATAACACAAAAAAATTCAAGAAGTACCATTTAAGAATTTTTAAAAATATATATTTCTGAAAAGAAAAGAAGTTACTGATGTCATTGATAGTGATGTCATTGTCAGTGAAGGAAACACCAACATACATCTTTCGCCTTAGTGACAATATTAACCAATACTTACACCGGAACTTTTCTTAGCATCAAATTTATAGAATTTAGCCTAAGCAATAGTATATATTTTATTATCAAAAAGTATGAACTTTTCCTCTTTTACATTACACAATATTTTATCATAAACTTGGAGATGAAGATGCCCGCATTTGTCACAGAGACCTCACTGTCAAACATTTACTGACACAACACTGTCTAGCATCCTCCTCTCTGTGGGTGGCAATAACTACCACTGGGTTTGCACCCTCTTTTCTTCTCCAAATCTTTTCACTGCATGTGATCCTGGGCTGGGTGAGACCTTGGTGTCTACCTCTCACTAGACTGTTATCCTCTTGAAATAAATATATGGCTACTCATCTTTGTCTCCAGTGTCCCATCCCATATCTGGCACACAGTCAGTGCTTGCAATCTGGCCAATGAAAAAAATGAGCCATGTAAAAAGAATCCATAGGCCAAAGTTGGAAAAAAATATACCCCAAATATTAATAATGTTCATTTCTGGATTGACAGATAATGGCTATTTGCTTTTGAAGAAACTCTATTTTTAGAACTTTTAAGATTAGTGAGAATACTCACATTGAAATAATTATTAGCTCTATAGTTTAAAACAAATCAGCAAATACATTTTGAAAAACCTAGTCCATCCCTTCACTTCACCTCTTTTTATCTTTCTGCTGCTAGAGTCATTTTCTCACCTCCTACAGCCATTTCATCTGATATTTATTCCCATATTTCTGAAAACTAGACCTACACTGCTATCCTGATGCTATTTCTTATTTTTTCTCTCTCTCTCTCTCTATTATGTGAAGATAGGTCTATTCTTAACACTCATCAAACTTCACAATTTTGAAGTAAATCCACGGTTGGCATCTACAGTGTTATAACTGGATAAGTATTACTCACTGCTGGGCCACCTAACGTTCTTTGACTCTGTTTCCTTTTCTATAAAAATTTCTGTTTTCCTTCGATATGCTATTTGTTTAATGTTTTGCAACTCGGTCCTGGAGTCAAGCCTGAGGACAAAAACCACATACCAAAGAAGATAAACAAAACAATTGACTGGGGGTGTCTGATAGCTGTGCATTCCCTGATGCTACAGTTCTTCTGTGGGGGAGAAGGACTTCCTTCACTCTCTGTTGTTCAGGGTTTCTGTTATATGCAATTGCATCTCCTCCTAACCTCCTACGTTGTAATTTTTCCTTAATTATTTTTTGTCTCCCTCTGTTTCTTGTATCTCTCCATCATAGCTCTATGCTCTCTCTAATTTCCTCGTTCTGCTTTATGATCATCAGTTTCTGAAGCCAATGAAACCTGTGTGCAAATAACCACATTATCATATTTTCTTGAAAAATCAGGTTACTTCTCAAAGCCTGTACTTTTTCATAAATCAAGTATGAATGTTTATATCTACCCCAAAGTCTTATTCAGAGGTTTAAATGGTAATATACATTAAAATAGATTTGCATATCTTCTTATTTATTTATTGTGTTAGACAATGAACACAGGGGTGCTCTACCACTGAGCTATATCTTACCTATTTTATTTTTATTATTATTTTAAAACTTTTGACACAGGGTCTTTCTATGTCACCAAAGCTGGCCTCAAAATTGCAATCCTCCTGTTTCAGCCTCCAGAGTCACTAGGATTACAGGTTTTTTCCATCACAAGGAGTAAATGTACTCTTACTAAGCAGAAAGGTAGAGAATATGGTAGCCAGAATTAGTTGAACTAGCAGCCACTGTAGTAAAGGTCATGTGAGTATGAATAATGACCCTAGGAAGACTACCTTTCCTCTAGGATTATCAATACCCACTGATTCAACAACCTTACTGATCTCTTTACCTTGGCGTATGCATAATGAATATCTGCCATACATACACTTTTTCTTCATTTAATTTTCTCTGTTCTCTGTTTCTTCCCTTACTTTTTCAATTTTGGAAGTCTCCAATACAATCCCATGTGCCCAACCACATAATCCTTTATTAAATCCTTTTCTTTAATTTCCTGGGTCCTGAAGATATCTTTTGGCTTCTCAAAATCCCATCAAATCAGAGTATTCATATGTGCAAAATGGATTGGAGACTTGAAAATATGACCTTTCTCAGTTCAACTCTGATCATGCATGTCAGATGCAGAGTGAAGAGAGTTGATATCTTTTATTAGTTGACATTAAGGTTTATTTGCAGACAGCCACCTTGTGACTGTAAGTAATAAGCTCAAATGCTTTTAAGCAACCTGATCATAATCTAGCAGAGCAACGGTGAGAGCTGGCAAGAAAGAATGAAATAAATGTTAAAATATAAGAAATTATATTAATATAATAATGGATGAGATGGTTTTGCACAAGTAAAGAACTGGGTTATTTTATTTATCATGAGACATTTAAAATTTCATTCCACTTCTACCTTAAAATCAAATATAATACACAGGACCTAAAGAAAAGTGGACTTGTTTTATATTGTTGCTTTTTGTCATTTCTCAACTAAAGGCTTCTAGAGAAGATGTGTTCCACTCTCATGTCAATTTTGTGGGTGGGTTCCCTTGTAGATCCCCAATTTATATTTCATTACATGTTGGAGTTCCAGGGTTTGTCACCCTGTCTTATACAGCCAGACCCTATCCTAAACAATTACAGAAGATACCCAGAATTAAATCAAAGTAGGAAATAGGGAAGTCCATATGCTTTCCTTGTAAAAGAAAATACCCTTGGGTGGGTAGAGTAGTGTTCAGGGCAAAACTAACATAAGCAACCAGGATGTTAGATCTTACTATTTAGCACCTTCTGCATACCAGTCACTGAAGTAGCTAATCTGTTGGTATCTTTTACACGATCCTCCCCAAAATAAGATGCAGAAATGTTGTTCCCATTTTATTGGTGAGAAAATTGAGTTTCAGAATGGATAAATAACCCAAGTCATCAAAACTGTGTTTAGATCTTTACTTAGAATCTGAATTGGTTAGAAATAATACAAATTATGTCTACAACACTTCCAAAAGTAGCTGAAGTATTATTCAAGTCAAACACTGATATCTGTCTATCTCAACAAAAATAAGAAAAAGTAGAAATGCTGACATAGTAGTATGTCCATAAGGCAACCATCTAGCACGTTCAAAGAAAGACAAACTTGGGGCCTGAAACTAATTTCTGTCTTCCTTTCCAAATAAAACAAGCAGGACATTCAAAGGCTAGAGGAAAATTACATCTAGGACTTGATTAAAAATAACTTAAGATTTTTTCTAACTCACATTTAATTTGTGTCCCTAAGGTTTAAATGTTCTATAAATGATACGATTCCCAATTACACACATTTCCTTAATATCATCAATGGTATTTAACAAAGAGGAAAACATCAGAAACAAAACAACTGTTCAGAGAAGCCCTAAAGTGTTGAGTGTTTATTTGAATGTAACTCAAACTGGAAATATTTCAAGATTTGCCTTTATCTTAAGTGCTGATATTTGCCGTTTGACTTTTCTACGTATTAGAAAAATTCAAAGAGATGTCAATCTTATTTTATTTACTTCTGGTAAAACTTGGGGGAAAATCCTTGTTGCTTATAAAGGCACTTGAGCAGCTGATAAAGAGTCTACACCAATTCAATCCAGAGCTCACAAATTTTCTTATGCAATAGAAAAGATGGAAGAAGTTTAGGATCTGAGTTGAAGACTGTATATTTTAATTTTTGGAAGATCAATCCATTGTGAATGAAAACAGAAGTTCCATTTTCTCTAGTTCAACTAAAATGGTTCCCCACAAAGATGCTGGTATAATATTAACATCTTCTGTCTTATGTAAATTAGAAGATAATGAACATAAAAACCATTAGTCTTCACTTATGTTCTATAATTGAATCGATGCAATTGATTTTAGAGTTCAGAGACACTCCATGTTTCGGTAAAGCATATAGAAGCTTTTAAGACACCGACTTAGCGTCATAAACAAGCCCATCAGTTTGATAAGAATTCCCAGAAGAAATGGAAAGACAGATTGTACTGAGGTTGGAATTCTGCATGACCTGGAATCCTGCTTTTCTCTTAACCTCATTTTTGACCTATGGAGGAAAGTGGTGAATTATGCCAAATGGAGTATAATGAGAGTCACATGTTCAAATTACATAAAGTCTCCATCCTTCCATTAAAACCACACACAGAAACAATCGCACACACGCTAACGCATGCTCAATAACTTGTGTAAAGCAAGTTGAATTTTCACTCGAGTCTGAGGAGAAACGATATGGAGTTATGATCAGTGGGATCCAGTAACTGAATAAAAGCTCTCACTGCTCCCCCGCTGGGGCTTCTGGGAGCTCTGCACTTACCTCACAGTGGTAAGAGCCATGTGGTCACATCCCATAAAGTCATCACTTTTCAGGGTCATCAGATATATGGAGGAAAGGCCAAGAAGTCTTCTCACGGCAGTCTTTAACCAGAAACTCACCAGCAGCGCACCATCAATTTTGTTAGGTAAAAAAGAAAGACTCAGTGTCCTTTTCCTAGTGAAAGGTGTCCTATGAAGGAAGTTCCACTTTAACTAATAAAAAAAAAATGCACTGCCTAATCTGATTTCTAGTTTTCTTTTGGAATGGATGCAATTTAATTTTCTCATACAGGTACCATTTCTCTGAAGTTTAATTGTCAAAGAATATCAATTCACAATTTTAATCGTGGCATACGCTCAGATTTCTAACTCACTCCCTCTCCCAGCTCTCCATTCACGTGGCTCCTTAGGAGAAAGGGCAACACTGAGTTACACTTACAGTGCTTGACCATCTGACCTTCTCAGAACAACTACAGATTCAAGAAACTTTAATTTCTGTATATTCTATATTATTTACATCAGAACCTGATCCTGATGAAGAACAGAATTTAAAAAAAAAATACCTATCCTATCAATAAAAATGATATATGTATGTATATATCTATGTTATATTAACTGTATTATATAATATAGATTATGTATTTGACATATATTTATTGTTTTCCTCCTGTAACTGTTTTATTCAAAGTGAAGTTTCACCAATGTCAACATTTATTACTCAGTTTTCTTTTTGTACTGATTAGGGTCTTATACTTTGAGACACAAATTACAAGGGAACCCTAAAGAATGGTCTCCCTAGAAGAATGGGGAAAGGAAAGAAATTGATTATGTCAAATACATAAGCCTGGCAAAGGTTAACATTTCACTCTCTGCTTTCCCATGGATTCTGACACTGTCTGGAGCATTCACATGCACACCAAATTCCAAAGTCAACACTCCAAGATTGGCTCAACCTTCCCAACCCATCAATCAGCCCTTGGTGTCTGTTACAGCCAGGTACTCCTGTGCATCTTGGATTTAAACTGCACGTTGTTGGTTTTCTTTCATTTCTGGCCACTGCCCAAAGCTAAGCAGCAGGTGCTGTCTCAAGAATGTCACCCTCTAATAAAACTATTGTAACATAACACAGAGACAACAGAGTTCTACTTCGATGTACTTTGCTTTTCTTGACAGATTGCATTCCAAATAAGACAAAGTCTCAAAGCTCAAAGCAGAATACTGTATGTTTTATCATTCAAAAAACCCCACTCATGTTAGTTTTGCTTGGGCAATGAACCCCAGTGCTGGGTGACAGGAGTTAAGACAGCAACTGCCAATAGCTGCACATCCCCAATGTGTACAGTCCTGAGGAGGACCGCGCAGGCACGGTACTCCAAACGCAGTTGTTTGTGCTCTTTGGTGCATAATAGAATGACACCTTAATTACCTTCTTAAGTGGGCTATGTGGGAATGTTATAAAACAAAAACAGTTTCAAGGGTGTGTGAGCAATTTAAGTGATTCAAGTGGTTGAAGAGAGTACAAGAGCAGAAAAGTGAAATTATGTAACTAAAAGAATCAGAACTAGGACAGTAACAACTTGGAGATTAGATGACATTACTTCAGGCTCTAAAGGTTTGGGGTTTAAGGACTAGATTGTGGGTTATCAAAGTTATACTTAAAAACTAAGCAGTGTGTGTTTTTGTAATGTTCTTGTTGGGCTCTGACTTAAAAACAGAAAGTGAATGTTGCAGGAAAAGATAACTAGTTGGATCATTTGTCTTAGATTTCATATTTTGGCAAACTATATGACAGTGCATATACCAGACAAAGAGAGTTCCAAAACCTACAGGCAGAGATTTTATTCTCAATTAAAACATTGGCCTGAATTATTTTGAATTTCTTTAGTTGCATTTGGAAGAAGATCCTCTTTGGGCCTGGGCCAAGGACGTAACAAGGAATCCAGTAATGCCCCAAAGAGATATGTATTTTACATAGATACAGAAATATCTTAGGTCAGATCATGAGTCTCTGAAGGGATTACATAAAATAAAAGATCTTAAAGCATGGCCTAAAGGAGGTGAGAAGGTACCATTCCTCATGGAGAATGCCATCATTATCTCCTAAACTTCTGTGAATGATGTTACTACTTTTGCTTTCAATGGATAAAAAATAAATTAAGCAAGAATTGCAATGCACATTTGTTAAAAGTCAACTTGTTAAGCATCTGCCCTTCAGCTAGACTGAGGACTTGCTATCCTCCAACATTTTAGATCAGATAGCTCACTGATCCTCCAACTCAATGAAATAATTAGTTTGACATTTTTAAATAAAAAAGTTTAGATTAGAGCAAGTAGTAAATAGCTCCAGGTTACACAAATTAAGAGGTATAGAACCAGGCTTTATATTTCTGTCTCTCTGACTAAAAAAAATCATATTTTTTTGCATTATACAACACTCATTTTAGCAAAAAATAAGTATGTTAAGTTTTCCTCCTAAATATACTGTCATACAGTTCTACTCATTGCTTAAACTCATTCCTTAGAGTTTTTTTTTAATTGAACTAAATTAAGCTGAATAAAAAATCAGGGTTGAATCTGAGCTAGTTTGGGGATTGAATGAAAATGAAAATCTTGCCAAATTGAACAGCCTACTCTAAACCTGGGCAGTAAGTTTACAGCACAGATTGAGTCTTTGAAGATTCAAGATTCCTTGTATTTGACAAGATGTGACGTCCTGTTCAGAAGTAGGAAGACATGTAAAAGAATTCTGTGGCCATCAGAAGGCTCACAAACAGAACAATATCAGATAGTTTTTTACATATTATGTGAAGTCTATACAGACTTCTAAAATTGATGTCATTCATTCAACATCCTTTCACAATCCCTCTTTCTCCTAATTATTTCCTATTGGAAATTTCATACATATATTTATCCATAAATATTCTTTTTAAAAAATCAATGAACAGACAGAATAGAATTAAACAAATTAAGATATATAAAGAGAACTTTACTTTGTAAGAAATAGGATACATGTATGAAGAAGTAAATATGGGATGTGTGTGTGTGACACACACACACACAAGCACATAAGACATCTGATAAGGCGCCAACTCAGATCATTCTCTTTGTTCTGTATTTAAATTTGGACATCCCTTAATTTTAGCTATGTTTCTTAAATTCTTTGGTTTGACAAATTAGGCTTCGTGTCCTATGACAACAGCTTTTCTCAAGAGATTTCTGGTACTTTCTGATTCTGGTTGGACTGGAAATACCACAAAAACAACTTTCCTTATGGTATTTTGGCACTTCGACCATCAGGACCAGATGGTACACAGAAGTGCAGAGGAAGCATTGGATATGAATAATGATACATTTTTTAAAAAAATCATTCAGTCTTCTCTAACTTTATTGCATTTCAGATGAAGGTTCATGCCAATTTACAGTGATCTGAACATATTCATCCATTTCCAATGAAGGAAACTTGAATGGCAGGGTAAAACAATGTGTCCCATAAGACTTAATCCCCAGCAATTTTATTTTAATGACAGAGAGGCAGAGCCCAAAAATATGGTCTTCAGAAGAAAGTGTAGAAAGTTACAAATGAATTACAAAATTTGACAATCAAGTTTGAAATAAAGAAGGAGACATCATCTTTACCAAAGACAGCCACAAGGGTGTGACTATGGGTGAGCACTCAATTCAATCACAGATGTGCCTCAAAATGCTTCCCATTTATGGTGCAATATATGCTGAAATAGAGACAGAGAGTAATACAACCTGGGTCTTAATTGTTATGTGTTATTCTTATACAAAGGAGGTTGAAATGTTGCATTTTCTGTTGCTGTTTTTCTTTGTCTGGTCAGTACATTTTCCTCATCATTCTATCTCAGGAAAAGGAGCAGGAATAATATGAAAAACTCACCAGTGACTATCCTCACCAGTCATAAAAAAATTGACAATGGAAAAATAGTTAACCTCTTATTCAGTTGGTGCCTAGGTGGAAATGTTGAAAAGATCTTTAAAAGATAGTCATCAGGAAACAAGATTTTAGATGCAATTAAACCAAACCAAAACAATAAACTATAAGCGTGATAGTAGCTAAACTACTTTTTCCTAAAATTTTTCCTTTAGAACTTCAATTAAGAAACATGCTGGGATTAACAAAATCAAACAAGTTCTCTTAACTTTTATTTATAATAGAAAAAGTCTACATCAAGATTCTCCAAGAGAATGATAAACTAGGTTGATTTTCCAAATATTATTAGTCCATTAAACCAGTTTTCCAGAAAGTTTCTGGCATAGCATAATTAGTAAGGATTAGAAGGAAAACTGGATTCAAGATCATACTCCTATTTCCTACAGCTATATATTAAAAAGGCAGCACATTTATAAACTCTTAACAAATAAGCATTCAGTCAAATCGTTCACTTATGAATTGTGCATGTTGCTTTAGTAAGGCTTGTTATAAAATTCATATATCAGGATTAAATCTGAAAGATACAATTATTTTGTATTCTCTGACAGAAGTCTGAGTACAAGAGTATAGAGGAAATGTCAAAAATTCGTCTATTCCTATTTATCATCAATAAAACCAAATAGAATAATCCTGTATGCCATTGTTATATTATTTTAGCTCAAATGTTTTTTGCCAGTTACCTTTCATGTTTGACTTTGGACCTCCCCAGTATTTCAGTTACTTAACACTGTTGCAAATGAGTGGAAAATATGGATTCTTGTCTATCTCTCTCTCTCTCTTTTTTAAACTTTTGGCATGATAAAGAAAATGTATAACCTGCTAATAGAGGGTTCCTTTGTCATGATCTTTGTTATGACAAAAGAGAGGTTCTGTGAATCCAAGTGACTGAATAAATCTAAAAGGAAAAAACATTTCACTCTGAAATTTGCCTTTTAAATTTGCATTATATAAAAACAAAAATAACAAAGCAAGTATTTCTCATAGTCTAAAATAAAAGAGAAAAACTGTTAGAGTCTGTAAACAAGTCAGGATGGCTCCTGGCATTTTGCCAGAGAAATGTTAGAGTCTGTAAACAAGTCTGGATGGTGCCTGGCAAAATGCCAGAGGGAGTGGTTTGTGAAGTAACAAAAGCGAGCCATTAAGTGTGGAGATTCCTTATTGGTTGACTGATGTATCTAGTTTATGCTAATTAGATAAGCTGTGTGGAATGTATAAATACTGCTCCTGTCCTGCAATAAACAGCTTCCACTCCTGCTGTATCAACGTACACAAGTTATTTGTCACCCCCCGGTTATTTTTCTGCAGCCGTACTGCGGCAAAAAACATATCTGAAAACTTCAAAATTAACTATTTGCAGAATCCTTAGTCCCATATAATGAGAATCCAGTTCTATCCCCATGTAGGATAATAAGGAGATCTATAAATACGTTCAGTTGTTTCATATTCTCTGATAAAATCACATTCAACCATGATTGTTGGAATTATGTTGAAAACAACAATTTTATTTCAGACAGAATTCAGTTTAATAAAGTAATTCCTTTTTTCTTGGCAACTTCCCAAAGACATAAACACCAAAAAAGTCAATAGAATTTTGTACAATTCTGTTGGAGAAAAAAAACATCACTATAGGTGAAGATTGTGTCTTTGATGATCTCAATAACAGCTTCAAGGCCTCCCACATTCACATGTTAATTTCTATGGTTGGACAAGACAGAACTTGAGGTGTCATTCTCTTGAGAATGGGACATGGCATTAATATTAGAAATATCTCTAACAAGGTTCTCCACCTCAAAACTATTGACATCTAGGTCTGGACAACTGCAGGGGCCATCTTGTGTTTGAGAGTATCCTTGGTCTCTACCCACTAGGTACCACAAATACTCCCTTGAACCAGTTGTAACCATAAAAATGTACCCCAGACATTGTCAGTGTCAACTGGAGAGAAAAACTGCCCCCATTTTGGAACCACTAGTTTAATAAGTTGTCTCTCTGGACATAAATTTAGAAAGAATTTAGTTATGAAGCTCTGGAAAGAATTCCTGTGTGCTTCCTGTTCTCTTGGAATTTACAGAAAAAGAAGTTCCTAAGGATGCCTTAGAAACAATATAGACTTTGTCTCTTACTGATCTTGTGTTCAAGATTTGATTGTCTCTAGCTTACAATTTCATCTACAGACAATAAGAATTTTCCACAATACTCCTGCACATTGTAAAGATCCCTAAGAAAACAGAAATTGTTTTCTTTCTGAAAACAGTGTCTTTCTAATGGGTAATTTCCTTGCCCTCTAGGTCTTTGGACAGATTTATGGATTTTTAAAATGTATTATTTGTACCTATTTTAAAGTTATAAATAGATTAAAGTCAACAGTCAGTAGTCAACTTTGATCACATGTGGGTCAAAGCACAAGTTTTTCATGAGGCCTTTAAGATCTTCTGTGTCAAGACCTTGCTAACCCACATCTTCATCTCTTTCAACGCCTTGTCTTACAAATCACACTCTTAAAAAACACTGGGAGGCAGCTCAGGCCATGCCCCACTCTTGCCTTACACCTTAGTGCCTTTGTTCTATCTATTCCCTTCTCTTAGGGAAATATTCTTTATTCACTTTCCATTGCTTAGCTAAATTCTGAACAAATTCTTAATTAAATAAAAGTAAGTGTCTCCCCCCAAAAAAACTTTATTAGAGATGTGGACTCATGCATACATGTCTTATGAACAGGGTAGAAAGGAACTCTTGATCAAGAGTGCCTAGATACCTTGAAGTATGATTTGAATGCAGGACACGAATTCAAGTAGTATGTTTATGTGAATTTTAAGTATTTGCTTTAAATTGCATATAATTTAAGTGCTTTCTATATAAGTTCTTTTGGATGGGAAGTGGGATGCTTTGATGGTTTCCAGTGTGGAAATATGTAGGTCAATACTTCGAAGATTATTTAGTTTTCATGAAAAAAAATTGTGGCAGATAATTTCATAGTTGTGTTTAAAAAGTAACAACAAAGGGAGAGACCCACTAAACAACCGCCATCATTTGACATCACCAGAGTGATGATCTACAAGATATGGAGCACGGATAAATCAGATGTAATTTCTAATTTTCTCTGTGTTTACTTATTGTAATTCTGGAATTTAATGGTAAATTACACATATATAACATCTGTGGTCATTTAAACCATTGGCTGCTTTTGTTTTCTTTGTCTAATTTGAGTATTTGGATGTTTTGTAAACAGTATGATTACCCTGCAGCAATTGGGTGACCAAACCAATGAAGGTTGTTTTTTTGCAACAGGGAGGGTGGCGTGGGGGTATATGAGCTGCTTCTAAGAGGTGAACAGAGGTACGTGACTATTTTTCCATCTGTTCTTTAGTGATTTACAGATTCCATGAAGATAAAGAGAAGCTATTGAATCTGACAGAATTCCCTGAGCTGCACTATAAACAGCAGGGAAAGCCACCTGCTACTCTCCAACTTGTGTTACATCAAAGCAGCCTTTATCGCTCACCCTATTGGCTGACATTAGGTCTCCAATGGCAAATGCCTGCTCCCTTCTAGAAAAAAAATTAGCAGGCCCCAACCACTGAAGAATTGCAAAATGGATTGTGAATTTTGGGGAAAGGGCAAGATAATTTTCTTATTTTTGTTCATATATGTTCCATTTTATTCATTAATGCTTCAGAATTTTATCAACTCTTTTTTTTCTAATTTATTCTGTTTTCTTTTTAGAAGCTGTATCCTCTCTGCCTTTTACATCTAAGGTCTCAAAGAATGCCAAAGGATATTGTTGAATGATAATTGGAAAAAAAAAGGATGAAAAATATTTTAATATGATACTGTGGTAGCAATATGTGGTAGCAATTTGTCTTTCCTATAACTTTAAAGATATAGGAAAGGGGTTTGGGTTTTGATTTATGTTATATTTTCTTTATTTTTGTTTTTCATTCCTTTTTTTTTTTTTAATTTGGGAGCACTGACTTTATTTACGAAGAAATACAACAGAAACCTTGGAAGCTGCAATTATATATGACTTCTGGACCTGATAGTCCATCAAGAAGAGTGTTCAACTTCTCATAGGTGCTGTCTTCACACTTCCTTCAGCTGGGTCCCATTTACTCAGGATAGAAGTAGCTTAAGAGAATCTTCCTCTGAACAGTTCTGAGTCATTTCTTCCTTGACAAATTGATCAACTATGGCAAAAATTACAGAGATTTAGGGTGACTTGCTTATTTCCATGATGTAAAGCCAATCTGAAACAGTTTTAAAACATACAAGCTCTATTAATGCATGCATGACTTATGTCTTCCCAGTTACAAGTTTTGCAAGACCCCTTTAAGACTATGATGGCATATGCCACGTGTAATTCAATATTTATAATCATCTTGACTGTGGTTGTTCTGTTTGCAAAGTTAATAAACAAATTTCCTGCCAATGAAATTTAAGCAGCAGATATAATTTCCAGTGGTAGGTGAGGCTCACTAAGTCGTAAAGAGCTAAAGCCCCTCTTTATCATGAGTGCCCGACACCCAGCTTGCAGAATACAGGAAATATTCATGGGAGGAGTGAGTTAATGAATAAATAAATATATCTGCATTATAATCATTCATACAGTCATGCATTGGTGCCTTAATAGCCTATCTCCAATATTCCATGTAAATCTAAACCTTTGCAACTCTCCATCTACTGAGAATTGGAATCTTAAACAGAGACATGTCAGCCTGCACATGCTTCTGCCAAGTTCAAATCATCCAGACCCCTAGAAGGAAATACAGCTTTGTCTATGTCACAGACGTTCTTCTGAATTCCTGAGCTGCCTCAGAACTGGCAGGGCTTGCCTGAGGCTGTATATCTGCATGAAGACACTTTGACAGAATTGTGGAGGTAGCTGAAGAGGCAGGAGTGTTGGAGGTTTCCTGGCAGCGTGATGTGGGAGAAACTTGCACAGCACCTGCCCTGCAGCCCAGCAAACATGGAACTTTGCAGAGGTGCGTGCATGAGTGGCTGCGCAATCAAATGAGTCTGCATTTAAAGGAAGGGAAGCAGCAATAGCCACAAGAATCTCGAACCCAATAAAGGCAATTAAGGAAACTTCATTTTAAGAGAACAATTAAACACACTAAGTGGACATTTCATTATTGGACTTGGAAGTGAACTGTGTGTCTGGCAGCCTCTGGGGTGATTGTGAAATAGCCCAAGATACACATAGCCACTAATTGAAAAAGAGAAGGTCAAGGGAGGCTTTTGTCATTCTTGAAAGAAGTCTTCACTTTGCAGTTTTGGAGTTTACAAAAGTGGTCCCAGGAGAGGAAATGAGTGGTCCACTCCTCAAAATTGCTTCACCTACAGCCAGTGGCCAAGGGTCAGAATAAAAAGAGATGGGCTGTTACAAAAAAAAAAAGGATCTGATACCCCTTAGGGCACTAAATATCAGAGGGAAGGAGGAAGGAAGAGAGAGAGAAAAAAAATATGAGAATAAACTGATTTTGCCACGTGCACTTTTTCTAAGAGCACTAATTCTTGCCCTGTGAATAAAACCAGTCATAAAACTGTACTATTTCTCAGTGTCAGGCTCCTTGAATATATTTATTTGTTCTTAGTGATCCACTCTGAACATTCCATGCAGCCAAGAAATAAATTGAGTCTTGCCAATGAGTTTTCTTGTCTTTTAGTGTCTTTAATTAAAAAGGATGTCTAGGGAGAACAAATTCTCCCCGCCTGCTTACAGATCCGCTCTCTCAACACAGTCAGATATTTGAATGTTTAACCCCATACTAAGCTGTGGATTTAAGGTCATGTGTTTCTCCAGCAAGAAAGTGTCCAGTTCCTGAACTAATCTGGGCCTTGGCTGAGGCCCCTGCACCCCATGGAGAAGTTCTGGTGTTTGGAATGTCTGCTGACATGAAGACCTCCTGCACCTGGGACAGCACAGGGGGCACTTGCAGAGGAACAATGAACACAGGATGACAGGAACTGAGTGGGACTGGGGAGTGATCATCCCCAGCAGCAGTGCTTATCTGCAAACACTCCAAAGACCCTTGTCACCTGAAAATGCCCTCTGTCCTCTTTGAAGAAGGAAATGCTGTCACAACCTATTAGTCACAGAAGCAGTCCCTTGGAATTAGTATGTTTAATACATCAACTGGTAATTAATAGGAAAAAAAAGTGGAATTACCCTTTGATCCTCCAATGTCACTTGTCAAGAAATGATCCTACTGATATGGCCAGGAAAATGCTCAAAAGTATATGTCAAGGATGTTTATTGCAACTTTGTGATTGCGAAAGGCTAGAAAGCAAAACTGACCATCAGCAGAAGGCTGGTTAATTAAATTATAACACCTCGTGGAGGGAAGTATTATGAAGTCATTAAGAAAGGCAGATAGGAGCCCCACAGCTGCTGATAAAGAATGAACTCCAAGATTGTTAGTTTAAAAAACATGCAAAATAATGTGTAAGGATATATGTAAATCTGATAGATATATATAGATATATAGATAGATAGATAACACAATTAATATCTTTGTCCTCTGAGGAAAAAAATGAGATAGGAGTGAGAATTTCCATTTAGACCCTCTGTATTTGTATTTTTAATGTTTTTGTCATGTACATATATATGTAAAAAGTACAGATTTAGTAGTAAGACTGGCTTTGTGAGTATAGAATAGTGGAGATTGGTTTGGGAAGTCAGTGCTATGGCACAGTTGGAAGATTTTTGGCCTAGAACTCCAATCTCCCCTTGCAGAATTATGTACTAAGACTCTCTGAGCTTTAGTTTCCTCATCTATAATATGCATTGGATGAAAAATATCTATTTTTCTCTGGACCCTGAATATAATTTAAACTTTAATTATTGGAAGTGAATCATCTCACATTATTTATCACTTAGCTATTTTTTTTTCTGAGAGAGTTATGAAGACTTAAATTCTCTAAGCTTTAACCTCCTCCTTTCTGAAACTGGCTTTTATTCTAACCTAGCTCATACAGTTCTTGCCAAGATTAGATGGAATAATGTATAGAGAGCATACCAGTTTCTGACACAGGTCAACTTACTACATAAATATTAATGATCATTATCATTTTCAGGGATGAGGACCTACTATAAAGGATAAGATCTTAGGCAAAACACACATCTATAGACACCAACACAGAAGGTTTATCTCAGGCAATCATAATTGGTAGCTGCAGGGTTACTTACAACACAAAGTCCCTCTATTTTTCTTTCGTCTCTAACCTACATGAAAATTGTATTAGCTGAATTCTCGCTTTTCATTCAAGCCATCCATCATTTTTCTAATTTCTCTTTTTCTCTTTCCATTTTCCCCTTATTTAACTCCCACAAATATATATATATATATATATATAATTTAAGTATATATAATATAAATATATATATATATATATAATTTAAGTATATATAATATAAATATATATATATATATATANTTAGATGTGTATAAGAGACAGATATATATATATATATATATATTTTCTACATTCATTAAATATTACAACTGACATTGTAAATATATTATGTTGTCTTAGACTGAAGGCAAGGGATTCATGTAAGCCCCAGTTAGTAGGAGTGAAGGACATGGGGAGAGTGAATAGAAATATGATGGAATTGCCTACCACTGCATAGGACTTATTTCCCTACCCTCTGAGATCATCCACCAAGAACCTTCAATGACTGTCTCAGTGCCATCTAACCAGGGAGTTTGGGGGCTCCATCTCTCATGATTGAAGGTTCTTAACTCACGGATGCTGTGTCCTTCCCATTCCCTGCAAACGCAGCCCAGAGTGGAGTGCCACAATGTCCACCTCCAGCATCAACAGAAAAATTCAGGAGAGACAGGTGAGAAGTTCCTATGTAGACAGGAAGCAAGGAGCCTTCAGGTTACAATTGTGTAGAGGAAGACTAACAGCTGTGTTGATCTAGCCACCATGATGCCAGGTAGACCAAGACATACATAACCCTGAGAGGATGTGAAACAGCTCCAAGATATTCTGTAAGAATCTCCACATTTCTTTCTAGCCACTCATGCCATTCATAATACAGTCCTCCTATAATAAAGAATGGCCTCCATTTTTGTGAACACAAGGTGTCCTGACTTCTCTAAGAGATAATCTGAAAGTCTAATCTGTTTCTGAGTTTGCTCCCTCATAGGAAATTCTTTGGGATACTCCTCATTGTATTTGTCTCCTGACCCTCTGGAGAAAGACTTAAGGAATAGCCACTGTATATATTTGCAGAGGCACTGAAAAGCCCTCCCTTTCCCAAAGGTCTCGCCTTCACTTCAATCTGTCAGTTTTGAGTCTCCAAACAGACTTGGATCTATAAACTAGGTGGGAGTTGGAAAAGTTTTACCCTGACAGTGGAATGGGAACTTCTACTTGGCAATTCTTGATTTCTTTCAATTATAAAAGGAGGGTAGCATTCTAATAGACTGTTTATCTTTTTTAAATTAGGAAAACTCTGACCTATTAAATATCATCACAATTCCTTGAGAGTCATAGTATCCTTCTGCCATAGAGACATACTGTCCATATCAGTAATTATGCATCTGATTGTTAAGTGTTGCCACTTGTCCCCTGTCATTCAGGAATCCCGTCATCCCCATTAAAAGCAGCAAGTCCAATGCATGATTGCCTCTTCTACTGTTTCAGTCTGCAAAGAAAAGCCACCACTGTGTTTCTCAAAGATATATGTACCCCACAAACAGATTACTTATTACCTTAGTGAAGGAAGTACCTTCTGGAATCTCCTGTATAGTAGAGTTGGGTGGAAAATTTTATAAGTCTTAGATAGCCCATCAATTCTGACTCCTTTCCCAACACTACATCAAGAAAGAGCTGATCTCTTTACCTAATTTATTTAGGGTGACAATCAAGCCCAAACTCTGAGTAGCTGTTCCATCAGAAGGTTAGATGTTTTTGACACAATACTGAATCTGTAGCTACAGGTAAGTTTATCTATGACACTTCACTCTCCTCCCTTCAGCCTTATTTTCCATCTAATCAAGACCAGTGCCCTCAAGATCCATTCCGGAGCCTGAGTTGATACTGGAGAGCACATATTAGATGTGACCTATAATTTCAAGTGTAAGAAATTTCCTTCTAGAGCAGCAAAAGTAGTCCCCTGCCTATCTTGCTAAGACCCAAGGCAAGGACAGATCTATAGTAGAAAAGCTCAAAACTGTAAATGGTCCACTTCAAAACAGATCTCAAAACATGAGGAGGTTACTCTCTCTTGGCAAAGGGAAGGATCTGAGTACACCAAATCAGATGATTTGGAGAAATCCAGATTTCAAGACTCTCAGTTTCAACCACTCAGATATCCTCAGCCCAGGTTTCAGAGACCCAACCTTTTCAAATGATTTCTGATCTGTGGAGTGTGAGTATTTTGCCTCTTTAACAATTCCGCCATCCTTATATTTCATTAACTTCCAGATTGTACTAGAAAAAAATTCACCCCATAATACCTTACCACCCAGTCCCCCTCCCCAAATACACAGACTTACACTTGCAGGTTGCAGGTGCATGGTTCTTGAACTGGGTCCATGGTGGCTCATGCTCAGGGTCCTTAGTAAGGTCATCCTCTATCCCAGTGTCTGGAACTGAAGGTTTTCCTGGAATGAGAGACTTCCAGTGCCAAAAGCTGGAAAGTTCTGTGCAAATCAGGATAAGTTGGTCTCCCTATTGCAAGGACAGCCAGATGGCAAATGAGCAGTATCTGAATTGAGACACTATTGAGCTGCGGCTTCGTGAAGTTGACCAGAGATCACACAGATCTGACCAGTTCAGCATCAGCTAGAACAAAGACTGGTGAAGCTGAAGCTGTGAAGTGACACATAAAAGACACCTGACATGGTATTTTAATTTTTCCCAGAAAATTGATTCAGCCATTAAATAATATGGTCTTATGTTTAATACATCTATCTTCTTTTATTAAATTCTTGCTTTATTCCATCCAGGAAAATCAGATTCTTAATCCATAGTATATTAAAAAATTTCTCTGTGCCTTTCTTCAGTTGGTGTGAACTTTTTTTGTTCTTTTGCTTAATTTATGGTAGATTAAACTATGATAGAAATATTTAAAGCTATTTTTCATGGCAATTGTAAGATAATATTATAATGTGTTGTGTCATCCTGATTAAATATTAAAAATGACTTTTCTATTAAAAGGGGGAAAAAGGTCATGGCAAATGTAACCAGAAAAAAAAATCTGAGCTGGCTATGCCAGGGAAGCATTACATAGCAGAGTGGAGGGTTCACACTGATCCCTTCCTTGTAGGACTATGGCTGAAATTACAGGGTGTTTTATGTGCTCATAAGTGAAGTCCTTTGAAGGTCTCCCATGGAACGGATCATATATGATTTGCAACATTTGGCACAACATTTGCTCTGTGCTGGAAATCCTATAAATGTGCTAGGCTCTCAAGAGTGAGTTCTGTCTTTCCAGAGCAGGAAGTAAGCCTACCTGGAATTGGAGAGGTTAGGAAGCACTGGGGGATTGGCATCCAATACTAGTTCCCCTTGGGTTTCTAAAGCACAATAATATTAACTAGCATTTTTAATTATCTTTTCTTTCTTAATTTTTTTCCTTTTTATTTTTTTTTTGTTTGTTTGAGAAACTAGGCTGGATTGGGGTTGGATATGTAAGGAAAATGGAGTGATAGAAATAGATTACTTGTCTACTTTCCTAACCTGGCACATTAATTCCTCAAAATCATCATCAGTTTTATATATGTTTTAGAGATGAGATAGATGGTTTTAAAAATCCTTATTGTTTCTTTCGACTCAAAATGTTCTTTGTTATATGGACAACAAAAAATTCGTAATAACCACTAACACATCTTCAAAGATATACAAAGAGCACAAGATCAAGTGCATGTGGTGGATTGGATTGAGTTTCTCAAAAGGAGTTGATGAAGTTCTGGAACTTGTAACATAACCTTCTAGGAAATAGGGTGTTCTCAGATGGCATCAAGTTAAGGTAAATTCAGAATGAATGACAGTGGGGCCTAAATCCAATGCCAGGTGTTCTCATAAAAAGGCCACATGAAGATATGGGAACAGGGAGATATGCACAGAAAAGGCCATGGGACAGAAGTTGAGACTAGAGTGATGCTGCTGCAGGCCAAGAGGCACCAATGATAGCCACAGCCAAGAAGCTAGGAAAGAGGCATGTGACACAGTGTCCTATGAGACCCAGAAGGAACTAATCCTGCTGATTCTTTAGTTTTTGAGTTCCAGTCTTCACAACCAAGAGAAAACAAATCTGTGATACTTTAAGCCACTCATTTATCGTATTTCATTACGGCAGCCCTATGAAACTAAATCTAAGCCCTAAAGCACTGGATGCTACTAAAATACCTGCTATTGAACAGCAATGGAACCTTGGGTAAATCCCTCCAGAAATCCCTGGTCCACCTGCACAGAGACAGAGCTGCATTTTCAGTTCTCTTCTTTTGTTCTTTCCACTCTGTAATTTCGAACATACACACACACACACACACACACACACACACACAAATGAATCTGTGCGTAGCTTGTCTTTTCTGTTGGAAAATTTGAAACATTAAAATATACAATAGACATGTATATAGACAGTTCTTGACTTTAACTCTTAGAATACAAACTCTACTGGTATAGGAAAATTGACTATTTTATTCATTGTTTCCATAGGCTCTTGAACATTTATTTTGTTTTGAGTGAGTAAATGTACCAATGAATGATTGAATCTGGGTTCAAATAATTTCCTTTTTAGGGACTATTGACTCTGTGACTCTCCCAAATCTGTCACAGTAGTAGTTGACAAAGTTCTTAGACATAAGGCTAAAGAAAAGTTTCCTTAAAGATAAAATTCAAGAATAATACCCAGGACTTTATTCCCTCATGTCAAATGATCCTGCCTTTGTAATGACATTTTTACTCAGTTTCTGAAGTAAATATATTCTTAATTTATTCTGAACAAGGAAGGTAAATAAATGCTCAAGGAGCATTTCTGCTAAACATTGATAACAACAGAAAAAAATTAGTTTGTAAAAAAACACCTCCTCATAAAAACATCACTAATTTCTAAGCAGGTAGCTGCAGTTCCCTAATAGTTACCCACTCCATGTTTGAAACATGCCTAAGCAAAACACATAGAAGCTCACCTGGAGTCTAAGCACAGTTTCAGTTGGAAACTGTGTTCTGCTTCTAAAACAAAAACTGCTCAAGAAAGGCCTGCTGGGCTGCATGCAGTCCACCAAGAGTTTAGGAGAGAAATCTATCAGTCAAATGTGTTCAGTTTGTAAAAGGAGACAGACAGGAAGCACTGGCAGTGGCTACTCATTATTAAACACTGGTGTAGCCACATCCAGTTCCATGGTCATAAACAGAAGGAGGGCATGCTCTCTAAGCTCTCTCTAAGACCCCTGAGCAAATTCTGTTTCTTTAACTCCAACCTAAAAACACCTGTTCCAGAAATTGAACTGGATTGCAGCCTAGTTTATGCAGGTATAACATTCTCCCTATATTTTCGTGTTTGTAGAAATGGCTTTCTTCCCAAATCCCAGGCTTTGGGCACATGGGCTATAGTCCCACTCATAAGTAAATGCTTTATATGCTGTTTCCCCCGGAAGGATGGTCTGGACAGAGCAGGCCCTCCCCTGTCATCTCTGCCCATCTTCCAGACCATTTTCTTCTCTGTGAATAATAGTGCTATCTTGAGTTCTTTATATTTCTCCCAGTGTAGACTAACAAGCTGGCATAAAGTTTTCATGGCAACAACGCTCATGTACTGCCTTGATTTCCCAAGTCTAACATTATGAGAAAGCCATTTCTGCTCTTGAGCTTTCAAAGAATTGAGTGATCTCTATTCTGAAGAGGCACATCTGCTTAGCTAAAATATTCCATAATTGTGCATGGTCTCGCTGCTCTAACTGAGGTATGAAGCTATTATAATAGGACTCCTGTTAACAACAAAATCTGGTCCCATCCTTCACTTCGAAGGTGACATCTGTGACTCTCTATCCCTCACTCAGAGTCCAGAGGGAAACACACAGTGCCAGCGACCTGTGAAAACTAGCACAGTGCCAGATCTCAATCTGCATTCCAACTGCCCATCAGAGGTTTCATTTTATAAAAAGGTACCAGACAAGTCAGAGGAAAAGCCAATAACGTCTCCCAAAGAAACGCAGATTACAGACTTGCCCTGCCAAGAAATCCATAATGTGCCTCTACAAGTTAACTTTCATATTTGAATATTTCCACTTCTTAAAAATAACCACCCTTCTACGAACCCGGGCTTCTGACAACCCTTTGGAAGCCATACACTTGTGCAGAAACAAGGGATTTAGGAGCTCCTTTTATCTTGATTCCCACCTTGGTCAATGTTGAATGGCTTTCAGAATGAACAGTGAGGGTAGAGTGGGAGGAACACAGCATGTAGTACGCCTTACAGGTGTCAGATGAAATTGGGTGTTTGTGTGTGTAAGTGGGGTCAACATGGGACCCACAAATTCTTCATTTAAGTTAAATAATTATATACTTACATATATTTTTAAATCATTAAAATAACCCTGGAGAAACAGTTCAATAGATGAGTAAACTGAGGAACAAGTCAATGTAACAGTAGTCAAAGAAAGGCCATAATTTAAAGGTATGGTAGTTTGAGTACACTTTATTTCACTGTTCTCTACATCTCCGAAACAATGGAATGAGCCATATCATGTAGTCCAACTGTAACCCAGTTCAGGTCTGTTTCTCCTTTCCCCAAAGTTGATATTCCAATAATATAGAAAATAAAATTCTCATGTTGTGGTTTGGATGAGGAGATATCTTTGGGTCATCACCAATGAGACAAACCAACATCTATTTCTTAGATAGTTTTAAGCAATGTTGACATTAAGTACTTTAAACTTAGCCTATGTTTTCAAGGTCATTCTTGAGAAGAAAATTAATTATGTAGTGACATATAGGTCACTGCTTTAGGAATCTGATTGAAAGAAGAAGCACTTTATGGATTTTTATAAAATACATTTAAACATGGAGATCTGACTATGAGTGAAACACTCATTTCAGGTTCTGTGGGTACGAAAGAGAAGATAATAAACTCCCAGACCTCATGTAGCTTCAATTCTAATGAGGAAAAGAAAAAAAAAGACTCAGAAATAGAAAATTAGTTTAAGTAGTGAAAATTGGTATAAAGTAAATGTATCAGGAACAAAGGAAAGAGTGGTAAAGGGCATTTCTCTGGAGTTGATAAAAGAAGTCATCTTTGAGCACTGTTTGACAGATAGCTGAAGGCAGAGAAGGAGAATGGAAAAGACATTCCAGGGTAAGAGAAGTTGGACAGTGAGCTAGGTGTGGCATGGATGGGGCTAGGCAGAGGTTCTTTGTTATCAGAACCCTGAGAGTGAAGAGAGATTAATAGGAAATGAGGCTGAAACAATGAGTAAGTCCTCTTGGATCTTCTGTGGCCGGTGGTGGAAATGAGGAGATGGACCATTGAGCAGGTGGTCATTCCAGGAGTGAGAAAATGGCAGCTTTGATGAGAGCAGTGGAGGTAGAGATAGAGATAAGTGGCCATGCTTAGGTATGCTTTGAAGGAGTGGGGGACACATTTGGAAGATGAATTAGATGGGAGACTTGAAAAAAGAAACGAGGTAGCTCTCAGTCATTGTAATGAGCAACTGGGAAAATGCTTGTGACTTTTTTTTTTTTTAACTGTGATGTGAGTATCCCAAGTGAGAGAGAGTTTATTGGAGTGTATTTGATGGTAGGGCTTTGAGAGGGTATGAAAATTCTTGCGAAAGCTGAATTGCTCATTAGATATACAAAAAGAGCATTCTAGTCAGAGGAAACTGGAGTTCAGGATTGAGAATAACATTGGATATGAACTAGAAATCTAGATTTTTAAAAAGCTTTCATGATTTCAGAACTATGGCTAAAGCAAATTTCTGAATGTGATAACTCCCAATGCACAGTTTAAATATATTCTTTTTTCCCCTCAGAAATTTGTGCAAAGGAAATCTATTTTTTCATAAATTTGCCTGTGGATAATACATTTTTTTAAAGCCTTAATCCCAAGGTTTGATTAAACCTAACAGAACATTAGCTTCCCATGATATTAGAGTTTATTTATTTATCTGTTGTATTTGGCAGTCCCCCTGTCTAGGTTAGACTGTTTAAGATCGGAGTGTTTTAGTTTATTTATGCAATACTGTTCTTCTGTCAATATTAACAGAATAAATCCAAGTCCAATTTGTGGAGTGTGTGGCTGTGTGTTTCTTAGAAGCATAGATTGAGTGGTGTTTTTAATAGAAAGAACTTAAAAAGCATATGACACCAGTATTGCAGAGTTTTCTGAAATTATCTACCAGTTCACAAATCCAAAAATTTGAAGCTGATAGATATGACCTTGCAAATAATTTTCCAATGTCATTTCACTGACAAATATTTCATCTAGGCTAAGAAATCTGCTTTGGCTCTGTCCATGTTTACCTATGTCACTCAACCTCTTTATGTTGCCATAAAACACATGCAAATCTGTGACTGTAGTTATGCACCAAATAACTTCCCAGAGAAAATGGAAATGAATGTGGTCCTGAGATGGCATACACATCTTTTTGATGAAATATACTTAATAAAGTGCATGCTGACACAAAAATTACTAAATTTTCTAGCATCTTGAGGTCTTGTCTTCATCACTAATACTTGATTGGTTGGTTGGTTTGTTGGTTGGTTGGTTTCTCTCTCATTCTCTCTCTCTCTCTCTCTCTCTCTCTCTCTCTTTCTCTCTCCTTCAATTGTTTGTTATTTTTTTAATAACTTCCAAAAGAACTTATTGTTCCTGTTTTTCTCCTTGATTTTAGTTTCTTTGGAGCTTTTGTGATTTATTTATTTATTTATTTATTGCCACGATTTTAAAAAACATTTTTATATTACATCTAGACTTTACATTTCTATTTTAAGCTGATAATCAAAAATATATTTATTCAGCACAAGGTACCTTTGCAAATGATCATCTCCATTAAGCAATACTAAAGATAAGATGGAGAAGTAAGATTCTATTCATTCCAACATTCAAGAAAATACACATGATTGATTGTAACTTATGGTAATACAGGAAAAAGAAAACTGAAATGGCACGGCACTCAGAGGTCAGTAGAAGTAGAATCTTGATGTCTGTGATATTTCTCCTCCTCTGTATTTGTGGACATCCTCTTTCTCTTATTGTCAAGAACCCATACTCCAGTCCTAAGAACTAAAGGAACTCCAGCTCTCGTTCATATTACCCAGGGACTGCCCTACCATAGTGATGCACATGGAGAATAATCAGTGTCAATCACAACATAAGGGCCAAGTCATGGCTTCATTACAACAAAACAACCCAAGCCCCAGACTGCCTACTCAGCTCTTCAGCTAGAAACCTTAGATTTGTAACAGAAGAAAAGTTCTATACAATACAACTGAGACAGAATTTCCTGTTTATAATTATGTTTTATTTTTAAAAGAATTGGGGAATATGAAAAAGAGGAAAAGTAAGAGATTGTTCCAATTTTATTCTTAAATAAAAATGGTGTAACTTTAAAGGAAGAAAATTATAACCATCCAATAATAAGAAGGCATTAGCAGATATTGAAGATTGAGGAAGATTCTATTATAAGAGGTCAGTCAAAGGCAAAATTCAATATTACACTCCATCTGCCTGTTTATATTTACTTAGTTGTAAGTTTCTATTCAGCTGTGATCTTATTAGTTTTAAATTTATCTTTTTTTAAAAACTGTGCCTGCGTTCTATAAGCAGTGAGATATTTATATATCCTGTTTCTTCTTATTTTAAAATATATCACTAGCACTTTTTAAGTGGAAACCAGTGAAGGCTAATGTAGTGTTCCTTTCAAACTTTTGTTTTATCCAAAACTCTCATCCAGAATATTCATAAAAAGAAAGATCATCTGTAGAGTCAAACACATCTTAAATTTAGTATTTTTTTCCTTATCAAGTGGTACCGATTTTAATGCTATAAAAAAAGAACTTCAGTTATTCAAATGTGCAATGGATGTAGACTATACTTCTTATCACTCTTTTTGTGAGTTTAAGTTTTGACCTGTATATCTCTTTGTACCTGTGTGACAAGCAACTATATTCATAGACTCCAACTGGCACAACTGTTGGTCTCTCACTGTTTTGACAGTGCCTCCTGCTGATTATTTATCATGGTATTTAAGGGTGGCCTAAGGGCTGAGCTCAGAAATGCAATGAGGCAGAGTGACAGAGAGACATAGAAGACACAGGAACAAGGTCTCCAGCCCCAGACTTGTGACTGCGTCATTGAAAATATGTGGACAAGTCATTTCCCTAAAAAGATATTACATATATACCCTCCCACATGGCAGAATGAGGGTAAAATGTGTACTATTCCATTTTTGCTATTCTTTTAGCAAGTACTTCTTTTGAGCTTGTAAAGTTCACTGCATTATGCTAAGTATAAAGAACACAAGACAGATGGCACATAGGCAGGGGCCCTCTGAGTTTAGAAACTATTAGCAAGAAACAAGGAACATACATATACAATGACAAAATAGGGTTGAAAGTGGAAACTGCTCTCTGGCAGGAACTAAGGCTGCACTATCATAAGGTACAATGAAAGTTCTACAGAAGAAGAGGCCACATAAATTTGGCAGCTCTGGGAGATTCACTGGAGAAGGATTTGTTTGAGCTGTGTTAGGTCAATAGATACTACCAAGCTTTATAGAAAAAGAGAACAACATGAAGTAATTCAGAGGTTGGAAAATACAAAAGATACTTCAGGAACAGCAAATAATAATCATAGTAATATTTATAAGCCATGAATATATATAGTAGAAATGAATCCAAACTCTTTGCAGATGCTTGTTCCTTATAATGATACTATGAATTGGAGCCTTTATCCCTATTTTATAGTTTAAAAAAAATGATGCACAAAGAATTAAAGTAGCTCCTCAAGTTCACTCAACTACTATTTTGGAAAACAAGGGCTTTGACTTATGCAGTATGATGCCAATAGCCATAGTCTTAACTCTCTGTAGAGTCCTATTAGACTCATAGACCCCTGAAAGAAAGGGAAAGTACTAATTCCACAATGGAATGGGCTAATAATTCAAAAATTTAAAAATAGAGAACAAGAAAATTACTTAACATCTTTGATAAGAACAGCACAATTATAATTATGCCTATATTACTCAGAATAAAAAATGCATAATATCCTTTGTGTTGAGAATAATAGAAACTGACTCTAGCTACCTTAAGAGGGGAAAAAACAAATAATTAAAAACTAAGCCTAAGAAAGGGCAGGACCTAGATAAGTTTGGTCTTCTCTACTGAAGACCTTTATTGCTGTACTGTCCATCCAGAAGATAGTCATTAAAAAGGACAAGCACCAGTATTTCACAAATGTGATGTCTCTGCCCAATTTTAAGTACTTGGTGGCTCCAGTTAGATTAGGAGTCCACACTTCGATCACTAATATCTCTGATTTGGAGTTCAAAAACTCACACTGCAAATATATTGGTATAAGTAGGTTTGTTCTCAAAGAGAAGATGATGAAAAGCTAAGAGGATGTATTAATTGGACTACTTCAAGATTTGAAAGCCCCAGTGTGGAGAATGCATTATAGAAGGTAAATACTGAGAGTGGGGAGAGCAGTCTCTGCAATGGGGAGGCACTGTTGGAGTTAGGCTGACAGTGTCTGCATTAGGGAGATGGATAAAGAAATGGGAAGTAAAGATTGCGTCATGGAGAAGAGATTAAGAAAAAGTGAAGATTCAGCAGTCATACTGCAGTTTTGAGGTCAAGTGACATGGAAACTAATATTTTACTTCCATTCTTGGTTGTTCAAAGGCAACCAGCACTCACATATCACACACTTGGGAGATAAGGAGTACCACACTAGGGTTTACTTAATGAAGAATCCCTTCCTGTATTCTTTGCATCAATTTCTTAATGTATATGTTGCATTTTAAATGTTTCACCTACAATATTTTTTAATTATATAATTATAAGTCCTCTATGGGAAGAAGGAAAAAACTTCTATGGCTTAAATTTATCAAAAACACAGACATTTATCTTTGTTTCTTGCTATGGATGGAACACCAAAAGTCAGAAATATTTTGTACAAAAGGTCATAAAATTGGACCTAGGTCTATGAGAGGGATTTTCACAAGCTTCAGATAATGTATGAAAAATCACTAGATTACTGTTAGTATTGTTGATAGACACAGGGAAGTTCTGTATAATAATGTTGGAGATAGAAACTTATACTGGGCCCCTTCTTTGGGAAAAAGCACAATGAGAGATGTGTCAGTGAGTCAGGTAATTTAATTTGTCTCCAAATTCCCAACTATCTTATTGCATTTGAGCTGTTATAACAAAACACCATATACTGAATAGCTTATAAAAATAGCAGAAATTTATTTCTCATGATTCTAAAGACTGGAAAGTCTCAGATCAGGACACCAACATAGTCAAGTTCTGATGAGGGTCCTCTCCCAGGTTGCAGATTACCAACATCTGAGTACAAGCTCACTTGAAGAAAGGAACTAGATAGGTTTCTGGGGCTTCTATCAAAAGGGCACTGATTCTATTCATGAGGGCCCCACCCTCATGATCTCTTCACCTCCCAGAAGGTTGTACCTCTTAACACCATTACCTAGGGAGTTCAGGGTTCAAAATATGTGTTTAGGGAGAATACAAGTATTCAGGACAATCCACAGTCTATGTGCAGTTTTTTATTTGAGTGTTATAGATTATGAAACCTGTGACAAATAAAATGTCTTTTCAGAAACACAGAAATAGTGAGCATCAGAGGCTGCATGTTAGTTAAGCCAAATTCTTTGGGTTACACATTTGGCTTCCCAAACGGTAGATTTATACATAGGAGCACAGTTTTCCACTGTGTAGGTTTTCCCTTTTGTTTCCCTAACAACCTTTCTGATAGACTTCTTCCCATCCTCCCCATCAAATTTTCAATGGCAAGCCTGGATCTTGGTCTACCTCCTCTAATACCTCATTTTAACAAAGGTTTCAACTTCCAAGATACTATCTCTAGCTACCAGAGCTCTCTTCAGTTTTCTTCCTGCATTTCTCATTAAGGATTGAATATCTCCATCTTTTCATCATATTTGAATCTTAGGGTCACAATAATTGGCACCTAATTGTTTATTTTCCTTTTATAAACCTTTTCTTACACAACTTCTGCTAAGCAATCTACCAGCTCTCAGTAAACAGACCAAAAAAAAAAAAATGCAGTCCATGTTGGTATCATTGTATCATTCTTTTTTCCCTGAGACTTAAGTATAATTCTAGTAAGTCATTTTTTAAGCAAAATAGCTAGCATTTACATGTTTCCTCTTAATCAGCTGCTGACCACCACTACTTCCAATAGCCAAGATCCTGAGGTCTTCTATCATACAGATACAAGCTGCATTTCCATGTGTATCTATGCATATATTTTTCCTTAAGTTAGATGTATTATTTTTTTAATTGCCCATATCTGCTACTTAAGTTTTCTTTATCTATGCTTGTGTGTGTGTGTGTGTATACCATCTTCCAGAACATATCAATCACCATGTCAATCAGCTCAAACTGCATTTTGCTGCAGAAACAAATGGAGTCCTAAGTGCGTTAAAATAACAAAGGTGTATTTTCCACTCACACCCTGTTCATCATTTGGCTTTGCCCTGTGTCACCTTTATTTTCAGAACAAGCTAAAGGTACAACTTGTATCTAGAGCACAGCATTCTCTTGGGAAATGGAACAGAGACAGAGTGGAACTAGATGATGGTGGTGAAAGCTTTTTCTTAGAAATGGTACATCCAATCATTTGATGAATCTGATGTAAGTGGGATAGGAAATAATATTCTTCCCCACTGTGGCCCAGCAGGGAGAAGTGAACATATTCACTGTTATACCACCTACTCCACCTTTAGAATTTCATTATCAAAATGCTAATGATCCAGAAAGACCTGTGTCACTCAGATCCCTTTTCTGATTCTCTAGTCAAAAATGCTTTGAGAACACAAAGCATTTATTTAGACCTATATTCTAACTTCATTTCTCTCAGCTTTACCTATCCCACTGCTCCTCAAAACTATGCATCTGGATCATAAGTTTTGATAAGACTTAATACTTGTGGCTGCTATGTAACCCTCAACATAATGCCTGGAACACAGTAGGAGCTAATAATTGCTCATTAAATTTAACTGATTTTTATCTTGTAAGAATAGAGGGGATATTGAATATTCTCATACAAAGAATATTTACAAAATATATTTCAAGCTGATTAGTGTGATAACTAGGCTAATGTGTGCTTCTTCAAGCATACTATTTCATTTTGTTTTGTGAATATGTTCCCACAATATGCAGGGCACATAGAGCTAAGTGTCTTCCTTTGCTTGGTATCTGCAGATCAGAAAACCTGAGATTACTCCAATCCAAGTGTCTTCTAAATGGTTTCTCGACAAGTTACACGGATTCAGGAAGGTAAAGGTGAAATTTACATAACAATGACAATTCTTTTGGCAATGCAGCATGAAGCAGACCACAAATCACATCAAAATCTCTTCACCTTAGGGTTTTGAATCACTATCAGTTCATGTCTAACATCTATTATGAGGCCAGAAAAAAATGAGTTCTCCCAAATCATTCAGGGCCCAAATGAGTGACTGACTAAATAAATGAGCAATGAATAAAATAATGTTCCAATAAAAGAATATTTGGCCACCATAAACTAATGAGCAACAAAGATGTGGAAACCATTGCTACCATGGTGCTGTATCAAATATCAGACCTAGTTTAATCTTCTACACAGGAGTTTTGAAAACTGAATCTATCTAAGAAAAATCTAGAAACTTTAGATGTCAATATTTCTTATTTGATGATGAATTCAAGAAAATAATAATTCTTAACAGGATCACACACAAATATATATATATATATATATATATATATATATATATATATATATACACACACACACACACAGAGACACACACACATGTGTGTGGTTTTTGAGCATATTTATTTTTGAAAAAGAAATTGATATTAAACAAATAAGGCAGACAGCTTCAAACTGTTTTATGGGATATTCCTTAATTAACTGTACCTGAGTAGCATATATCATGGGTTCCATTTCACTGTCAATGTGGCTACCTTAGTAAAAGTTAATCATGTGTGCATTTTATGTCACCATACACAGCACCAGCAGCAGCACTGAGAATGACCTAAGCCAGTAAAACCGAGCACTGCAGAGACTATTATATCTGAATGGAACAATTCATGTAAAGCAGATGAATTCCAGGTTTTCAATCAGAAACAGAACAATAGTCAGGAAAAGGGCCAAACCCCAAACTCATAAACACTGGGTCAAAACAATAATAAAAATATTGCCTCACTGTATTCATAAAAAGAAAACACTCTGTAGAAAATTCCTTGTGTGAAATCTTTGTGGCTATCTGGGGTTTCACTTTCCTTTTAAACACTCCAAGTCTCATTTAACAATCTTGCCTGAAGTCAGATGTTTGGTCAGGGATAGAAAAACTAAACATAAATGCTAGTCCTACTCTTTATTCAATTTTTCTCCTCCAAATAATTAAGACTGCAAAAACTATAAATAAATTATTGGGTCAATATTTCTCTTTTACTGCATGCAACTGGTAAATTGTAAAAGCCAAAATGATATCACTTTTATTATTGCAAAACATAATTTTAGAATATGGTTGACACACAGACCAGTACATCAGAGGAAAGCTCACCCAGTGGGAGTGTTTGCCAAAAAAGTTCAATTGACTTCGTTACACATTTGACATCAAAATGTTTTAGTGCTTTTATATCTGTAATTACAGTCCTAGAACAAACGTGAACATAAAACAATAACAATAGTGATAATATTTGTTAAAATATATCACACTTCCTGCAATCCAGGCGCACCTCTGTATTCTTTACATCTTAAATTTTAGTTAATATGCACAAAATCTTCCTTAGTAAGAATTAAGTAGATTAAAAAACTAAGATACAACTAATTAAAAAACCTGGACCATAGTGTGAGGATTTGAACCGAGGCAGGCTGACTACAGAATGTGCCTTTTTAACCACAATACATTTACCTGACTCATATACCCCTGAGTGAATGAAAAGTCAAGACCACATCAAACATTCAAATTGCAGTTTGGAAGTACATATTACTTCTCTTCCCTGATAGACGACCTTATATCATTGTAATCTCACTCATAGAATTGTTTTCCAGTACACCAACAGGTAGATACAAAGAAAACATAAAAAAGCAATGTTTTGGGTATTAATGGTCCTACCTCATTGTCATTCATTTATCAAACAATTATTGTACCCTTAATTTACACCAGTATTAGTTTCCTATTGATGCTGTATCAAAATACCAAAAAAAAATAGTGATTTTAAAAAGAGTGAATTTATTCTTATAGTCATGGAGATCAGAAGGCTGAAGTCAGGTTGCAAGCAAAGCCACATTCCTCCTGTGGCTGAAGGAAGATTTTATTTCCTTGCCTTTTCCAGCTTTTAGAGACTGCTTGCATTCCTTGGCTTGTGGCCCCTTCCTCTATCTTCAAAATGGTTTTCTTTTTTTCTCCTCTTGACCTATCCTCTTTTATGGACTCTTGTGAGTACATTGGACTTACCTGGATCCTTTACAAGAATGTTCTCAACTCATGATTCTATCTTAATGATATCTCTGAAGTCTCTTTGGCCTGCAAGTTAACATTTTCACACACTCTTGGGCTTAGGACACAGGGAAATTTCTACTATAATTACTTATTTTTTTTATCTGCAAGAGATACATGCTTTTATATAAAAGGGTTTTAAGATTTCAATAAAATGCATCTTCTTCATATCTTTTATTTAGGAGAATGTAGAAGACATCACATAGTGTAGCTTTGGGACAAAATTCCAATAATGTACTCATTCCCTATAGAATGACATCACTTAATCTCTCTTTAATTGAAGAAAAGTTAACTATTCCCAATTATTCATAGACACTGTCCAGCATAACTTGTCAAAAGCATCTGGTGATATGAGATTTAAAAAAAGGTTATTAATTGGTTTCTGGTTTTTTTATCTGAAATAATACACGCCAAGAAGATCTATGGTCACAAGAGTGCCAATTAACTCCATTTACTATTCTAACACCTTGTTGATTAAGATTTTCCTGACTGGAAATATTAATATCATTATCAATGCTCATTCCTACTCAGTAAAATTGCCTTTTTATATCACGTGGCGGTATTTTTAAGCTAGTACATAACAGGTGCAGTATACCATACTCATATACTTGCCCCGTTCAGTAAGACACCATTCAAAAACATGCCAAACCATTCATACAAATTCATTCCAGAGAGTCAATTCTAGAGTTTTTTTTTGGCCAATGAAGAGAAATCTTGAATTAGAAAAAGAAGAACTTGTGCGAGTTTATCAGCTGGCTGGTTGCTAGAATTTGTCTTAAGCATTTTGGACCAGATTTCTCATCCAGAGTGAATGTAAACCAAACAATTTTATCCTTTAATCTTATTTGTGTTATTTATTTTTCAGAGAAAAAAATATTGTAATCTATATGCTTATGTGAACCCAAGTGATTCATTTACACGTAAAAATCTTTGAAATGTTATTTTAGAAAGAGAGGGTTGATATTAAAAATAACAGCTCAGCTTGGATAGGTTTAAAACCTTCACAAGAGGATGGCAGAAGGGAAGAGAAAGTACTTGCAATACTCCTGTTGCCATATTTTGCAAACTTAGATGAAGAAAAGCTTTCAATGCAGCAGGAAAGCCTAAGCATCAGTGTTCCCGTAGCTTTAAAAAATTTAAAATCCTTATTTTGGAGTAGGAATAAATGTAGAGAAGGAATAAACAGGCTGCCAATAAGAGAGTCTGTTTTGCTACAGAACTATTTTGGGGACATTTTTCTGTTCCCAGTTTCCTCCAGCCTGCAAACTTTGGGATATACAGTGCTCAATGTACCAGCCTTGAGCCACAGCATTTATAACATGCAAAGTAGCCAATATTCTCTTTTTGCTTACAGAAGATATTTCTGATGAAATGAAATTGGGGGCATAAAATGTTCTAGTTTCTGTCATTTAATTTCCTACAACAGATGAGAAAAGAGAAAAAGAAAAGAAAAACTAAGAATGTTGCATTTAAATAGCAACAGTTTTGCCTCCCACAAATTCAAGGCTGACATTGTTGAATTATATTCTAAGCCCATACAAAATCTTGCAGAAAAGGTTTTGTGAGTTTTCAGATTAGGCCCCTTCATATTCCACATCATAAAAGAAAGTTGAGACTCCTTAATAATTTTAGAATGCTTAAGTGTAGCATTACTTTTCTTTCCTATGCTCTGGGAAAGTATTATGAGGCCATTTTATCTCAAAAGATTACCTTCTTTGCTCCAGAGTGATAATGGGCTTTGGATATTAAAAGCTCCATTTGGATATATCAATTTTATTGATGTTTACTGCTCTTCCAAATGCCCAGAAAAGAGTCTGAACCTATACAGTACACTTGTTAGATTAGGGACTTAGCTATTTGTAATATGCAAATGAATTTTAATTTTACCTCTATAAAGTAGCCTTCTTGTAGGTGAAAATCATTGCTTCTTTCAACGTGATGGTTTCTTCTTTCATTTTCTTCTTTTTTTTAAAGAAAGATGACAAAGGTATTAAAAAATCTAAATTTCCAAGTGGAGTAATAAGTAATATAAACCAGTTATGTTTTTACAGTTTCTATCTAAATTTTTTTTTAAAATTATTTGTTGATCTCTAATTTAGATACCAGTATATAAAAATACTATGGGGAAAAAAAAACTTAGAAAAGGCTAAAAACTTCATTGGGGAACACAGCTTGCCTTGGAGCAAGGGGTGCTGATCACCTTGCCACCAGCCCAACCTTTAGGTCTTTAAAATTCATTTAACTGACAGTTGATCAGCTTCTCCAGCCAGGAGAAACTTGAGATCAGAACACCTGCATGCCTAATGCCAACATGGAAAATAGCTTCTCTCAAGGGCATTAGATTTTTGGAATTTTATTTCATTCAATAAAATCATTAGGTATGATCTGGGACCCAGACAATGGCCCATCAGCCCTGGCCCTCAGGGAGTTCACCTTGTAAACACACACACACACACACACACACACACACACCTGCACAAGATCATTATAATGAAAGCCTAATGGTTCAGGTTTGAGCAAATTTCAAGATGCATTCTTTGTAAAATCAACTGAAACCTGTTGACCAATTCACATATCAGATTATAAAAATAAACTTCTTGAAGCATATATTTTACATCTAAACTTTATATTTTCTCCCTGAATTAAAAGAAAACAATATGAGGGATATGCATAGCAGATCTTTCAATTAGAGTTGTAGTCAAACTGATGATTTGTCTTATTATTCAGGAGATATGAGATAATTTCGAAGGCCATGATTTTTAATTGCTCCAACTAAAAACTCACACACCTGTTCAAATTATTAGAAAATCATGGTACAACGTCATCAAGGGAAAGTATACAGCAATAAAGGGTGATAAACCACTGATGTGTGCCAACAGTGAAATGGCAATGCCTCTTTGCCCATCTCAGTTTTGCACTTTGGAAGCACATGACTTATTTGACTTCCCAAGTTCATAGCTGGGCAATGAAGGGAATTTGCATCAGGATAAATTATATCTTAAGGATCACTAATAACCTTCTGATTTACATGATATTTAAGTGAGGCTGTTGACTTTAGATTTTGATACTGGATCAAGTTCAGACTTAGGAGGCTGTTAGGATGAAATGAATACGTTTGGGGTGTGAGAAAATGAATTTGGCCACAGCCAGAGATAGAACACATTGGAATAAATATTATCCCCTCTGCAAATTCTTATGTTGAATTCCCAAACTCTAAGGTGATAGTATTAAAAGATGAATCTTTTGGAAGGTGATTAGGACACAAACACAAGGTTTTCATGAAAGAAATTAGGGACCCTATAAAAGAGAACTGAGAAAGAGTTCTCCATTTCTCCACTGTATAAAGTTACAGTGAGAGGAATGCCATTGTAAGGAAGCAAGTGGCCATGGTTTGGATCTGGATTGTTCTCCAGAAGACCCATGTGTTAAAGGCTTGGTCTCCATCCTGGTTCTGTTGAGAAGTGTTGGAATTTTTAAGAGGAAGACCTAGTGGGAGCTTTATGTCAATGGGGACATGCCCCGAAAGGAGATTGTGGGACCCCAGTCCCCTTCTCTTCCACTCTTTTGCTTTCTGGTCATAAGGTGAATGGTTTTACTTGGCCATGGGCTTTGATACTACAAGTCCAAAGCAACAGGGCCAATCAATGATGGACTAGAACCTCTGAAACCATGAACCACATAACCTTTTTCTCTTCATAAGTTGTTTATCTCAGGTAGTTGTCATAGAAATGGGAACTAACATGTCAGCCATCAACATACAAAAAATTGATCTTGATCTTTCCAGGTATTGCACCTACTCTATGGTATTTTTTTTACACCTGCCTCAGTGGACTGAGACAGCATATCACAAATAAGATGTCCATGTCTGCCAGGGAGACTGTACACCTGCTGAATGTGACCCCCATCTAGTCCCCTTCTCCATGCCATGGCTCCTGCCTCTTTCCTCGGAGGGCATGAATCTGTGTCTTGCTTGGCTGCCACTTCCTTGTTCTTATGCCTCAGTCAAACCAGTGTCAGCATCAGTAGTTCCCAAATCTTTTTTGAACATTTCATTGATGGCAAAAAAAAGAAACAAAAAAAGAGTGTACATACTCAGGCAGTTACGTTAACTTACAGTTAAATGTGCACCATAAAATTAAGTAGTTATTATGAAAAATTTGCCAACAGACCTTTGAAAAGTAATAAAAATGAACAAATATAAGTTGAAGTTCTAATGTCTTCTTCCCCTTCCCAATGCACATGTCCCACTTTAAAGACTCTTGCTTCATATTCTTCCAAAGGATCTTTTGGTTCTGTCAAAAATCTTCCTCTACTTGTAACCTGTTGTCTGCAAAACAACCACCAGTCTTCAATATGCCCAGTGGGTCCTTTTGTGAACTTGCACTTAGCATCTCTCAGGCCTCACATTAAGTAATCCTCTCCCAAATGCAGAATCAGCTTTCTTACACTCAACATTTCCAGTTCCAAGTCTGTCTTCCAATCCCTCCTCCCAACAAGATTCTGTCATAGCATTTGGTTAAAGTAGAACACACTATTTGCAATATCATGGTTATATATGCACTCCTATTGCTAATTCAATAATAAATCACAATTATATTTTGGTTGATCATTATAGAAAAAATAAAAATTGTTCATCAGGATTTGAAAATGCACAAAAATTTCAGCTTGTACTTAACTTTATGAAGCTGCAAACCATGAGAACAAAGGATACATTCATGATTAGAGTGAGACTGAGTGGTCTCCATGGTGGAATGATACCCAAGGTTAAGAAGTCACTACCTGACCATAGGGAGGAGTGGCCTGGGGCTGAAGGGGTCGGGCCATTGAGGGCCATATTTCTGCTCAATTTTAGATTTCCAGGACATAACTGTTATCCTCTTTCTCCTTTGATTTCTCACTTTTATTTTTTCACATGTTCCACTAATTACAAGAATGCTATCTAATATTTCCCAACAATCATTTACTTCAGTTACTCTATCAAGTACATTTCTTCTCTCTGGAGCCTCTGTTCTTCTAGCCCAAATTATACTGAAGCTCTTTTGGCTGAGCACAGCTTGCTTCCTGGCACTTGATTTACTGCTCTCTCCAAACTCTCTCTTTTGTCATCCTGTATCTTTATTTATTCACTTATTTTTATTTTGCCGGAACTCCTTCTCTCAATACTTCTAAAGAGAAGATGCACTGAAAGTTAATTACTTTTACTCTTTCCATGTCTGAATATACCATGAATTTTAATTAGTCCCATTTGTTTAGTCATTTGGCTATATTAGGAAATCTACATTGAAAGTCATATTCCTTCAGATTTTTCAAGTCATTACTCATTGTCCGCTCCATCCCAAAGTTGCTGATGTCTAAAGCTGTTAAGATTTTGATATTTAATGGAACATCTATCTGTATGTTGCATTGACACTTAAATTTTAAAACATTGAATGTTTAAATTTTGTGGTCATCCACTTGGAGGAGACATTTGAAACCATGAGAGTATGAAGTGAATCAATCGTAAAGCTGAGAATTCATTCTAGTAGGATTCTCCTGGATGCAATTGGTGATATTTGATGAAGGAAAGAGACAAGAATTGGAGAAGAACCAGGATATTGAGTGTCAAAAAGAAAAAAAAGATTTCACAAAGAAAGATGTGGTCAGTAGTATTCTTAAATGACATTTTTTTGTATTTTATCAGTAAGATATTAATAACAACATTGATAATATTATGAATTATGGATTGATGTAAATAATCTGAAAAATGGACTGGGGTTGTGGCCCAGCGGTGAAGCACTTGCCTCGCATGTGAGAGGCACTGAGTTTGGTCCTCAGCACTACATAAAAAAATAAATAAAGTCAGGTTCTGAAAAAAAAATAACCTGAAACATATCTGGACCATGTCTCAGAAGAGCTGAATGCTAGCCACTAAATTTCAAGCTGCCTGGGGCAAATCATGAATCTCTGGGACTCACCTATAACCTGAGAAGATTGGACTTCATGACATTAAATGTCTCTTCTACTTTGAATGTTGCTCTTTCTACACTTTGCTGCTAGCACTTTCCATACTTTCATGTCCTTCCTCATGCAGGATCACATTTTAACATTAAAGCAGTATGGTGGAGAAAGCAGGGCAAGCTAGACTGTTTGGAAACAGAACCAGATTTAGAACCTGAGGTTCTCTCATCCAGCTCGGTCACGCTTCACACAAAGCATCTGTACCCAACAAGTCAGGTTCCCATGAGCTAATGTATGAATGTGTCTGTTCAAGTCCACATCTGTATCCATTGATTCTCCGATTTTCCAAGCTCAAGAAGATCTTCTTAATGGATCATAAAGTGATGGGAGCTTTTAAGTTCCATTTTCTGGTTTTATAGTCAAAGAGTAGATGATTGACAGAGTGTTTAACTGAAAGGCACCTTCTCTTTGTCTTGAGCTTCTTCATGTACCATTTTTGTTGTGCTTTCTGTTTTCTTTATGAAGAGCAAAGTTAGCCTTATCACTGTCAATTTAGTTTTCTGTGGTTTTGGTTATCCTTAAAGAACACAATGAGGGATAATATTTGTATGCAAGATAGTTTTGCTTATAATTTTCCAATAACTAAAAGTTAAAATGTATACAGATTGCAATTCAAATGTGACTCACACATAAGATCATTGCAAAGCAAATTACTTAGAAAGTATATTGCCACATCTATTATTTCTTTAGATGATGGAGTGAGCAATTTCAACTCTGAGTTCCATTCTGTCACACAGACTCTTGAACTTTTTATAGGTGAAGCAGAATACAAAAAAAAAAAAATGTTATGTTCTTTTTTTTTTTTTTAAGAGAGAGAGAGAGAGAGAGGGAATTTGTTAATGTTTATTTTTTAGTTTTTGGCAGACACAACATTTTTTTTTGTTTGTACGTGGTGCTGAGGATCGAACCGGGCCACACGCATGCCAGGCGAGCGCGCTACTGCTTGAGCCACATCCCCAGCCCAAATTGTTATGTTCTTTGTGGTCCACAGCACTTCTAGGAATCCCAGTTGTTCTTAGCATTTGCTTGTATGTCAGTATGTCAGTGTAAATAGGTGTTGGGAATTACCTCATACAAAATTGAGTTGTTACAGTATTTTAGATGGAAGATATTCGTTAATGTAGATTAAATCAGTCATATTGAAGGCAATACAAATCTAAAAAAAATGATCACTGGTCTTTTTTATATGCAATTCACTTAAATATTCTGTATCTTTGTTTAGAGAATTAATCTAGTAGCTTCAAATGTGAGTTTATAAGAGAAATAGCACATAGTAGTAGCAAACAATGGAGTAGAATCAATTGCTCTGGGCAATTCTCTTGATTGTTATACTCCAGTGCTTCTTATACACAAATGTAAAATGTCAGCAACCCATGTCTGCCTCTGCCCTCCCAGTCAAATCTTCCTCTGACCCAAAGCAGATCAGTCCATTTTCTTAAAGGCTCAACTAACCAATTGTATAATGTTGAATCCTTTCCAGAACAGACTTATTGGAAAAAGGGAAATTTTGAGAATTTCAACTGGGCCAATATTCAGAATTATGGGAAAATAAATCTAAAAAATTATAGTTTTTTTCTTTTCAGCCTCCCCCAAAATCTAGGCATGCCTTGATCTTGCACTAAAACTCTTTTTACTATAAAAGTTTATTCTCTTTATCCCATTTCCTCTTCCAAAATTTTAAAAAAAAAGATAAAGAGCATAATGACTCTGTAATTTTAATGTAATCCTACCTTTCAGACTGTCATGTTGTATTTTAAGAATTTATAGAAGAATCAGAGTTTTTCATTTTTCTGTAACAAGACATTTGGGTTATACTATTTCAGCAATTAGATTATGTGCTAGATATCTCTGTTCTTTTCAGTGATTCTATTAGGTCTAGGAGGAGTCACATAGTCTTGGCACATATATAGATAAGTAGAGATATATAGATATAGATGCATAGAGGTATATGTGTGTTCATTGACCATTACCTTTGACATTGATTACTAAATCAAAAGTTCATTATAGTAGAGAGGTTCTAAATCTTAACTATCATCTTACAAACTAAGTAAATAAAGAATTCAATCATCTTCTCAGAAATCAATTGCTACCAAATACTTTCCTGTTTCTTTCTCTGGGTTCATCCAAAGTATAGATGTCTCTGAATTGAAGATTTCTTTTATTTTATTTATTTATTTTTTGGTGCTGGGCTTCAACCCATCCTGCCCCTAGTCCCAAGAATATTTAGTTTAGCTTTGTTTTAATTTAGCAAGATCTTTGTTTGGAACTCAAGGATCATGAAATCTTAATCTCTGATGTAGCTCAGAGAAAGGTGATGGACAGATTTACTTCTAAGATTTTTGACTTCCTTAGAAAGTCCAACTCATACACATAATGAAAATAGCCATTGCATAAGCTGTCAATTCATAAATTATGGGGCATACCTTCTGATCATTCTCCAGGCTCCATTTAGGCATAGTTCCTAATGTTATTTAAAATTAGTAATATAATTACATTAGATGTCTGTGATAATAAATTGGTATTAGTGTTGATAATTTAAAGCACAAAAGTTATAACTGAAGGTATTTATTATAAACTTTCATTTAGTTTGAAGACTCTAAACTGATTCATGTGGGCTTTTATTGATTAAATAAGGTATATGTAGCATATTTGAACATCAATAATGCTATTTTTTGAGAGTTTTACAGTATATAATGCATTTCTGTATGAATTAACTAATCAAATCAGTATTGACACATGTCATATATTTGGTAGATATGGAATTTCTTTTAACAGGGAAGTTGAAAATAGTCCATGAAGTTGAACTCAGATACGAAGAAAGAAAAAACCAGCAGGAGAATTTCTGGAATAAATACAGAGTCAGCTATGGGTAAAGACATAGGCAAAAGAAAAAGAATCAAGTCTAAGTGGGAACCAGAAATTAAGGCATGATCTGAGGGCAAACCAAAAATTAATAGACGCAAGCCTGACTCTCCTGGTCATTAGCCAACAACCCTGCAGACTGCTGCTTAAACAGCTTCAGTTTCCTCATCTGCAAAATGTCAATAATAATAGTCATGCTCATTGGAAAGGACTCTTCTCCCTCGGCTTGGGGGAAGCATTATTTTATATGAAGACACGAATGGTGTGACTCTACTTTGCGTACAACCAGATAAATGAAAAATTGTGCTTCATTTGTGTACTTTGAATCAAAATGCATTCTTCTGTTGTGTATAACAAATTAAAACAAATAAATAGTTTTTTAAAAAAATATTTTAACCACTGGTTTCAAAGTTTCTCTCTTGGAGAGGTCTATGTTTAGAGAAAGTCCTTAACAGACTGCTTTCATGGGCTCTGACGGGAGTCCCCAGGGGATGATCTGGAATCAGATGGACAAACAAGAGAGAGTTATGTGGCTTTGAAAATTACTTTAACAGGCCTTGGGGAGGAAGATTAGAGATAAGAAAGAGGAGAGGAGGTCAGAGAAGAAAGAGAGCTGAAGACCACAAAGGAGGCTGAGCCTGAAGAAAAAGGCAGCCCCTGAGATACTCCTAGTGGTAATAAGGATAAAAGATTGCTCAACAAGTGTGGAAAATATTATGTTTTGAACTGTTTATAGTTCAATGATTTAAAGCCCTCATGTTATTCTGATCTTGGGAACCTGGTACACACATTTTAGTTTATGAAGAGTTCTATTTGGAGTATAAAAAGGGAGAAAAAAATGTTTTTCCTTTTTTATTTTTTTTTCTTTTCACTCTCCAACACTTTTTTATTTTTTATTTCTTTTGTGTGTGTGTGCTGGGGATGAAACCTGAGGCCCCACATGTGCATGGCAAGTACTCTACCACTGAGCTACAACCAGGCACAGAAAGGTTTTAAATATGGGCTTAAGAGTGAAAAACTTAATTATTGAGTCTACAAACTTGTCACTAGGATACCATATTAATAAAGTAATTTCTTAACCAGCTATGTTGAGGGGGTTAAAAAAAAAACTTTTAAGAATTTCATAATTGTTCTCAAGGATAAGGATACTGATTCTGTCCTAGTAGAAGTAAGACTAGTTGTTGAATAATTTCTATCAGACTCAGTATGAGTGTCCTCCTCTAGCATTTGAGATAAAGTATGTGAAAGCTACAGTGTTTTTCACCCTCTCTGGGTTATAATTAATTAGCACATGGTAAATTATAGCAATCATAATGATGATAATAAGTTTATTATTAAGTGCTGTTTATGTTCAAAATCATTTCATTTTGCAGAAATTTGGCTTCCTAACAATTCTGAAAAATCAAGTCTTCAATACTAACACAATACTCAAGTCACCTTTGCTATAGAGGTAGTATTACATATGTTTTAAAAAGCACTTGGCACTAGAGTTGAAGTTTCCTAATTCTTGGCTCTTCTTTGGAATTTTTTATGCCTTCAAAAAATATTAGAATGAGTAGCTATTTGCATCTATCTCTAAAAACTGAAAAACCCCATTGGAGAAATTCAGCTATTTAAGTGATATAAAAGCAAGTATCCTATAGGTTTGTTTGTTCTCACACAAAAATACAAAATAAAACCAATATTTAACCATCATGGAATAGTTTTCATAATCCTAGTTAACTAGTCAAATTGATGAAGGCATTCAAGGGCACACCCACAATCCAGACCATTAAAGATATCCTTATTGGTGATAAGTTCTGGAAAATATAACTGTGTGATGCCATATTATTTTAGAAAATGAAGGATTTTCCTTAGTTTTCACTGGACTATTTTATTTATAAAGGATCAAATTTCTTCAAACTGACTATATTTCCACCAGATTAACAGAATTTAATGGTATCTTTAGTTTATCAATACAATACCAAAAAATACTGAATGGTTTTTCAGTTACTATTTTGTGAAAAATGAGAGCATTATAAAATGGAAATTTTATTTTCAAAGAAATTAACTCTAAAAATATCATTATATTGTTTGAGGAAAAATGAAAAGCAAAGTATCATGAAAAACAGCATGAAATGCTATTTAAGTGGCTTTCACTGATGTAGTTTTACCACATAAAATTGCTTTTCACTTCAACCATTGTCATGTTTGTCTAAATTTATTTTGTTTTGTTCAAAGAATTCATGAATTTGATCTTTCTCCCAACTGTGAGTGAGAGTATATCTGTTAAACTCATTGTCTCAGTTTCCTCAGTACAAACATAAAATTATATTCTCATGTTATTTTGCATTTAATGGTGTTTTAGAAGTTAAAGTTCATTAAAAAGTGCATAGCAGCATAAAAGGGAGAAGTGATAATGATTCTGATAATGGTGCATGCTCATAACATATTAACGATGTATGCATGTAGCACTTGTAAGCAACATTCCAGATGCACAAGAGCAGCGTGACCAACCTTGCAGGGACTAGGGAGTCAGAAAACAATGCCCTTCACAAGCTGTCCAGCACTGATCTTTTAAAAGGGGAGTATTTTCTTGGTGTCAGTGATTGTGGTGATTGTCTCACTGGAAAGGACAAAGGGGTGTGCTTCGTTTGTCCACATTGCTGTAAAATTAAGAAACAAACCTGCATCTTAGAATTCAATACAAACAAATACAAGCAATCTCACCAGAATCACAAGCAAGACACAGAATCATTTACTCATAGAGAAAAAAAAAAAAAAAAAAAATATATATATATATATATATACATACACATATATACATATATATTTTAATTAATGTAAATGATTAAGTTGAATGACTCGTTATTTTGACAAAGAATAAGACAGATGTTTAATTTTGATACTTTTTGCAATAAGACGCGTTGATGTTTTAATTGTTGTTTCCATTCTCTTTTAAGAGCTAGATTTCAGTGTGTTTAAATGAGGCTGATGTAGACTAATTTCCCTACAGGGGTTTGTGGCTGTGGATGAATTCCCAATGGGACACACTTCAACTGATTACACTTATTTCTCTTGCTTTTAAGGGAAACACAGGAATTGCTCTCTTCCTGTTTCATTTTGCTGTAATACCCTGAACAGCAATAACACTGAGACAGCTGATTTCAATGCATGAGTATTAATGCCCCAAATCATCATCATAGGTGGTCTAAGACATTTAAGCATAAGACACAATGGAAGTTGGATTTTAAATGAAAATTATAAAAAATATTTTTACAGACAATATAATTTTTTAGAATTGATAATAGACCTAGTTCATAAGTTCCAAAGCTTAATGGAAAGGACAAATCAGGAGGATATACTTTTCTTTTTTTTTTTTCCATAGGAGTACTGGATTTTACTTCAAATTCAATTTTGGTATAAACATAAGTTCAGAATTTGTATTGAATTTTCTGTTAATAACTTTACTTTTATAAAATGAATATCAGATAACATGTGTATTTTTTCCACCATACCTCTGAAAATGTTTGAAAACTATAGTGTTTTTATAGGGAAAGATAAATGGTGTGTTCCATGTACACCAATTTTTTCTTAGATGATACATGAATATATCCCAGGACAAATAAATAATAGATTTTATGCAAATTTAAAAAGGAAATTTTAAATTATGTTTTACGTATACATGGAATATGATATTTATGTTCAGGCATGAATTCAAAATTGCTCTAATTTCTGTGGTAATATGAGGTCTAGTATTTCATAATGAGTTTGTTTGGGTTTTGCTAATAGATCGAATATGTTTCAAAAATTAAGCATAATTAAAAAAATATTAATTTCAAAATGAGTGGGAAAACAAGTATAAATGCATGAGTTCTGAAACAGAAACTGATTTAAAGATAATCATACATATATTGATTTTTGAACATGGGGTTGATTTTTTTTTTAATTTTTATTGTTGGTTGTTCAAAACATTACATAGTTCTTGATATATCATATTTCACACTTTGATTCAAGTGGGTTATGAACTCCCATTTTTACCCCGTATACAGATTGCAGAATCACATCAGTTACACATCCATTGATTTACATATTGCCATATTAGTGTCTGTTGTATTCTGCTGCCTTTCCTATCCTCTACTATCCCTTATCCTAAAATAATTATAATTATAAAAACTTCTAGCTCTATGGAATTATTGGATATAAAATTCAGAGCATCCAAATTTCTTGTTAAGTTAAAATTTACCTACTTGTGTACAAAAAGACATATATATATATATATATATATATATATATATATATATATATATTATATGTATATATATATATACACACATACATATATATATATGCATGTAAATATGTATATATATGGACCTGTATACACATTTTCAGATTTTCTAAAATTATGTGCCATTCTTTTAAAATTGGAATACTATAAATATAATTTTAAAACTCTACAATTTATATCTATTAACATTATACTCTGTTATAATACAATTTTGCCATAAAGGCCAACAAGGCTGATATGATGGTTTCCTTCATGTGCTCAGTCATTCAAAAAACAATTTATTAGTTCCAGACCTCATGATCACACAATGTAGGATTATTAAATAAGCATAGATATGTTTAATACAAAAAAAAGAAATGAAAAGGTACAGGTGCCTCAGCTTTTTAAATGGTATGTCCCTCATTTATATTTTTGGTTTCAACTGCCTATGATTTTTTTCTGAGTTTTAAGTTTCTATTCTCCCATGCTTAAAGATTGAAACACGTGTAACTGTATTGTGTGGATTTGGGAATGCAATAAGAGAAAAAAAAGCACAAATCTGATTTTATCTCCCAGTTTCTTAATGCTACAGAGTGCTTTCCTTTCATCTTCAGTATCAAAGTTAAAGTTCTTCTTGTTGCTCACAGGGCCTTTCATGATGCAGGCCCAGTTTGTATTTCCAGATTTAGTTCCAACACTTTACCCATTCTGCACTTCCGTTTCACACAAATTCTTGCCCCACTAGTGTACTTGAATATGCTGTTACTCACTGATTTTGAACATGACCTTCCCTTGCTGGATGTTCCGTGACTCACTTCATCCTCTCCTAACTCTGTGTCTGTCTCCTTCCCTTTCCTGCCTTCCTCCTTCCTCCATCTTTAAGATCACAATCTCAATGTCACTCTTTTCATAAACATTTGGAATCATCTCCCACTCTTCATGTCTAATTAGCTGGTCCTCCCTTGTGTGCCCTTGAAACTTACTATGGAGCTCCCATACTCTGCACTTAGGAGCCTTCTCACTTGTCCTACACTTCTGCAACTGCTAGGTTACACCTGACATGTGACCATGTACCAAGTCTTGTTCAAAGATCAATCCCTAAGCCGGAGTATGTGATCAGCATATAATGGCACTCAATAATTAGTTGTGAAATAGAAGCACCAGAAATCTAGAATGACACTGTCTTCCCATTGTATTTCCCATCCCCAAGCGGATACTTGGTATTCAATTAGTATTTGTTCAATGTATGGAAATACAAGTAGATAGAAGTAAAGTTTTTTAGGATCTCCGTGAATAACGATAACGTCGATGGTCTATGAAGTTTTGTTTTTGTTTTGTTTCATTTTTTAATGACCAGGAACTTGAGGAATTTTTCTTATATGTTTCTGGATTTCTGGTTATATTATATTATAGATGAGGATGGCAAGTGCCATAAAGAGGAACCTTAATTTTTGTTCATATCTGCTAATGCCATTTATTTGATGAGAGTTTTTGAGAATGTTAGCTCTTGCACTATTCAGAATAGTCCTAAGAGATAGAAGCTTCTAAAGTATTTTAACAGATGAAGAAATTAGATTCCCCTTAGATGAATAGCATAGCAGGGATTTTCACCCAGGTCCAGAAGTGCAAAGCTTCTTTCTTTTGAACCAAACAATATACTGTTGATTTACTGCTAATTCAAATTAAACACATTTTAACGGAATGTGGCCATTTGAGAAGCTGTGATGAAGAGAGCTGTGTGGTGCAGGGTTATCAGAGGTCCCTTATCACAACATATCCCTTTAAAAAAATAGCATTAGGTTTAGAGGTGGAATACTTAGGAACCAGTCTTACCTGCACAAGTTCTGTTAACTTTCATAAATTGTTTCCCATAATTTCTTCCACAACAGGATTTGTCTGTTTATATTTTCCCTGTGTACCTGAGGTTTAGAAATCAGAATTGATTTTTTCAAATTAAGTATGCTTAAATATTTTAATTAGCATCATCAGTTTTAGAAGCAGGAAAGAATACAATAGGTTTGGTCCTGCCAATTCTCACATGTCATAGACTCAAGGTGATAAATGCAGAAGATTTTGATTGATTTGTATACATGTGTCAGCATTACCTGAGAATTCATGGTGAGTGAAAATCAACATATTGGTTAAAAAAAAGGGAACAGGTACCCTTTTTATAAATTTTTATTTTGAAATAAAAATATGTTCACCAAAAATTGCCAAAAATGCACATGGAAGTCTTATGTACCCTTAATCCAGTCTCCAAATAATATGCATAGAGGTAATATGTCCCCAAGGACTCATGTGTTAGAGAGTTGGTTCTGTGTGGCCATGTTAACAGGTAATGGGATCTTTAAGAAGCAGAACCTAAGAGGGGATTCATAGATCATTGAGTGCCCTAACCTGGAAAGGAAGGAACTAGCTCAGTTCTCACAACAGCCAGTTTTTAAAAGAGTAAGACCTACCTTGGAATGGTGTTCTGACTTTCCTCTTCTGATTTCAATCTCTCTCTCCTACATTTGCTCCAAGTGTTGTGACACCATCCGCCACAGACCTTTGCCAAACCGATGGGGCGGTCCAATCTTGTACTTTCACCTTCCAACACTACAAACTAAATAAATATTTTTTTCTTCACAAAATTTGCTTGCCTCAGACATTTTGTTATGGTAAGAGAAAATTTATCAGTACAGTAATGCAATATAAAAAACAAGAATTAGCCTTGGGATAGACCAAAGTATGTCCTAATTTTATCAGTTATGCATGTCCTCGTTTTTATGTGTGTGTACCTATATTCAATGTTTTGACATGCCCAGAACTATGGAGTCAGCCAACTACAGACTAAACCTCTGAAACTATGAGCCAAAATAAACTTCTCCCCCTCTAAGTTGTCCTCATTGGATATTTTGGTCACAGTGCAAAAAAAAAAAAAAAAAAAAAAATGACTAACACAAAGGCTCTAACTGTCTTTAATTCTGGGAAGCCTGAGAGAGGTGAGGAGCTTCAAGAGAAAAACCTAAACCTTGAAGAGGCTGGTTCATGAGACTTTAGGAAAAGAAATCATCTCCATAACTTGAGGGTACGGGATGAAGTATCAGATCCTGGCATGGAAGCTTCAATAAGATACCCAGAAGAACCAGCTAAGATCATTGATGAAGATAATGGCACCATTCAACAGGTTTTCAAGTTCAAAGAAACAGTCTTATACTGGAAGACTATGCCATAGCTAGAGAAGAGAAGTCAATACCTGCCCCAAAGCTTCAAATCTCTTGGTAGGACCTCATGAAATTGGTGACTATAGGTTGAAACTCATTTTCGCTTATCACTTCAAACATCCTACAGCACTTAATGGTTACACTAAATCTACTTTTTCTGTGCCTGAGTCACAGATCATCTGTTCATAGTAGAAGTTTCCTACAATTTTTAAGTGGTTAAGACCCATTGCTCACAAAACAAATATTCCTTCCAAAATATGAGGATCCACTGGCAATGTACCTGATCACTAAAGAACTCTGATGGAGATACATAGTTAGACTCATGTCGTTTTCATGCTTCATAGCAAAACATTCATTGTACAGCCCATGGATAAAGGAGAAATTTTGATTTGTAAGTCTTGTTATTTAACAAGTACACTCTTAAGGTTATCATGTTATAGATCATGATTACTAAATGATAGATAATGATTCCAAAGTAAATTGAAAAATTTCTTGAAGGGATTCACCATTCTAGATGCCACTAAAACCATTTGTGATTCCTGGCAGAAGTTCAACATATCAACATTAATAGCTTGAAACAAGTAGATTCCAACTCCCATGGATGACTTTGAAGGGTTCAAGACTTCAGTGAAAGAACTAAATGTACTTATGATCTAAAGAGCCAGATTAATAAAATTAGATGTGAAAGATGCCACTGAATTACTGTAATAAAAGCAATGCATGAAGAGTTGTTTCTTATAGATAAGCAAGGAAAGTGTTTTCTTTAGGTGGAATCTACTCCTGGTGAAGATGCAGTGAACACTGTTCAAATGACTACAAAGTATTTGGGATATTATGTGAACTTAGTTGATGAAGCAGTGGCTGAGTTTGAGAGAACTGATTCTAAAATTGAAGGAAATTTTACTATAAGTAAAATTCTGTCAAACACCATTACATGGTAAGAGGAGTATTTCATGAAAAGAGCCCGTTGATGTGGCAAACTTCATTATTGTCTTATTTTAAGTCAACCTACCTTCAGGAACCACCATGATGATCAGTCAGCAGTCAGCAGTATTGAAGAAAAGCCTTCCACCAACAAAAATACTTTATCTCACCAAAGGATCAGATCATTCTCACTTTTGAGCAATAAAGTGTTGTTAAGGTACAGACATTGATTTTTAGAGATAATGTCATTTTGCACTCAATACACTTCAGAATTGTGCAAATATAACTTCTATATGCACTTAGAAACCAAAAATTCACGTGACTCTATTACAGTATTAATTGTGTTGGTCTAGATACAAACCTTCACAATATCTCTCTGTGTGTATAGATATACACAAACACAGACACACAAAGACATTCATAGACTGTAAGTGTAAAAAATATATATATTCATATATATATAATCTACATAATATTTCAATATATGTATGCATAGCTACATACTAAATGACTGTATGGTTTGGACCAATAAAAATATTATAGATTTTAGAGTTCATGAACGCTACATAAGAATTTCAATTCTATTCCCTACAACCTAATAAAAAAAATCTGAAAACTTAATTTCTTTGAATCTACTCCCTCCCCTCTAAAGTGAAAATAACAGCATCCGCCTTCCCTCTTATTATGTGGATTAAATGAGATGGTGCCTGTAAATTGCTAGCTAATGTAGAAATTCAAAAGAGAGCAGCCATCATAATTTTATTGTAGGAGATTCAGTTAGTGTCTTTGATTTCCAGCACATTTTCACAGAAGCACAGATATGAAAACATAGGCACTAAAAATTCAATAGAATTTATGTTCATTGAGATCTAGTTTATATGGCAAATATAATGATAAAAAAAAAATGAACCCACCACACTTGGATCACAGACAGAGCACACTAGGATACTTACTGAAGTGCATATGCAGCATACAAAGGGGAAACCAGACAGGTTAGAGCGGGGAGAAAGAGAAAGAGAGACAGGGAGGGAGGGAGGGAGGAAGCCAAATGCAACAGATGAGAATTGAGCTGAACTATAAAACTCTCTTCCAGAAGTCACATTTGGTAAAATTTATCTAGGAAGTAAAGGAACCAGATCTATGCAAAGCAATGCAGAGCTTCCATGCACTTGTAGCAAAGGAGGAATCTACCCTTTGGCTTTCACTCAGTATCTAAGCACCCCAGTGATGGTTTGAAATGCAGTGCATGTACTTATCTAGTTTCCCAGTATACAGAAGATTAGAAGTAGAATTTTCATGCAGGATAACTTTTATTGCTAGTGGCCAATGTTTTGAGAGCAAAAGAAAAGAGGACCCATTAAAATCAACTGTTAGAATCCCCAAATAAAATAAGCTGGGGTGGTTTTGTGTAACAGTAGCTACACATAACATAACCCTTTCTTCTTAAGTCATTAGCATATTAGAAACAACCTAGTAACTTCTTGAAATGGTGGGTTGAGTCATCCAAAAACAAGTTACATTATGCTTACTATCTCTTTTGACAAAATCTAAGTGTAGAATGCATTGTTGGATTATACCATTAAAATAATTAACATTTCTTGAAAAGACTTAAAGTTGAATAGTTGCATAATGGGGGGTTACTTAACCTTTCTGAGCTAAATTTCCTTATTTTTTTTACATCTATATGATAATATGTACCTAGTGAGCTGGTTTTAGGTTCTGAGTAATATAATAATTATAAACATTTCTGGTACCTGTCTGGCACATAAGATTGTAATTGGTTAAGTTCTGGTTTTAATTGGTTAATTCCTGCTTTAAAAGGATTTGTCTCAGTTCTTTGGAACATTCACTTCTCATAAATTTACTATGGTGAAAGTTACATTAGCAATTATTTCTTTTTTCTTTAAAAGGCAAATAGTTTAGTGTGAAGACATTAACATATGTTTTAGTCTGTTAAACTATAGTCTGTCACTCTGACACAGGGGTTCTTTCAAAATTCACAATTCCTTTAAGAGTTGAAGAACAGCACATGGAGAAAAGCACCATTTATTTTTCATGAATACAAGATGTGTGCTGGATTTATCAGAGAACTGTGGAACTCAGATTCTCTCGTTAATTCATCGAGACTTAGTAGAGGGAGTCTTATCCCACAAAACAAATAAATATATAATGTGCATGTGACTGCACGTTATTGTCTCATTTTGTATGATGCACTTTGGGAATGAACATTTATTAGGAAAGAATAGGGTTGCTAAAGAGTAGTTGCACATGATATTCTTGGGAAGCATATATTTTATTTTAGATTTTGAAACCTCTAACTTCATGTATAAAACTTCATTCATGAATGCTATTGACTCTCTCACTGAAAGTAATCTTTCCTTTTTGAAAATGAAAAAATAATTTCCAATTCCATTACATCCTTTCAATTCTACTGCAACACAGTGTTGCTAAAGCACATCTTTATTTTTACCCATTGCCCTATCAACATTGAGTTTCTGCAATATCTTTCACATCAAAGGAATGCAAAGTATTTGAGTGAACTTATCAATGACTTAATTTCCTCCTTCTGTTCTGGTGAAGATGAGGCAGGAGAACTTGCTGCCAGTAGTTAAAGAAAGTTCAACCTGCACAGCTTTTTGCAAGGAATCAATCTCTCAGCTCTGTCAATGAACAAGTCAGGTCGCTGAACCTGTCTGCGTCTCTCAGGCTCTCAGACTGATCAGAAGACTGATTCATAGATAGTTGGCAGCCCGTCTCCTTTATGTTCAATCATGTCCTACCACTTCTATTTACACAGCATACACACGTGCATGCATAACACACACAGTTATTGCCTTCCTGAGCATCATATACAGTTTGGAAATACGCCTTTCACTAGTACTTATTCAAGAAACCCTATTTGACTGTCTATTGATACTGTTAAGATATTATCAAGTGACTGTAGAATTTTCTTCCTTTTTAAGGATTACAAAAAAAAATCAGAATTATTTTTAAATATACAAAAAAAGGGGGGGTACATTAGGAGATCTAGCCAAACTGGAGCTTTGGAGTCAAGGATAATCTTTACAGAGAGGACCTGGAATGCTCAGAAGGAAAGAAAGAAGTATAGAGCCCAACATATTTTAGACTCAATAGCATGCCAAGGATTAAAACTACTAAGGCAAAATCTTCTTTAGCAATAAGGAGCAAGCATAAAGCCAGGAAAATGTTTTAAAAAGCCCAGGAGTTAAGTAGAAATAAAATAAACGTTCAGAGGACCTTTGATATAGGCAGAGCTGAGAGTCTCTGTGTTGAGTGAAATGAGTTTTATGACACTTTGACAATTGAGAAACCACAGAAGCAGGAAGGTCTCTGTACTAGGTAACTTTCTGTTCCTGTAATACAATGAGAAAATCAACTTATAAAAGAAAAGATATATTTTGGCTCTCAGTTTTGGAAGTTTCAATCCACAGCAAATTGGTTCCTGTGCTTTTAGGCCTGTGGCAAGGCTGCACATCATGGTGGAGACTGTGGGGTATAAAACCTTATAACTCGTGTCCAGGACACAAAAAAGAAAGCAGAGGCTGGGGGAAATCAGTGTCCTGTATTTCCCTTTGAGTAAACATCCTCAGTAACCTGAAACCTCCTACTAGGGCCTGCCTCTTAAAATTGTACCACCTCCCCATAGTGCCAAGGACTGGGAACCAAGAATTTAACACATGAGACTCTAGGGGATGTTCTATCTCAAACTGTAGCAGTCAGTTCTAGATTGTCTTCATTCTGCTCCTCTGAAGCAAGTCACGAGATCCCCATTATAGAAGAACACTTCATATTTCTAAGGAAAAGAGTTAACTTTGGGAAAATTAATCTAAACCAACAGACCTCAGTGAGTTCCCTTCGGTGTCTTATCCTTAGACCTTACCCCTTTTGGTCTAATCATACTCCCTAGCAGTTGCATACTCTTCATTAATCCAAGGTATAAAAATATATAAAATTCCATGTTTCTTTGCTTCTTCATTTCTGAAGTGCCCCCCCAATAATGTGAAACATACATTAAGTAAATTTGTGTACTTCCCTCTCACTTATCTATCTTTGTTATGGGAGCCTCAGACATGAACCTAGAGATGGGTGAAAAGGAATTTTTCTTCTTCTGCAGATGTCACCCGTGTAGAGCTCTGTGAATGTCTATATAAAGGATCCTGAGGTTCCCTGATTGTCCTATAGGCAAAACACACAAGCACAGCACATATCCTAAGAGCACACAGCTCAATGTCAGCACATTACGTTAAGCTCCTTTTCTTACATTATTCCTCTGAAATTTGAATATTCATCCACCTAGTAATTATTTTGCATTGTTAGATATTGAACTCAGGAATATGTACATGGCAGGCAAGCTCTGCTCTCAGAAGGGCTGCATTTTTTTTCTCATTCATCTAATACTCCTGTCAAAATGTGAACACCAAGGGAAAATGTTCAAGGCTGCCTTTAAAATCCAGTTGATGACATAGAACGTTGCTGAAGTGGCTTTCAGTGTATCGAGATGATCATCTGGAAAAGATTTACAAACCCTGAGCCAATAGCAGAGCTAAATGACCTGACAGTATAAGACCAAGTCAGGGAACTGAAATCACAGGAGGTGAAGGGACCTAATTGTACCACTTGATAAAATCCAGCTGCTATCCTTCAGCAAATATTTACCATACACCCAGTTATTTTCAGGTAGATGAGGAAATAGAACTTGTTGTGTTTTCATGCTGGTGGTTGGTACATTCTTCCTTTTATATTGTGTGTTCCTAAAGACAGAGACCCAACTTAACCTAGCACTCTTAGCACCATTTATAATGAATATCCTGCCATACATTCCAATTTTTAAGGTGGTGGTTTCAGGAAAAAACTTTCTTTTTTAATCAAACACATAAAAAAACTTTTAAGTGGATCACTAATATCATTTTAAAATTATCATTTGGGACTTAAAAAGAACAGATTATAGAAGAACATAAAAATGCTTGGCATTAAATATCTGAACTACAGTAAAGCATATGTTCAAAATTGTTAAGTTAAGCAATAATTAAGTATAGAATGACACATATATTTTAGTCAGGAGATTTTATTAATCCCATATTTTTTAAAAAATAACTTAGGGGTGGGGCATGACTAGCATAAGACAGTGCAGGTCTGAGAGTCTGGAATGTGCCAAATCTAGACTTGTCTTTATTTATACATCCTTATCCACCTACCAACTGCTTCTTAGCTCCTGATCACAAAAAAAAAAAAAAAAAAAAAAAAAAAAGATCCTCGAGAGATGTGTTTTCTTCCGGTCCCACTAACACTGAAGCCTCTCCCTGAATGGGTGAGGGACTCAAGCTTTCCTGCTTCCCATTCTTTTCTCAACCCTCTTGAAATGGCTTTGCCCTCACTCCACTAAGAAGGCTCCTAAAGACGCCAATGACTGCTTATGTTTTGCCGAACACCTGTTATTCACAGCAAAGAACCAGGATCTCAAACCAGATTCTACCCATAACTTTGAATACCCAAATTTGTACCTAAAACAGGTTGCTGAAAAAGGGGACTCCTTTCCATTTCCTACGTTATAATGTTATAAATAGCACATAGATGCACTGACAATTACATATTTGTGATTGAATTCTAAAGCAAGACCAGTCTGTACCCCCTAGGGGTACCCCCATAGACTAAACAGAGCCTGAGGATGAATTTGGGAGAATAGGTAATATTTCTTCACATTAAAATGCAAAATATTGATGATTCCAAAGGATAAAAATGAAAACATAGGCAAGCGATAAATTATATCTTCTATAGGAGGCAAAGCACTAAGATCTATATAAAGAAGACTTGGAAAAAAATTAGCAAAAATCTCAATCGGAAGATTGGCAAAACACATAAACAATTAATACACAAAATCAATAAAAAAAAACTCTTATTCAGACTTACTAGTAAAAAATGAAAAATAGGGCTGGGGAAATAGCTCAGTTGTTAGAGTACTTGCCTCACATGCACAAGGTCCTGGGTTCAATTCTCAGCACTGTGAAAAATAAAAAAGAAAAGAAAAGAAAAATAGGATGGCTTATTACATTGGCAGTGATCTTAAACTTTTTAAAACTTCATGTAGTAAGGAGAATGGGGAAAGAGCACATAGAAAGTAGCAGAAATCTCATAATTAGAAATTTGAAATACATACCCAAAACTCTTAAAATTATCCATTTCCATTAATATCAAATTTTACTTTCTGGGAATATATCCTAAGAAAATTAATTATAAATGTACACAAATAGAGAAGTGGAAGGAAATTTGTGGTAGTACCCTTTTTTTTTTCACAGCTGTTGGCCACCCAGGCTGCTGGGAACACTGACAAGACATGGATCACCATCTCCAGGGAGACCCTGACCTACAACACTTAGGTCCTTTAGTTGCCGGCTCTGAAGTTTTACCCTCCAGGTGACCTGAACTTGCCCACTTGCTGCTTCCCTCCAACACTGTAAGCGCCACATAGGCTAAGCTGCTAGGCTCTCTTTCAGAGCAAGAGGAAAATAAATGCTCAGCCTCACCATACAACCATCAGGTTTCCATCTTATCTAGGTTACATCTAAATTCTGTGTAACTAATCAATATTCCTAGAATCTGCACTCTAGCTCACAGTCACTACCCAGCAAAGTCCATTCCATCACTGAGCATTCTTACTCTGATGCATTCTCTAATATCTGATTTTTCTTTCAGATCATTTCATCAAGACATTGAAATATCCACCCCAAATCAGACAACTCTATGTCTCCAAACTCCACTTCAATTTAAACTGACTATAAGTCCACAATGGCTCTCCTGCAGTTTATCCAACACAGTCTGACCGTTCTCCCACATTTTAGGTATTCTGGATTGGCATGTGGTAGGTGGAGCATCCTCTTTCTGGTGTAGCTCCTTACCCTTACTCCTGATGGGACAATTCTCAGTCTTTGATAGATTTTTTCTATATTCCTCTTTATTATTCTTTGGGCTCTTATAAACTACTTTATTCACATCTTATTATCTGGCAGTTCCTGCCTTCTTCTCTGTTCCACCTCTGGCTAAAGAATCAACATAAGCAACACACCAACACCCTGGTACTTGCCTCCTTTCCCATGACTTCCTCTTCCTCTCAAGTTGCCCACTGGAACTTACCACAATTTGAAATGACATCACCTCCACAATTCTAACCTTCCTGCAGGTGCTACACTTAGATGAGCATATCGTTAGACTCTCCATCTGCATTCTTCTACGTTCCTCCATCTCTCAGCAATACCCAGGCCATGTCTCTCAACACTCATCTTCATCCCATCCTTCTCTTACCAACTATCTAAATCCATAACCTAGTCCACAGTTCATTACACCTGCTTGGAGAAATTCTTACCCAGGATGAATTACACTTTTACTTCTTCAGGTTAATCCTAAACTCTGGCAGATTTAGGGAGATTAGAGGCAGAGAAAACCTCACATATTACATTTTGATACTTCTATTAAACCAGTGTCTCAGCCTCAAAGGGGCCTCCAGTGTTCTGGAGCAATCCTACCATGTCTTCCATCTGCTTTCTCTCTCTCTCTCCACGATGACCTCAAACTTTATTGAGACTCTTTAAACATTATCTCATCTATCCTCCACCTTCAAGTAGATGATCTTGTAAATTATAGAATATGCAATCTATTGAAATAGTGACTACTTTGACTTCTATACTAAAAATGTCCAAATCTGCCTGGTTCTACTCTCTTCCTCCCTTGTTTCCTCTTCTCCAAGGTCAGCCATTCCTGTGTGCAGCCAGTTTTCACTCCTCCTCCCCTCTCAGAAAACGTAACTAAGTAATGATCATACCTATATTAAAGTCACAATTACTTGTTCTGCATGCCCAATAACATGTGAAAATTCCTCTCTTCTTTACACATTGAAATTCTAACCCAATTCCTTCAATATTCAACCTTTTCTTCTACATTTATACGCCACCCTTCAAAATACAGCCAAGATTGGGTTGTGCTCTAAAAGCTGAGCTCTGGAAGCAATGGATTCAAATTCTGACTGCACCATTTAGTATATCCGTAACTTTGAGCCTCAGTTTTCTCAACTGTAAAAGAATAAACATGGAGTTACTACTTTGCCAGGGAGATTTTAGGGAATCAATGAGACCATGCACATGAAGTATCCAGTATACTCTATGTTCTCACAAATGTGCAGTAAATATTATTTACAATTGTCATTTGTAGTCAAACTTCCACAAACAGTTGTATACACTTGGTATCTCCCTGCTCTTACATCTCTTTGGTTCTTCAATGACCTATACCATATATTCTACTCCAACATTCTACTAAAACTCCCCTTAACATTGCCTGTGACCTTTGATTAATTAACTCCATTAATTCAATGAGCATTCTCAATTTTTATCTAATTTGATCTCTCAGATGTCTTGAAAATATTCCTTCTTTTTCTTTTTCTAATATTCCCTTGCTTTGTCTTATATTATTATTAAAACTTTCTGTTCCTCAATGTCCCTGACCAGAAATGGAGATGTTACTTAAAAGGTGATTTTTATCTCACTACCCTACTAAGAGCTTATAGTTCTGGAAAATAATTAATAATAATTTTAAATGGGAATGTATGAGAGCCAGAGCTACCCAACTGACTACCTCTTCAGACTCTGATGAAATAAGCATAAAGCCAGAGGGCCAGGCAAAGAGCATCTGCTGAGGGCACATTTCTTCATTTTCAGGACCATGGGCACAGTGAGTTGTGAGATAAGAGTCAAGAGTTTTTAATTGTGTGATGATGTATAATAAAGCATACAAACGTAGTGGCCCAAAACATCAGGCCTTTATTTGTTCAAGACAGTGTGGGTTGGCAATCTGGGCTTTGCTCAGCTGGCAGACCTTCTGCTGGTCTCACCTGGGGTTCACCATGTTGTGGTGTCATCAAGATGCTGGATGGCATGTGATGGTGGAGATAGCCTTGCTCAAATTCCTGGTGTTAATTCTAGTCTTCTTCAGGTCATGTTACTCTGCATGGTTTTGCATCCTCAAGAAGACAAGCCCTGACTTCTGAACATGACAGGACTTGGGCAGCAAGAGTAGGAGAGCTAAAGATATGGGTTTTCTAGGCTGAGATTCAGACGTACCATCACATCTATAGGATTCTATTTATCAAAGCATGACTCAAGGGCAAACCAGACCCAGGGGGATTAAATATTGTTCCTGGTTTGTAGAAGTGACAAGGTAAATTACAAAGAAATGCATCCACAAGGACAGGAGGGATTGTTTTGGGCTACTGTTGCATACAATCTATGTCAATGCCATTTGTTGGAGCAAATTTTTTTAAAGCATAAAATAAAAGGCAGAGAATTAGAAAGAAAACCAATTATCATAGTAACTCAGTTATCAAAAGAGCTAAATATTTTATAGTCATACCAGTTCATTATTGTAACCATTATGGAAACGATACTTAGGAGTGACTCTAATAACTACCATAATTTCAAATTAGTAATGAGCACTATATATTTTGAAATATTGGCAACAACTGTAATGTAGTTTTTGCTTTATGATTTTTATTGACTACAAAGGCACAGCACTAACACTATGATGGCTTGTTTCCTGCATTCATAATGGCAGAAAATGTAAATTTTCATTGAGAGGTTAGAAAAAATGAAGAAAGCAGTTTTCTTTCTCTCCATACATGAACCTCTGATATCTAAGGACCCCAGTGAATTGGCTTGCTTTACATACTTATTCTTATGTATGTGCAATGTTCTGTGTTCCTTCATTAGTAAATAAATATTGAAAATACCAAAATCTTCCTTGTTTGAGATTGACACTCAACCCATTCACTCCTGCATCCAACAAATATTGCTTGGATTTTCATCATGTGCCAGGCTCTATTTGTTTTCTACCTGAACATGTGGGGGAGGAGCAGTGGGCTAGGCAAAGCCCTGGGTCTTCAGCACACACCTTCTAGTAAATGTGATCTTATGGTGAATAAACAAATTTCTCCTGCTATTAGAGCTATTATTTAAGGATTGATTACAGAAGTTATTTTTTAGTGCTAAAATAGGAGTTACACATTACTTAGCACAAAGCCTTCTACCTAGAAGATGCTTTTTTTCACTTTTTGCATGAATGAAGAGCTTTTCTTTATATCATAATAGTCATAATATTAACATTTCCTAAATTGCTGTTGTGGTTCTTCTTCCTTCTCTATATAAAATAATTCAATTTTTCTATGTGATGTCTTGATCAGCAAAAAAATAAACAGAATATATTAAGTGGTTAAAGTTCATCTAGACAGAGATATTTTCAATGAATACTTGGTGATTAAGCATAATGTAAGCATACCCTTTAATGATGTTTATCAGTAAAAATATATCTAAGGAGATTATTTATATAGGTGATAGGAACGCAATACTAGTCATGAAGCCAAATTTTAAATCACTGTTGAATGTAAGATTGCACCTGTTAAAATAGTAATTTTCTGTAAGGCAGTTTCTGTGTTTACCATAAAATAGCAGTAGCTTGATCTTTGATAGAAGATGAAATTGGATTTTCATCCAAAGAGACAATAAATAGTATCATGCTCATTTTCAGCAGGTCCCTCTGGTTGACCTCATTCCTACACACTATTTCTGTAGAGTAATAATAGGAAGACTTTTTATCATTAATCTTGTCTTTTTCTTAGAAGACAGTAAAGCCCATTTTCTTGTGTACAGTCTCACCCACAGTCCTATACTTTGGTTAAAAGTTGCACAACTTGGCAAGGTCAGTGGACAGAGCATGTATGAGGCTAAAGTAGTCAGTCTCAGTTAATTCTCAATTATGTAGTCAAACGCACCCTTTAATTCAGACTTCATGGTCCTCTCTATTGACCTCTTCCTTTTAATTAAATCCATTTGCCTTTTCCTAAATTTGTTGTCTTCCGTCCCTTCATGATGCTGTGGTCCATAACCCCACTTAAACCCTTAAGGGCATAAAGGACTGGATTTCACTGCTGTCTTTTCAACATTTACATTTTAGATTGTCTTTATTCCTGCCAAGTCCTGACAGGTGAATTATGGATGTAGAATAGATAGAATGTGTGATATTGTACAATCTGGATTACAAAGTCTTTAGTAGAGTAGATGAGTTCTAGCTTCTGCTGAATCTTTAGTGCCTCTTTCCCATTCTCCTGAAGTTATTCTGAACTTTTATCATGCTCACCCAACCTACACTTCCTGTTGTGATGCTAAGCATCTAAACATGTTCCCTAAGACATAAAGACAACAGATTCATTAGTCAAGAACTCCCATCAGATCCCTGCAAAGACTTCTTGGAAAGCTCTCTTCTATACTTCTACCCATTGGACAACCAAGGATAAGAATGAGGTTTCTCCTCTTCTAGGAGAAAGCTCCCAGACCCATCACTTTGGGTCTAGATTTAGAGCATATCTAGACTTTTGTGGGGAATGTCCTCCACCAATGATTTTCTCTTTCCTGCAGCTTCAACCTTCCTCTCTCCACAGCAAGCTCTCCCTTCACTATGAACAAAATAAGGCTGTCTTTTATTCAAAAACAAAAACAAAGAAAAATCAAGCAAAATAAATAACAAATAAAAGACCAAATAAACCAAACTTTTTCTTGCCTCATAGTCCAACAGCCTTCTCACAAACTCATTCCTGTCCCATGTCCACCACTATTCTACTCAACTACTCAATAATGTCACCAACATGAAGACTTCTCAACTTCTACTCTTTTTATTCCTCATCTTCCTTAACCTGTCTTCCACATGGGATACTTTTAAGCACCCTAAATTATTCTAGCATTATCCCCACACCTTGTTTTCTCACATGTTCCTATCAGACCTTGGCTTCTACATTTAAACTTACACCCTAGTCTTTACTTCTCTTTCTCTAAACTGACTTCTCTTTCTCTGCACACTTATTGAATACTATTATGCCATGTTCACTCCTTTTTCATCGATCTCTGAGTTTATGATCCCATGTAAGACGACACTTCAACTCATGCCCAATGCTAACAGGTTCCAAATATTTTTTTTTTCCTACTTACCTTCCTATCTTGGGTTTCTCATGGCTTACCTTAACTTGTATATTACATAAATGCCAATATCAACCCATCCAGGAAGAATCCAACATCTTACTTCTCATTCCCATTCATGTGGCATGTTCCTAAGGTGCTTCTTTTCCATTCTATCCCCATCTTACCCACAAGCAAGGTCTACCACCCCAGAAGTCCAGCATCTCTTTCAACATTTTGCCTATTCTCAACTCATAGTCACACCCATTTCTCCTCTTTTCTGGAACTTATCTCTTCTTCTCTCTCACCACTGTGTTGCTTTAGTTCAAGTCCCACTATCTCTTCCTTAAATTACACAGACGTTAAAGTCTCAATTCTGACAGTATAATTTCTGATCTCATTATTTCCCTTCTCTCACACTTATGTTACCCTGGAGTCCTTCCAAACCATTTGAGTTACACACTACCAATAAGTCTATTTGCCCAGAATCACATCCCCTTGTACTTACTACTTGGTCTTCTAAGAATTACTTATGCTTTAGTCTAGACTCTAGGAAGAAAGAAAGGAAAGAAGGAAAGGAAACCAAGCTAAAGAGGGAAGGAAATATTACCTCCTATTAAAGCCATTCTTTGCTTCATTAAGCAAACTACGAAACTTATAATATAAAAAAACAACATTTAAAATGGCTATTTAAGACTTCTTATTGATTTTAAATTTATCACATCCACAAAACTCTGAGCAAAATGAGAAAAGTTGTGTCTTATTGATCTTATTTTCCACAATGTTTAACACAGTGTCTGAACCATATTAAATATGCAAATTGTTACAAATGAAGAAAAGAAAGAAGAAGAAATTTGGGAGAAGTACCATGGCGTGTATGAATCTATTTATATGTTTCAAAACCAATGGCACCAATTTTATAACACGGTTTCCTATTTAACAGACCTTTGTATGTTACTGGAGTATCCAAAGTCTAGATTTAATCTGGGTGAGTGGAAACCAACACTTTTGGAAGAAAGTGATTGGAATAGTTGAATAAAATTTTCTCAAATTATTTCCTATGCCTGGGCACTGGTACAGTCATTAGTCCTATGATGATGGACTTGGATTCTATTTAATTAATAAAAGAATGGTGTGTAACCAAAATTATTTTCCAATAAAAATTTTTAAAAACATGTCACTTTGACCTTATTTATAGAGATCATTTTATGGAAATGTTACCACAATGAAGAAACAAGTTAATAAGTTCTCATCCTCATTACATATTTATAATCTCAAAATAAACATCAGTGAATACAAAGGCTTGTAGATACTCAGACCAGCTTTATACCTTTTAATAAGGAAACATTAGTTTACATTTGTTCCAGTGTTTCTACCTGGCCATGGTGGAGAATGAGAATGAAATGCCAGAAGATAAAATTGATTTTTCACTTCTGCTAGATAATAATGCCTAACATCTATCTTACTTTTAAGATCAAGGCCAGAAACTAAGGCACAGCCTGGAGGGCAAAAAGGAATAAAACAAACAGAAATGAAATCAAAATCAATATTAAACATTATATCCTAGCCACATATGATTCATGCTGAAGTTAATATTATAGATATAGAACAAAGTTAGTAATATCAACTTAGAATTATTTTCAAGATTAGAGATTTTGATCATTCCATGTGCCAAGATTACATTTCTCCCTTTCTGGGAGAGTTCCAATACATTACATTGTGTGTGTGTGTGTGTGTGTGTGTGTGTACGGACGCGCGTGTGTTCATGTTAGAGATTAAACCAGAAATAAAAAATCACATATAGGAGATGTGAAAAGTGGTTTTGTTTTATGGTCACCTTCACATAAGTGATAGGAAAAAAATAATGATCATGCATTAAGTACCTATTGTTTACTTCGAAAAATAAATTAAAAAGAAAGATATCTCATAGTATAGAATTCAAAACTGTATGGAACATTATACCAAAACAATGATCTATTTTTCTTTGCTTTATATAAAGCAAAATTCACAATGACATTAGTAGCATTGAAGAATAAACAGGGAATGAAAAATGTACATTATTTTCCTTTATGCCCTGTCCTTATAGAATCTTCCCAATTTAGATGCAGTCATATGCTTCACAGCCTTAAAGCAAGCATTATGACCTCAGGAATACTTGTGTCAGAGCCTGTCCTAAAATGATGTAAGACTTCTCAGTGTGCTTGTATTTTAGATGGGAAATAATACAATTATAATGTTCAATGTGAACTTTAGAATTGTGAACATTTAATGTACTTTTATATTCAAAGGAAAAAATGAAACCCCTTCTCAAAATCACAGTTGGCAAACTTCCAGAAATATGACTGCAAGATCTGACTTTGACATACAATTCTCAATAATCACTCCTAGTATCCCCTCATACTTACTACATGTGAAGCATTGTGCTGCAGTCTTGGGTACTTCCTGTCAATAATATGCTGCAAAATCATGATTAGCAACCCCACTGGTTACCAAGCATTCCCATGGAGACACCAAGTCTGAGTGATGTAAAGTAAGTGGCCGAATGTTCAATAGACAGTAAGAGAACCTGTGGTTCAAATAAGGCAGTCAGAGTCTAGAGTCCACATATCTAATCACCCCATGTGAATAATGCTTTCTTCTCATACCAATGATTTAATTAGGATGACAGAATTCCTTTGTGTCTTAAAAAAATAAACAAATAGTTCTACTACTTGAATGGTGCTTTTTTTTTCCTACAAAAGACATAATTTTACACTGCATTTTCCCTAGTTCTTTAACCTGTCTTAGTAATTTTTTTTTTTATTTTTTTACCATTAAAAATAGAACTGAATGCTTAAGTCATAAAGTGGGAAATTCACAAAAGAAAGACTGATCATTACAATTGGAAGCAAAAATACTAAGTTCTGAGGCTGAGCATGGACTCCTTCTCCTGGGTATAAAGTGCTACAAAGTTGTTCCTTGATTATCTGAGGGAGATTGGTTTCAGGAACCCCTGTGGGCCCTGAAATCACAGACACTCAAGTCCCTTATATTAAATGGTGTAGTATTTGCACATAACCTATTCAATCCTCTCATATTTTTTTGAATCATCTCTAGATTACTTCTAATACCTAATACAATATAAATACTATGGAAACAGTTGCACTGATATTTTGTTTGGGGAATAGTCATAAGGAAAAATAATTCGGTGCATGTTCATACAGACATGCTTTTCCCAAATATTTTTGATCTGTGTTTAGTGGAATCAACAAAGGTGGAATCTGTGGATTCAGAAGGCTGATTGCACTTGACAATTTAGGATCATGGATAGAGTTTCCAACATATCCAGTAAGAAGCTGCTACAAACTTTAGGGTGCTCACTGCTGAAACACCCTGATGAAGGTAAAAGCACTGCCCCAAACAATAAGGAGGAGATCAAGGTGGAGAAGATTTTAAGCAGAAAATAATCAGAGAAATTTCAGTAGAAATGTGATTGCTATAATTTGAATCTAGAATGTCCCCCAAAGGCCAATGTGCTAAAGGCTTGTTTCCAACAGTGGCACTATTGGAAGGCTATATAGTACCTGTTATGGTTTAGATATTATCAAAAAGCTTATGTGTGAGACAATGTAAGAATGGCTAGAGGAGAAAGAAATGACTGTGTGATCAGAGCCTTAACCCAATCAGTGAAATAATCCCCTAATGGGATTAACTGAGTGGTAACTGAAGGCTGATAGGGTGTGGCTGGAGGAGGTGGGGCATTGGGAGCTTGACTTTGGGGTGTATCTTTTGTATCTAGCAAGTAGAGTCTCTCTCTGTTTCCTGATTATCATGTGAGCTGCTTCCCTTTACCACATTCTTCCACCATGATGTTCTGACTCATCTTGAGCCCCCAGGAACGGAGCCTGCTGTCAGAGGATTGACACCTCAGAAACCCTGAGCCCCCAAATAAACTTTTCCTCCTCTACAATTGTTTTGATTAGGTCTTTTAGTTACACAGCAAAAAATAAAGCTGACTAAAACAGTACCTTTAAGAGGTGGGGGCTGGTGGGAAGGCTTTCAGTCTTTGGATGTGTGCCTTGAAGGGTATCCTGGGACCCCCTGACCCTTTCTCTTACTCTCCTTTTTGCATCTTGGTCACAAAGTGACAGATGTTGACAAGAACTGCCACCATGATGTGAGGACTCAACCATAAGACACAAGAAATAGAGCCAATCTATCATGGGCTAAAACCTCCAAAATCATGAGATAAAATAAACCTCTTCCCTTTATAAGTTGATTGTCCTTGGTACTTTTTACAGTAACAGAAAACTAACAGGAACAAATGGAAACAGAATACCTTGTCATGAAGCTCTTCCAGTAGGGCTGGCATCCGTGAGCATCCCCACAAGGCTGCCCATTGCACTCCAGGTCTTGACTTCACATCATAAAAGAGTACCTTCCCCACATGGCATTCTGACTCATGGAACAAAAGTGCTCATTATTGAGTAAATGTGAAATAATTATTAGGCAATCCAGAATCACTGAGAAACAGCTCAGAAAATTGAAAGCTTTGCCACCTTTGAAAGTCCTCTGTTTCTTCTACAAGCCAAGTTTGGTCAGCTGTTGCTATGAACCATTCATTTATGCAACCCACCCTCACCCAAGTTTATATACAGAAACCTAAACCCCATTGTGATGGTACCAGGAGTTGGGGTCTTGGTGAGGACATGAGGGTGATGCCTAAAAATTGAGATTAGTGCTTTTACAAGAAAAGAGAACAGAGAACTTGCTTCCTCTCTCTGCTTTCTACCAAGAGGGAACACAGAGAGTAAACAGTCCCCTGAAGACCAGGAGAGAGTTTCTCAACAGATAGGGGATCTGTTAGTATCTCAACCTTATGTATTCTCACAAGAGTAATATGTAGTCTCATATTTTCCTATAAGAGTGATTTCCCACTTTCCAGAACTGTGAGAAATAGATGTTTACTGTTAAAGCATTCTATGACAGCAGCCCAAACTGAGGAAGACAGGAGGCAATCTGAACTGTCTTTGTCTACAACTACAGTGTGGTTATGTCGGGTCATTTTAAGTGCTACTGTGAGCACACTCAAAGAGAAAAGGGGAAATCAGGTGCCTTTCCCTTTAAGGTAGGAGTTCTTCCTCAAAAAATGATTTTAGTTCAATTGCGTGCTCTGTGACATTTTACATGACAAGTACCGCCCCCCCACCAAAAAAAGAGGCTGAAAAGAGGGGAAAATGTGGATTCCAGTACAACATAGGCCTCCCCTGTCCTGATGCTGTTATTTATAGCAGCATTTGGTTGAAATTCCCTAAGCTGCTTCTCTTTCTGTGAAACTGGTATTTGAGAAGCGCTCCTGGGAGAGGCTCCCAGGCACCTCAGAGCTGGCTGGGAGATTTGCACAGACAGCTCCCACTGGTGTCAAAGCCCCCATCTGGGTGCACAGTGTGGATGCATCCTCTGCTCATCCGCCCAGTCCGGATGTGAATGTGTGGAATCTGGAACACACATGTCAGCTTTTCCTCTCAGAGGGGAAGCACAACCTGTGGGGAATGATGAGGAGGGTGTGAGTGTGTGTGTGTGTGTGTGTGTGTGTGTGTGTGTAAGAGCTGATGAAAAAAGATCCTAGTCAATTTTCCTGTTTCAGTTGTATCCAAATGATGTTGCTCTTCCTTGTTACATTATCTTGATGGTGGATACCAGTTCTCTATTGAACATGGTTCTTTGCTATTGTTGCTGCTGCAATTTCAACTGATATTCTACTGGACCATACACCTCACTTTCATTTTCATTTTCCCAGACTCCCAGGCCCTGATTATATAGAGAGAAGGGGCTTCAGAACCTCACACACAAGGGTTCAGACACTGATGCCCCATGGTCCATCATTTAACCATATTTATTGAGTCCCTACTATGTATCATACACTGAAAAGACACGACTATATGAGTCTTGTTTTTGTGGCATTGAAGTTATAATGAAGTAACAGAAAATACCCAAGTAAAGACACAGCAAGGTGCAAGGGAGAGCTCAGGGCTCTGAAGGAAAGTAACCTGAGGTTAACAGGGAGGCTGCTGAGAGGATGATCCTTGAGCAGGGACCTGAAAAGAAGGTGGGCCCCCGGCAGCTCTGAGAAGATTGTGCATCAGATGAAGTTGATGGTCCCTTCCTGTGCCAGGAGTGGGGCATTCCTGATGAGGAAGAGTGAAGAGGTCAACGAAGGTGAACAGATGGAGTAGGAGGCACCGTGAGATTAGGTCACTTTGGCAAGTCACCTTTGAGCTTTTATTTTCAACTAAACAATAAATGTACTAATACATAAATTGGGAAGAATTTACTTTAAGATCTACAGCAAAATTTTCCATGAGACTTATTATATGCCTGGTTCAACATAAGAGAGCTAGTTATCTTCCATGGTTATCCTCCCTCTCTACCCTCTGTGCCTAGTTCTGTACCTCCCTAGGCACCTGACATGAACTGCACTTACCAGCTTCCTCTGCAGACTGACCAGAGACTTGGGAAGGAAGTGGAACATTTCTTTTCCCCTCCAGTTTTGCTGCTGCATTTCTGGCAATAGCTGCACTTGCCCAAGTACCAGACTCTTATAAGGAAGTCCTTCCTCCATGGTTTCAGTTTTTTGGGTCTTTCAACACTCTTTCCCCTTGTCAGTCAACTTTATGGATGGTAATTGCTTTCCACAGATGACGGTCTCTGAGAAGCACCATTCTTCATGTGTTTGCTTTGTTTGCATCTCAAGCTCTGATCTCAAATCTGTAGGTAACATTACCATTACATTTTCTTAATTTGACAAAAATTATAATTAACCTAAATATTAATTCATGTTCTTATCTCTTTTTTTGTAATGTAAAAATTCCCCTCTCAGTGATTTTCAAAAAGAACATACGTTACTATCAACAAGCTACCACATTCTACTGTGACTTCCTTGAAAGATTACAGATTGCTAAATTTAGGGCAAGACAAGGTAAGCACTTTCTTTCAAAATCATTAATTTAATTATACCTTTTGCCAGGTAATGTGAGATTCACAGGTTTCAGGGATTAGGTACGAACCCATATTTTGAGGGGTTCACCATTCAACCCACCATACAATGTCATGAATTTGGGTTCTGATTTATCTCCAAAACTTTAAGAGAATAAGGCTCAGTCTGAAGATAAGGATTAAATGTTGACAAAGATAAGCAGAATAATGCAAATTAATATTGTATAGTCCCTAAACTTCCATGTGTTTATCTTTTCAGGTGATGGAGCAAGACACTGTGTTATGTAGAGCTGGTTTAACACTGCACAACCCTGCTTTTGTTTCCTAACCTTGACCTTCTTGCCTTTTCTTCCATTCTAATCCTTTTTAATCCCATCTCAACCTAGATGTTAGATTGAGGTGCATTTGTTCATTTCTTCAATTTCTCCAAAACCAAACAGCCACGCCATAGAATTCAAGAATGAACTCTTTCTACTTCTTTACTCCCAAAGAGTTTTTGCCTAGAAATGTAAAGCATATTCAAGTCATTTTCAGAATTTTCTAAGGGGGGAAAAAAATAGGAGGGGACTAGAGAACATGTCTTGCTTTATCACCTGAAAATGTAAACACATGGAAGTTCAGGGACTATACAATATTAGTTTATATCTTATGTAAAGCAAACTATGTTCTGCTTATCTTTGTCAGTATTTAATCCTGATCTTCGGACTAAGCCTTATTCACTTAAAGTTCTGGAGAAAAATCAGAACCCCAATTTCATGATGACACTTCACACATCATCAAAATGAAGAAATACACGTTTTCCTAAATATCTATACTTCTATTCTGAAGAACCCTATCCAGTAGTCCTCTTTTATTTTCAATCATACCATAAGAAATTTATTTGCATGACATGGTAAAAAGAGAAGGATCTGATTTTTCAGCATTTCTTCTTCCTCAAAGGAGGTAAAGGAAGATAAAGAAAGCAGTTTAACCAAAGCTTTTCTGGCCCTCCACTTCCTGTTCTGTTAAAAGTAGGGAAAAGGAGATGTTGTTTTTCTCCCAAATAGAAAGCTTTTATTCTATACTGACCTCAGTTTGAATGCTGTATCTCAAACAAGTAAATGATACTTTTCTTGAAAAAGAAAAGGCTTTTATAAAAGTTCAAAATATTAAATTGCTCTAAAATTGATTTTAAAACAAATCTGAAGAAATAGCTCTACTATCTTCAGGCCAACATTTGTAAATTACTTTACCTCTTCTTTAAGAATTCAAAGGAGACTAGGGTTGTTTGTCTCCTTTCATTTGGCTTCATTTCGATCTCCCACTGTGCACTGTAGGGGTAAAGAGCACCATAAAAAAGGAAGAGAAAATAAACCAGATGATCAATCAGAGAACTGAGGCAGAGGGTGGTTTATTTATTTATTTATTTTTCCCTTTAACACAAAAATCCAGGTACTAATTATTCTGCAAACCTTCCTACACGTGGCAAAGGGATAAAGATTGAACAAAGCTTAATACGGTGAGTGAGTGGATGAATGAATGAACAAACAAACCAACAAAATTATTTGTTTGAAAGTTTCTTCATGATTTCATCCTCAGATGCACACGGAACTTTTAAAAATGTTTCTGATGCAACATCATCTTTTACAATTGCTTTTGAACAAGTCCTCAACTTTCTCATTTCAGATTTGTCTGCCCTCTGTTCCCAGTGCTACTTGTTGTAAGAACTGTTACTTCTCCAGAACCCAGAAAATTATGTTCCCTGTACAAGTTTTCAAAATAACATCTCTCTGGATGCTTAGGTTTTTGGTCAGGCTGCTGGTAGCCTTCTGGGTTTAAGACCCTGTCACGGTAATTTCTCGACAGAAAACAGGTTTTGAACTGAAATATCCTGAAGCCTAATTGATTTGGTTTTTGCTGCACAAGTGAGCAGCCCTAGGGAAGTCATTTCATTACTACATTTAAAATTGCAATTATGATACCTACCTCCTCTCCAAAAAGATGGCATTTCAGTAAAGACCTGAAGAAAAGGAAGGAGTAAGTAATACAAATCTATTCAGTTATGAATCTGTTCATACCAGGGAAAATATAGAAAGCAGTAATATTTATTTTGAATTGCTTTCTTACTTCGCCAACTAGGTCTGGCAGGCTAGAGGAGCTATGGGCAGGAGTAGCTGATCCCAGACTGCAGTTCAAATCCTCCAGGGAGCCTGACTTCATCCATCCTGCATGGCTCTGCAGTCTTAGCTCTCCAGTGCTAGAGTGCTTGCTGGAGATAACCACTGTTACCCTCAGCAAGACCCTGTCTCAAAATTTAAAAAAATAATAAAATAAAAGGACTGGGGATGTAGCTCAGTGGTAGAGCACACTGGGTTTAATTCCCATAGTAGTAGGAATAATAATAATAATAATAATAATAATAATAATAATAATAATTGTTCACTCTGACATGGCTGACAGTATTTCTTGAATCAGGAAAGAATATTTGTATTCTCAAGTTGAGTTTGTAGAAAATATAAAAATAAGTATAAGGAGTGACTTTTGTGTTATATTTCAAATACTGTAAATGTTCCTCAGAGAATTATAGACTTTCCTATGTAAGATTTCTTCTCAGAGGTGGTCTCTTGTTGCCTGTCAAATCTCCAGGGCCAAGGAAGTGTCAGAATATAGTAAACCATCAACATATTGTTCATTCATAAATCATTTATTGGCTGTCTATTATGCAACAATTTTTTTTCCTCGGCCTTAGGATATAATAGTATAATAACAAAAAAACAAAGATCAGAGACACTGCCCTTGTGGGGCCTATACTCCAGTTAATAAGAGTATAAGGGTAAATATGGGTACAGGGGCACACACCCATACTTCTAGTGATGTAGGAGGCTGAGGCAGGAGGATGGCAAGTTCAAGGCCAGCATAGGCAATTTAATTAGACTATGTCTCAAAATAAAAATAAAAAAATAGGAATGTAGCTTAGTGATAGAGCACCCTAGGTTCAAACTCCAGTACCACAAAAGGAAAAAACAAGAAAACAAAGAAAAAAATGTAAGTGTGAATATTAAATTCTACTTTTCCTTACTTCGGGGCACCCTGCTTTACATTGAGACTTCTAACATTTTCTGTGTAAGTTTTAGCAAGTTACATAATCCTCCTGTGTCCCATTGCTTAATGTATAAAACAGATAGTAACAACTCTTACCTCATTGGCTGTGGCAAGGATTATTAATGCATGATGAAGAGGTACCAAGTTCACATAAAATAATGATGCTTAGAATATGACCTGGCATATACTGAATGATTGATATCACATATGACCATTGTTTATTTTGAACTCATACCTGTGGTATCCACATTTGCTGAGAATGTCTTCTCCCTGCCTTCCCATTAGCTGTGTGTACTGTGCTCTTACAAAGTCAATGTTCTAACAGAGGAAGACAAATAAGAAACAAACGGATATATGTAATGTGAAAGTTCTATGAAGAACAAATAAGGTTGAGTGACAGATCTTACTTCCGAGGCAATGGTTAAGAAGTCCTCTCCAAAAAGATGGCTTTTCAGTAAAGACCTGAAGAAAAGGAAGGAGTAAGTAATACAAGCATTTGGGAACAAAGCAACAGTAAACTCACAACCTCATAGGCACTAGCATGTGTGAGACTATCAGTCAAGAGCAAGAGATCCATTCTTCCAAAATGAGCTGGCTCTACACAGGGAAATTGTAGTATGAAAATAATTTCTAAAAAGCATTTACAGATTAGGATTGGTTCATGCCTCACAGTGACTGTATAATAAATGCATTTTAGTTATTGCTAAAGTATAATTTCCCAAAAAGTAAATTCCTGACTCCCAAGCAAGTATCAAATGAACCTTTGTCAGAGACAGTATTCAATTCCTTAATTAATGAGATAATCATAATTAAGATATTAAGATTGATTTAAAGAGTATTTATGGAGCCAGGTATTCATAGTTAATTTAATTTAAAGGAATAAGGATATGATAGCTGGAGTAGATACAAAACTGGTTATTGTTCTACAAGGCAATAAACTGAAATTTGGGATTATTTTTTCTGCTAGAGAAAAATTCTTTTTTATCTCTACTGAAAATCTGCATGTTAACATAGAATTTCATACTAAACAAGGCATTGGGTAGGTTCATTTGACTTTATAACACTGGATGATATGCCATGCACCATTTGCCTTACTTACGTCAAAGCTTTGGATAAATTTTTCTTAATACAATCTAATTTTCAGGGAAATATCTTTAAAAGAATAAAGATAATATGTGCATGTTTACGTTATATGTATTAGTTTCAGCCATCAATAAAGTTTGAGAAATGTGAAGGTTCATATTCATAAAACTTAGTTGAATAAAGTTCTCCTTATCCCCCAATAATTCTATTGATGCAGTAATCTTTTTTGTTTGTTTAAATAAGTTTCAGTTGGAATTTGTCTCTTCTGCTGAAAGCACAGTCTTCATTGGTAGCGAACCAAAGCTCAGAGGGACAGCTACTTGAGTTCATGTTGTTCCAGAATTTGACCCAGTTCTTACTTAACAATTCACTTCTTATCCCAAACACACTACTTGACCAGGAGTTTTTTATTGCTTAGGACTAATTAATTCTACACTGACCCATTCATTTCTTATAGATCCAGATTCTCTGTAAAGAAGTGCATAGGAATTCTGCTCTTCTCATTGAGGATTGTCTAGGTCCCAGGTCTTCCTAACTGTGCAAAGGAAGTTAAGAGAATGAAAGAGAGCTAAGCTTTTGTATATTTCTGATTTTTTTTTTTTTTAATGCAAGCACATTTCCCTTTCCAGCTGGTAGCATCCGCACTTTGGTTGCTTCCTGGACATTAGTACACATGCTAGGAATGAAAAACATTTCCCAACTTTTTCTTGCAAGGGATTGGTAGAGGTCACAGGTCTTCAGTGACTTTTATCATATCACTGAGAGCACTTCCTTTCTCCCTGTCTTCTCTTACTTCATCAAATGCCTGCCTCCTCGTTCATTGTCTACATATCAAAGACATGAAGGATCATAAGGAAACAATTACCCTCTCATGTCAAGGGGGTGGGTGGAAAGCATTACACCATTAAAAGTGAGGGTAATCATTAACAATTACTCTATATGAATTGAGATGCAATTTTATTAATGTCTATCCACCACAGAGATTTATAAGCTTCTGCAAACTCCCCAAATAAAGGATAATAACTAGCTTCAGCAACACAATAAATTCCATCACCAAAAGTAACTAACTCCTCTCTTTAGACACAGCTACTCTGTTCAATCCAGGGCTAGATTTGTGCCCTGCAGCAAAAGAGCTATTCCTCAGGCAACATTATAAACTAGGCCTATTCCTTTGACCAGGCTGCTCTGTGAAGTCATTTGCAATCCATTTTCTTTTAATTGGAAACAAATTAGTACTGTCTGGAGAGAACAATGTGAACATTGAACCACAATCTTTTGGTGGAACACACTACAAACTGAATGAGGAATTTTTTTTTTAACACTTCCTTTTTAGCTACAACTTTGGAGCCTCCTATTATTTTATGTGGCCTCTAGGGTTCCAATACAAGCAAGCCATTAATGCTAATGTGAAAATCTTGCAATGTTTGGAATAAATTAAGTGCATGCCCTACCATAATTATTTTACAGGTATTACCTCTTTGCTGGCTGGGCTGTGAGCAGAGGCCAACAGGAAACTTTTTTAATCATCTGGTAGACATTAAGCTGAAAGCATCCCTGTCTGTGCCCATTGCTTAAACTCTGTTTAGTAAACAGAGCTAACTGCTCTGACTCCTCTTTGAAATAAGTATATAAATAAAAGGCTGCCACTGCTGTGTGTATTTTCATTTATGAAGCTTCTAACCACCGGGTTGTGCCACCATTAAATGTGTGGGCTATGGAAGTGACTGTGCTGAGGATAAATGTCAATTAGTGCCCATGGGACAGAGGACCAGCCAGCTACCTACTGCTTCAAGAACATGATGATCCCTTTATAGCTTCTACCATTCAAAGGTTATTTTTCAAAGGAAGCTGGGGTTAGGTAAGACATCAAAGCTTTCATTTACTTAAAGCAGAGACCCTGGCGTCAGAATGACCAAAAGTTCTTCTTAGACATTCAGATTCCTAAACTTCATCTTGCCCCTGACCTTCTGAATCAGCATAACTGGATATGGACCCCAGATTTGACATTCTTAAGCACCCCAGGGTGATTCTGATTCACAGGGGTGATTAGAATCACTCACTGATGAATCCTTAAGCACTTGGAATCACTGGGTGATGTCTCTTATTCACCTCTTTCTCCCCAGTCTTAACTCATTTCCCAGACTTGCCCTGGAACAAGGAGAAGGAAACTTTATGGTCACATTCAAGACATATATTTAAAGGTTGCTTTATTACAAATAATAGTTTAGCCAGTTATATGTGTTAATCTGGAAATATCAAAGCCAGGTTGGTAAATCATTTAGAAAGAATTAAAAGATTTATCTCCCCTACTGGAGAGCAGTTGTAGTATCATACACAGTAGTCTGAGTGGATTAACACCTTAGGGGGACATAAGACTCAAAAATAGTAATATTTATGTGATTCTCAGAAATGCTGTCATATCTTGCTTTATCAGAATACATCAGAACTCTGAAAGTGCCTTCTGAATCAGCTTGTAGCACCCTGAACTTTCTGATCCAGGCCTTGGGAGCTGTGTACCTTCACAGAAGGAGAGCATGACCCTGCTAAGCATGCTGAGCACTAACTACTGGCTTCCACCTCTATTAAGTGCTAACCATCCCTACCTTTAGGATCTGAAAATTCTGAAAACACTTAATTTCTTCTTATTTTGTCCCCTATTTAAATTTGTGTTGCCTCTTTACTACTAGAGGCATTTGCTCATTACAATATTTTTGTGGGGCTGAGGATGTTGTTCAAGCGGTAGCGCGCTCGCCTGGCATGCGTGCGGCCCAGGTTCGATCCTCAGCACCACATACAAACAAAGATGTTGTGTCCGCCAAAAACTAAAAAATAAATATTAAAATTCTCTCTGTCTCCCTCTCTCTCTCACTCTCTCTTCATATACATACATATATATATATATATATATATATATATATATATATGTGTTAAATTTCCCAAAAGTTGAGAGAGGAGGGTAGGCAAAGGGAAAAGACCTGGGGAATAAGGTTGACCAAATTATAACATATGCATATATGAATATATCACAAAGCATTTCAATTTTATATATAACTACAATTTACCAATTTAAAAATAAATTAATAAATAGAAGGAAAACCAACAGAATAGAGGAAGGGGTTTAGGGGAGGTGTTAGAGGGAGGCAAAGGAAGAAGGTAGTACTGGGGCTTAATTGGGGAAACCTATGTTATATGCATTCATGAATAAATCAAATGATCCACTATTATGTAAAACTATAATGCACTGAAGATAAAAATGATATACAAAATTTCCCCAAAAGGCTCATGTTTAGAGAGATATCATTTAAACCAAGACAATAGCTTTTGTTTTAAAATCTAAGCATGTAAAAAATAATGCAATGTGTTCTTCACCTGCTACAGCAAAATGGGATCATTTCTCAATTATCACCTAGGATATATACTTATATATTTCAAATAATTTGTATTATATTTATTATTAAGTTGGTGTTTTGTATGGTTTTAACCCGTACTCTGGTATGATTTTCTGACACATTTTAAAATATATAACTGATTATTCTGGAAGATTAGGTAGAGTTGCTGATATGGCTTCAAATTTCATTTAGCTTTTTAAATTCTTAGAAATTTACTGTGACACTGTAAATTTAAGGATGCATAAAACATCAAAAGATCACTGGACTTACAGAATCAACAAAGTACCTACATATTTCAACTCACATAAATACTGATAAAGCAAAGAAACAAGAGGCAAAAGTAGTTTTTTTTAAAAAAGGGGTAGGGCAACAAGCTTTGCTTAATGTATTTTTAACTGCTTTTGTAGAACAGTTACTAAAAGAGAGCCTTTTATGAACTAACACAACACTTTCATTTCTGCTTTCCAGAAGCAGGAGGATGTAGACTCTTTTGCTGAACTTGACTTTGGAATTCAGCCTTGGAGAAAACTAGAACTCTCACCCTCACCATGTTCCATATCATCCATGACAATGATTTCTGAATGAAGAACATCAGTCATTGCAGAGATTATGAAGATTTACTCTGCATTTTCTTGTTGCAACCTAAATCTAATTCCTGAATTCATGAATACTATACTTATAAAGGGTAGTGACTTTAACAAGTACCTGTTGTGTTATAGCTATGAATTGAGCTCACCAAGAGACTATAGTCAAAATTTCACGCTATTCTTTGGAGAAAAATATGGTATTTGGATATTGAAATTTTTGTGTACATTTATGCAAATAAGGTCATTCCAAAAAGTAAGGCCCCTTTCCTCAAAATCACTTCTTTTTTGGCAAAAAAAAATCCTTCCTAAAGTAATGCAACCTATTTTGGAAGATAGATTCTCGTCTCTACTAGGTTTAAAAACATCAAATAAAAGAATGGTTATCATACAATATGCAAATAGTAGGGAATGCCATTTATTCTTAGGGTTACTGAATTGATTTCATCATGTACAAAGATTATAGTAAAAAGATTATATACTAAATTTGAATGAATCAGCTTGGTATTACAGTTACAAGAGTGGGCAGAACTTTTTCTTTCATAAAATTTTTCCACTGATTCAATTTTTTTCAGATTCACAAAGTAAAGGGGCAAAGAAACATCAGCAAAGGAAACACCTAACCTATTGCACTGACATTTGTTTGTGTTTTTCCTGCGTTGTGATCTCTCTTTGCTTGGGGAAACTCAGGGCTCCATGTTTCTCGACCTCTGCCTGGCCAGCCTCCGGGAAGGGAGCTGGCCCTCATACTGTTGGTGCCAGGGTTTCAAACACTGTCTCTTCTCTTTCCCATGAGTCCAATAAGTGCTGTCTTGTTGAGTCATTTGCCTCCTCTCACAAAAGTGCCCTGGTTTCCTTTGAGTGAGATATATACCCTGATGTCCCCAGTGAAGTCAGGTCTGGTTCACAGGCTATGACTCTTAGGACTGCGTACCCACACACACATACCTACCTAACTCACAAATGTTCTTTCTTCCCAACTCTTGCTGTCTTGACTTTCAGTTTATTGTTGCTGTCAAAAGGAGATAAGCTTATGTTTGTTAAGATTACTTCCTGAAAGCGATCCCATTTTGAACTCATTAAATAAATTGTAACTTTGAAAAAATATAAGACAAAGATTATTTTTGTTTCTCCCTTCCTCCTGAAAGTGGTTTGCATTAGTAGAGTTAATAAAATTTCTTTGGTCAAAGTTGTATGTGACTTTTTTTTTATCTTCTGTGATTTATATGATAAAGCCACTTCTGTATTACACTTCCTTCTGGTGTCCAGACTTCTCATTACCTTTGAATCACAGTACAATCTCCTAACAAGTCTGAAATTTAATTAGAAACACGACTTGCTTCATTATGAGCGGCTCTGAGGTCCAGCTCTTTTCTTTTATATCTGATAGTAGCTGCCATTAGACTTTAGCCTATTTCATTTATGGGCAAGTATTTCAATTGTTGGTACAAAGGTTCAAATCCATCAACCAAAATACTTTTTAAGAATCTACTGGGTATCCAGAAATCTATTAGCTGATAAGAGAGCAAAGGAGTATAAAAGATTTATTAATTGACCTTGAGGACATTAAAATTAAATAGATAAAACTATTGAAATACTTAAGGGATGGATTTTTGAGTATTTTTTTCTCTAAATGTCATAGCAGTTTTGAGATTTTATAAATTCACACTGGGAGAGCAAAAGAAGAATTTGCAAAGATTTTGGGATTAAGTTGAATTTCAAGATGCTGGGATTTGAATGCATCAAGTTGTGAGGGACAGAAATAGGATATGAAGCACAGGTTTCAGGTGGCCTCACCATCCTGTGTTGGAATCCGCTTGTCTGTGAAGGAAAGTTGTGCAGGAAACATTGAGAACCCAGGCTGAACAGGCAATGTTGGTCTAGTTTATGGTGACTTTAAAACCTGGCAAACCACCTTCAATCATGGCCCCTTTCACAGCTGAGTCCTACAGAAGCAGATGTCAAGACAGAGAAGTGTCAGGCATTTGTTGAAGACAGTGCCTTTGAAAGATAAAGAGGGTGAGAGAGCAATAAATAGCAAGAAGATTTTGCAACCACTGTGGAGCTGACACTTGTGGAAAACGAAGGAGGAGGGAAGCTTGGTTAAGAGGAGCCCTTGACTACAGCACACTTCTGAATGTCCCAGGTATCCTCAAGAGAACTCTGTGGAAGATCCCACCTCCCAAACATTCAGAATAGCAGTGCCTAGGTGCACGTTCATTGTCAGAGAGCTGCCGGGCCTCAGCTATAATGCTGGTGCAGACCGTGGAGGAATGGAATCTGCCCACTGTCAGCTGGCTGTGCTCCCCACAGCAAGTTCTCTAATAAGGGCCATCCTCCTGGGGCAGCTGAGGGCTGTTGCTACCCTTAACTGCTATTAAAAACAGGTCTAATCATAGTAGGTGGGATTACAGCCTCTGCACACTGTCTCCAATTTACTTTCGTGAACACCAGACACACTAATCTCTCCCAGCACAAAGGGTTTAAAAATGTCCCTGTTCCCACGGTTCTGGATAGACCCCTTCTCCATAACTGATAGAGGCCAGGAAAAAAAAAAAAAAAACCTGATGAAAAACTTAATGGATCCAGAATACAAAACTTACAGCATTGGCTTGACATTAATAAATATTTCATTAAATGTCTATTCTCTATAAAATTGTTTCAACCATGTGAAAAGTTTAGTATTTCTGAACCTATCATCATGTCTAAAAAGTTTATAGGTTAGACTCCCTCATTCTTTAAAATTTTCCATAAAATGCGCAACAAATTAATGAGAAGTAAAAATCAAAGTTAACCAGCTACTCTTAGCCAATTAATTCCAAAGTCAAAATTTTACAGCAAAAATGTATGATTAATGTGGTTAAGTGGTACATTTTAATATTTTTATATAATGAGTGAAGGGACTTCCAAAGTGCCTACAGATTAAAAGATTCTAAAATAGCCCTGTTTCAGCAAAGAAGATTCTGGGACAGATAGGAGGCTGTAAGCCACTGTTTCCAGGCATCTGTCTCTTTCACTGAGGGAGTTCCTCTTTATTCATTTATATATTGGGATGTGAAACATATATTTGTGTAGCATGAATCAGGCACTCTTTAGGAACTGCAGAGACAGCAGTAAACTATGAAAACAATATTTAAAAATTCTCAAAAAGGAAATTTCTGTAGGTAACTTAAGGATAGTTACTGGTTACAAATAAACTAGTATAATAGTCTTGAGATAGTGATAAGTACAACTGAGAAAAACAAAGCAAAGGAGCAAAGGAGAGAGCTAGACTATTTTAAACAGGGAAGCCAGGGAGGACTCACTGTAGGAGATGGACGAGAGAGACTAGGAGGTGTCATGAGAAAGCCTTGGGCATGCTATAATGAGATTCCTGATAAATCCAAGAGGGATATGGAGATGCATATAAAGCAGTTGATGTATACCTGCTTGGAGTTCAGGGCAAGGTCTATGCTAGAGATATAAACTTGAGAGTCATGAGTGAAGGGACTCAATACCTATGTATGGAACATCCATTCAATACCTATGTATGGAACATCAACTGTGGCCAGGGCAACTTCTCTAGGCATTTAGGATGTATGGTAATGAACTATCCTGGAGTGGAAGACAATAAAATATACACGTTATTTACCTACTGTGATGGTAAATTTTATGTGTTGGCTTGGCTGAGCTACAGTGTCCAGGTATTTGGCCAATAATTGTACAAATCTTCATTAATTTGTTTTTGTTTTTGTTTTATCCGGTACCAGAGATTGAACCCAGGGGTGCTTAACCACTGAGCCACAACCCAACCCACCTTATATTTGTTATTTTGAGACAGGGTCTTGCCAAGTTTCTTAGGACCTCACTAAGTTGCTGAGACTGGCTTTGAGCTTGTAATTCTCCTGCCTCAGCTTCCTTAGATTCTGGGATTACAGGTGTGTGCCACCTTGTCCAGAGTAACTCTTCCTTCAGTCTCCAGCCTCTTGGTCCTCCCTGCAGATTTTGGACTTACCACATTTTATTGTCCTAGATAGATAGATGATAGATGATAGATAGGAAGATAGATAGACAGACAGACAGATAGATAGGGACACACACATTCACACACTTGCTCTGTTTCTCTGGAGAACCCTGACTAGAGATAAGGAATAAAAATTAAAACTGGGAATAGGTACAGTGAATGTATCAAATCTTTATGTGCAGTGGGGGCCAAGAGAAACTTACTGTATTGACATTTTTAAAAACCTGAAGGAAATCCTTTAAACTTTGGAGATGTGTTTACATTACCCAGAGTAGGGGTCAGCCATAATTATTGTAAAGGATAAGATAAAAAATATTTTTGGCTTTGCAGCCCATGAGGTCTTTAATCACAATTACTCAACACTGTGATTGTAGCACAAAAGTAGCCACAGACAATACAAATAAGTGTAACTGTGTTCCAGTAAAACTTCATTTACAACGCAGGCAAAGGGCAAAATTTGAGCTATGAGTACATGAAAGTTTTTGGAGATTTTCAGATTTGAGAATATGTGCTTATACATAAAGCTATTTTGGAGATGAGAACCAAATCTAAATTCATTTATGTTTCATGTACCTGTTAAACATATAAGCTGAAGGGATTGTGTGTGTGTGTGTGTGTGCTGCTAGAGACAAAACCCAGGGCCTCATGCAAGCTAGGTAAGTAGTCTTCCACCAAGCTATACCCCCAGCCATTGAAATTTAATGCAATATTTTTAGTGTACATGCATTTTGACTGCTACCTGTTGCATGAGATCAGGTGTGGCAGTTTTTACTTGTGTACCAGGTTGGTGATTTAAGTTTTAGATTTTAGACCACTTTGGACTTTAAATTTTTGGATTAGGAAGGCTCAATTAGTCCTTTCTCTGAGAGTTAGCAGAGTGAAAGAGGACAGAGCTCTGGACCACAGAAGAAGTTACCAACCAAAGAAATGAGCTGGCATAACAATTATAAACTCAGGAGGGAAAAGCCAGTTAGAGAATCAGAAAACCATGAGAGAGTGAATCTAGAAGAGAAGAAATATAACATTCTTCAAGGAAGAGTGAATGCTCACCCAGCTCAAAGACAGCTGCAAAGGCAAGTAAAATGTGACCTGACACTTGATCACTGAATTTAGCTAAGATCTAGCTAACATTGGTAGGATTCCCACAGCTTCTAGTGTAGAGATAATCATGCGCTCCACATAGATATTTCTTCAGGATTGACACAACTGTCCTTCTGCTATAGAGAATTTCCACTATTCATGGTTCATAGCTGCATCCCTCAATAGAAATGCTTGTCTCTGTAAGAAAGTTTCTCTACTAAAGCCATGTCACCATCTCCAAATAGGGAAGCACAGCTGTAGTGGGGACACAAAGGCTATCCTCTGGCTGAATTTGGGATGGCAAGGTAGGGCCAACCCAGCTATGGAGATTTCCCATAGAATGGGTTGAATGTCCCACATACCCACATGGCGCACCCCCAGCTGCTCAATCTGGCGTTCTTCTCTATCTTACAGCTGTGCCTCCTGGAGCATTCTCCAATACCATCATCTTTCTGCAGGAAAGTTCCCATTTCAATGTCTGTTTCTCTGGAATCCAATCTGTGACATAGTGTTTGTCATGGTGGGTTCGTTCTTACTATCCTAATATAATTGCACCCATTTCACTAGCAGATGAACTATGCACGGATAAACTATGCACAAGCTAGATAGGAGCTATCTTCACAAGAACAATTTAGTGGCATAGCAGACTGGTTGGGAGCTTGGGAAGATTTGAAAGAGAGGAACCAGAGGACAGGAATTGTATATGAGAGTATAGATCATTCTTTAAAGAATTTTTTCTCAGTATAGAACAAAATAAATCAGAGGGTCAGTGTAGTCAAAGGAGACTTCTGTTTGTTAAAGTGAGCAGATATATGATGTACACTTTTACTAATAGGAATGATCTAGTGAGGAAGGGAAAATAAATTCTGTAGTAAGGAGTGGACATTAGTTATGGCAATTTCCTTGAGAAGGTGGTAGGTATAGGAGAGAAGTCACAAGTAGAGGAGTTGGACCAAAATGAGTTCATAGCCAGTTCTCCACTATGACTGTCAGGAGAGCAGGTACAAGGCACTACCTTGGGGATGCAGGTAGATGTGACTGTGGGGACATTGTTCACATCTCTTTTTCAGTGATTAGGAAGAATGATACCCCAGTGCTCCAGAATTGTAGGATAACCCTGCATTATTTTAATCCACCAAGTTTGTAGTAATTTGGTGGAGCAGAAATGAGCACCCTGACTTTCCTAATCCTATAGTCCCTGTCTTGACAGAAGCAGAGATGCAGTAAATGCATGATCTTATTCATATTCCCACAAGTGGTTCATAGTTTTTTAAATTATTTTTTAAAACATTAACTTTATTTAAAAATAAACCAAACCAACAGAAATCCGTGGTTTGAATATTCACTTCTTTTGCATAATTCCTCTTGCTCATCATTTCAGTTTCCTGAATTTCCTTCAAACCAGGAAAGTAAATAACCTTAAGCTCAAGTGTTTGGGAATCAGTCATTGCTTGAGATGAACTGAATTTGATTTCTGAACTTGATTTCAGTGTCTTTGCTCAAAAAAAAATGAGCCATCAGTTCTCATGGATTCTTAATGAGGTAATTTATAAAAATGACTTAGTCCAATATATCTAATGCACACAGTGAGCACCACCGGCAGAAGGTGGCTGCTGTTGGTCCCCTGGTGTTTCCTGTGTAAGCAATTGGCTAAAAGCATTGGTGATCGACTAAAACAGGATTCTACAATGAATTTTTATAGATTTCCCCCCAGAAAGTACACCAAATATTGTAGTCTCAACGTATTCAAAATCTATCTCATCTCTTTTCCCTAAATCATGGATTTTCCCAACTGATAAAGCAGGATGAGACCAACCTCCTCTTCCAAGTACCCACATTCTGATGTCCAGAATATGTGTGAATCTGTTATGGTAGCTTCAAAAGGGAAGAGGAGGCAGCGGATAGAATTAAAGTTGCTAACTAGCTGATCTTAAAATAGTGATATTATTTTGGATTATCTGAGTGGGCCTGATATAATCAAACAGATCCATGGGAGAAGAAGAATAAGGCAGAAAAGGAGAGTCTGAGAGATGGCAGAGTGAGAAGGCTCCAGTGGACCTTGCTAGCTTTGAAGGCAAAGAAAGAGGGCCTTGAGCCCCAGAAAGCCAGTGGCCCCCAGAAGCTTCAAAAGGCAAAAGAAAATATTCTGCTCAGAGTCTCCACTAAGAAACCCAGCCCTGCAGACATGGAATTTTACCCAGGTTAGATAGTAACTGACTTGAAGAATTGTAGGATAACCCTGCATTATTTTAAGCCACCAAGTTTGTAGTAATTGGGTGGAGCAGAAATGAGCAACCTGACTTTCCTAATGCGCTGCTGACATCTCTGGAATGGAAGGAGTGAAAGATTAGCAAGGGAGATCTCTCCCAATCTCTTCTTTTTCCTCCCATAGTTTAGAGTTACCTGGGTAGAGTATTAAATCAACTTCCAAAGTTTCCAGGTCTCTGACCTGGCACTCAGAGTCCTGAGATTCCTGTACCAACTGATTTCCCCCCACTTTTTACTCCTGATACTTTATCTGACTGGGATAATTTTCCCCCATCTCTCCGCCATCAAAATTCCATCTCTCTTTAAATTTATGTCATTTTTTAAATATTCTTTGTCCTCATCCTCACTCTTAAAGTAGAGGAATCCCCTCCCAAAGTTCACTGAATATTTAAATAACCACTTAATAAATAAAGGTTGAATGAATTAATACCCAATTTGCTTAAAAATGAGCTGTGTCTCCAAATCCACTAGAGGTTACAAGTCTCAAGAGTTTCTAAGATATTTTAACAACGAGCACAATGATTATGTGTGTACTTTTCCAGCTGGTATTTGAGCTGAAAATTTATAAGATGAGGTGATTTTCAGCATCATCTGGTCTACAAGTGGTGAGATTTAGGTTTTATTTAATATCTTTGTTTAAAGGCTTAAACCCCATGCATTATAAAAGACTCACAAGTAGAAACTAATATAGTTAAAAGAAAGAAGTATAAGGATTTTTTTTTTAAATCAGTGAACCCTGAATCAGTAGAGGAACAGCAATGTGAAGGAGGGTAGTTAAAGAAATAAAGTAAACAATTAAAGTATGCAAAATGTTGAGATTAATCTCTGCAGAGGCCCATTTTTCATGTCAGCAACTCAAATAGCTTTCTTTCCCTCCCTGTTTGCAAAAACTATACTTCCCAGGATGGTTAATAGAAATTCAATTATCATGATTGAGTTTGAATTTGTAGACATTCTGCTACTCCGAACTCAGATGTTAATTTGTGTACTTCAATGTATTTGGCTTAAGTGTGAGATGATGTAGAACTTCCTGGATTTGGATATCTGAGAGGGAGCATAATTAGACCAAATGTAGTCATAGGATGTTTGAAGAGATTGACTAGTTTGGCTGTGCTGGGAACTGAGATTAATCTGCTAATGGAGGATGCCCTGTTGTGTATTCTTCACACCCTGGTGCTTAGGGGACTGGCCCACCTATCTTGTTAGACTACTGGGGAAAGACACAGGTTATCCATCATTTCCTTAATTAGTTGATAATTAGGGAAGCCACAAGATAAACACACTGTCTCATTCTGGGAGCAGAGAGCAGAGACTTTGGACAATAATGGGAAATGAAAACTGGCTACTGAGTATCTTGCTCATTAGGACCTGTGTTCACAAACTCCTCCTGGTTCTATCCCTCTGCATTTTCACGTACTATCCCCGCTGTGCTCAGGAGTAAGCAAGCTTAGAGCTCAACCTTTACTTAACTAAGCCATCTCCTACTAAAGGTAGCCAGTTTGTTCTTCTAATCATCATTATCATAAAAACTGCCATCATGGGCATTGCCAAAGTCATGATTTGCAGAGTATTTGCCATCTGCATGCCAAGCCCTGCTCCCAAAGTTAGCTGAAGTCTGAATGATTTATTCGAACAAGAAGATATCAAACTGTACCAGGAACTGTCTGGCAGCAAATAGGTAAATGGCACACTTAGTCAAACGTTGCTAAATAAAGTTCAGATCCTGATATTTACCTCCTATTACTTAGAAAATCAGTTAACTTCTTAATGGCTCAATTTTCTCATCTATACAATGGAATAAATGATAGAATCTACCTAGTAGGCTTCCTGAGAGTTTAAAGAAAGAGTTGAACAAATAATCAGATTTCCTAGCAAATATCTAAAGGTCTATAAGTATAGGATATTTTTCTTATTGTTATGTGCAGGAACAAGGTCTCACCCATTTTTGTATCATTGAAACCAGATTCCTTTCATTCTAAGAATCCTTGATATTTGTAAATAGAAAGAAGGAATAATTGTAAATACTAATAGTTATCAATTGACTATGACAGGATGCTGAATAATGGCCCTTGAAAGATGTCCATAGCCTAATCCTTGGCAACCAAATATGTTAGTTTATGTGGTGAAAGTAACTTCATAAATGCAATTACATGGAGGACCTGATGATTAAAATTATTTAGGATTCATTTAGAGATTATCCAGGTGGACCAAATGAAATCCCAAAGATCCTTACAAAAGAAAGGCAAGAAATCACAGTCAGAGAAAGAGAGGATAGGAGAAGTAGAAATTGGAGGATGAGTTTTGGAGATGAACAAGGGCAAGCAACCAAGTACTGAGAGCAAGTTAAAGAAGCTAGAAAAGGAAAGAAAACTGATTGCCCTCTAGGGCTCCCTGAAGAAGTACAGTCTCGCCAGTGTCCTGATATCAGAATGTGTGACTTCCAGAATAGTAAGATAATTAACCTGTGCTGTTAAGCCAGGAAGTTTGCAGTGATTTGTCACAGTACCAATAGGAAATGAATAGTATCAGGTTTTAGGAATCATGTAGAGTTAAAAAGGAGAAAAGAACTTTCATTTCCAACTCTCTCTGGGTAATTGTTAGTCTTCTCATGCATCTTCTGGCCCAGCCCACTCAAATTAAAGCTACTGCTGAAAATCTGATTTAATCATTGTTTATGGCCTGGAAAATAGTATGTGTTGTTGCATCTTATCTTTTAGATAGCTATTTATATTCACATGGACTTACTTCTTTAACAATTTATGATGGCATTTGGATTCAAGTCTTTATAGTCTTCAAAGGGAGTCCTCATTGTGAGAACAAAGGTGTTGGATAAGGGCGGTGTTGACAGTGGAGCAACTCTCTAGGGATTGGTTTGACAGGCAGCCTCAGGGAGGGAGATTGCTGTGAATGACAAAAATGATTAAAAAATAAACACTTCATTCAGCTAGTCACAGGGTCTGTATGAAGAGACTTATAATTTGCAGGTATTTGATAGCTGGGTTCCACCCTTATACCAAAGCAATCTACAAACTGGCATGTGTCTGGTTGGCATGGTGCTTAACCGAATTGAGAGGATTACTCCAGAAACATCCCTCAAGAAAATTATTTCAGTGTGGGTACAAATCTTGTCTCTCAGTGTGCCTTTAGAATGAACTGCTGAAGAATCTTAAGTGATTTGTTTCAGCACAGACCCCACACACACCCATCCCAGCCTATACTTGACTCTGAGCATGCAGTAATAGTGGTGGATTGGTCCCTAGACCAAGCACAATAGAATAGATATCATCTCTGTCAACTGTGATCCCAACTCCTACTATGCACTTTTCCAACACCTTGGGAACAAACAAGTTCAAATAATCCCAGATTTTTCCTATTACTTGCAGTCTGATTTCCCCCACCCCTTTCTTACTTAAACATGGTTAAAGAATCAATTTCTCACATAGTTATGTTAGCAGTGTACAGGAATATAGGACTCATTTTAAAATGGCAGCACTCAAGTTTTGCTGCAACTAGAAAAATGGGAGTCCAAAGAAAGGAATTGGACAGTATGATATAAATATTATTTCTATTTTAAAGATGAATGAACTAAGAGCTCAAGAACTCAGAGCTTCTGAGGTCAAAGTCAAGATTCAAACTCTGGGTGATATGATTCTCAAACGTTAGTATGCAGCCCAATTGTCCATGTTGTAATTCCCTTCTCTATGACACCGAAGGGAAAAGGAACCTGACTTGGATGACCATTACAAGGGGAGGAGATGGTGTGCATTGACCAGACCCCACAGAGCCCACTAGACAGATGCTTATAGCCAAGTGAGGTTAAAAGTATTAAAAGTGAGCTTTTGAGAGGAGAGCTATTGTCTTAGTTTTTTTGGTGTTGCTATTTTAAAAAAGACATATAATTGGAAAATTTATAAGGAATAAAGGCTTGTTTCAGCTCACAGTTTTGAAACTGAAAATTCTAGGTTCGTGTGGTCACATTTGGCAAAGGCTTCATGCTCCATAAGAACATACAGATGTCATTACATGCCAGAAGCATGTGCAAGAGCGGTGAGTGGTATATGCAGAAAAAATCAAATAAGTCATGACATTGTGTCCTAATAACTCAGTCTCACAGTAACTACTCAGGTCCCGTGAAACCCAATCCACTTCCACAAGACCAACAATAACCTCTCCAGAGGTGGTGCTCCCACAGCTGAAATACCTTCTCCTAGGCCCCACCCACCAAAGGTTTTGAACTCTCTCAATCCCATTTCACTATGACCAGCTTTCCAGCATGTGAATCTTTGGAGGAGAAACCACAACCAAACCAAGGTGCACGACCAAGGCTGTGTTGGTAATGTGTTTTATTTAAAAATGGAATCAAATAGCTGAAGATCCCAGAGATAAAGGTCAAATTCCAGTGCTGTTCTTGGGAGCAGTGAACCTGGAACCACTTCAGACCCAGAGCTGGATTTGAAAATCAGCTGTGTCTCTTGGTGGCACTGTGTTGTGAAACAATGTATTCAACCATCTTGCTGGCTCCATTCTCTCATCTGCAAGGCAGGATCATGGGGTACATCCTTTGGGTTTATTAGGTGGAGTTACAAAGGGAGATACTTTAGCACAAGAACTAAGGCATTCTTTAGCACAAGAACTAAGATACTTTAGCACAAGAACTAAGCACAAGAACTCTCTGGCATTCCCACCAGCAAAAAGATGCACTCAGGGTCCTGGAAGGGACAACAGCGCTAGTCTGCCCCTGGGCCAATTCCTGGGCCTTCTGACCATCCTATCTTAATCTCATTTTAGTACTGAGGACCCTGTGGGGGAGGTTCCCATTTCCTTTACTTCTCCTTCACAAAACCTGGAGGACCTCAGAGTGTCAATTTTATACCTTTGTGAAACTCTGGATGCATTTACAAACAACCCCCAAAACAAGAGAAATCACATAAATGTGTAAACTGCAAACCTCCAGTCTGTCTGTCTACACTGTGATGACAGGAACAGATCAATACTGTCTTAATTGGGTTGCTGAGTTCCCTGGGCTCCAAGAACACAGTTCACAAATGGAAACTGAAAACATTACATCTGGTCTTTTCTCCCAGTATCTCCCCTTACTTCTTTGAAAAGATTACATCTAATTTTGAGACATAAATAACCTGGACAGGAACTAAAATGCATTTTACAGCACAGTAGTGAAAAAATAATGAACTTAGCTCAGTCCCAGTTCACCTAAGGCTCACTGCACACATTATGTTAAACTCATAAAATATCATTTTATGGTCTAACTTTAACATTCTGCTCCCAGAATCTGAGTGAGGGGTGTCAGTACATAAGAGGAAAACTATTCAATATGAAGGTGAAGACATAAACATCAATAGCATTTGATTTATATATCTCATGTTAGGTAGGTATATTTAAAGTCAAGTGTTCTAACATCACAATAGACAATTACTTTTACCAATATTATTACAAATTGTAACTCATTATTGATTCTCTATTTACATGTCCAAAGAAAGAAGTTTTCTTCTTTCTGATATAGAAGTTTGAGGTCTCATCATATAAGAATGTGTAATATCCAATTGAATTAACAGTAATAATAGACTTGCTTAATGTATATTCTCAGGCATATTGTGGAAATTTATTTTAATTTTTATTGTTTCATTGCCTGTTTATTGTCAGTGCACATATACAATATTTCCAGGAGCTCAAGAAAGAAATGTAAACATAATTAGGTAGAATTGAAGAATGATCAATCATGAGAAGAGCAAGCAACTCAGGATTCATAATTTTCTCTATATAACAAATGAATTCAGATTAAAATGTCTTTCAGAAGAAATCTTGTATGATATTGGAAGCAGTTATATTGTATTTAAATGTTATATTTCAAAAACTCAACATTGATATTCTTCATTCTCTTTTTTTCACATAAATAATATAGTTGGTGAAGACTACTATTTAAATACAGTAATAAATTCTGAGCTACCTTGAGAAACAAATGTTATATAACTTATATAAGTTATGTGTTATTTAAATTACCAGTTAGATATAAATTAAAAATGCTTAAGACTTTTGTAATTCCTTTAATACTACTAAGTGAGTTAAAGCTGAACAATAATTCAATTTAACAAACATTTATTGAGTGCTTACTATGTGCCAATCTGAGGGAATACTCTGATGAATCAAAAGATACTAATAGTCAAGAAGGTAACAGAGAGCTGGATGGTCCAAAGTAAAAGTTAGCATAAAATAATATATCTAGTTTGGGATATTCTGCCTTCTCAGTAATATATTAAGTTTTATAGAAATAAGTAATGACAACCACTCACTACAGTTGTCTAATCTATTTGACAAAACATTATTCAAAAAAAAAAAATCAGTCAACAGACCCAGATAGTATATGTCAAATAAGCATTATACTAATGAAGTATTTTAAAAACTGATTGTTAGGAACAGAGAAAGGAATACAAATTTGACCCAGTACAGAAACAATAAACTGTAGGATTTTGAAATAGTCACACACCTAATATTTCACTTAAGCATCCATTTATAGGAATATAGTTTCTAAAAGGTATGTTTGGCCTTAAACAAGTACTCATATTCATTGGAAAAATTCCTTTCTCTTGTAAAATCCCATCTTTTTTCCCATGTGGATAACAGCTAATTTTCAGAGTGGTTTCTTAAACCCCTCAACAAAGTTATCAAAGCAGATACATTACATTTCCTTGATGTTTGCTATTCAAAGATGGTTCAGTGATAGAATTACAGTCTCCTTCTCTTCCAGACATGAAAAAACATTCTTGCAAGCTGGATTAAAAATACAGATAAAATAATAATACTAATAATATTTTCTGCATCACATTAGTCTCCCAGCTGTTCTGTTGGTTATCTGGCCTGAATGACAGCAAACAAAGATGAAATGCACTTGAAATGAATAACACATGTTGGGTGTTTATCTCATGCAAAGTGGGCCAGAAGCACTGGGGTTTATTGCTATGACTTTAATAGAGAATTCTTTACATAATGTTACATGAAGTGGCCGGGCTAGCATATACAGTAATTGGAAGAAGGATACATGTAAAAATAAACTCTCCTGATGTTATATATTAGATTCCACAGTGGTCTCGGGGCATGTCTGATGATCTTAATTCATTTAGTGTGCTGGGGCAATTCATCGCTTAAGCTTATATCTTTTCAGTGTATATAAGCTCACTACTGGCTCACATTAAAAAGGAGCTTTGTAAAATGTTTCTTACAAAAATAAATAATTTGAGTACCCAGATATGTAAGAGCTTAATTCTCAAGATCCGGTATGTTTAAGATTCACATTCTTTGGGCTTTCAGTCTGAAGCAGAGAAAAAAACCTTCATTATGGTTAAGATTTCTGGATTTATAACCAATGGGAAGTGTTTTAATATTTCTCTGTGCATGCTGACCATGCTGATTAGAATTAGTGGATGGCAGAAAGATCACTGGAAATATGAGCCATTCAAATTAAACATCATTTCCGGATATTTGAAATAACTCATATATGAGGCCATGCTTTATATCTGCAGGCTATGTATGCATTTTTTATTGCTTTCTCTGATTTCAATTTGATTCCAAATTCTGTTTCCATCAGAATGAGCACAAGAACACACACCAAAAAGCCATTTCAAGTAGGCTGGAATTTGTCCTGGTGTGTCAAGAATTATTCACTGAAAATTTTAATTCTCCTGAGTAGATAAAACAAATGCTGCTATTAAGAGTCTAGACTGTAATCTGAATTTAAAGAAAAATATTTGTATTTCTTTCACAAGGTTTAAATTTTTGTTTCCATGATGTTCATGGCTTATAGAGTCAGTCTTTTCCTTTGTTAGTAAATAAACCTCTTGGGAAGTTTCTATTAGTGTAGCAGACCAAAATGAAGAGAAAAATGAGAATGCAATTATTTGATATTTATACCTACATCTGGCCCTTGGAAAAACTAAAAAGCAAACACAACCTACTGTCCATCTATCACTCAGTTGTCTCTTCTTACTCTTCTCCAAAACACTCTGTTCACTTGAATCCTCCCTTGTTCCTCTTCCCTAGGGCTGTCATCAGCTAATAGAGGATTTGGGCAAATTCTTCAAGAAATCTTTTGAAAAGGCAGAGCTTATTGTAAACTCTTGGCTCCTGCAGTTATGACCTATGAGCCATAATCAACTTGTAAAATTAACCACATTAATGTAACCCATTAGAACTCAATTAAAGAGCAGTATGTTCTATCTAGATAAACTACCTATCAATTGCATTTCTGGGCTGGGAATTAAGAAAAAGGGAGAGAAATTGTGAGTGATAAAAAGTGTTGATATACCTCAAAGAACATGAAATGCTTGTCAATATTATTATACAGAAGGAGACAGCTGTATTTTTCAGAGCCCAAGACTCTTAAATACCACTGACCTGCTCAAAAAGTGGCTTCAGTCTGGCAGTTTATCTTCAGGATGAAAGTGGTCAGCGTGATGTGTTAGCAAAGGTCACTAAGAGTGTTTTTATATCTGTCATACATATGTAGAGCATGTTCTCAGGTTTACACTTGCCCTTTAACTCCCAGTACAGGAAATCTGCTGCTAGGAAAGACTTGTAAAATGTTTATGACATTTAAGTCATGCACAAGATTTCTTATTCAGGAAGAGTGAGCTATAAAATTTGCATATGGCATCCAACATTTGGACCCTAAGTCCCATATTTGACCTAAAATCTGTGCTAATCAGTTGCTACATCCCAGAAACATTTGATTATGCATGCAATGTTTCTCTTTGTTACCAAATGCTGTATTGGTTAGGTCATTGTTATTCTCTGTTGTCGAGTTAGATAAATTATAAATTATATAAGCACCCTATCTTCTTGAAGTCCTTCTTGTCATTAACATGTATAATGGGCTTTTTACTCTGGAACATAAAAAGTTTTGTTGCTTAGAACTGCAAACTTACTTCCAGAAGAAACTATATGAAAATATCAAAAGAACAAGACCATGCTGGGTGCTATGCCAAAACATCATACTTGTATTTCATGGGCTTGTATTTCATTTCCATTAATGTTTGGCAATCACATTTATATTTATTTGAAACCAAACACTATTATATAGTAAAAAAGTGATGGTGAAATCTTTAGAGGAAGAGACTAGTGGGAAGACATGTGCATGAAACAACTCTCATGCAGTCCCTTGAGTTCTCACAAGAGGAGCACTATAAAAGGAACAAGCCTTGCCCCTCTCATCCACTCTGCTTCTGATTGCAGATATAATCACTTCCTTGCTTTCCCACGTACTTCTAAAATTGCTACCCATGACATGAAATGAGGCAGCCTCTCTCACCACAGAGCCTGTACTATGCCATTTGGACTTTGTACTTTCAAAATTTGTGAGCTAAATAAACCTTATTCATAAGAAGCCTGTGTTAGGTATTTCATTGTAGTGATGCCAGGCTATTATGACTATCTTCAGAAACAGGGAACCTGGGAATAAATATCAATAACTCATTTCAAATCATAAAATGTGATGTTGAAAAAAATACATCAAATATTATATAGTAACAGGGATATGAGGAAGAGGAGGTGCTCCCTCTAATTAATTTCCTGAGTAAATTCTCCCAAGTTGTCTCTTTTCAATTATGGTTATGACTGTGCTTAAGAGAAAAATCTACCAGAGGAAGCAAAGTGAAAAGAGAAAAATCTACCAGAGAAAAGCAAAGTGAGTGCTCCAAATTGTCGCCACCTAGAAGAATGGTTCCTTGTGTAAATGCCTGGCCACTAAGATTCTATTTTCCTCAAGTCATTTAGGTTTCCTGAACCTGTTGGCCCTGATGATAAAATCTGGGTGATGAAATTGGATTGTGCACAGTTTATGAATATTAGAAAATAAAACATTTTTTAAAATCTCACTTAGAATAGGGCTGAAGGTTTTTGATCTTCTGGATTCCATTTCATATGTAAATACTAATTAGAAGCATAGATTTCAGTATCTTCTGGTAGTCAGGACAATAGAAGACAGACTAGAAAGAAAAATATAGATAAATAAAGTTAAAATTGGCCTGCATAGGAGGGTCTACCTTCAATGATTGTACTATCTATTAATCATGACATATTCAAATACACAACACTACCAAAGAAATCCTAAGAAAGTGCACAATGAATTTCCAAAGTGTGAGAAACAACTCCATAAATTGAAGAGCATATCTCTGAAACTTAAAGATTTTGATGAGATTCTTAAAGGAAGACCGAAATAGAACTGAAAACTTTGAATAGCTCAAGCTCTGGATACAGTCTGCCAGGTTCTAATCTGAACGTGACTGCTCTGAGTCTCAGTTGTATCTTCTGCATTTAGTTAAATAGTGGCAGTTGCACAGGATTCAAGGACTTAGCAGATACATAGAAATTTCAATAGAACATTTCTTATAAATAGAAATGTTGACCATTACATTGATATTGTAATTCTGGCTTTAGAAAAAGTTGTAAGCAAAGTATGTACTAATTCTTGCAATGTAAACAAAGTTCAAGGTGTTTCAGAAAGCAAGAATTGCTTTCCTAGAACTTGAAGGAACAAAGCATCCACTTCTCTCAACATCTGGGGACTCAGACATACTTGGAAGATTTACATTATTACATTTCTCTGTTATTTCTCCTCCCATCCAACACATATATACTTTAAAAAGAGCCACTTAGTTGTTATTGATGGGAGTGTGGGGATGTTAATGCATTCTTTATGCATATTAGGAAAGAGCAAAGAGTTGAGAAAGAGTGCTCCCAGCATTGTATACTACCATTGGCATGAAAGAAAGTTACATTCATAGGGAAACACAGATTTTATGAGGGACACAATAATCAGTGAAGGAACATGGTTCAATTTTTACCATTCATTCAATTTTACATTCATTCCAGGTGTTCATTCCAACACAGGATCTGGTACATAATAAACACCCAGGAAAAAAAAAAAACAATAATGTTTGCTTCTGCCCTGGATTTATGAAACCCTCCATTTGAATTCCAAGCACTGATGGCTGTCAAGTAGAACAGACATCCCCAAATTCACTTAAGTAGTTGACAATTACAGAAGCTTGATCTGTAAGGTTCTGACTTGGCACGAGGAGTCCTGTTAGCACTCAGGCTTTAAGCTTCTGAGTGCAATAAGGGAGGATGTTTAGGGAGATATATAACTGGGTTATTCTGTTTTTCATACTCACCTTTGCAAGAATAAATGTCAAAAGACATGTTTTCCAGTTCCACCAGAGTCTGTGCATGTATGTGTGCCAGCATCTGTACCGTCTGGCAAGGAATGTGGCACAGGATGATCCCTACTTGGACAGCCAATCATGAGAGCTGGAAGTTACAAATAGGAGTCTCCTTTAGCAACTAAGATTTGCTCTGACTTGGAGACTGATCTTTTCAAAATTTAACCACATATATTAGCCTCTGGGTTAGGATCCTCAGAATTCCTCCAAACAATGGCTTTTTGACTCTGACACCTCTGATATTTTAGACCAGATAGCCCTTAGTCATGGGAGTGTCCTGTGCACTCTGTTTGGCACCTCCATGACCTCTCCTCTCTAGACATCAACAGCACTCACTCGTGGTAGCCCAGTGTGCCTTTGGACATTATCAAGTGTCTCCTAAGACACAATATCGCCCTCCTTCCCTGCTCGGAGCTGCTTCTCTGGGTTGTTGAGCTCTGAACTTCTGCAGCTAGGTGACCTAGTAAAAGTTCCAAAGCCACAGCTGGCTGCTTCAAGAGGGTGTTTAGAAGAGATGTTGACAAAGACAACAAGAGTATCAATGATGAATGTCAAGTGTGTTCAATAGAGCAACTAGGAAGATGTGTGTCTAGAGTCAATTTAGGATTAAAAGCAGATTAATTGAACTCACCAGGAAAAGGGTGGGAGTGGGATGTTGCATCTTCCTCCCCAAGAAGGGAGAACCCAAGTCTTTTGATGGGAGTGGAGATGAATCCTTATTTGGGATAAACCAACAAGATGGTTGAATCAGGAAACTGGGTGCTATATCAGCCTCTCTGCTGATATACGGAGCCCAGCTTTACCTTCTACCTCATACCTTATTGAAAGCTGTCTGCTTTGTGTAGCTCCCTTCACTTTTCAGTCCATGAGACAGTGAGTGTTTGCCAGTAGGCTGTAAACATATGAGCTAAATCAATCTTATTTTTTTATTTGGAGCAAAATTTGGAAAAAGAAACTGAATTTGACAACTGGAAACTGAACAATGTGGAGTTCATAAATGGTTGGGTCAACTCAATGGCAAAGTTATAAAGTAAAAATTCTATCCTGTTTTATTTAGTGTAGACCATGAGCCTTTTGGATTTCTGAAAACAAAGTGCCCAGCCTCTCCTAGTTTGCATGTGCTTGTGGCCTTGCAATAATTCCTGTTGCATGTGTTAACTTGGGTGTGTTCCTGTTCTTTATAGTTAAAAAAAATGTGTCTATCTTAGAAACTATACTTTTATCCACTTCATGGAGAGTCTGCATAAGGAATTGGTAAGCAAAGCTCACAAAGGTTTTGCTTGAATAATTTTACTGATGTCAGCATTAGCATGAACACGTTCCTCCCTGTTATATCACCTTCATCACTTTAAAACTGTCAGTGTTGATGCTAAAAAGGCAAGTATGATACATATTTGTCAAAGGCACTTATTTAATGGTGACCATAAAGTATATGTATAGCATTAATTTTTGTATGTGTGTTGCCTTGGTAAATTGAGTTGGAAATAAATACTAAATTATGTGAGTACACTGCAGTGAAATGTTATTCCAAAGAATTGCTTTTATTTCATCTGCAACCTTCTGCCACCATGACTTAACAAATTAAATTAGTCATGGTGATATGAGGTAGAACTGCCTTTTATAGGATTGTCAATACCTAAAGCTGGTGGCTAATGGGACATTTGTGAACACCTTGTTTGTTGTGACAAATACGTCACTGTCTTTTCCATTCTGGCTTCTGGACTGTTCCATCAGCTGCCATTTAAAAATATCCATTTACAGGAGAGTGTGAGTGGTGATGTGTTCCTCATATGGGGGCTCAAATTAGAAATGTTCTTTCAGCACTGGAAGAGTCTGGGTTTAAGGAGGGTTCTGCATAACCCAAGTTGTGCAAATGTTTCCTCTTCTAAGGGAACATATGCTGCTACTGCGGACTGATTTATCTGAATTGCTGTATGGCATCCAGAGGTGACTCACCAGCTGGGACAACACAGATATCCTTCTGAAAAATAAATGTGGTCATATTATTGCGACTGTTTCATATTGGAAAAACAACCAGAAACCTACAATGGGAAAAATATCATAGAACTTCACATGCCAAAAATAAATAAATATATTAACTAATCAAACAAAACATTCAAAGGGGACCCCTGTGTGTTCATAGCCTTATGATTACAGTCTGCCTATTTCCTTCCTTTAAGAATATTAAGAAATTAGGAAAAACAGGCATAGTTATATGAATTGGAAATTGAAGTTTTTAGTGTATGGTATGTATTTTAAAATAAGGCTGGTTGAAGCCTTCCACGAAGAGAACTGGGTAAATTGTTCCACTAGCTAAGAATTACTAGAAGAGAGTTGAGAGAATTTCTTCCTGTCATCCTCCTGAAATGTGTCTGTCCACTTAAGTTCACTGTAATGTTATAAAGGAGAGACCTAACATAGCAGTAATATAACTGCCTTATACATAACAATACAGTTGAATATTGCATTGATTGGTGTGAACAAATGAACCAAGGTAAAGGAACTGCACCTACTATTTTTAAGTCTGCCTTGGGTACTTCTATGTGGATTGCTACCAAAGGGAAGAAAATGTCCTTAAGCACTAAATCTTTGATGTGGCTCAGAGGTTTCTAAAGTAGCTGGTATCCCAGGGAACATGCAAGTTGATCACAGAGTTTGAGAAATTATGTATCAGGGTTTCAATCTGTATTTACTTACTCATATTCTTTTAACATTCTTAATTTCTTTTCTTGTATTTAATATACTGTAGTTCCCTCATCCGTGGTTAAGCTTTATGTGGTTTCAATCAACTGTGCTCTGAAAATATAAAATGGAAACTCTCAGAAATTATTTCTAAATTTGAAACTCTGGGTAGCTCTGAGTAGTATGACAAAATCTTATGGTGTTTTGCTCTGCTCGACCTGAGATATCAGTCATCGCTTTATCCCATATCTATGTTGTATACTCTATCCACCTGCTAGGCACTGATGGCTTCTAGGTTGTTAGATAGACTGGCTTGGCACCACAATACTTATGTTAAAGTAAGCTTTATTTTATTTAGTAATGGCTTCAAAACACAGGGTCATGATTCCTTCAAGGCAGCAGGGCATAAGACATGGCAGGACACATTAACTCTAGTACTATGTGGCAATGCCACTGGGTGTCTAGATAATCACAGTATACACAGGGTCCATTACTATTCACTCTTTCAGGCATCCATTGTGGGGCTTGGATCATATCCCCTGAATATAAGGGGGGACCGCTATAATACATAATGTGTGTGCTTTCTCTCAATGATGGCTTGAGTGTATGTAGCACCAACTGGTCTGTCCAGAGCACTGTTATAGACTGAATAATCTTCCCCCAAATTCATATGATGACCCTACTAACTCAGAATATGAATATATCTAGAGATAGGATCTTTAAAGAAGTACTTAAGGTTAAATGAGGTCATTGGGATGAACCCTAGTTAAATTTAACTGGTGCCTTTATAAGAAGGGGAGAGTAGAATAAAGATGCAGATATGCATGGAGAAAAGATGAGATGAAAGCAAAGAGATAAGGCCATTGTCCACAAACTACAGAGAGGTGCTTCAGAATGGTTCAACCTGGCTGGAACCTTCAGCCTCCAGAATTTAAAAAAAAAAAAAAAAGAATTTCTGCTGTTTAAACTACCTGGTATGTAGTACTTTGTTATGGCAGCCCTCACTGACTAATACATATTTGTTGAACATATGTTTTAAAAGCCACTCCAAAGTGTAACCACATCAGAGAAGCAACCACCTCAAAGAATTTAAATTCTTTTAGTGCAAAAAGTAATAGGAAATAACAGCCATCAACATTTTAGTGAATTTCCTTCTGGTCATTTAATATTACATTTTAGTACTTTTCCTATTATTAAACAATCTTATTAAAAACATTATTAAGGCTGTAAAGAATCCTTCCATAAATGCATTTGAACATAATCCCTGGTTTAACTTAAACTTTTAAAAATGTCTTGTTACAATTACAGCTTCAGCTATAGTGAACTACTTATTGCACAAATTCTTACCAAAGTGCTTTATGTATTTAAAATGGAATCCAAAGCAAATATTTACTAGAACAAAGATTATGAAATAAATATACATAAATTTGCAGCTTTTCTATTGCTTTCTAAAAAGTTTTCTACCAATTTCTACTTACCACAGCAGCCTATGATAATACCTGTCACAGTCACAGAAAAAATTAGGTTCATAAATGTCCTTAAAATGCAATTATCTATGAGTGAAAACCAGTGTCTTATTTTATTTATAATAAGATTAGCCAATTTTACTTTTTAGTTATTCATATTCACTTTGTCTATAATCCAACTTCTAATTATATTTTTAACACTTGCCCTATACATAATGCTGCAATCTAGAAATTACTCCAGTTTTATTTTCTTTACAATATCATTTCCTTTTTTCTTATCATATTATAATAGCTAGAACATTCACAATAATATTGAAAAATTGATGGATGCCAGCTGCCTTTGCTTTATTCATTATTTTTATTAATACTTTTATTGTAGTCTCCTATAAATTTCTTTTGATGTATCATTATTAAAACTCTGAATTAATTTAGGCCATAACTGATTTTTATCCTTTAAAAATTTTTTGATAACTGTAGATTCAAATGCAGCTATACAATATAATACAAAGAGATCTCTCATGTCCTTCAAGTTTCCCCAGTGGTAACATCTTGTATAACTATAATGCAATATCACAATCAAGAAAGTAATATTGATAGAAATCATTAAACTTGCATGACTACTTTTTTTTTTAAAGTAAAGGAATACTATAGAATAGAACAGAATAGAAGCTCACAGATTGCTTTGCATATAACAAGAGTAAATCTTTTCACCCATTACTTATGATTCTATTTGTTGGTCTAGTAGAAATATTTTGTATCACATTGAGGAAATACAGATAAATTAGGGCTGAATTGAAATTTCATTCCTCGGATATACAGGTATGTAGTTATTTCAATATGTTTAAGTGATTAGGTATGTTAGATAATTTGCAGTTAAAAAAAAATCTTTCAGTAACAAGCCACTTATGATTAAACTGCTGTGAACCACACACAGATCATTAATAATCTTCTACAGGGATCTGGTCTACTCAACACCTTTTATCATTGAATCTAATGAAGATTCAGAAAGAATGATAGCATATTTAATTAAAATCCTAATAGTTTAATACTAAGTTAATGGCTATAATACATTAGACAAAATGCAACAGTAAAATAATTAGTCTTAAATTTAGCTGGGAAATTAATCAAACATGGTCACAGGGTCAGGAAGGCAATGGGGCTGTGACCAGATCAGCCCCCTCCCCAAAACCAGGAGTGTGACACTTGTGTCATTTATTTCACTCTCAGTTTCATGTGAGCTAAGGCTCAAAAGAGGAATTGGTATCAGGAATGTGGGTTGAAAGTCTACAATTCAAATACCCTAAGTAATAGTTGTAGGAAAGCTTATTTGTTTGACCAAAAGGGAGTTAAATAGTCAGCAGGATTTCTGTTTGAATTCTGGATCTGTGAACATGGACAAATTCAAGCCAGTAAACTTGAGGTACAAAAAAGGAAACTACTGGGAAATTATATGCGAGAGTTCTTTGCTTGCAGGCAATGGGAACAGAGTGGTTGACTGAAGGAAAAGAAGGAATTGGAAAGATATCAAGAGACTGGATTCAAGGAAGCCTGGGGTCCAGAGGCAACTGCAGGAACTATCTACTTAGCACACCTGCTCTAAAGTGACTCAAAAACCCCCTAATTATCTGCTTTATTGTTTCGTCTTTGTTATCTCATTTCACATGATTTAAAGTCCTGAGACAGAGAGTCCAATGGACACGGCACGTGTGTGTCTCTGAGCAAGGAGAGGAAGCACCTGGTGAATAGGCCTGCTGCAGCCTCTGCAGAGGGAATGAGGAGCTCTTGGCTCCCTGCAGCACCATGCCTGTGGACAAGAGGAGAAGAAAAAAATAGTTTCTATTAGGAAAGGATAACTGGCAGACCAGAAAAATAATGGATGTCCACCTCAGAAAAAAAAAAAGAAAGAAATTTCCAATATGTAAGAATACCCCAAAATAGAAGGACCTGCCAACATTTTACTCAAGTGAGTCACTGAATCATCTGCCCCAGTTCAGCTGAACACAAAGTACATCACATGTGAATGCTGTGATCTGACTTAGATGGTGTATATTATGGTTTCTTGGGGTAAGCGATTCACTCAATGATTGAATGACCTCTGGGATCAGTTCCAAATCAAGCTTTCATGATTAATAGAGGGCAGCAATTAAGCACCTAATTTGCATAACAGTTATACCGTTTTTTCTCTTGATAACATATTGGAAAATAATTTGTCCTTTGAGGCTGAGAATATGTTTTTGCAACCATGCCTTAGGAGGAGTCCAAAGATGCAGCATAAAAGAGAAAGGAAATTACCAGAACAATCACTTTGGAGGCCACTTAGAGAATTTCTTTGTGCTTGTAAGTAACTAAACCTCTAATATCAAATACTGGCTATACAACCATATTTGATATCCCCAACTTTGTATGGCTATTTTTAAAAAGAAAAACTCAATTTACAAAAATAAGAATTGCCTTAAGTAGCATGGTCAGAATATCTAAAAAGTTTATTACAATTTTTAAGGAAATGGCTTAAATATCTATTTCCTAAATTGGGAAAAGTCATTGCATCCAATAATACAGCTTTATAGAACATGTGTACTGCTGTCCATCTAACCTGCATCTGAATGCTTCACTTAAGGAAAATAAGACCTCATGATCCCCTTTTTATGAGCTAGATGCTTGTGGATTTTGAGATATGCTTTTTTGAATAAATAAATCAGGAAAAGGGGTCTCTCAAGTAGATTATATTACGTATCAACTTTCTATGACCATCATTCAGTTAAATGAATTTTTATTAGCAGGGATCTATCTCAAGCAAAGGTGAACATATGTGTGTCTCTCTGTGTGTTTTCAGTTCAGATATGAAATTTAAAACACAGGTTATTATTTGTTTCTGGTTGAATAAAGCAACTGGTTGGATTTTTTGTTTTGGAAAATTTAAGTTAATAATTCCACTTTCAGTGGTGCATCATGAACACTTTGTAATCAATTCTAAAAGAGTAGCCCCAAGGCACTCATAATGGATATTCTTTAATACTACAGATGGCAAAACAGCCTGTGGGAACGAGTCTGATGGGCATTCTGTGAAAGCCGTTTCTGTCTAAATGAATCCAACATGACAGGCTGGACAACTATAACATTGAGGGCTTCTGGAAAATTTCTCACATTTATGTCTCCTTTTTGCTCCCTTTACTGATAGTTTCATAGATTGAGTCTACAATGTGTGTCTTTCTAGCTCAAGGGGAATGGTCAAGGATAGTCTGCATTTACAATGAAATTTGATTACAATGCAAAGGACTCCAATGAGGAGTAATTTGCTTAACAGAGTGTAGCAAATTCAGAAAGAAAGATGGTTTTCAAAAAAAAAATCAGTTCTGAATACATAACTGTGTCCTGCTACAGTTAATTCCTATACATAAAACTCCTAAAGCTATTTGACGAATGACACAAGTGGGGTTAATTCAATCAATGTATTCAGGAAGCATGTCTGTAATACACCTTGTTCTACAATCTATACTTCTTTTAAGAATTATTAACTTCATTAACTCTTATGAACTCAAAACAAAACCACCACCACAGATAGGTTGTTATAGATAGCACTGAAGTATTTAAAATCCAACAAGCCTTGAGAATTATGATATTCTATTTTGGATATCATGGATCAATTTGATGCTATTACATATGATAAGAGGAGCTGTGGTTTATTGGTGTAAGAATCCAAGCTATAGTAGGGAGTCACCCCAGATCTGAAATAGATTGGCTCTATTAAAGGGTTGTACTCTCATTGAGATTTAGTAAAAAGACACATGAGAGTAAGTATGAAATCTTATTCATCTCTCAATCTAGATACCCTAGCCTGTTTGGCACAGAACCCTTGTTCATAAGTGTAAGGGGTATTAGAACTGAAATTACTCTCAATTAAAGACATGCATTTCAACTCTTAAGTAATCTTCTCCTGAAAGCACCAATTTAGAGTAGCATAGAAAACCTGAAGGTATTTCCTTGTGGCCATTATGTGCTTATAAATGGAAAACAGTTTAAAAATAGGGAATCCAGCCAGACTTAAAAGTGCTTCTGATTTTGCCCAAATAAACAGCCGACAAGACCACACATGCTTTTCTCTCTTGTTGTAGGCCTTGGCTTTTGTGTCTAAAGTCAACTGCTAATCAGGTACAGTAAAATTTCATTAAGTCAACGAATGTTTATCCTAAAATAATAATTAGAAAGAGTTCTTATCTTTTAATCAAATTGAAACCCCAATAAAAATATTAGATCATATAAACCTGGCTAGCCTGTAGTATTTTTTTTTAACTCTCCTGGTTTGAATTAATACTTTTTTTCTTAAGCTGATAAAATGCTTCATAGAATATTTCATAGAAACTGACATTATGATTATGGTAGTTCTTACTAAATTATAACATTAACAGTAGAATATCTCCTATGTTTGGCATGGATGGGTCACTGAAATAAGCACATTGGTACATTTCTTTGTCTTAGAATTTTCATAAGTCTCGGAGGAAATAACACAGGTACATAATTTGATATAAAGTATTATAATTGTCTTTGATTATAGCATTTTATAAGATAAATGTTTATCCCTGAATGAAAATCTAGAAAATTCACTGAGATTTTTCTGATTTCTAAACCATAGGTTACATACTGCTTTAGGATACCATTATATTTGCCTAATTTTTCTACCCCTGAGCAATCCAGGAAAATAGTCGATCCCATATAATCCCTTTTTAGTAGTGAAATAATTATTGCAGTTTTAAGAAGAACCTTAAATACAGAGGAGAAAATTGCTTTGTGAAAATTAATGAAATATTTAATCTTAAATTTTTCTAGCCTGATTCTCATCAGAGTACTTGAATCTCCCAGGGAACTTTTTAACAACAAAGACCCCTCGGCCTAGGGAAGGGTTTGTGGCTAAGTGATAGAGCACTTGCCTGCCTACCACGCGTGAGGCACCAGGTTCATTCCTCCACACCACATAAAAACAAATAAATAAAGTAAAAGATGTTGTGTCCATCTACAACAATAACAAAAAGACCTCTGGACCTCACCCTAAGGAGACAAATTCTTGAAGGGTTGGTTGCAGACTTTCATATTATTTGAACGCCTTCAGAAACTGCTGATGACTGTCCAGGGTGAGAAAATCAGCACATTTTCAGCCCTAAGAAACCAGTCTGAGGATGAAACATGATGGTGATGACTACCAGAATTTTTGCTCTTATTTCAACATAGTTCAAGTTCCTAACAACATTTAGTAGGAAAATAATAATTCTCTCCTGAGGATAAATGCCCAAAATGAAAAAAATTGTTTCAATTGGATGCCAATTTGTATCTATCTTCAAAATTTAGAAGAATGAACAAAGGATCAGTCTTGGTAAATAACAGATCAAGGGATTCAAAGTGAGTTTTTTAAGAAGGAAAACTTGAATCTGACTCAGTGTAAGAATGATCATGCTAACAGGTCTCAGTGAAAATAGGCTTTGCTGATTATAGCACATTCTCCATCACGCAGTCTATTTGGGTGTATTCCTGTGTGGATGTTATAAAGGCTCAAATTCAGAGCGTGGATTTATTTTCTGATCTAGAGTTCCTTACTTAGCTCTGATTTTCATAGTGATAGATTTCAGATTACGCACAGTTTCTTCTTACCTTCCAGTGTTCTTCTAAATCCCAAGAAGCCATGCTTTTGGAGGGGTTGCCAAGAGGCTGAATATTCCTATGTTTGTGGAGAAACCGATACAATAGAATGAAATTCTTGAGGTCTTGAGTATTCATTTGATGTCTTTGAGATAAACAGAGTCATCCGGGCAGGCACATGTTCAGATTAGATGACCTAGACTAGCAAGGCACAAGCCACCAGGACAAAACTTAAGAGACTCCCAGGACTCAATAATCCAAACAAATATTTTAATATAATATTCAAAAACTCAAAAAGCAATGCAAGAAAAAAATCCCTGATGATGAACATATCAACATTTCAAGTATAAATAGGATGGGTATTACTGCTGTTTCCTTTCTACCTCAGATGCCTGTGTGGCAGAGTAGGCAGCATTACTGATCTTCACGTTAATTGTGGAGCTTCGGACTGGCTCTAGCTCAGAGGTTCCTTCCACAGAAAACTTACAATTGTGGAGCTTTGTTGTCTCCCCTTAAATACTGCACCCAGACTGAGTGTCTCCTCATCTCACACTAGTGCTGGATCCTGGAGAAGAAGGCGTAGGCAGTGAGGCATGCAGTTAACCTCTGAGTGTATTTCTGTATGTATTTGTGCAGATTTCCGTGTGCTCAAGGAGGAGACTCAAGAAGTGTGTGACCTTTTCTTCATGATTACAGCCATTTTCCTTCTGTAAGAGAATGAGCTGCAACTGTGTAACACATAAAATATGAGTCTGACTTTTAAAAATTTCATCTTTAAAAACGACTCCATTATAGCCACTTGGATGGCAGTAAATTATCACCTGTCCGTGCTTGCACAGAAGGAAGTTCATGATTGCTGAAATTCTAGTGGACAACTTCAGTCAGACCAGCTATATGCTCCCAGAAGTCAAGCAGTTAGGCAGCGAGTGGCTTCCTTTTGTGTCAATCCGTAATCTGAATGTTCCTGCATAGCAAACTAATTTCCAAGTCTTATAATTTACTGTTGGCTGAGTTCAATTTTGAAAACAAAATGTTTTTTGTAAAAGATAGAACTGCTATTTTGCATTGATTGATAGAGAATGAATTTTCTACACATGTTCTGCCACTGTATGAAGGGGCCATGTTTAACATACTTCCTTTTCCCCTTAAAATGGATGATTTAGAGTCTTGTAATTTAAAGATTAGGAATATGGTTTAGTAAGTGGAATTTCATAAGAACCAGAATTTCAGAACACATGTCCCTATAAAGGTACCTTTAACCTAATTGATGGAGGACTAGGTTGTTTTAAGAAAAGTAGCAACTTAGGTTTCACTTTCTTTCTGCATGATTTAAATTTGTTCTCACCAGTAATCACACCACTTTCCATTTCTCTTACCTGGAGGAGAATCCTTTCACAGATGCTTTATGTCTTCCTTTATCTGTCTTTAAAAACCTACACTGTGATTTTTTTAAACTATGAAATGCATATGTAACATAAAAAAGCCTCCACCCTCATCCCAGCCAAAGCAGACCTGTAACCCAGGAGGCACTGCGAGCCAGTTCCATGCTAGTCCATGTGACTTACCCCTTGCTGGGTTTCTGGGTTTCACTGACATTAAGCAAGGAACAATCTACTCATTCATTTAGTGGAAGTACACTGAGTGTCTTGGGTGTGCCAGGTCCTGTGGGAGACTGAGGATGCCGATGTGAAGAAACAGATTCCCCTCCATGTGGCTCTGTGAGCTTCTTCCTTGGGATCCCAGGCTGTGGATTTGCACTTCCCCAGCAGGAGAGGGAAATGGGAAGTTCACACATTGCCCCTTTACACCTGTCCTCACACAGCTGTGGAGAGATGCCAGTGTGAATCCAAATAGGAAACACAAATTTTAATGGTATAGTGTATGTGGCGGGGGCGGGGAACAACACCAACAATAAATTTTAAAGTGACCCTCATTATAGTTGAATGATATAAAGATATAAATAGTGAAAGAGTTCTCTGCTTTTCAATCCCAATATTGAAATTAATTAATTGTATGACATTAGGTAAATTGCTTCTGTCCCATGTTCCTCATTTATTCCATCTGTCAAGTGGGTAGAGGTCAAAAAGGAGGGATTAAGTCATCTCCATTGATTTTTCCAGGTATAGAATACTAAATCATATCATGTTATACCATTTGAGACTTATCAGTCTCCTATGTGGAAAAGGACAAGTGCTGAAAGAAAATTTGGGGAGTAATCTATCAGCATTTAGTTTGCAAGATGCACTCAGTGTTTATGGAATGAACAGTCATTTTGAAAGAGTCTAATTTTCCCCATTAGTAAAATCTTTCATTTTGACCCTGCTAGAGATTCAAGAGAAATGTGTTGAGTCTTTGACTATCCTAGGATCTGTGCTATTGATATCCATTCTATTGATTCTTGTGTTTATATTGGAAGAGAAAATACTGATAAATCCAATATAATTTGGGGTCAACATTTGAATATATATCTATAAATAGCTGGAAATTTTAGAAATAAATTTACTTCATTTTATAAATAATTTGAACTTTTTATCCTCTTTCTTTGCTTCTTTCTCTTCTGCTGGGAGAACTTGCCAAGCTTTACTTTGATAATCACGAGTCAGATTAAAAAAAATATATTATTCTAAACCTTCATTGTACCATCTTCTTTTTAAAATCTTTACACTTCTCAACATTGTGTCAGTAACTCTGTAGGTCATCGAAATCCCTTTTGTTTTAAACAGTCTTCTTTTTGTGGGTAGTAGAGCTTGTGTCCTTTTTAATCTTAGATGAGCATGGGTTCTGCTTTGGGGCCCTCTCATTCTACACCTTTGGAGCTCTTGTCCTGGATCACTTTTACCCCTTTAGCATCACTTTTGTGATTAAAGGAAATAACCATCAGCTATCTTCAAATGGGAGTTCCATTTCTTTACTCTTCTCCCACCTCACTCGGGCCACCCTAGACCAAGCATAACATCAGTTACCTGGCTTGCTATACAAGCCACCAGCTCAGCTTACTGCTTCTGACTTCCTTTACTTTCAATCTTTTCTGAGCACAGCAACAGCACGATCCCAATGAGTGCCTACTGAAACCCCAAAAGGCTTAATTGACTTATTCTCACACCTCCATGTCTTGACTCTACACCAGCTTCCTAGTTTTCTCTCCTTGTATACTCTGTTCCAATTCCATTGCTGTTTTTCCAAAGTGGCTATACAAGTGCTTGTCTCTGAACCCACTGTGTGCACTTGCTGGTCCCTGCACATGAAATGCAGTATCTCCAGATCTGGGTCTCATACTTCCACCAGGTGTTTACTCAATAGTCACCTGCTCAGTAAGATCATCCCTGAGTAGTCGATTCCCTCCCCTTCCCCTTCATCCTTGCTTAATTCTTAATCCTTAGCTCTTAACAACATCTAGTCTACTATATATTTTATTAATTTATCCTGTTTGATGTCTATCTTCCTCATTAGAATTTAAACTCTTTGTGCATAGGGATTTTTCTTTGCCCTATTCAACACTGTGTCTCAGCCCCTTCCATAGAACCTAGCACATGGAAGTTCAACTAATGTTTGTGTAATAAACGAATCAAACAGTATATGATTTGTTGAGCATTTTGGCAAGTGAAATGAAACAAAAATATTTCCACATTTTTCCTCTTTCATTGTTTGTATTTTTAATATCTTGAAAATTTAAGCTATATTTTTTCTTACACCTGTTCACCTTGTTTTTCAACATCAGATTATAGTAATTAGAAGTGGCTCCCAGTCCCTAAGCAGTCAGTCCATGCTCTTATTACCCTACCCTCAGTCTACTAATTAGTAGTATTATTTAGGAGTACTAATACAGGAAGTTAGGAGATAGAGTAACAATACTACTTAATATCTGTAATTTAGTCACTCATCTGTCAAATAGAGAAAAATTTCTTACCCCTTCGGTTTATTGTAAGGATGTTTCATTAATATATAGAAAACCATTAGCATGGTGCATGACACTAATTAAGTGACATATAACTCTTATATATCTATTGTTAGTAATATAACATTAAATATCATATTGTTATTATATAGTGGTTCAGTATTATTTTTCAGCATTGTTATTATACACATTAAAGTGTCCATTATAAAGGACTGCCACAGGTCTGCTTCAAGGTAGTCCTCATCTTTGTCCCATAGAGGATGTTTGACATGTCACTATATTTGGTTCTTATTTTTTAAAATAAGAGTTGGAAACATGAAAGTGAAGTGAAGTCATATGCAATATGAACCTTGTGTTAGGAAGCCTCCAAGATCAGCTCCTTTAATTCTTCCTTCATGGTGTTCAAACTCCTATGGGTAACCTTTCTCTCACTGGACAGGCAGGACTGAACTGTAATCAGTAGGACACAGCAGAAGTGGTAGAGTATGACTTCAAAGCCTCGTTCACAAAATATGGCAATTTCTGCCTTGCTCTTGGGGATCAGTTTCCCTGGGGAAATACACTCCTACAGCATGAGATCATTCAAGTAAACCAATGGAGAAGCCCATGAGGTGAGTAACTAAGGTCCCCTGTCAACAATAAGCATGAACATTTAGGTCATGCTTGAGCCTTTGTATCAGACCCTCCATCCCCAGGCAAGTCTTTCAATGACTGAATTCCCCTTCCCACCACCTTGACAATTACCTTATGAGATATGCTGGTCAAAAACAACCCAGTTAAGTCCGATGTGGTGGTACCCACCTAAAATTCCAGCAACTCAGGAGGCTGAGGCAAGAGGATCACAAGTTGAGGACTGCCTTGGCAACTTGGTAAAACCCTGTCTCAAAATTAAGAAGGGTTGGTGATGTACCTCAGTAGTGGTAGAACACTCCTGGATTCAATCCAGTACCAGGAAAAAATAAATAAAGCAGAATACTTTTTATTACATATAATCAAAATGGATGATTAAATCAAAATGTAAAAATTACCCAGCCCACTAACACTGTGAGATTGTAAGCATTCATTGTTGTCTTAAACTCATATATTTGGGTTATTCTGTCATGCAACCATAGATAACTAACACAGTCCTCACAAACTAAATATATACAACTGAAAAGTGATAGAAATCATAAGGCAGCCAAAAGCACCAAATTCTTACCATCAGTCAAAGCTAATTGGCTTAAACTACATGTGTGTTAAATTATGAAGGGAAGGAAGAGTATGAAATGCTGGAAATATGTTATAAAATTTTGAAAATGTGATTTATAATTTAGGTTTTGGACATTTTTTCCTAGCATTTGGGGAATGGAAATTACATTAGTTAAGGTACTTTTTTTTTTAATTTTTGGAAACAATAGGATATGAATCTTGCAAGTTTAAGCAAAAATAATTTCAGTGGGACATTCTTAGGGTAAATTATAGAAATTTCGGAATATTTGTACAATTAGTTCTCTGTCCGTACCTCAGGGATTTCATCCAGAAATTCACAAGGGGTTCCTTTTGGAGGGGATTGAAAAGAGCTATATTTCTCAAATTTGGTGGTGCACAGGATTCACCAGTGTTATTAGTAAAATGCTATACCAACTCAGGATTTCTGGGGTGTGGCCTGGTACTCTGTGCTGTTAGCAGCCCCTAGGTGATGCCTGCCAATGTCACTGGTGCAGGATGATCCTCACCTTGAGCATCAAATGCCAAGAAAAATAATCTGCTTGCCTTTTGTCAATTAACTGCCTTTTGGTTTTCTTTTAGGATTCCCATCATTGGTTTTCCTCTAGGAAGCTTTCCCTGGTCTACCCTCATCTCCTCTGCCAGGGTCCCTTGCTCCACACTTCCATATCACTCTGAACCTGACCTTTTGGCTCCATCCTACTTGGCATATATATTCTATCTGTCTTTCCTATAGCACTATGAGATGCATATGGTAGTGACATGCCTGGTCGCTCACTGTGGTTTCCTCAACATCCAGCATGGTGCTTGGACCATGGTTCAGCCAACATTTATAAATCTGCTTTCAAATATTTAACACCTACCACCCAAACACAGTTCCTTGAATACGTAAAGAATGGTTTTTAACCCTGCCTCCACATAAGTGTCCCTGTAGATTCTTTCTAAAGTGCCCATGATAGATTCTCACTGAAGACCAATTAAACCATAACCTGTAGTGGATGGGTCCGTGCATTGGCTTATATTTGGCCTTTTACCTAATTTTTGGCATAGAGTTCTTTAATATCTTGGAAGTTCTTGAGTGACATGAGTATCTTTTTTACTATAGTTGCTCATCACAAGCCCTATTTGACCATGCCTGGGTTTATATTAATGAGGAGACTCCTGGAAGGTACCTGTTTAGCTTTAGGACAGGATCAGTTGCCTAACACCTGATTAGAAGGTTGGAGCATTCAGACCTTCCCCTGACCTCAGAAGAGGAAAAGAGGCAGGAATCTGAAATCAGTCAGCAATGGCCAATGATTTGCAACGATTTAACCAATCATGCTTATATAATGAATCTTTAAAAAAAAAAAAAAAAAAAAAAAAAAAACTCTTGAACAAAGACATATGGGAAGCTTCCAAGATGGTAAAGGCATCAATTTATCAAAGTGTGGAAATGTGGGTGGTGCAGCAGGAGAGGGCATACAAGCTCTGTATTGCCCTATCCCATAACTCACCCTGTGTATCTCTCTTACTTGGCTGTGCCTGTTTTATATCCTTCATAATAAAATTGTGATTGTATGCATAGTGCTTTTCCAAATTCTGAATGTCAACTTAGTAAATTGAGAAATCTAATGAAAGGTTGTGGAAACCCACAAATTTATTGTCAGTAAGATGGAAGTGCTTGAGGGGCCAATTTTTTTTCTAGGACCTGAAATGGTGATTATAGGACTTAACCCTTAATCTTCGGAGTCTGGGTAATTAGTGTGGGAACTGACTTCAGTTGGAATCCTCCCCATTGGTATTGGAAATTATTGCTGGAAAGCAGTTGGAATCAACCAATGAAAATATTATCATTCATCATCCCAGTTATTCCAGAGAACTAGAGCTGGCTTCAGGAGACATAGATGCCATCCATGTACAGTTAAGTAATACTCTATCTAATACAGACAGATCAAGATTGTCTGTGTTAGATAGAGTATGGATTTTGTTTCTGTTTTTGTTTTTTTGTTAAAAAGAATTTGTAAAAGCAGTTAAGAATCTTTCAAGATTATTGCTAACAGTAAATGAAAAGAACTATTCATTTTGTATGACTGTTCAATAACTATTAGTATTATTTCTCCTCTTCCCTTTAGAAATTTCTAAATAAGCTAGACCAGCATTTGTCCCAATACCAAGTTGAGTATTTTGTTGGGTGCCATAATATTTACTTATCTACTAGAACTTAGCTAATCCTATCATTCAGAAAACTATTTTTTAAAAATCAGCCATCCCTTTGTCTTTGCAAGCAAGCAAACTTTGTTATCTGGTGTGTCTTAAATGTCTAGAAAAGTATCTGACACAATGTGTTCAACAAATACTTGTGGAAATGAAAAGTCTTCTGTTTTCGGTGTATTAGGTAGCAGAGGCATTGCTAGATCTGTTATAGTTTTTGAGAAACAAAGTAGATGCGTGGAAAGGCATACGGATAAAGAATAACTAAAAAGACAAGAAGAATTACTGCAGTCTTGTCATAAAAGGGTACATGGAAAATCTGATGTTCAAACTGGGTTTCTGAGGTAGAGAGAAGTGTTCTTCCAAACAAAGGGTAGGGTGTATGCTGAGAGAGGAAATAAAAACCATTTTTTTTTTATTCTCACTCCTAGTTCACTACTGAAGTCTTCACCTCTGGTCATCAAAATGTATGGGGATTTCTCCACCAGGAACCAAATCAGTTCTGCAGTTTCTCCAGCAAACTCTAACAGGGTGTCCATTAATTCAATTTACTTCTGACACTCTTCAGCATCAGACACTGCAGGGAGAGGGTTCAGCCTCAAAAGAATGCCCCATTTCAGGCTCCAACAGTAAGCAAAGGCTGTGACTTATGCTTTTGACCCATTGGCTATAAATCAGAATGCCCATGATCCCCACCTTAGGTTCAATTAATTTGCTCAAGCTGACAGCGCTCAGGAAAACATGTTAACTATGTTTATTGGTTGATTAATAAAGGATATACTAAAGAATACAGGAGAACAGCATAGAGGAAGGTAGGGAAGAATAAATGCAAAGTTTCTAAGCCCACTTCAGGCATATCATCCACCAGAAACCTTCACGTGTTCAGCTCTACAAAAGTTCATCCAAACTTTGTAATAATTAATTACATTGGTAGTCATTGCTAATCAACCTAAACTTTCAAGTGTCTTCTCAGGTTGGAGAGGGGGTGTTCAAAGTTCTAACCCTCCAATAACATGGTTGGTTCTCCTGGCAACCAAATCCCATCCAGATGCTGTCTAGGAACCCACCAAGAATTGCTTCATTAGCACAAAAAATTTCTATCACTCAAGAAATTCCAAAGGACTTAGGAGTTCTGTGTCAGGAACCAAGGGCAAAGAGAAAATAGTAGAATGAAAAACTGTGCTAGCACTTCTGTCTGCAAGAATATTAGTAGCTAAGTCTTTGAAACTAGAACAGAGACCAAATCTTAGCACTAAAGATATTCCTAGCATTACCATTGCTGAGGAAATTACAAGGGTTTTAGGATCCATGTGCCAGAGACTGTAGGCAAAGATTACTATGTATACTTCATATTATCCTACTGTGTTATACAAATGCATAGAATATGAATAGATGAAGTACATTTCGGAAATTGCAAATATCCTGGCCTGATATAAGTGCAAAAATCATGTATGTAAAAAGATTGGATTAATGGATTAATGGTTTAGGGCCATATGGCAGAGAGTGCTGAGTTTATTCTAGAATTACTGGAAGTGAGCAAGATCATAAAGTCATATGATAAATATGGTTGATATTTTAGTCAGCTTTTTCACTGATACAACTCAAAGACCTGAAAAGAATAATTAGAGGAGAAAAAGTCTATTTGAGGGTGCACAGTTTCAGAGGTCTCAGTCTATAGATGGCTGGCTTCATTGCTCTGAGCCAAGACGAAGAAGAACATTATGATATATGATGTTCTCTCTCACTGGGAGCTAAACATAAACCCCAACGACACAACAATGACCCACCTCCTCCAGCCACACCTTACCTAACTGGTTAGGTTAAGGCTCTCATAACCCAATCATTTCACCTCTAAACTTTCTTGCCTTGTCTCAAACATGAGCTTTGGTGGATATAATATTTAAACAATAACATTTGGGAAAGAATAATTCTCAAATAAAGTTTCCATGTAGGAGGACAAATGAAATATTGCTCTCTGAGGTAATAGAGTTTAGGAGGTTTTATATATATATATTAATGAAATGATAGGTCAGCTCTTATTAAAATATATATATTTTAATGAAATGATAGGTCAGCTCTTACCTTGTTGATCTCAGTATCTACTGTCATGAAGTTAAGGTTAGCAGAATCTGACTTCTTCTGAGGAAGGGGTGGAATCTATTTCATAGCTCCCTTGAGGATGAGTCACAATTCCGAGTTAAACACATAACATTGATAGTAGACTTTATATTTTAAGATCATATCTTATATTTTGATGGCAAAGAGGAGTTTTGTTAGCATTTGTATCGGTGCTCTGATTCAGGCCAAAGTCAAAGAAGCCAAAAATACCCTTAATTATGCCCTCATATGTCCCTAATTTATAATTGATCAGTCAAATTAAAGTGTCTATTTTAGCTACATTAAGTTATGAAATCAAGAAAAAAAAATAAGGATAAGCCAAATTGTCCTGCAAAATTATTTTAAAAGCAAGGTCTAGTACTATAAATCAGGAATGTTCTGTATGCCAATGCCTTTCTTTCATAATATTCCGGGAAATTTCATTTGCAATCAGAGACTGCCAAAAATGATAAATACCAGATTTGATATGGTGAAAATCACCCTCTGCTTATAGAAGGTTAAAATCTTAGGCCAAAAGCTGTAATCTTAATGTTCTGGAACTCTGTGTAAAAGGAGAAAAACATGGAAAAATAGACTTTCCTCTATCTAGGCAATGTGATAGTGATTTTAATTAAGAAGCCAGAGCCTATGAGGGAGTCCTAGGCTTATAAGTATTAGACTGAAAAGAAATAGAACCTGAATTGAAATCGATCTGGATGAACGAATCTGTTGAGTCATCTTTCCTCCATGCTCTGATTTTTGGTCACATCCTTACAGATACTAACATATAAAATGAAATGAATGCTAAAACATGAAAGATGGAAATTGAAAATAAAATCATAAAATGTTGTTTAAACTGAGTTTATACGCTGAAGGACATAGCTCTTCTGAATGCCTAACATTCTATGTCTGACAGATTTATTCTCTAGAGAGAGGTCCAGTAGTACTAATAATGAATCGGCATGGGGAAGAGGCTTTACTTACCCATCTCAGCACTGATGAGATAAAAATATGATTTTTTTCTTTGCCTTCAAAAACTAGGTTATCCACCTTTAAAATTAAATCCTATGACTGTGCAACTAGATAGTTATAGACCTAAACATTCAGAGTCACAATATCTTTTCCAGGTAAAACTAGAACTAATAATGTTTATTATTAGATCAGTCCTATACAGAAGTAGAAGTACCATAAATTATTTTAAATAATACTATTTAGGAGCACCTATTCTGTGGTAGTTCTAAATCATGATGCAAAGAGATGTAGCATTAATTTGAGTGTTTATATAGAGAGAAACGGAGGTTCAGGGAAAATTACTATGCAAAGACACAGAGTTGTAAGATATTCTAGGTCTGACTATAAAACTCATATTCAAGTGAGTTCATTATCTGTATGTTCTATGATGTCCACTCCATATAGGATAAAAATCATGTCTATTTGCATTTTTTTAAAAAAAAACATTGCACCCCAGACTCATTCAAGTTGTATCACATCTTCTGGGGTTGGAAACATATTATTTTGTGATTTCCTTAAAATTCTGAAGATAAAAAACTGTGCAACCTAATTTCCCTGTTCTCCATTACCTTTGTGGAATATCATACTATAATTCTAGAACATCAGGTATCATCATTACTATTTTCAGATAAAAAATCAATATTAAATAATTTAATCTAAAATAACATAGCAAGCCAGTGGAAAGGCCAGGATTTCAACTCAATTTGTCAAGATCCAAAGCCAATGCTTACTTTACAGCCACTAAATTATCTCCCTTCACAGGAAATGAGTATGTGTTTCTGAATATTAATAGTTGCCTTAAATTGTTCAAATGGCAAACATAAATACCAGGAGTTTTTCTAAATTTCAAAATCAGTGAAAAAAGGTCTAATATACCAAACAATGTGCAATTAGCTTATTTTTCAAGTTGAACTATTGCACATTGCATTGCTTTATTCTAGTATGCTGTTTTCAAAATCTGTTCTACAATTATTCTAGAGCTAGTGGAAAATCCTAATGCACCAAAATAAAACATTATCCATCCACAAAAATCAGAGAATTTTATTCTAGGTTTTTTTTTAATAGGCTATTGATTGTTTACCAGTAAAAAGTTATCTCATTTATTTTATCTTGTAAGGTACAAACTCTTGGCATTTAATTTTTTATGGCTCAGAGATTAGGGAATTATTGTAAGGCTAACTTTGTGTCTGGGTCAAATAAAGCCTCTTTTCAATCAGGCAATATAAATTTCAGTTGTCCTGTTAGAGCCATTAAGAGAAAGGATATGAATCAAGGTTATGAAGTTAAGTATTGCTTCCCATCATCCTCAAAACTGCAAGCTGTAACTCTTTGCCAAATGAGAAAGGTCATGGTCCAGGAAAGTGTAACACTACACCTTTGCCCACACAGGTCCTCCAATTTGTGGTCAGGACTCACTCAGCTCCTTACCATAAACTCTGTGCCTTTGCCAGGGGTGGTTTTTGAGGGCCTGCTGATAGGGAAGTGCAGACCAAATGAAGACAGTGTAGCTAAGGAAAAGTAGAAAGAAAAGGTCTGATTTTCCCTGTTTTCTGGCATACCAAATCCTCTTTGGCCTGAAAGTCGGGGTGCTTGGTCACTTGCCACATCCTTTTCAGAACAACACCATAAAACTCTAGAAGTGCACCTTTGCCCCCATAGATCCTCCAATTTGTCTAGAGGGAAATATAATAGAAGAGTGATATGTGATACATGGTTGGGGGCTGATGATTTAAACATTTGCATTAATAACAAAAATGATAACTAACTTTGGGTTCAGCATTGTCCTCAGACTTTAAATGTATTAACTCTGTAGGGTCATTAAGATGCATGCTCCCCAGTGAGAAAGACAGTGTCTTCTTATTCAGTTGCATCCGCAGGAAAGGCATGCAATAGATATTGAGTAATTGCAGCTCATTGAATCTTTACAGTACCATATAATCTAAGTATTATGCTCATTGCTTTCCTTAGTCATTATAGATAATTCTCTACCCAATGGGTACACATCTGATAAGAGTGAGATGAGGAGGCTGGACTCAAAACTCAGTCTGCCTGATCCCATGCTCTTGACAACTAAGGTATACTGCCTTCTAACTGGCCAACTCAAATCTATTGGAAAAACACACAGTGCATAGCATTCTTCCCATTCTGGAAGGTCAGTCTTGGACAGAAGTAGCTGTTTTCCCAAAACAATAACGTCAACCTTTTTTGCAGGGTCTCAAGATAATTAAGCTCATGTTGTCAGTATGTGGGAATCAAGACAACTGTGGGCTGAAAAATCCCTTTAATCGTTAGCTTTCATAAGGAAACTATAGAAGACAGAATAAAGATTTAAAGAACTTCCCAACTACACAGGGTCAAGAAAGGGCAAGCCAGCCTCTCAAAGAGCAACATCTCTTATCTCATTTATCCATCTGTATTTTAGAGACAAGCTTACTCTGTTACCAAAAAAAAAAAAAAAAAAGAACCAAAACATTAATACCTGGCTCCAAGGATTGGAAAATATTATCTAATACTTTATCCAACCCTTTGTACCATTGTATTAGACAAGGGTACACCAGAAATTAGTTACCTGCTGGTTTCCAGGTGTATGCCTAGGCACTAAAAATCCAAAAGTTAATAATCATGACCTAAGCTTCTGAAAACCTCACTTAAGCAGTATAGAGAAGATAAATACATCATTAAAATAGAGACACTAGAGCAGATTATATCCAAAGAAGAAAAGGAGCAAAAGGGAGAGATACACAGAGTAATCAGAAGGCATCCTAAAATAATATTCTTGAATAAGGCTACTTGTTCTTTTAACAAACTCCACACAGAGACTGATCATCTACTTGGTAATCAGGGGACCAGTAGAAGAGGTAAATGTGCATTTTAGGAACTTTTTGGTCATTTGCAGTAGCTTTGGTCTGTTTGACCATACATATTTATATATAGTACATTCATTTCTAGTAATTTCACACTTGAAAACAAATCACATGGCTCAGATAAGATTTAAGCCCTTTAAAGAAATTTAAATAATATACTAATTATGATTTTAAAAGTCGAAATTATATTCTTCCCTATGTGATTAAAATTTACATAAAGATTTTAAACCACAAAACTCAGCCTGGCCATAATCATTCTGATCTTACTTCTGTATATGAATCTAACACTACTTTTCAAACTATTAAGAGACTGGCTTCGGTATTAAAGTCATGGAAGTTAGTTTAATTGCTCCGGTGTTTTTTACTTGTTTTTTACTTGGAAAACTGAGAAAATTAACATCAACAACAACAAATTAAGTTGGTTATACAAAAACTGATGTGGCAAACACAGAAAATGCCATGTCTTATGTCTAGAGAGATTTTCTTGGGGTGAAATGGCAGTTAGAAAGGGGAGAAAGGGGAAAATGGAATGAATTAACACCTTGGTTAAGCTGTTTGCATGTTTGGACAAAGGCAACAGATCAAAACCTGGTCTCCATGGTGCTTCATGCTATATCTCTAATGCTTTAACAAAAGTCAGCTAAGTGGGAAAATTTGTCAAGCTAGTTATTTGAGTATGTAGGGGAAAAAAGCACCAGTGTTCCCAGTTGTGATAGTATTGTGAACACACAATGAGCCTCTAAGAACAAGCACAGCCACTTAATCTGCATTTCTGTGCTTTACCTGGGAAGCTCTGAGGAAAAATACAGTGATCAATTCGCCACTCAACTTTCCTAGTCTTTCTTTCCCAGAAAGGTCTGTTTGCCTCTTCTTTGTGGCTCTGAACAAATTTTAAAATGAAGTTGTAAAAACATCAGCTGAAGAAAATGCAAATCTGGGACATTTTTATCCCAGGGAAATTGACTTTTTATTAGAAAGTATTTTCTAGTTTGCAACGGGGGATAATGGAAGAAAGAGAAGTAGAAGAAAAAATTGACATTACTTATTTCTTATTCAAAGCTAGTTATTTCCTTCTAACTAAAACTGTATTTAAAGCTGTGCTTTAAAACTTAAAAAGTTAAGTCATGAATCTCCCTTCAATTATTGATACTTTAAGGGACATTAAAAAACTTGAACACATGAGCACATCAAACAGGTCCACATGAAAACGTGTAGAAATGCTGGACCATTTCCTTGTTCCCCAGTATAGAAGGTTCTACTCTAACCAGTACATGGCATGCAAAGGTAGAAAGCTATGGCCCATGGATGGCTTCTGTTTTCTAGGTGGAGCTTCACTAGAACATAACCACACATGTTCACTTACATATTTTCTATGGCTCTTTTCATATTCTAACAATAGAGTCACACAGGGACCCATCGGCATGCAAAACCTAAAACTTTACAGAATGTGGCTGATGCCTGTTTGAGATGGTAGTCTATGTAGGAAGAAACTACTCTGAGTATGTTGAAGAGCTGGTACTGTAGATTCTGTGTGATTGATGAGGTCATTGTCAAATTGCTGGTCTTCTAGATCACTGCTCCTGCATTACCCACAAGTCATGCCATTTCCTCTGAGCACCAAGTAGTCTCTGCTCAGTCTGCCTTCATTTATGTTTTCCTCCCTGGTGAATGCATCTTTCCCCCTTTTGCAACTCAACAAGGTCCTCTTTTATAAATATCACTCCTCTATGAAGCCTTGAATCTTGATATTCCCAGTGGAGCTAGTTAACACCTTCTGATCACTCCTGAAGCATTGTGACCACGCTAACTTTGCCCTTACTGCATTGCACAGTGACTTCTCTTTGATTGCTATGCATAAATCCTTGCAGACAAAAATCCTCTTTCTTATCTGTTCCATGGTGCCAAGCAGAGTGCTAACATTTTGGAGATACTCCATCCTAAGTGTTGGCTGCTGCAAAGTAAAAAATTACCATGAAGGTCTCAAGTGAAAGTCACCTATGGTTTCTTAGAACCTCTTTGAGTATCCTTATTTTAGTAGAAAGTAGGTTCTTGAATGAATGCAACAAGGAGCAAGTAAATCATGAGAGAAAAGGGAGGAGCTGAAAAGCATCCGGAGCAAGGAATTTCTCCAAAGGGTTGAGATTCTCAAAGTCAAGGGAAAACAGCATGCTGGCTCAGCATCCAGAGACCAACTCTGTAACTTCAGCATCCTATCAAGCTCAGCCCTCTTCACCAATTGGTTCCCTTCTGCCCTATATCCCCATCTCCCCATCTCAGCATTCTGGCAGGGAATATTGCCCTCTTTCCTTGCCTGCCCAAGTCCTAAACGCCAATTTGCCATATTCTAATGCCTGTTGTTTCCTTTTCTGCCCTCCTCTCTTTCTTATATTGCTTATCTCTAAAGCTGAGCTCAAAGTGAGATTCCTCATATGGACTGGTTCTTTATTTATTCATTTATTTTTTAAGTAAGGCAATTCTCTCTTTCTTGGGGCATAAATTCTAAAAGGGAGATACAGAAATCAGTGTTAAGTAAATGCATGTACTCACATACTGTGCTATTCAAATGCTAATAAATGCCATAAGGAAGAATAAAAACATTAGAGCTGATTCTATGTGTGCTTAAGGTTAAAACAAAAAAGGTTAAAACATTTCATTAGAAAAACTAAAGGGTGGAAATTCACTCAACAATCCCTTGATGTTCCAGGAAGAGGCTTTCATTTGTTTCTTTCATATCCCAGGCTCCCATGATAATTTGCAAAACCATCAGCGTTTATATTTAATTTTTTCAATTCTAATCATTAGACTGTTCTTAAATTTCTGTTATACTCTATTTCATTGTCTAGGTCATTTTCCAAGAATTAAGGAGTGATTAGCATTGGCTGAGTTTGAGTTTTCACTCTCACGAAAGTAGTAAACTGAATTCTTTTCTTTCTTTCTTTTTTTCTCCTTTACATTGCATGTGATTCCTTCTTTGAACTCCCCTTAATTCTGCCTAAGTGTGTTAGAGTTCTCAAGAGGAAAAGAACCAAAAGACACATCGAGTTATTCTCACTCCCCCCCCAAGCCCCTTGTTTTCTCAAAAGAGACTGTCATGTGAAATCAGCAATTAGGGGATGATGATCTACTTAATGTTTATCTCCTCAGCCTGACTGCTTTGGGCTCTTTATACTTCTTTGGGGGCCACCACGCCTGCAGCTCACTCCCAGAAGGGTCTGTCAATTACTTGGCAGTCTGCTAACTAGCACTTGGGGTCTGAAACATTTAGCAGGTTTCCTCAGTGTTTCTTAAACAGGTGCACACGAGTCTAATCTGACTGCAATTTCATCTTCATAGATGACTGATTCTATAATATAGGAGTAAAAGCAGGCACTTCTTAAAAAAAAAAAAACTAAGAAAATAAAATGAGCATTAACTCACTCTTTGGCCAGAGGATCTTATAATGATCCTGCATAGAAAAACCCTCTTTCAACTCTTACTCAAACAGCTGGATAGGATATGTGCTTTCTGCTCTTCTGGCACTCTTTCCCACTTCTTCTGAAAAGAGAAACATTTCTTAGTTGTTGGAAGCAAACCTCCCAAAGCATGCTAAGATACAGGCACACCTCTCTCTCCCCTCAGCCCATCTCTTGAGGGGTCCTGGGCATAGAAGACTCAGATGAGAACACAGAGATTGAGTTAGCGCTGGCTTGCACACTCTGCATGGGCCAACTGGAGCCACCCCTGGCTGGAACTGCCACCGACAAGGCTGTATTTCCTCTTTCACTGAGCAAGGGAACACCAAGGACAGTATGAACACACAACAGCCAATGGCCTTCTCTTGTACTTCAACTGAGCAAAGCTAAGAAATGAAGCTGTCACCAAGAAAATTAGAGCAGGGGTTGAGGATGGCAATGACATCACTGCACCTTGGATGCAGGAGTGCCTGGAATTGGCAGCTTTCCTAGCACTTTCACTTAGATGAAACGAGTGGGCTGTCTGTCACCGGCATCTGCAGAAATCTCCACTGACTTTCCTGTTAATCCTGGATGTCTCTTAGGACCTTTGAAGTAGGGCTTGGAATTGTTTGCATACAGTTTTTTGTTAACGAAGAGTGAAAATGGGATAATAAAAAGGAAAGAGTTTTTAGACAATGAAACCTGTCATTGGTGGATTAGCTAGTTATGCAAGTGTCTATGTTTGATAAACGGGAAACTATTGCAAGGCAATTTGACGTGATATCTTGCAGTTTTCAAGACTTTTGCAAAAATGTGTGTATGGAATTCTACCAAGTACTCTTGATAAAATTGCAAAACTTGTTCTAATATGACCACTAAAACTGATTATTAGCGAAATAATTAGGACATATGACACGCTTTGTTTTGATAACTACTGTTGTTTATTTTTCTTGCTTTTGCTCTATCCATATGTTCATGTATTTTTTGGTGCTTAAGAACAGAAATAAAAAGGTATTAATGTAGACTTCCCAGAAAGTCATTTTTGTTGTGTAGATATATGTATGTTTTATTTAGCTGTGATAAGAGTATTTTTATTAATCTTCTAACAGGAATAGAGTTGGATTTGATTGTTAAATAAATAAATAAATAAATGGAAAGAAAGATAAAAAAGAAAATAAATAAATAGATAAATACTAAGTAAAGATTTTCTGAATGGTAATTTCTATATAACATGTAAATGACCTTATTCAGAACTCAACTTTATAGCAATATAAGTCTAAAATTAATTTTCAATAAATAATCAAAAAATGTTGCTAAAAATGAACATAAAAGAATTCTCATTGCAACAATTATGATCAAATGAGGAACAACCTCTACTAAAAAAAAGTGTTTTAATTTTAGTATCAACCATAATTATAAAATTTAATACTTCCAGTACTTTAAAGATGGATTTTAAAGTAATTAATTCAGTGGAAAGAGATCTCAGCACATTGCTAACCTTTTAAAAATAAATTTATATAATGTATATGCAGAAGGATGCAAATTTTAAAAACTTAAACTTGTAAAAGCAGTTAGAATAGGATGCTAGAGTAGTAAAATTATAGGCAATTTTTATTTATTTCTTTATACTTTTCTGCATTTGTCATATCATTGACTTTGAATGTCATTAAATAATCAGAAAAATATCTTTAAGATAACACCCACAGCTGACAAATATGTTGATATAGAAATATATCATTATTAATTGTAGTAAATTAGTTGACCATAATAAAAATCACCTTTAAATAAGTCTCATACTTCAATTATTAAAATTAAGCAAATGATTCTGAAATTTCAGAAATCTAATTGCAAAGAGATATAATTCACAGTGTGTTTATCACAAAAGAATAAAAAGTAATCTAAGGACATAACCTCTGGTTATGTGCCACTGGGTTCTCTGGTTGTGTAGGTCTAGTGGGTAGTCTTCTTCTATGACAAACGGGTATTTGCTTAATGAATGAGAGAAGCATCAAATGAATGAATGAATGAATCAATCAATCAATTATTTATACAATAAATAATAACCTCAGGTACACCAATTCAGGGGCATCTTAACCAAATTTTTTAATGATAATAAATAACACATTCATGAAATAAAAAATTGTTAAGCCAGGAAGAGAGTCTTAAGCTGGGAAGAGAGTCCTCAATCAGAAACCAAATCAGCCACACCTTGATCTTGAACCTCCCACCTTCAAAAACCAAGAGGAATAAATTCTTGCTGGTTAAGCCAACTAGTCTATGGCATTCTGATTGGCAGTACAACCAATGCAATGTCTTAAAACATGCTGTTCATTATACAGGTGAGTACAGAAGAAAAGTAGGATCATTTTAGGAAACCTATGTCTTGACAGAATTAATAAGCGGATTTAAGCAAGGAATAGCAAAGATGTAACTTTCTTGGGGACAAGATATTAGAAGATTAGTCTCAGTGCTCTCATTTACAAAACATAAATTAACTTTAGCTGAAGAAGAAAACTTATTGGCTCATGTAAATGAAAAGTACATGTTGTAACTGCAGATAGAGATGGGACCAGATGTAAAGTGGATTTAGACTTACTTATGCTACCATTTGGCTCCTCTCTGTCCTGTTTCCATTTTAGCAGATTCTTCCTCAGTGACATGAAGGCAGACTGCTGCTTATTTTCTGAATAACCCATAGGGAAGGAATTATAGCTTCTTTTTCCAATATATCCCCCAAATGGCCTAGAATTGATGTCCACTGGCCTGGAAACTTGAGGAACAAAGTAATACAGTCAATGAAATGAGTGTGAAACTAATGAGAAGGTTACCATGTGGGAAATGGGGGCTCAGTGCCACTGGGTTCTCTGGTTGTGTAGGTCTAGTGGGTAGTCTTCTTCTATGACAAACGGGTATTTGCTTAATGAATGAGAGAAGCATCAAATAAATGAATGAATCAATCAATCAATTATTTATTCAATCAATCACTGATTTCATGAAGCCATGAATGAGGGAGTCAGTGAGCCAGTCAATGGGTGAGTGAGCCTAGATTAAACATAGGAATTTATTTTGTTTGGAATTTCGTTGTCCTTTCACACACCTGCAACATCACTGATACCCATAATATTTCCATAATGGTAAAGGCAAGAAACCATTCATTGGTAAAGGGAGGGAGGCTACACCAAGAACTGCAGAGATTGTGATCAGACACACTGACTGCCCTGGTGCTGCGTTAAGGGACACAATTCCTTCACTCTCCATTTATTGAAATCACTTCAGCTTAGAAAATAGTCTAATAACAAGAGATATCAGAGTGCACACTAATGGAATATTCTACTTTTTTTTTGGCATTGTACACTAGAGTTAATGGACATAAAATGAAAATAAAATTAATTTCATTTTAATTTTGAAATTAAAAATTTGGCTTAAATCAAAACATACAAGATCACCCATTGGGGTCCCAGACAAGTTAAGTGATTTGCTTGAGGATGACCTCATATAACATAGAGGTCAAAATGAGATGGAACGTTGGTTCTGTGGTCTCAAATCCAGGGTTCTCATTGAAAATACTATTCAAAGTACACTCAGTTAATGATTACTTATTTAAATAGTTTTTCGGGCCTGTGGTGTATCAGAAGCATGAGGAGTGCCTTAAAATTTTTACTATGTCTACGTGAAGTCTACAGATTATCAGATTGTCTGGAGTGGAGTACTGGCATTTTTCAATAGTGATTTTAATGTGCATATAGTGCAAGTATTCACAGAGTTGGTGCCAAGAATGAAAAAAAAAAGTCCTTTTCAAAGGCTTACTCCAAAGAATCCAATAATCAATCACACTTCACCATACCCTGCTTGTGTATTCAAACAGGGAATACAATTTCTACACTTAATGTATTTTCTAACAGAGATCCAGTAGAAAGCAAGATCAACAAAATGGCTGATGATTAAGAATAATGCAAACACTCTTCACAGAGGCTGATAACAAAATGACTGAGATTTCTAATTTCCCTAGCCAATATGCATTTTTTGCACTCCATTCTGACATTGACATTTAGCCAAATTATTCCATCTAAACAGTGAAGTGGGCTTTAATTGTTTTAATTTTTTTTTAATTATTAGAGTCTGTTGATTATGATATATCTCTTATTTGTAATTCCTCCAAATGTGCAATGATGGCCTATTAATTCACATGGTATCTTGCTGCCTACTGACAATACGGAAGTTTCAATTTAACGTTAGTTTGTTCAAGTGCCTGGAGACACACAGGTGAGAATACATATGATCCTAATCTCTTTTCCTAAGCCACAGTTGAATTAGTACCTCACATCAGTGTATCATCTTTTCACAGTTTATCCTTTTTTCCATCAGAGTGTTGTTTCACCTTGTTAGTTCTGACAGAGGCGAAGTCGAAATGCTGAAAGCTGTTGACTAAATGTAGCACGGAGTCACATGTATTTCAGCGGCAGACAACAAAGTCCAATTGGTTTGCCTGGGTAATGTCGCTGTTCATTTTTATAGGCCTTAATTAGAACCGATGTTGCTTTTTATCTGCAAAGTTTTAGTATAAATGCTCATTTTTGAAAAGAAGGGGGGAAAGCACTCTTGCATTTAATCAGGCTAAACAAGCTCTTTAGACAATTTGTTCAGAAATTTCTCTAATTAAAGCCTGCCCTCCAGGTAATGTGGTGATCAGATCTACCAGCGGGTATAAATTAGGGACATTATGCAATTAGCACTAAGACCACAAATGGAGGTAACAGCTGGGTGGCTGGGAGAGACGCAAATAAACAGCTCCTAGGTGGCTCCTTAATATTAAGGAGTAGGTCTCCTGTAAGAACGTGCTGTGGGGACTAATTCCTTTAGCTCAACTAAGGGCACATTTGTCTCTGTGTTCATGACAAAAGATTAAACTTTAATATCTTTAAAACATTGTTACTGATAAGAATGTTTAGCTTTAATTTAGGAATGAGTCTTGGTTTCTATTTATTTGAAACCTCCTGAATATTGCTTAAACAAATTTTACCCTGGTACAAAAAAAGTCAGGAGATCAAGAAAAAGATATTTCTATACTTGCATAACACTCCTTGGGAGAATTAAAAGGGAGAAGGCACCTGGCGTTTTGTTTTATTTTGTTGTTTTGCCAAGAACAAAGATAGGGCTATATGATTCTCCATCGGAATCCAAGTTTGGAAATCAGCTCATATAAAAATAATTTGGATTATTTTACATATCTATTTTATAAGATTTTCCTGAGCTGTATCCCTCCCTCCTTACCCGCCCTTATCTCTGGTCTTGTTCTATTTATTAATTTAGTTTTTCTAAATTCAGCTCAACTATCATTGCTTTAAACAGCTTTTGTAAAGTCCTCTTTGTGAATTAGCTGATGGTCCTTTCTGATTTCCGATTTCCCTTCTCACCTCTAACATCACGGTAGTTATTCACACCTAGTGTGTCCAAGATGCCAGTCAATTTTCCAGAGGCCCCTGAGGGTATGCAACACAGGTACCAGGGGCGTGAATGGTTTCCTAACAATACTTTGATGTTGTCTTGAGCAGCTCAGAATTGAGGCAGAATATGCCAAAGCGTCTATCCTCAGGTTGCCAAAGTGGGTTGTTCTTTCTAGCTAATAGAGTGGGGCCCAACATAGATGAAATCTTATGAAACATACTAAGGTTGGAAGAAATTCATTGTTTAAAAACAATGAACACGTAGTTTTAATCCTTCTGAAAAGCAGGAAGTAGTTAATTCATTGCTATTTTTGGTTATCAGATATTGCTTGTAAGTAACATTTTACATCAAATAACATTTAAATCTCAATGGAGAGGGGCACAGACAAACATGGGAGCTGTTTTTAATTACGACTAATTTAACAAGCCTCATTTGGTCATGGAGCCATCCTCTCTTGCCCTGTGCGCTGGAACACCCATTCACACAAGCTGGGGTTTCAGCTAATTAGTGTAGGTGAGACAGCCCCCGAGGGGCATGAAGATCAAACCACTCAAGCACAGTCAGCTAGTTAGAATGTTCCATAGAAACTATGCCAGAGAAACTCAGGAAGCAACTCCCACTTCTGTGGTCCAGGCCTAGTCCAGGGCCTTTTTCCTAATCCAGGCCTCTTTGTTAGTGTCATTGGCTCATTTTGCTAAGTTAGTAGGGCAATGACATCCAACCAGTGTTCTCCACTGCCACAATATTGGCATTTGGGGTCAGATGACCTTTGTGGGAAGGGTTGTCTATACATGGTAGCATTTTTACAGCTGCCCTGGCCAGTAGCATCCAACAATTAGAAAAGAGAAATATCTCCAGCCAGTGAGATGTTCCACACAAAGCGAATCCACTGCCCACTGTCTTAGGCAAAACACACATGACTTGCTATAGTCCAGAATGTTTTAAATTTTAAGTTGTAAGAGAGATTACTCAACCAGTTTAAACCTTGTTCTTCAACAGAGATGATCTGTTTCTATGTACTGTACAAAACTCATTTTCATAATTAAGAAGGACTATAATGAAAATCGAAGCAAAATTTGAAGAAATTTGAAATTGAATTAAAATAAATCACAAGTTATTGCAACTTTTAAAAATATAATAATATCACTTTTCACACTTAGAAATAAAAATGTTTGTGTGAGTTTGAAGGATTTGTGATTTATCTTAGGATAGTTCTGAAGCACCCAAATTAACTGCAGTTTTGATGCCAGTCCCTGTCCATATGCTCAGCATGACTGTGGGTCCCAGAAGCCTGATAAGGCTCTGTTCCCCAACTTGTCCATGAAAGGACTGAATGAAGGAAAGAGTTCTGTGGTGAGCCGTTCTAATTAGACCGTGGCCGCCATTAGAAGATGGCGCCGGCTTCCACTGTGGCCTGTGATAAACAACTCCTAATATGGAGAATTGGCATGCAATCCCTTCCCACCCTATGAGAAAGGTCCACGTGGCAGCTTTGGATTGGTATGCTGGAGGCTTTATTAGGCTGTGCTTGGGCGCTCGGCGACGGGTCACAAGAAGATGATACATGAATCAAGGCCTGAATAAACTGCTGAAAGAAGACTCCTGTGTCGTGTTTTCCCTTGCCGGCGAGGGGTCGCGGCAATTGGTGGCCCGGACGTGGAACATATTCCTCGAACCCAGGATCCAGAACTTTCAGCAGTCAGGGTGGTGCACCAGTAAGTTCCCAGGACCGGACGGAGCCGGTGTGGGTTCCAGAACGCCTGACAAGAAGAGTCCCGACATCAATCAACCAACAACAGGAGGCGCTACAACAATTTCATGATGAGGACCATCCTTCTACTGAGTGTCCTGGTTCTAATGCTGATATCGACGGTACAGGGGACATCAATGCAGTGGTGGGCGGTATCTCGAACGTGGCCAATGCCGATGCCGGTTCATAGCAATTCTAGTGTCCTCCCCACTCTTTTTTCTACTTCATGTGAGATGTCTGCTCCTTGTGTTTCCCCTAGAGGGGACCAAGACTGGTCCTTCAATCTCTCCAGTATCAATCTCACAGGAGTTTTTTGCTTCAGTTTTTCCAAGGGTGATTGCATCCATTTAAAACTTGAATGTAAAATTTAAAAATTTGAAAAATACAAGAAGAACTAACAAGCCATAAGAGAAACAAACAAAAGATCTTTCTTCCTTATTTTCTTTTTTTCCCGTGTCAGTGCATGTGTTTTCCTAACCAATATTACTTT
>NW_025999900.1:51274703-51345971 GCF_001458135.2 Marmota marmota marmota
TTAGGGATTGTGTTGCCAACTCAAATCTTGTCATTATTACCAAGCTACCTGTGTTATCCTACTTCTCGCCGTCGTCACGATGCAGGATGCGAGGCAAGGCACTGCACTTGAGTGATCCCTCAACGGACCTCAAGGAAAGCATGTCCTATTGCATGCGGGTTTGACGTCCATGCCCCGCCCTACGAAAAAAGGCGTCGGCTGATATGGGATCAGGTCTGGGGAAGGGCCCTCCTTAGGACTGAACCATACATTGCAGCCACTTCTGCACAGTGGGATAGGACCTCTACTTTCGCCTGCATTGTTTTATAAAACAGAAGGGGGAACTGTGGTGAGCCATTCTAATTAGACCGTGGCCGCCATTAGAAGATGGCGCCGGCTTCCACTGTGGCCTGTGATAAACAACTCCTAATATGGAGAATTGGCATGCAATCCCTTCCCACCCTATGAGAAAGGTCCACGTGGCAGCTTGGGATTGGTATGCTGGAGGCTTTATTAGGCTGTGCTTGGGCGCTCGGCGACGGGTCACAAGAAGATGATACATGAATCAAGGCCTGAATAAACTGCTGAAAGAAGACTCCTGTGTCGTGTTTTCCCTTGCCGGCGAGGGGTCGCGGCAGAGTTCCACATTGTCCTCTGGGTTGGCACCGTCTCCTGGCTGGGGAAGAGGCCTCACAGGCTGACTTAGCCACAGGAGCTTCACTCTGACAGGATTCAACTTTTGAGATTCATCTTTGGATATTGCCATAGGTGAGCTTCATTGAAGGAGATGCTGAGAAAGAGTTTGGGCACAAAGATTTATCAGATATCAACACCTGTGAAGGAAAGGAAAGGAAAAAAATTAAAAGGTGGGATTTTTTTGTTGGTTGGTTGGTTTTTTAGTCAGCTTTTCCACTGCTGTGACTAAAAGACCCCACCAGAACAACTGAAGAAGGGGAAAAGTTTATATGAGGGCTCACGGTTTCAGAGGTCTCAGTCCACAGACAGCAGTTTTCCATTCCTTGGGGCTCAAGGCAAGGCAGAACATCATGGTGGAAGAGTGTGGCAGAGGGAAGCAGCTCACGTGAGGATCAGGAAGCAAAGAGAGAGAGATTCCACTTTCCAGATACAAAATATATGCCCTAGAGCCATGCCCCCAATTCCCACCTCCTCTAACCACACCCTAACATTTCAGTTACCACTTAGTTAAACCCTAACAGGGGATTAATTCACTGATTGGTTTAAAACTCTCATAACCCACTCATTTCTCCTCTGAACCTTCTTGCATTGTCTCACACATGACTTTTTGGGGGACACCTCACATCCAAACCATAGCAACTTTCCTTTCTTAGTTTGTGCTGCTATAGCAAAATGCCCAAACCTAAATGATTTATATAGGATAGAAATTTATTTCTTACAGTTCTGGAGCCTGGAATTCCAAGATCAAGGCCCTGGAAGTTTCAGTTGTTTGGCGAGGTCTGCTCTGTGCTGTCATGATGTCATAGGGGTGCTAGGGCTTCTGGAGAGGAAGAACACTCCATGGTGGAGGGGAGAAGGGCAAGTGAGCAAGAGAGAAGAGAGGACACTTCCACCTCATTCACAAGGGACAAACCTTCGCCACCTAACTGAAAGGAAAGTGAGAAAGCAAGAGAAGGGCTAGTGAGAAATGAGGGATGGAGACCAGGTAGAGATCCACACAAAGGTTTATTTGTCAAAACTGACAAATAAAGGCCACCCATCTATAGAGTGGGGAGAGGCTCTGAGATGTTCCAGTGTTCGGCTTTTGTCGGGTAGGGGTTTGGGGTTGTAGTTGTGGCGCTATGGAATGGGTTTGGGAGTGCTTGCCTCTGAGCTAGGTGGGTGGGCAATAGCATGGGATTGGCTTAGGTCGATGGCACCATGGGGCTTTCTAGAGCAAAGGGGTCTTTTCCTTCTGGGATTGGCTTATGGTTATGGTACCATGGGGTAGGTCACGAATGGGGGTAGGGGGAGTTTGGGTAAGAGGAAATTCAGGAAAGCAAAACTTATGTCATAAGATGGCAGTTAACATTTAAGATGGCTGCTCGAATGTGAAATCAATACCCTACACTAATCACCTTTTGAAGCCTCACTTCTTAGCACAAGTACATTGGACATTAAATTTCAAGGCCTGAATTAAAGGGACATATGAACTCCACAGCATTTCCCCATATAACCCCAAAACTCAGTATCTCAAGTATTTCAACAAAAAGGACGTAAAACTCTTCAGAAACAAGATACTCATAATAAACACTGAAATGTGTTCAAGGATAGAGATGAGAACATTATAATTCCTAGCTTGGAGAGGGGGGCCACTTCCTCATTCTCTAACATTTTCTAAAAAAGCAAGCAGAAGTAAAAGCTTTCAGTCATTTTTTAGTAGCTTACTATCCACGAATAGCACTTACTGTGTTCCTGGCTTTAAAGAAATTGTCCATTACTGGCTAATTGAACACCAAACATGGGATAGTTTGAAGGAGATGTGAAGAGATCATTATAGAGATAGAGGAAGGCTGCACGTTATGAATATGATCCACTCATTTCAGTGAAATTCCACTAATGTGAAAACATTCAGATTACTATACAGCCCTTACACTCACCATCTCTTCTCTAACTGAATCTACTCTGAACTTTGGAGAAGTGCCAAATGACACAGGTGAGTATGTTAAGTACATGCATTGGTCAACACAAAGTCTCAACACTTTAAGTACCTAACCAAAAATTCATATTTGACTTGGTTAATTCAGATATATTTTCAAATCATTTCAAAACCTTCTTTGGCTTTCAAAAGTTTAATACTCTTGGTTCTGTAAGAAAACTTGACTGGTGTCAGAATTGTATCTGGTGCCTACTTGAATGTCTAACCAATCACCTCAAACTCAGCATGTCCAAAAATAAATCACTCTTCCCTCAATCTGATCCACTTCCATCTTGGCAAAGTTCCCATGATGTATTTATCTCAACATTTCACTCTACTTCATGTTTTGCCCAACACTGCATCCATCAGATCAGACTGCATGTGTTCAAATCCTCCCACCATCCTTATGTAGCTATGTGACCTCAGCAAAGTGAGCTGACTTCTCACTGCCTCAGTTTCCCCATAGATAATAAATGTACAAGTGAGTGCCTTATGTGTCATAGAAGGAATCCACCCCAATGAGGAATACAAACATAAGGATCACCTTTAAAGTCTCTTAAATCAATAATGAAACATGGTTTTGTTCCTGCCCTGGAATCTCAGTGTCATCTTTCAAATTCATGGCAGCCCCTTTGTCTTGAGTGTTAATATAGCTAAACTTCTTGTATATTTCAGACAATATTATACATGTTCTTATTTACATATGCAATACATATTGTTACAGAATATATTATGGTCTAGCCGTCAAATGCACGTTAGTTTGGATTGCAGAGACTAACTCGAAAAAACATAGTAACTCCATGAGCTATAGCATCAAATCAGGGGCTTGGTGCTTGCATTGCAGACACATGGGGTAACCAATGGGGGTGCAAAGGCATGAATTCTCAGATTCCAAGCTGAACTCAGAAACCCTGTGTTTCCTCCATCTCCAATGCTCTGTCCAGCACTTTGTCAACTAGCAAAGCTGTGTGCCTCAGTGCTGGGGGAATGAAACACACCTTTATAGTACCCAGTGCTTGGCATTCATGTGACAGGGGACCCAGTCTGGACAGGTGTCCAGCACCAGGTTCCGATGTTCTATTAAGGTCCTTGCTTAGCATCTGGATAGCCATCTTAAGTTACAGCAGCAATTTTGAGAAAAAATTCACTTTCTCACCCAAGTTTCTGAGAAAGGCTCACCACTCCCTCATGCCAACCCCACCCTTTACTACCTGCATTAGGACCCGCCCGGCTCTAATCCTTGAGCCTGCCCCATAAGTGTCCGGAACCCCTAGCCTGTGTTGCCTTTCTCAGTCTATGGAGAGATTTGCCTTTATTTGTCAACTCTGACAAATAAACTCTCCTGTGTATCTCTGCCTGGTCTCAGTCTTTCATTTCTTGCTCCCCCGTCTCCAGATTCCTCGGTTTCCTTTCAGTTCTAGTGTGCAGTTTGCAGGACAATGAGGAGTTTGCACAGAGTGAATTTCTCCTGAGACAAGATCTTGTTCTATTTTTATATGCCACACAGTGAAATAGCAGAGTGGGGGCTGTGGTGAGAAGGAACACATAATTAAATATGCATAGATTATATTTATAGGCATATTCAAATAGTCAAGTAATAACACTATTATACCTAGTTTTCTTGCATCTTTTAAAATACTAAATAAGGTACGACTTTTAAGGACTTTAGAAGAATACCTGATTTTGGTAAATGCTTAATAAATGGTAGTAATTTATTTTCATAGGTGAAAGGCTCACTACAGCCACATAAGTACATGATCCAAGTGAGATCAACATAAGATCCACTCTGACAAGCCAAGCCCAAACTGATAATGGAGAACTATTATCAAATAAAATGGTGATGGCGCTTGTCACCTAACCTTTCAGTGTCCTTATTGCATAATAAGGACACTTATTGCTCATCTGTGATCTTGGAATCCTTGGAAGGAAAAGTTAAAAACCATTGCTTTTCTTTAAGAAACTCCACGTGGTATCCTGTACAAATTATTTCCTTCACTTGGGTATTGTAAGTAACCTAGAAATGGGTTTTCAAGGAGAGAGAGAATTTTTTTTTCAATAAGCTACAACAATTCTTTTATACTCCTTATTAAGGAAAATATGCATTCTCTAATCTACCTATATATTTGTCTATTTATTGACTTACTTTTCTTTCAAGATGGAGTCTCCAACTATGAAGATAAAACTGACAAGCTTAATAAATGATTTTTAAAACTATTTCTTACTCTCAACCATACGTCATATAGCTCCTCATAATTTGTCATTTTGTCCTATTGTTGATATTTACTATATTTCTAAAATTTTACTGCCATAATTCCAGGAATGTGTTTTATATAAACCTTTGCACACATTACTAGCCAATTCTTAAATATGAATTGCTAGAAACATGATAAATGATTTAAAGGATATGGATCTCTTTTTAAGGTCTTAGTGACTCTTTCAAATTGCTTTCCAGGTGAGTCCATATAGAATTTATATCCCTTCCACAGATACATACTAATACCCATGCCATTGTTTCTTGTTTGTTTGTTTTTGCATTTGGAAATGAACTTTCTAAAAACCTAATGTATGTTTGCTGATGAAAAACAGTATTTTGTTGCCTCACATGTACAAGGTCCTGGGTTCAATCCCCAGTACCACAAAACAAACAAACAAACAAAAATACCAGTATTTTTATTGCTACTAGCGCTTTGTTTAAGAATATTTTCATAGTACTTTTCTCCTTTTTAGATAATTTCCTTTTATTCTTCTCCAATTTGTTAATTAGCCCCTAAATTATTCATTGTTTATATTAATTTGTTAAACTTTTTAATGTTTTATTTTTTGAAATTTATTTTTATGAAATTTTTCTTAGTAAAATCATTCAACCATGTCTCATATTTTCAGTACTAAATGTTGTTAAACAAATATTTATTAGATTGAAGAGCTCATGTTTCTATATTACCCTCTCTTTTCCTGTCTTCCACTAACATAGATACACAAGTTTTATCACATTGAGTACAATTTGAAATTTCCTACAGAAATGTCTTTACCTAACCAGTTGTAACTTAGTTTTTTCCAAAAAAAAAAAAAAAAAAGGTAAACAGAGAGAGGTAAGAGAGGGAACAAGAATGAAGGAAGGAAGAACAGAAAGCAAGTTAGCTTTGTGGCTCTGACATCCTTAATTTCTTCCAAATAAAATTTTTTTTAATTTGTATTTGTTTTGAGCACTATCAGACTTTTTACTTTGTTGTAGTTTCTAAACAACCCAGTATAACAACAATTTATGTAGCATTTACATTTGCATTGGATATTATAAGCAATCTAGATATGATTGAAATGTGAGGGAGGATGTGTGTATGTTATATGTGGGTGGTGTTCCACTTTATATTAAGGACTTGAGCTGACAGGGATTTTGGCAAATGAAGGGGTCATAGGACCAATTTCCCATGGATACTGAGAGATGGCAGAACTGAGTATTCAGGAAAATCAAAATGTAAATAAAAAATTTATTGTCAAGATTAATGAGGCAGTTAGATGTCTTCTAATTAAACCTGCTTCCAAGTTTTCTTTTTGGTCCTTTAAGTCTAAAATGAAATTACACAAGCAACTTCTAATAGTATCTACTGCTGTTAGCAGAATGGATAACATTTTGTCTGGGGGCATAATTTCATTGGACTCTGAAAAGAGATTTAAAATAGCAAGGTCTCTATATCACCAAGAAAAATGGTCAAGGGCTTGCTGTAAGAGACATCTTGCATAAAACCATTTTTATTCTCAAGTTCCTTTCTGGAATCCAGATTAGAACTTCCACAAGAGAAAAAAAAAATCATCTGGTGTTCCTGACCTGCAAAATACTAAAATACTTGGCTTCAGAAGTTGGGGAATGAGAGTGGTGAGGAAGTGGTTCTTTTGTGGCTATAATTGTTGCTCCCTCTCCTAGTCCAATCTGTTCTCTCTCTGACTTTTCATCTCATCCATGTGATTGTGTGAGCTGATGTTAAATACTATCTTCTGCTTAAAATTAACACCTAGTTTTTTTTTTAATTTTCTTTTCACAGAAAATGATTTCCAGAGGGCAGAAGATATTATAAGATTGTTAGTAAATGACTTTCTTGTCTTGTGGAATTCTCATTGCCATAGAAACCTACAACCACATTTTGTTTCCAAAGACTTTTGACTCACTTACAGTCAAAGTTGGACTGCTTCATGGCTATGCAGGATAACAAGCAATTTGGGGCTCTTTTTCTTAGCCAGGGTAAAGTTCCCGTGCTAAAACACATATGGGTGCTTGTAGAGAATTATATATAGTTCACGTACATGTGTTGGGAAGTGATGGGAAAAGGGAGAAGCAGAGAAGGGTCCAGATTGTGGATCCCACCAAAGAGCTTGCACTTTCCTATAGGCAATAGAAAGTTTTAATTAAATTGAGCTTAAATAGCCCATTCTGCCGTAATGTGAAATGGGGAATTTATAAAAGAAATACCAGAAATACAGGGAGAATAGCAGAGTTTAGAAAATAGAGTGAGGAATGGAAGAACCAAGGAAACTGTAGCAGGAAAACAGGGAATAGATCATTTCGCATTGTTCTTTTGTAACTTAGAATTTCAAAATGGCTAAAATCTTTGAGATCTGATTTAATTCACTTATGTGAAACTCAATATCTTCCCTTTCAAAAAAACAATGTAATTTTGTAGAGAGTTGAAAAACAGAGCTGTTGTGCTGTGGCTACATTTAAAATCAAAGTACAATTTAAGTCTATAATTCAACAAGGAGATTTCTTGCAAAATTGTCCTCATTCTTCTTGGTCTCAAATATATCTGCCTTGTACTATTCATTTATTTACCTTTTATTTAGTCCATCAGGACTTTCCTTTCTGTTGAAAATGATCAAAATATCTGTAGAGGTTTGGAGAGTTAAGCACTTGAGTGAATTATCTAGATTATTCCAAGTTAAAGATATCAGTTTGCCAAAACACAGTCTACTTTGTTTTCAACATTGTAAAATTTGAGGGACAGAGAGTACCCACACTATGGCCATGTGCATTAACTGAAAGAGACCAATCTTCATTATTAGCCCAGATTATTTCTAAGATTTAGGCAATCAAGGTCACTTAAGCTTCTGAGAATCATTAACCTAATGGCATGATTGCTTGGAGTGATTCTAAACATCCTGCTCACCGATCATGATGCTTGAACACACCAATGATCCCTGCATTACTGGCTGACTGGAGATTGGCTGTCAGTCCCAAGCAGTTTTCAACATGAAGCTGTGTGCCAAAGGTATCAATATTCAAATACAATGAATAAAATGGTTTTTTTTGTTTGTTTGTTTGACCCGACTGCTCATACCTAGCAAGCCCCCCTCAGGTTGGCTTTATGTTTTCATGCATAACCTTTTCATCACTTCATTCCTCCAAGTTGAAAAGGACAGCACTCATCCTTCTCCAAGAATGTTTTTTACAAAATAGGTGGGGCGGGGAAGAATTCATAAAATAAAATCTGTATAATCGCTTGTCCTAATAATCACTGTGGAAACAAAAAGCACTCTGATGGTTAATTTTTGCTTGTCAAGTTGATAGGAATGAGGGATGTCTAGAGAACTGGTGAAGCATTATTTTAGGGTGTCTGTGGGGTTATTTTCAGAGAAGATTGGCATATGGGTCAGCAAACCTAGTGGGAAGACCCACCCTTCATTTGGGCAGGAGCCATCCAATAGGCTGGGAACTCAAATGGATCAGAAACACAGAAGAGTAAAACCTTCTCTGGCTTCGCCAATATGTTTCCTCCTGCTGTTGTCCTTGGACTCCAACACCTTCAGCCACTGAACTCTGAGACTGGCACCAGTGGCCCTCTTGGGCCCTTGAGCATCACACAGGGGTCACTCTATCAGCCTTCCTGGTTCTGAACCTTCCAGATTCTTCTCTGGCTGAGAAATTTTTCAACTTCTGTTATCTTCATGAGTAAATCCCTAATAAATCCTCTTTTATATCTAAACATTCTATGCATTTTGTTTCCCTGGAGAACCTAATATAAGAATATTGTCCAATCAAAGTCTTAAGGTTAAAAATAAATACACAATAAATAAATAAAATGGAATAACAATGATTGTAGTTTTCTTTTCCTCACTTTTAAAAAATGTGACACTGACTTCAGCTGATTTTAAATGCTAATTTCTCTTTCTGAAAAAAAAATTATTTTGAGAGCTATTACTTTTTTTATCCACACAGTATTGCAAGAGAAGATTATATTTAAATAGATTCAATTGGCTGTTGGGTGAAATGATTAGAAAGCCTTGGGAAAATAAATTTTCAAGTAATAAGAACTTGTCCATTTCCCATGGTGTGTGGGCTTTACTTTCTGACTTTCTGAGAATCCTGCAATTACAGAGTCACTTAATAAAAATGAGAATCACTTTGCATGCTCCTGTTTCCAAAAAGGCAAACACAGCGTACAGGGAAAGCATTTGCTTTTAGCATTTTAAATTAAATTTACCGTGAAGTTGTAATATGATTTCCCTCAAGTTCTTGTAAATTAATATTTAATATTCTGTATGTGGTGTTAAAATTTGGTTGTAATATAAGCTTATGAAAAGATAATGGGAAAAATAGAAATAAAGTGTTTGGCAATCAGCTTCCCTCTCGTCGTCTTCTTTGAGCATGAGCTGTGCTGAGGACACAAGAAGCCCTGCTAATATGCTGCTAAAAGGAGTTCTCCGTCACCTCTGTCACCTCTGCGCCAATGTGTGGCTCACACATGGGCTGAAAGCAACAAGTCTCTCATCATTAGATCCACTGAAAGACACAGCATAAGAAAGAGAGCTCTAAGGTTATCTGGAAACTAGCTTTCAGTTGGTCTAAGAAGAATCACGATGGGCACCTTTATCCTAATTGTAGATCCGATTTGTTGCTTGAATCAGTTTAAGTTAGAGCCAACTTTTTATCCTGTGAAAGTTTAATAGAAAAAAAATCACTAAAATGAAAGGTTCTTCATAATTTTATCATGCCATGTTAATAGATTCATACTGAAAATAATGATAGGCCTACTGGATGGGTTTGGATACTTGCTAGCATATGTAACTATCCATTATCTGGTTTGAGATGAAGGGAGGTGGGAATTAGATCACTCATGTGCTAAAAGGAAGCTCACTGTCACATTAGGTAGCACATGTCAGAAATATGGAGCAAAAAGAGCTTTGCCAGGCTGTGCAGTCTCTTTTCCACTCACCTAAATGAGGTCCATGCAGGGAGGCACACATTCAAAATGAAGAGTCATTTTATTCTTCTTACCACCCCTGAGCAGGTTGGTTCTAATGAAGACCAATGGAATAAGCAGCATGGGAGATCATGTTTTGATAGTGATGTCCCATCAGATACTTGGCCCCACAGTCTTATTTAAGGCCTTTTGCTCTTTTGTTGTCATTTGGTTCAGGGATGTTTAAATTCTTTGTTGATCTTCATATTCCCCTTGGTCCATGGGTGATATTGAGTTTATCTTTGAATCTGAAAACCTGGTATGATTTCTGTAACAAACTCTCTCTCTCTCTCTCTCTCTCTCTCTCTCTCTCTCTCTCTCTCTCTCTCAATACATATGTTCCCATTGTTTTTGTTTTGAAATGAAATAAAAATGAATGTTACAGACACATTTCTTTCCATAAAACATATCTTTTATTGTTTGCAAATATTACCCCATGCTTTTAATATCTTTCTGAATATGAAAACTGAGAGAGCAAGGAGAGGGCAATGATATCAGTAAAATTGGTTTGCTTTTTATATTTGATAAACTTATCCTGAATGAAATAATGAATCTTTATTCTTTTACCTCTTTTTCCTCCATTTTGAATTGATTTAATTCTCACTGAAACAAACTACTCAAAATGGAAATATAAGTAGAAATATATGAAAAATAATGTTCTGCCACATATATCTACACGCGTGTGTGTGCACACGCACACACACCATCTCCTTCCTATGATTAGAACTGAGAATATTTTCCTGTCTCACTCGCCACAGGAGATTACTTACAGAGGGGTCTGATAAGGAAAATGTGTCTCAGTCAAACACATTTGAATTTAACTGTTGGGATATCTGCTACTTCATAGGTTTGTAACCTTATACATGCTGGTTAACAACTTTGTTTCATCATCCGTGAGAGGGCTGTCACTATGATGATGAAATAATATGCCTAAGGTATGTGTTACTGTGTATAGGACTTAGCTGCTCAAGAATTTTAGCGATTATTTTTCATGAAGCATCTATGATATTCTAAGATGGTAGTCTTACTTATGGCTTCAGTGTGAGTGTCTTTTCATAGACATGCTAATGAGCTCTAAATTTTATGATGAATTACTGACAAAGTCAATAATGCTGCAGCCTATTGCACTTTGTCTTTATAGGTGTATCATGAATGAGAAGCAGCAGTGTGAAACTGTAAGAGCAGCCTTGCTATGGGAGAAAAGTGAACCAAGTTTTAAATCTCTTGTATGATGCCCTTTCACTGTATGAACTTGAACCTGTCACCTGGTGTTTCTGGGTCTGAGTTACTTCACCTTGTAATGAATTGCATCATCTCACTTGGAGGAGGCAGAAATCTGGGCCAAGCACTTGTTTTCTCTGGTCCTTTGAAGATCTGAACTTTATAGTATCATGAATAGTTTTAAATCCTTATTTCTCTTACCCTTCTCTTAAGATTAAGTCAGCATGGACCAAGTAGAGAGAAGCTAGACCAGCACTGTCAAATGAAACTTTCTGTAATTAAGCATTATGTTCTGTATCAATAACATATAGTCATAGATGGCTATTTAATACTTAATGTATTGTCATGATTGAGGAACTGAACTTTTCATTTTACTTTAATTAATTCAGATTTAAATACAAAGAGCCATCTGGAGCAGGTGGCTATATTACAGGACAAGACAGGTGAGACTGTAGAAAATCATCAGGCCAGATGCATCCTGCAGGCCTACTTTTCCATCAAAATTAATTTGGTAGATTATTAGGAGCGCTCATCCATGTTAGGAATAACGTGTGACTTCATGAAAGCAAATAGATATTTTGGAACAGAATTGAGTCACATGTGACATGACAGGGGAAGCAGTGACTTCCTTCAGTTAATGAAGTTTTAATTGACAATAAAATTATATATGATTATCACAAACAACATGTTTAGAAATACATATGCACTGCGGAATGGCTAAATCGAGCTAACTAACATGCATTACCTCGAAGACTTATCATTTGTGGTAAGACCACTTAAAAGCTACACTGAGCAGTTTTCCAAAGTATGATACTATAGTCACCACATAATACTGTAACTTACTTTTGAGAGTTTAGCTTCTTCTAAGATGAAAACCTGGTGGTTGGGTTTCAGCCCTCTTCTATCTTAAGTCCCTTTATCTCTAAGATATAAAACAGCAGTGGGAGAAGTATATGTAAGGGAATTTATGGGAATTTGGAGAATTGCAACCTATGTAGCCCCATTTTTTTGACACTATACTGAACAATAAATGGAGAAAAGCTATTCTAAGTTAAAGCAGGCTATGTAAGAGAATATTGGAAAAGTGTGTGACGTTTTATTAACTGAGAAAAAGTACTGGAAATCCAATGATAGAGATCTTAATAATTTATTTAATATTGTTATCTATTTTAAATAGTTAATATTTAATAATTTATTTAAATTAAAAACTGGATACACAAATCCAGATTGGTCATTCATAAACTTCCCTTTGTTTTTCCTGTAACTGTTTTTAAAAATTACAAAACAATCATTCCCCAGGTTTTTATGGTTTGCAATGCAGTTCTACCAGCACACTTTAATTGGTTCTTACAATGAGAGAGTCCCATGGCCCAGAACTCCAAGCTGTTCTATCATGTTTCACAACTAAACACTCAAGGTCACTCCAGGTGAATTGGGCTACACAAAATAATCACACAGAGACAGAGAAATACCATTTTCTTTGGGTCCTGTGACGGCTTCTCTGACCTTAGGGATCCGTGGAAAAAGAGAGAGGAGCACATGCTGAACCCTTTTACTGGGAAGAAACCATTCAAATGAAGCAAGGAGTAGGATTACAAGGAAAAGGTGAGTATAGCTCTACCCCTCTGGGTGCCACCTACTCCTAGGGCCACTCCCAGGGCCACACCTTATTATCTCAGTAAGGGAAAAGACCACCAGGAGTCATGGCACTACCAAGCCACACTATAGTGATTTTTCAGATCCTCATGGTGCATCAGAACTTAAATGTGTGCATTTGGAGTGACTCCCCACTCTGCTCTGCTTTGGTTACGATAATGAACGTTAGACTGATTTAAGTTACTCCAACATGCAGATAATTAAGAGTTCCAAAATCACAACTGCAAATCTTGTGTCTCCCATTCTCTACCTTACTTAAAACTCTGATTAGGTGGCATTCACTCAAAGAATCAATACACCACCAAAAGGGGTTATGCTTTCTAGTTTAATAGATGCTTCTGTTACTTGTGTAATACTTTGCACCAGAGAAATTCTCCTTCTGGGCTCTTGCAAGGGATAAACACCAGCCCTAACCTATGTGATTTATGGGATTTCTGAGATTCCTTCCCCTTCCCAACTGAATCCTATTTGTTGTAGGGTTGTTTTGTTTTTTTGATTTGATATTTTTCACCTCCCCCACCTCCAACAGAGATTGCTTAGTAGAGTCTATGTAATGCAGATTTTATTTTGAAACTGTTAGAAAATGCAATTTCTGGCACAGAATTGGACTAGATGAACTTCTTTCAATATGGAACTTCTAGGAGTAGCTGCTGAGCATGAGAAGGAGCAGCTCTTTTCACAATTTATTGGGAGTGAGGGTAAAGCACATTTAACTGTGTGCCTTGCAGAGGTGCAGAAATCTATAGCATGATGTAATGGTAAGCACTTAATGTTTTCTTCAGATTCTTCCTTGTAAACGGAGAGGTCCTTACTGGAAAATCCTTTCCAACAGATGTTCTTAACTCCAGCACTGGCATTGCTTAAGTTTAGAGTTTGCTGGGTCTTTGAATATTCTTCATGGGGTGCCTTATTCAGGAGTCTTGACTTTATGCACAATATTTATGTTCACATTACAGTGAGACTATTTATGGTATACATTTCGACATCAGTCACAGGGTCACCAAGTTAGTGTGTTTAATGTATTGAGATATCTCTTGAATTATGCATTTGTTTCCTAACTTTTTTCTTCTTTTTAAGTAGCAGATAATGAAATTATGAGAATAAAGTCATAAAATGTGAAAAGGTTAAAAATGAGCTGGAATATTTACCAGTTCCAGGATATGATACACAAATATATCAATGAATATACATGTACATGTTCAAATAAATATTAAAAATAGCCATTCATAGGTTTACTTAGAGTAAAACAAACACCAAAAATATAAAAAAAAAATTCAAGGACACTTAAGGAAGAAAAATATTACAAAATAGTATCCATCGATCCTTTGTGTATGATAAAAATTTCTGCTACTATATTATATTCTGTGATAGGAATATTCTCTCTTGAAGACATGCAAAGTCAGAGTTATAGGGAAGAACTAACTATGTGACTATTGATTGTATTTTTTGAAAAATACATGAATATCCAGAGGCTGTAGCAAACATTATATTAGACACAAACACAATTTAAATCAAGTTATTAGTAATACATTGTTGAACCTATACTGTGAAAGTAGAAATCATCAGCTTAAATTGCAAGGGAGTGTATTGAGGTGCCCGGAAGCCTGGGAGCAGAGATGAGGGCTACTTGAATTCTACAGTGCCATTTAGACAGAATTGAATGAGTGGATAAGAATTTCTGTATATGAAGTCGCACAGGAGCTGGGGTGGGGGAGTGAACACATGGAATCTCATATTTTGTCCTTATGAGGGAGTCTGTAGATTTTCTTGCTCCACATCACTTTCACCAATGTTTCCCCTGAACTTCTTTTACGGGTAAGATAAGGCAGCTTAGAGCCACACTTCTGGATTCCTTAGGATTTCTAGGAAAATCTTCTGCCTCCTAAAATAGCACCAGCTCTTTCTCCTCCTTTTGCTGTGGACTACAATCTGGATGTGGATTTGCAGCAGTGAACTTGTCAGCAAGGAGGAAAGGTCAAGAAATCAGAGGCCAATTTGCAGGGAAATGGATGGCATTAGAACAGATTATGCTAAGTGAAGCTAGCCAATCCCTAAAAAACAAATGCCAAATGTTTTCTTTGATATAAGGAGAGTAACTAAGAACAGAGTAGGGACTAAGAGCATGAGAAGAAGATTAACATTAAACAGGGATGAGAGGTGGGAGGGAAAGGGAGAGAGAAGGGAAATTGCATGGAAATGGAAGGAGACCCTTATGGTTATACAAAATTACATACAAGAGGAAGTGAGGGGAAAGGGGAAAAAAAAAAAACAAGGGGGAGAAATGAATTACAGTAGATGGGGTAGAGAGAGAAGATGGGAGGGGAGGGGAGGGGATGGGGGATAGTAGAGGATAGGAAAGGCAGCAGAATACAACAGACACTAGTATAGCAATATGTAAAACAGTGGATGTGTAACCCATGTGATGCTGCAGTCTGTATCGGGGTAAAAATGGGAGTTCATAACCCACTTGAATCAAAGTGTGAAATATGATTTGTCAAGAACTATGTAATGTTTTGAACAACCAACAATAAAAATTAAAGAAAAAAAAAAAGAAATCAGAGGCCAAACTTCTGAATCCTCCAGCCAGAGGACCATGGCTGACCCCTGCCTACCTCGAGTCCTCATGACGTACAGTAAATAGCAAACCACTATACACTTAAGCCCTTGCTTCCTCTATTCTGTTCATGCAACCAAATATAGCCTCTGACATAGTTCTAAACAACTCAAAAAGAAAAAGAGAAAGAAAAAAATGGAGGGAGGGATGGAGGAGGAAGTGGGGGGGGAGAGAGAGAGAGAGAGAGAGAGAGAGAGAAAGAGAGAGAGAGAGAGGACGAAAGAAAAGTAAATGAATGTGTGTCAAGTAATCCTCTTAAACCCCATGAAAATACACAGTTTTCCTCCCTCTTCCACTGATGGGGTAATGAGAGCTCCATTGGTTTAAGAATCATGTCCATGTCTTGCACATAAAATGCAGTGACAGCTTGTCTTTCTGCATCCAAAGCCTGTGCTTTTGTCTTCTCTGCCATATTGCCTTTGGCTCAAAATGGAACACATTAGGTTTAGAATATGAAAGGGATGTGCACAGTGGTGTACACTACAGGGCTGAACAAAGATAATAGTTTGGCTACTATCTACTAAGTCAGTAAACAAGAGACTGTCTACCTGTGGGCAAAGAAAGGCTCCTGTGTTGCATTAGGGGCTCCTTATCTGAAAGGCCCGGGGAGTTCTAGCCGCCCACTGGCAATTTGCCCACCGCCATGTTTGAAAGGCCCGGGGAGTTCTCAGGGAGACTCCCAACATCTATACTCCCTGACAGGGACTAATGGCCACATCCACATTTGAAATGTGTCATGGGCAAATGAAAAACTGAATTTTCAGTCAAATTTATAAAGCTACATGGGTTTGTGGCTCTTGTATTGGCTAACACAGTCTAGAACACTGGCATTACAGGGGGAGGTATAGACAGGCTTCAGACTGACATCTGATCATCAAAGAACGTAAGTGTCAAGATACAGACCATCAAGTTTTTAGGACCTTGGCAGGAACTGGGTTGAGGATAGATAGTGCAGGGAAGTGCCTGTTCCAGGCACTTTTCTGTTGATATTGAAAGCAAAGACATGCTCTCTGTCTGCTTTCCTGATAGATTTATTCTCTTTCATGTATTTTCAAGCTTAATTTCTTCTTGCTTTGATATGCATAGTTATGCTTCTCTCGTATTAAAAACAACAAATATTACCAATAATAAAACAGAAATACTCGCTCAATATCCCATCTCCCTCTAGCTACTCTTTTATCTCCCTCCCCTCTCACATTGCTAAGCTTCTACAAGGAGCACCACATAACAAGTGTTTTCACATCTCGGTTCTTTATTCATTCCCATCCCACTGATCATAGTCATCTTGCTGAAAATGGCTTCTTCCAGTAAAAATATCAATGCTGACGAATCCAGAGACACTCAAGTTTTAATCTTAAAACCTGTGTGTCGCATTTGTCCATGTTAAACATTCTTGGAACATCTCTCCTCCCTGGACTTCTGTAGCATAATTCTCTCTAGGTCTTTCCATTCTTTCTCTGATGTTTTATACTTTTTCTTTTTTTGCCTTCTCATTTACCTACTTTTAAACACAGGGGCTACCTAAGGCTGTTCTTAAAGATCTTGTTGTTGTTGTTTCCCCCACCACAAACATTTCCTAGTTCCTCTCATTCATTATAAAAGTTTCTATCAATACTTCCACATAATTTTGCCTCACCCACTGGTCCAAGTTTTTTAAAAACATCCATTTAGTCAAGGTTCCTGACAGTGCCATAAAGTATATATTGCTACTGCTTGCACTTTATAGATGAGAACATGAAGCTCAGAGAGGTGAAATAATTTGCTCAAGATTGAACAGCTGGTAAGTTATGAGAATGGAAATTGAATTCTTTCACTGTAGCTGTAGGGCCCAATTTTTAGCCTCTGTACTCTGCAGCCTACATTATCATTCCAGTTATCACTCATTCTTTCTTTCTACAGCTATATTTTGACAACAAGAAGTGGCCCATGCATGTCCATTCTGATAACCCAATATCCAGTTAAACCCTCCTTAGGAGCTCTAGTCTGCTGAGAGCTCATGTGGATGTTCCAATGTTTTCCCAAACTGAACAGGGGCAAAATGAAGCTATTATCTCCCAACCCAGCCTCTATTTCCTATCCCAGGCTGTGAGCATCACCAGCCGCCTGGCAGTCCAGATTGAAATCCAGGTGATCATTTTTGACTGCTGATGGTCATTTTGAAGCCAGATTTAAAGTTAGGTAGTCAGTGTAGTTAGATAAATCGGGTCTAATGCCGAGTGAAATCTAAAATGGAGGCCATGCTGGCAATGATTCAGGGAAAACACAGGACAACTCATGGAATGTTAATGAAGTCCCTAAAAGGCCCTAGGCCAAAGTCCACCTCAAAGAAATGTTAATGAACAGCCCCCAGCAAAAAGGTGCTGACTCAGAAGTCCTTCCTGACCAGATTACTTCTTTGGCCCACCTGTGTCCCACCCCTCGGGCCTTCCAACCTACATTCCATCACCAAAACTATAAAAAGGGGAAACAACCGCACTTCCACGGATTCTACCTCTTGGGTCCCCTTCTTCCTCCGGGAGAAGTCTTTTCTGCTGTCCTTTAATAAACTTCTAATTTCTACTCTGACCTTGCCTCGGCGTGCTTCTTTGGTGTTATTCTTCAACATTGGGGAAGCAAGGACTCGTCACTGGTCAACAGCGGTATCAATTTCACACTCCATATCATCTTCTCTTTTGCATCCCCCTGTTTCTTGTCATCGTTCAGGGCTCTGTCATTCCCAAGTGTTATTACTCTCATACCATCCCAACAAGAAAATCTCCCTTTGTCCACCCAACACCCCCTACACACGCAGCCATATAGTCTCTTTTTCTTTTTCATTAACTCTTTCTCTTCTTCAAAAGTTCTTAACTGCTTCCCATTGCACAATTTTAAAAATTCACAAAAGCTTTAGCGAGACCTGTGCACTTCACTTGGCCCTAGCCCATCTGTGCAGCTTTGCCTACTGACCCATGCCTCACGTGGCCACCTTCAGTTTCCCCCTCTCTATGCACGATGCTGCTGCAATTTTCCCATCTTGGAACCCTTTGCTCCTCTGCCTAGAATCTCCTTGCCTCCTGTGTGCCAGGCTTGCCTCATCCAGGGATTCCTAGCACTTCCCCCGTGTGGCTGTTAGGTTTCAATTACACAGCTCTGCTTCCTCCCCATTACTTCAAGGCAGGGACCATGAAGCATCTTTCTTTTTCCCTATGTAACACTGCATGTCTTGAATCCACAGTAAAGGATTGATGAGGGCTGAGTGAGGGTCACTAGGACCCTCACACCACTTTGGTTAGAATACAGACTAGAAAGGAGTTTATAGGAAACCTGAGGTAGGGAGGTAAGCAAAGCCACCCTCCATGGTGCCCATTGTGGGGTCCCGAAGCTCTCTCTCCAATCATGGGCTTTCTCACATCTTGGAGCAGGAAATGCCCACCCTGGAGACTATTTCCTCTGGCAAGCCTTCTGGAGCACAAGGGCGGGGCCCAAGAGATGAAAGACCACACACACAGAAGGAGCAACAAGCTCTGAGATTTTCATTCCTGTTTCATCCCCTACTACACCCACTTCAAGAATGTCCTTACCTCTGGCAGGAAATTCTGAAACTGGAAAATATGTGGAGGCCCCAGAAAATGTATAATTTTGTTCAAAAAGAAATTATAGTCTCTGTGCATCTTCCAAAGTACAGTGAGAGTTGGGGAGTTCTTTTCTATTCTTAGGGAAAACGTGGTAAGGAAAATATGGGGGCTGTATTGATCCCCCACAAATAATGCTAAAAATAGTTAAGAGCACATTTTGTTCCAAAAACATTGTGTATCTACTAAGAACCTGGAGAGTAAAATGATATGAGGTTCTTCCCATGTTTGAGTAGCAACTGTGTCCAGAGCACGACTCTCCTGGTGGGCAACATATGCATGGAGTCTAGCCAAAAAAGCTAGTGCTATAACTAATAGTGACAATGAAGCTTATTTTGTATTATCCTTACAATTTGACAGCCATTGTTCTAAATGTTTTGCATAAATTAATACCTAACTCAATAAATCAACATTAAATATAAAGCCTTTTCAAAGAAATAATCTAATTTAGGTATTTCTAGTGTTTGTATTTTATGGATGGCAAAACTAAGCCCTGAAGTAGGTAGAATCTTCCTCAAGATTCTACAGACAGCAAGAATAAAAGCCGAACACCTGAGGCCTCCAACTCAGAATTAGAGGACTCCAAGAACTCTGTGAGGTAAAGTTTTCAGGGCTGAACGTGATGTTTTAACACTGACAGCTCCCATCTGGAGACTGAATCCCAACTTCTGCAGCCTTGTGTGGCCACAAATATTTCATCAGCCCATTAGCATGCAACTCTTAATGTATAAGGTGGTTGACCACCATTATATATAAATTCTATATTTTCAGTTCACAGCTGTAGAATATCTCTTAAGCTTGCCCAAGTCAAGCCAATCTTGCTCCAACTTGGAAGCATCACATACACAGCAAACACCTTACTGTGCCTATGTCAGGCTATGTTTTAAGAAAAGAAAGGAAGTTCATTCACCCATCTATTAATCACACAGGAAGCTGTCACCATAAGTCTGGCACCATGGCTCAGGCAGAGAGTTGGAAATGTGATGGGAGCCCTGGCCACAAGTGTGCTTGATGTCAGGAAAGAGTGCATTTTTTTTCTTAGACTGAAGTCTATTTTTCATAGATCGACTTCATGCTCATCTCCTGTGACTCTCAAATAAATAAAATAGCTTTCTTTGCCTTGTCTTTGTGAGAAACATAAACCATAAATACTCCAAAGAAATGGAAAAGAAACGAATGAGGAGTAGAGAAGACATAGACATTAGAAAAGAAGGGATAAAGAAAGGGAAGAAGGTCGCTTTGCATGAAAAATAACTAATAAAAAAAAAGTGTGCAACATGCTTGGAGAAACCCAAAGGCAACTGAAGAACAAGAAAGCACTCTGGGGTCACACATGGGCCAGCCAGGCCGCCTTGGGGACAAGAGTTTACAATGATGTCCAATTCCTACTTGGAAGATCCAGCCTAAGCTGGCATGCAATATTTCTCTGGAGAAATGGAAAGGATAATGTCATTAGCACTCTAGCCAGACTAGATCTGGATATTATTTAGTCCAATGACTGGATGTGACCTAAAAAGCAACACGGTCAGGCTGTCTGAGAAGATTGTTAGGAGAATCCACAGGTACCCTTTGAGAAATGTGACAGAACCCCAAATATACAAGGTGAAAGGAGTCAAAGAAATTTTTTAAAAAACAACAATAATAATAATAATAGTTGTGGGAGGACCACTGAAGTGGAATAAATGAGATGAAATAAAACTGCTTCTGCATATGGTCTTCTTTGCTTCTTGTAAATAAGGAGCAATCAAAGGGTAGACAAGGGCTGTGTGGGCTTCTGTAAAGGATTGAAGAAGGCTGAGGACTGTGGGGAAGCTGGGTGCTGATGGTAAAAGACAGATTGGAGAGGGAGATGCTTGTGAGGGCAGATAAAGCTGCATATTGTAGAAGCTCAGAATCAATTAAATATTTGAGTTTTATATTCACCTGAAAACAAACAAAATATCAGAGTTCTGTTGCCTGATCGGCTTGGAAGCCTGAAACTCTGAACAATGGACAAACATTATATGCTCTGCATTCAGTTACTGCTTAGAACTCACTTTGACCTTCCAAACAAACAGGGCATTTCCCAGAGATCCAGAGAGCAGGGAGGAAAGACTCCTGCATTTCATCTGCCAGCACACCCCATGTTCCGCTTTCTGATCCCTGGGACCTCCTATATCACTGTCATCCCCAACCCAAGCCCTTTCCAGTCAGAAGCCCCAGGAAAATCATTCCAGAAAAGGTCCGTTTATTTTCTATGTAAACAGAATTCAGACTGGATGAAAAAGTCCTTTGCCTCGAATTTGTTTAGAGACTTGGGTATATTAAAATATGAATCATCTCTTGGTGGAATTCACATTAGAATGTAAGGCCAAGGGAATTGTTCCAGGTGTGGGGAATGAGAGGAGTGGAAGAGGGACTGAGGTGTCAAAGAGCAGGGAGACAAGAGAGAGGAGGGAAAAGATGAACGAGGGAGAGAAAAAGGAAGAAGAGAGAGAAGAGTAAATGATGCAGACATTTCCTTCCTGTGTCAAGATAATTCTGTATTTTTAAAAATCTTTTCTTAGTTGTAGTTGGACATGATACCTTTTTATTTTATTTATTTTTATGTGGTGCTGAGGATTGAACCCAGTGCCTCACACATGCTAGGCGAGCGCTCTACTACTGAGCCCCAGCCCAGCCCCGATATTTCTGTATTTTATCAAGTGTACCCTCAGAACTCCTCTGAAGGCAGGTTCTATAGTTATATCCAATTTAGGGAGAAGAAAAGCAAGGCTTTGAGAAATTATGTAAGTTTCCCAAAGTCTAATACTTAGCTAGAGTTGGAGCAGATCTCCCACCCAAGTCTATCTGCCATCAAATCTCAGGCTTGCAAAATCAGCTCAAGGACCCAGAGTGGGGGTGGGGGTGGATTTCAGATGCTTTCCATCTACCTAAGATAGGTGGGCTGTTGCCAAACACGTAGCCTACTAGTGCATCCAGAGAAGTGCCTTTCTTAATGAAGTAAAGTTTGGAAACATAAACTTTAACTATTTTATAAGCTTGATATGAACAAAGTATGGTTGTTAAAAGTATCCTCTTTTCTCACAGTTCCACTCAATTGTCTCTATAAAGGTGATGCATTTGTAGGAATTCAAAAATAAAGAGATGAGAAAAATTCAGGCCCTTGGAGAAGCAAGAAGAGGAAGGAAGGAATTTTTAAAGAAAAATGTATGTATATATCACTCACTAGTTTAAAACTGAAAATAGAAAGAACTACATTTCCAGCGGCTTCCTAGACAGGAGTCTCTGTTTCCTACTATTTGTGAATGATTAATGAATTGACCTCCGGAGTGCCACGCTGAAAACACACCAAATGTGCTTAGTTTGGCAGACGGGAATAGGAAGAACTATTCGCACAGAACAAAAAAGGCTGCTGTTTGCCAGTAGCTATTAACTCAGGGCTGTATCAACACTTGCGCTGTTAACAATGATCTTATCCAAAGTCTATTCTTGTAGAACCTCGGGGGTTGAAGAAATATTTTACTGGCAGTATCCCTAAGCCTATAAGTAGCAATATGTTTTGACAGAATGAAGCCACACAATTCTCACCTAGTCTTGGGTTTACTTTCTTAAAAGATCTTCTGAGGCTGGAAATAAAAAGCACCCCCCACCCTTCTGCAGAGAAATAAGCTTCACACCCAAACCCTGATGATCTAACTTCCTTACATTTTTCAGTATTCACAGATTCTCTAAATTTGTACCATCTAGGTTGCTGAACCCAAACCTCACACACGGATGAGTTTTTTTAAACTCAGACATTGAACTGCATTTTGTGGTCAAAAGAGCACCTCTGTTCGGTGACCAACATCACCCTATTGTTAGAATACCTCCACTTCATTCCTGTTGCTGGAATTTAGTTTTGAGAGAAACTATAAACCTCTACTTAAATTGAGAGTGCTTTGTTCTTGAAACAGTGCCCACAGCTAGAAAAGAAGAAAATTGTGTGTAGTGGCAAACTAAATCTGTACTAGACACTTGAAACAATGGCCCAGAGCACAAAGTTCTGCTGAGAATGAATCATCCCCAGCTATTGGATCTACAGGAAATGGAGCGACAAGAAGACAGGAAGATAAGTGCTATGGACAAGCAACACTGGTCCCTGCAGGAAGCTCTTCCATGAGCCAAGCAGATCATCCACTCCATCTTGGACCTATTGCTATAATTCTCTGTTCTACTTCTTGGGTCTTGTGCTCTTTGCTCCACACACTTGTTGAACCAATGTCCACGAGTGTTTATAATTTGCTGAGAGCTCTGCTAGAATCTGGGGCCACAAAATACAGAGGGACAAATTACCAACCTCCAAGGAGCTCATCTATTGGTGGCAAGAAAAGCAGAGTGTAAGGAAAGTTATGAGAGGAGAAGGCTAATGCTGTTACAGTACCAAAGACATGTTGGTCCCTGATCCAGGTGAGGCAGGCAGGAGAGGACAAGAAGCTTCAGGTGTGTTTTAAAAGATGAGTGGATATTAGAAAAGCAAAACAAAACTTCCAGATGTGAGGTCAAAATTGCAAAAGATGCTTTGTAAAATACAAGTGGCTCAGTCGACTAGAAATGCATCTACATGGATTCTCAGGGAGGAAATTGTTCTGGGTTGAGAATGAAAAGATCCTGAAAGGGAACTGGGAAGATTTAGATTCTAATAGTGGTTCCACAATTTACTGGTTGTATGATCTTAGGCCAATATCCACTGTGAACACGTTACATGGTTGTGCTGACTTTAATGAAGTAGTGGTGAGGAGGGATAATATTGAGGAGATAATAGAAAACAGATGACTTACTGAGCTCCCTGCACAAAAGAGGTGCTGGCAACTGTAGGTCTGTATCTTATAAACTACAGCCCCCAGCAACAACGTGGTCACTGCCACTATCTTCAACCCGTGAAAGTGGCTTCCTGGTGCCACAGAGCACTGCCACATAATCGTCTTCCAGGAGCCCTGCCTGCATGACCCTGAATGATCCCACTGTCACACAAATGAAGATGCTCCTCATGGATATATCAAAGAGAAAAGGAGGTACAATTTCAGGTGACAGAGGTGGCAGTCTAGAAAATTGACCTTTGAAAAATCATTTAATTTCCACATCTATTTGTTTTTCCGCTTTTCCAGTAAATTGATTGCACATGATGCTCTTTAAGATTAACTCAGCTCATAATTACTTGGTTCCTCAAAGACAAACACTTTGGTTCAAGTGATAAGCTTTTTTGAACATTGAATATTTGTACAGTACACAGCTAGATATTCAGAAGACAAAATGACCTGTAAGATCTGTTCCTTCCCCTAGAATAGCTAAAAATCCAGAGAAAACTATGGTAAATCCATAAAAGAAGTATGAGCAATTAGTCTGTGAGTATATGAGCACGTTCAAAAACAAAAGGAGCAATTAAATCTGTTTGGGTTTGTAGGAAACATTTCCCAAATACAGCACTTACATTGATTATTAAAAGGAGAAGTAAAAATGGACCAGTCAAAGAAGTTAAGAAAAGGACATGGTAAATTGATAAAACTTTATGAGCAAAATGTTGTTGGGAAATCAGGAAATTGCTGAGAGCCATAGCCAAGTTGGAAATGACGCATGGCATTTTTGGGTTGAAATTGTTCAGAAAGGTGACCCTGCTCAGGGATTAGGGTGGCTCCAGATTTAGGGTGGATCCTGCTGGGAATAGGGCATATCCTGCTGCCTCAGGCGCCCACACCTTGAGTTCCCGTTGAGTTCTCCGGGGGTTCTGAGAGAATTGGTATGCAGAGCCCGGTGGAGCGGGTGCCTGAGGCAGCAGGATATGCCCTATGCCCAGCAGGATCCACCCTAATCCAGCAGGATCCACCCTAAACCCGGAGCCACCCTAATCCCTGAGCAGGGTCACCTTTCTGAACAATTTCAACCCAAAAATGCCATGCGTCATTTCCAACTTGGCTATGGCTCTCAGCAAGAAATATCTCAAATTTACTAAGTATTTAAAAAGTGCTAATTTTTTTTTAATGTATTCACCTTCTAAAACTTCTGTTTGTATGAGGTGGGCTCTATTATTTCCACTAGACAAAATATCAAGGGCACAAAGAGTTTAAGTAGTTTATTGGTAGTAGAGATCGGAAGGATAAAAACTAAATTTGACCCCCGACAACCTGGGTCTGCCCTGTGGAACTCTAAACCCTGGATCACAGGTGTTGTAGGAGCAGGAAGCAGCCAAATGTGGCTAAAATATAAGGTGGAGAGTAAAGGAAGGTAAGAAGAAAAGGTTGAATGAAGCAGTTTAGAGCTACTTCCCTGCTGTGTGGGGAACATCAGTTGAGTGTAAGATGACTATAGTAAAAACGATATGGAAAATGATAGCTACAGAGTCTCCTTGCCAAAGAGGCGTGAAGACAGGGAGTGGTGCGGGCTGTGGCAGTGAGGGAGGGACCGTGTGTTTGGGAAAAACATGAGAGCAGTAAATCAGTCTAGGAGAAGAGAAACAATGACCCATACTAACTAGTTATTCTGTTTTCAATGAAAGCAATTCATATGACAAGTTAATGTTTTCTCTAAATTATTAAATATCAATCAAATAAAAAAATTAGCACCATCGACCAAACAAAAGATGCCCACTGACACCCAGATTGCAACTGGGAAACATGTGCTTTTAAAAAGAGTTGATTTCTGATTTTATTCACCTGGCAAAGCAATATAAGTATATGAGCATTTCACAAAGATAAATCCATTAGGATTACAGAAAATCAAATGGAACGGGGAAGCACCAATTAGATTATTGTAGTAAGGAAAAGATAACAAAGTCTGGGGTAGCAAGAGCGGAAAGAGAGTCCAGAGTGTAACTGATAGTTAAATCTGCCTGGTTAAAAAAAGAGAAGGTATCAGTGATAATCCAGGCTCTCTAGCTTTGGGGATTACAAGGAAGGTAATCCATTGATGAGGACAGAAAGCACAAAAGGAAGAGCACACTTCTGGAGGGAAAGAGCCAGTGCAATTTGGAAAGTGTGGTGAAACATGGTTTAGGAGGCATTCAAAGGGTGCCCCACTCTTCACAGTGTACCTATTGTAAACTGTTACTTAGATTAAGTTGCAACGGTTCCGCCAATCAAAATAGCTTTCTTTAAAACACTAGGAATTTCAAGAATTGCTAAAAAGTTTATTCTTGTGAGATTCAAGCATAAGTTAAATTACAGATAAAAATCAGCAAAACACATTTGTTAACAAGATGCATTTTATTTTATTTTATTTTTGAGAGAGAGAAAGAGAAAGAGAGAGAGAAAAAAAAAATTTTTCAATATTTATTTTTTAGTTCTTGGTGGACACAACATCTTTATTTTATTTTTATGTGGTGCTGTGGATCGAACCCAGCGCCCCGAGCATGCTAGGCGAGCACGCTACCGCTTGAGCTACATCCCCAGCCCAACAAGATGCATTTTAGAGAAATTTTTCATTGCAATTTTCCTTTAAGTTCTGTGTCCAATCCTCTGTGTCTTTTGTAATCTTTTGATGGAGATTAATTTTTTGTCTCCACTATCATAAGCTGAAAATTCACCAAGGGGAAATGGTGTAGGATATGGAATGACTTTATTTGAAAATTCAACTTTGAAATTTTAATCTTAGTTCAGCATTACTTTTCTTATAGTTACAAAATTAGTTTTCTTGGAATTTCTATTATTTAATGATCATAATGTACATTCAGTCAGCCAATGTTAGTGTCCATAAAGGTTTTTTTGAGTTAATACATTTTAAAACATGTCATAATTAAATATACCAATAGATATATGAATGTGAATTAGAGATTGAAGTTAAATAATTTGTAATTTTTTCTGGTTTCTATGAAATTTGATTTCATTAATTCCTTGTGTGTGTGTGTGTGTGTGTATACAAATATACTATCTTTATTTATTTCACAAACATTTCTATTTATTCTTGTGAAATTTATTACGCTAGCTGGTACAGAGAAACTCTGAGGAAAAAATGAGAATTTCTGGCTCTAAGCAACTTACAATCTGATAATAGATATGTAAATAATCTAAATATGCAGCAAAATCTGCCAACAGAGAAGCTGGAGATAAATGCTAATTGGGGACTAGGGCAGTTGTAACATGGATAAGTAACCAACTACCATCTCATTGTCAAAGCACGGTCTCCTCTTATCTTTCTGCCATGCTGAGATAGTCCTTGTTGACTTAGACAATTTAAACTCACAAGATTTCCCTGAATCTCCAGTTCTACACATGAACACAGTATCTATTAAAGAAGCAGCCCCAGATCTGATGAATAAAAGGAGAAGATATTCTAGTAGCAATTTCCAAACAATATGAAGCACTGCTATGAAAGAGTATTGCCACTCTGGAAGGTAAGTGTGTTGGGGACATGTATTTTTTTTTCCCAGATATTTCATTTCTAGAGCCGTTGTTGGCTTATAAAGTTTGCTCTTAATGTCTGCTCTTTGGTGCCCCTGATTGGAGAATGGGAGTCTAATGAACTCATGCATATTAACAGGGCACCTTTTCTTACACTTCAAACTGCACTGTACAAGGCTGCTGTTCAATTAACATCCGCCCAGGACTACTTCAGCCTCCTTTATAGCCATATCATTTGTAGAACTCAGTGAGCACCAGGATGCTCCAGGAGCTCATATTTTGTGTGACTATGACTTTTTCACTGAGTCCAAATACACACAAACTAGGAAGACAATATTGGGAAGATGTTTGCAGGCAGCAGGAATGCAGGATCCCAAAGCTCTCTTGCACTTTGTTTGTGTGCAGGATGCTCACCCATTTGCTATGTAGTCGTGTTCTTGGGTAGACTTGGGTAGTCTTGTCCTCATAAAATGGGAAGAATGAATGCTTTGTTTTAATGAACAGTAGATGGCCTTGAGATCATAAGATAGCATCCAAATATTTTTCAGAATAGGAGGTATATTTGTAGACAAGGATATAGCAGTCATTTAGATGACTCTCCCAAAGTCACCCAGTGGGTGGATAAAGGATTTTAATTCAAATTTCATGGATCTGGACTTGAAGCCTAATGATTGTTATGGTCTGGATATGATGAGTCCCCCCAAATTTCTTGTGTCAATGCAGGAATATTCAGAGATAAAGTGATTAGATGTTGAGAACCATAACCTAATCAGTTCATCCTCATTTGAATGGATTAACTGGGTAGTAACTATAGGCAGGTTGGGTGTGGCTGGAGGAACTGAGTCATTGCAGGCATTCACTGGAAGGGTTTCTTCTTCCCTGTGGCCCTTTCTGTCTCTGCTTCCTGGTGGCCATGTTCTGAGCAGCTTTCCTTTATGATGCCCTTCCGGCCATAATGTGCTGCCTCATCTTGGACCCAGAGCATTGCAGTTGGCCCACTGGGGACTCAATCTCTGAAACCAGGAACCAAAATAAATTTTCCCACCTCTATGTTGTTCTTGTCAGATATTTTAAAGCATGAATAATGCATGATCTCTACTGAATCTTGTTCTTCCACTATTTTATTAAATATACAAATTTTAACCTACTTGATCCTCATTAAATCCAATGAAGTGATCCACTTTGGGGGTGATAGGTGAGGAGATCCACTTACTCACTCCCCAGTGCAATTGCAAAAAAAATAATAATAAATAAAAATTCTGAAACAGACTGATATTAAGAGCTCCATTTGAAATTGAGGACAACTGTCTCAAGCTGAGGGTAAAGATTGAATGACTGACCAGCCCTGGCCTAGAAGAGGCCAAGCAAGCTAGGACTGACAGGTTTCTGATTAACATAGCCTGGTAAATCTACATGTATATATCATCTGGCTTTTGTCTCTGTAAGTTAAGCTGCTTCTGTAAGACACATGGAGAGCAATTTAGCTGCTTCTTCCCAGATTGACCCAACTACATGAGGTTCATTTTTTCTTTTTCCATTGTTTGCCTAATGCTTATGCAGGTGGGTGGCCAGATCCAGCCAGCCAAGATCCAGGCAGGCTCCCTGGGCTAGGCTAACAACTCTATGGTGCACATACCATTACTATGTTCTTATTTTTACAAACTGAAGTATGGAGAAATTTAATAATTTTTTTGCAAAGTTATATAGAAAAGCTTAGATTTTAGTCCATTTGGCTGATTCCAGAATATAACTTCAGGATAGGAAATGGGGATGACATCTAAGAATGGGGGATACAGTAGATGGGTGCTCCCTCTCACCCAAAGAGGCTAAGGAGGGAACAAAAGAGAAATGGCTATAGAAATCATGGATGCACCTGAATTTCAAGTTTGTCAAGGTGATGGGTGTGCAAGGATCACATAGACCAGATATTGGAGAGAGCTCCGTGGAGCAGGATTTTATTATGGCTTTGGAGATTAATTGGTCTCCAGCTAGGAATGGTCTATATTAAATAGTTATTTCTGGAAAGCCAGTGGCTGAAAAAGGAAATCACAAATATCCATGAACCGGGTACTGGAAGAACTTCACAAAGAAAAAGGAAAAGTGTAGATTTTATACACCTCGAAAGATGGAGTTCCAAAAGTCAGCTTAAGACCTCATTCCAAGCCCCCAAACTTTCTTTATTCCTTTCCCCTTCCTCCTATGGTGCTTGATTGACAAAGAGGTAAACAGAAAAGCAAAGGCATCTGAACCTACTTGGGGAAGAAAGATTTCGTTCGAAGGAAAATATGAAAGAAATTCTTGATATCTAGGATTGGACTTTTTAAGGTACTGAATAGAAAATTTGTTTACTTTAAAATGACCACAGGCCTTTAATTTCCAAGAGTGATCAGAAGAGTCATTGCACCCTCCAATTTGTGTTCTGTCAATAAATAAATTTTATTAAAATGAATTTTAAAGAGACAAAGTACAACAGAAAAGCAATTGCATTTTGATCATATCTCAAAAATCATGTCAGGTTAATATAACTGTACATATAAACATATTTGCTCAGCTCTTTAAGCTAATAACTATCTGTTATAGGAAATAATTATAGTTCTTCAATAACAAAAGATATTTTTTCTTTCTTCTTCTTTTCCACCTAATACAAACTTCTTTTATATTGGCAGATACAGTTTATATTAAGTTTTTAGTATATTTTAAGAAATTGTTTTAAGACTGAAATAAAAACACATTGTCACAAGTATGTTTATTTTCCTAATTTATGAAAATATATATAATACTGGTTGGAGATTCATTCTACTGCAACTCATTATTTACTGTTTTATACATAGAATAAATATCTCAAACATTCACCACTTATTTTGCAATAAGGTGATAGGATAGTAGGTATAAATGTAATCTGACAAATAAAGAATATAGTATCTCAGTACAGAGAACAGAGAACCAGAAATAAGATTTACTTTCTCTTTCCTGAACAGCCAGTAGCTACTTCTGTGACCCTGGAGAGATACAAGGCGATTCTATAGGTCAGTTTTCTCATATGTTAAGTTTGACCACCTGAAATATCAAGTTTTTATTCATTTATTTTAAAGCATATTAGCTTTATCTATTACCAAGGAATAAATGCTGGTAATACACAAAAATGTCTTAAAAGGAAAATGAGGTTAGTCCCCCATATGTATTCTGCTGATATGAGAGAGAGTTCAAGTTTTCTTAGATATGGATCAAGATATCATCTAGATACAATGATCATCTGCAAAAGAGGTTTTATATTTGTGTAATAGTATCCAGATATACTGGTTGAAATCAACAAATGGCAAAAGCCAAGTGACCACTTGGAGATTTTGAAGTTAAAACAAACAAAGTGATCATAGAGTAAATTTTACTAGTCATAAGAATTTTACTGATGTTGCTTTTCCTGGAACTATGATAAGCAAACAAGAAAATACTGAAATACATAGATTGTCACTGAAAATCTCTCTGAACTTGGCAATAAAAAGGGGAAAAATGAAACTGGAAAGGAAGAAGAGGAGAAGGGAGTAGATGGAAAGGAGACCATTATTCATTACTTCACATATTTTGAATGGTTTGAGTATTTTTACAAAAAAAAAAAATCTTTAGGTATAACATAAAAGAGAACAGAAAAGGAGAGAGTCCATAAACTTCCTAAATTTGGTGTTCAAGTGGCACACAGCCAAAAAAACACATCCTTTTACCTGAGAAGCTACAAGTGAATGAATCATATTATATATGCAGATATTTGTGGTTTGCTGGTACCATGTTTACTTTTTAAAAAAATACCTGGGATTTCTCTAATGGAAAATTTCCCACACACAATATATGGATTTCTAGCTGCCTTTACTAATCAGAAACTTTGGGGTAAATACTGATCCCATTAGCGCATGGCAGCTTATATTGGTGAGGAGATTTATTGCAGGGGAGTGGGGTTTGTGGTCAGAGTAGCGGGTTGGATATTATATCTGCCTCTCACTGCTTGTGTGAACTTTGGCATCCTACATCTTAAATAAGTCTTTTCTGCAAAACTCAATTTGTCCTTCACCACAGTGTCAGAGAATTCTGCCAGTTAAAAAAAAAGTAGCAGAGAAGCTGGCATGTAGTAAGCTCCCCATAAATATTTGTAAACTCTCAATAAATATTAGTAAGCACTCACTAATATTAACTGCTGTGGTTATTGTACCTTCAGTAAACTTTAGGATGAAAGGGAAACATTCAAGAAAATTACTAAAAGCATATCATTATAAGTCCCAGAACCCATAGAAATGGAAAATGCTTCCTGGGTTATTAGGAGAAGAAAGCATCAAAAAAGGGGCATCAACCAGGTGTGGTGGCTCATGCCTGTAGTCCCAGAATCTTGGGAGACTGAGGAAGGAGGATCACAAGTGCAAGGTCAGCATCAGCTACCTAGCAAGGACCTAGGCAACACAGTGATACACAATATATATATACATGTTTGTGTGTGTGAAGAAGGCCTGGGGATGTGTTCAGTGGTTCAGTGCCCAGGTCTCAATTCCCAACCCCCACCCCAAAGAAAGAAAAATGTAAAAAGTGGCTTCATATAGCAGTGATGAGGGCAATATTTAAAAAAGGTAGCTTTATATTGTAATGATGAAAGAAGAATTAATTATAAGGAAAGGAAATGAAATGCCCAGTGATTGATGATCAAGCAGCATAGAAAGGAGAAGAGAGGAGAAAGAGAAGGTATACATTTGGACATTAATTTGGGGAGAGTTTACAGAGTAAGGGAATAAGGGATAAAAAAATATGGCTAAATAACTAAAAGGAAAAAAAAATTATCCACATAGTCCAAAATAAGTGAAACTACAGTTATAAAAGAAAAGAAGGAAAAAATGAGGAATAAATGTTGTGCTTCCAGGAAAGTGAAGGATTTGTGGATGATGTGGAGTGATGGAGAGAGAAAAGAGTTTCTGTGCCAAATTTTGAAGATTAAGCAGGATAACCATATGCATATCACAGCTAGAAAGAAGATGACAGAAGCTGATAATTAAAGCACTGTTTTTGGAACTCAACTAAATAAACTTGTTTTACTGTGAGTCCAGAAATTAGGAAATAGCTGTACTGAGAGTGTAACTGGAACCATCACATTAGCTGGACAGGGCATGTAGACACTGGATACATGAATGAACTCTGATCCAGATGATTAGGCATGCAAATTGTGGTGAAAATGGGAGAGTTGATGGTATAGCATATACTGCAGCTGCCTCTTGATCCCTGCCAATGGCACCAAGAAATATAAATGGACAGGTTACTTAAGGATGTGTCTCCTTTCCTTAAAGAAGAAAAATGGTCACATTTGGAGAGAATGAAAGATTTATTTAGGAGAAAAATTGAAAAAAAAATAGAAATAACTAAATATAATCAAAGAATAAAAATATATAGAATCAGTCTGAAGTAGATTCAGAATTTGCATTGTTTCTAAGTACGTAGTAAGACTGAAGAGGCTTATAAAGGGGGTCACAGGTTGATTAAGGTTTATGTATAAGAAAAAAGTAAAGCTTACCTTTTCAAATCATTAATACATCTGATAAAGAATGGATGAATTGGAAATGCATTGGGAAGGTGAACTCATTTTCACAATACAGAATGTTGTCCAAATTTCAGAGGAAATAGCAAGGTGAGAAGAACTTGGCTCCTGTGTGAGGACCTCAGAAGAATATTAGAAAGGGTTCTGGGAGATGATATCTGAGAAGCTGTGAAGCCCAAAGAATTAATAACAGCCAAGTCACTTTTAGTATCAAATTCATATATTCATAGCAGTGAGAAAACAGAGGGAAGAATTAGAACACAAATCACATTTGGTAGGATTGAAATGAGAGAAAGAAGAAAAGGTTTAAGGCAATATTTAGGTCACTTTCTACCAATACCTGCCTATGTTCATGAACAGAGCAGGGAGTGGTAGTTTCAGAGATCAAAATGGCAAAGGGGTATGGAAAGGGAAATTGAATTATTAAACTGTTTCAATTCTTAGGGAAAGTTTTTAAAGAAATGACTTGAATTCTGACCAGTAAAGATGTCAAAGATGAAGAATTTGGTGGTTGAATGTTAGATCTCACCCTACAACATAGAGACTAGGTAACAGGCGAGTTGATAGTGTCCCCAGTCCCCCTATTCTGATCTTGAACAGGACATCCTAGCTCAGTTAAAAGATCATGGGAGTAAAAGTGAAATAGATAACACAAGCCAGACATAGTAACACAACCCTGTAACCCCAGTGACTCAGAAGGCTAAGGCGAGAGGTTCACAAGTTCCAGGTCAGCTTCAGAAACACAGAAAGGTCCTAATCAATTTATCAAGATAATAAATAAATAAATAAAAAGGGCTGGAAATGTGACTTAGTGGGTAAGCATCCCTGGGTTTAATTATTTAATTCCTGTTAAGACACACACACACACACACACACACACACACACACACACACCTAGCACAATTAGAGAAAGACCTTATGGTATTTTTAAGGATGCTCAGGAAGGTATCAAAAATAGGAAATCACTGTGCAAACATCACTGTGCTGATGAAAATGATTTTGCTGGAAAAGGTGCCAGTCAAACAAAGTACATGAGACTGTCAATGTAGTCTTGGGTCGGAAGGTATTTGTAAGATCAGATTCTGTATTCACGACAAAGGAGAGCATGCTAAGGCTACTTTACACCAGTTAGGTCAAGAAAAGCTTGTATAGAAATCATATGTCAGATAAGTGGAGAACACATATTACTGAGTCTACCACAATTGCCCTGGAAAGAGGGAAAATAAATTATATTTATAAGGGACTGCGATGGAGCTCTTTGCTATGCACTTATATGTGAAACCTTTAGAATTTTTTCTAAGGAGGAAACATGTCTTATTTGAAAGAAAATGGATATAAAAATGGAAAAAAATAGTAAAAGAGAGACAATGATAAGGTAGATGGACCCAGCCATATATTATGCAGCTGAGATCATTCTGGAAACATTGAAAGCAAAGGAGATGAGAAATTTTAAAATATGTGACAAGTATACAACAAAATATGGAGAAAGGTGCAATACAATAAAAAGAAGAAAAGTTATATAAGACTGCGCAGGGTGACAGGTGAAGTTTATGTCTCATATTATTCAAATTCCACTACAAGTTGTAAAATACATTATCATCCGCATTTTACAAATTAAAAAGTAGAGAATTAGGTAGTTTAAGAAACATGCCCAAGGTCACATAGAAAGCAAGTAGAGGTGGAATTCAATTCACTGTCTGTCTTACTCCTGAGCTTTTATCTACACACCATTGCCTTTCAAAACAAAGTCATAAAAGTGAGAAATAAAGGGAAATACAATTATATTGAAGCTGTATAGTTGAAGGATGGGAGTATTGTCTGTAGTGCATAAGGCTGCAACAATTTTTTTAAAAAGGAAAAGAAAGAAATACTGGCATGATTACCACTCACTTGTCAGTTAAAAGAGAATACAGTATTGTGCAGAGGCATGCCTGACCACGTGAACACTTGGGAGCTGAGCGGTGTGTTAAACACCCCTGCTAACAGCACGAACTGAGATTTTGAGTTTGAGTTCATGTTAGGGAAATATCCTTTTCCAAATAATATGTAATTAAAGTGGATTAAGTATTACTTGACTTCCCTTTTGTTGCTATTCAAATATATCATTGCCACTCTGCATAATTGAGCTAGCAGTTATCATTAAAGTATGCCAATAGGAAGCTTAGGAAAGACCAACACCCTGTCAGTACTCCAAGATCACTCTGGGGACAATATACCTGGAGGGTTCTCATCTCTTGAAAAAGACTGGAAGGCCACATTCGAGGATTCACATTGGCACATAATACCTTTTTTTTTTTTTCACCTGATAAAATAGTGCCTATACTTTGGCTGTTAAGAAACACTGTTTTTTAATTTCCAGGGTGAACATAGTTTAAAGATATAATTTGTAAGATAAAAATTTATAAAGAATAAATTTTAAAATCTTTTTTATTTAAAAAATTTTTTAAATATGTAAAGTAAAACTTATACAGTTCTACTTTTGTAAATGTTTATGCATAAAAAATGATGTAAATTTGCAAGAAATACATGAATGATTATGCAATAGTATTATAATTTTTTTCATTTATGCATTTTTTCTGGTTTTCATACAATTTAAAAAATGCAACTTTAAAAAATCTAAAGAATGTATCCAAAAGAAATATTTATTTTAATTCACAATTGGAGATAAAAATTAAGCTAATTATCATAATGACTGAGATTTAATCTAAGTAATTTTTTATAATACAGAAGGTTCTATAACAAATTAACCTAGAATTTATGGAAATTTAAACATTGATTTATATCCCAAGCAAAACCTTTTGCCAATAAATTCAAAATTAAATCATATGGACAAAACTTTAAAATATTATTTGTAATAGTAATATTGGTAATAGTAATAATAATCACAAATAATAATAGTACTAGTAATAATAATAGTAATAATAGTCATAAATCTTTACTGAGATTATTAAATGTTGAACTTTTTTTTAATGTTGTCCAATACTTAACTCTCTCGAATAATTATGTGATATAAATAGCATAATTGTCCCAATTTTTAACAGTGGAGTGCCTGAGCCAATGCCAAACTGTTTGAATAACATCCATGTAAATAACTTCTATGTAAATTAACAATGTTTGCAAGAATAATGCTCTGTGATCATAAATCAGGCAGGATTATTATTTATCAAGAGTTTTTTTCATTAATCAGTTACAAATCATGGATGATCTTGAAATTATTATTTCATTATATATTGAAAGATATTTTGAAAATATTTCTTCTTTCTTTATTGAGATAAAATGGTTTAGAGAACTCATTACTCTGATTCATCATTCTTCAAAAAAAAAAAATGCATTGACCACCTACATTGGAATCCTCCGGATTCCAGAGAAAAACCCCAGACCTGTGGCTAAGGAGCATGTATTGTTAAAGAGCTTCTCAGAGATATCTGCAACTGACTTCTGTTTTTGTTTTTGCTTTTAATTGAAAAATGAGACATTAAAAACAATAAAAATATGGATTTTTTATCTTGATTTTCTATTTTGACCCAGTTGAGTTGCTTTTTTATTAGTCATTACAAGTAAGATGCTCAATGTCAATTTATTTACTTAAAAATTGGCCCCATATATTCTTAGTATTCATCTTATAATCCTAAGACCTCCACATTTCTAATTTTCCCACTTTTTCCCTTCTATATCCTTGAAATTGTTAAGGAAATCATGACTGAGTCAGGAAGCACCTCTGATAACTTGAGCCTATCATTTCTATGTTTGGATTTAATTTAAATTCTCACATCTGATATCTAGTGCCTATTCATACAGCAGCAGAATCACATATTCCCATATGGCAGAATTTTATTTGCCCTTTCAAAGGATATATTGATCAAAAAGGCTATAATGGGTGGGGGAGAGACCAAATCCCATCCTTCATGGGAACAACCTTTTATTGGGAGAGGTTTTTTAAAAGTAGAAAAGTAAGTAAATATAATAAAAGGACAAGGGCATGATTATAGAATAACAGAATGGAATAGGGGAAGCTGGATCAAATAGGAAAGGGCTCTCAGAGGAATCATTTTAGCCTAGACATTAGTAAAGTAGGAGAATGAACCATCTAAAGATCTAGGAAATTGTGATCCAGAAAAAGGACACAGAAAATGGAAAGGCCCTCAGCAGGAAGGGGTATGGCTTATTCACAGAAATCACGAAGATCAAGTGTGGTTAGAACACTATGAGTTAGGAGGAGATAGAAATCCAATGAGCAAACACACTCAGGTATGACATTGTACCATATGGTGCTTAGATTTCATTCTGAATGTGATGGAGCCCATTGTTGAACTTTGAATAAGGGGGTGAGAACTCATCTGATTCTATATTACAGTATCATTCCAGCTGTCATTTAGAGAATTAATTGGAACCAGGTAAATCCGTCAGTAGCATATCTCAGTCTAGGTGAAAGAAGACTGTGACTTAGTTTAGGTGTTAGCAGACTAGATGTCCAGACATGGTCTGAGTCTGTGTGTACATGTTTGCCTTTTAAAGATAAAAACTATAGAATTTGATTATAGATTAGATAAGAAATGTGGGAGATAAGGAGTAGTTATAGATTCCTACAAAGTTTTAGATCCATGTATTAGATGTTGGAGCTACCGACTGGGAGAGGGAAGACAGGCTGATGGCAGACTCAGGAGTTCTGATTGAGACATGCTGAGTTTGGGTACCATGTAAACATTCAAAGGGAAGAGGCATCTGACCATGCATGTCTGAAATCAGGAAGAGAACATAGTAGAGATGCTAATGATGTGGGTGGAGGTAGAGAACAATATGTGTCAATGGAATGATGGAATGCAAGCTGATGACTCTGGATGAGATCCAACTAGCCTACAATATATGTGTTAATGGAGAAATAAAAGATAACCCTAACCCTAACCCTAACCCTAACCCTAACCCTAAACCCTAAACCCTAACCCTAACCCTAAACCCTAACCCTAACCCTAACCCTAACCCTAACCTTAACCTCAGATGTGGATTGGTGATCAGCAAAGAACTTGCTCAAGCTGGGTGCAGTGGTGCACACCTATAATCCAGCAGCTTCAGAGGCAGAAGCAAGAGGATCGCGGGTTCAAAGCCAGCCTCAGCAAAGATGGGGCACTAAGCAACTCAGTGAGACTCTGTCTCTAAATAAAATACAAAATAGGGCCAGGGATGTGTCCCAGTGGCTGAGTGCGCCTTAGTTCAACGCCACTAACTACGCACCCCCCCCCAAAAAAAAAAAAAAACTTGCTCGAGCTTGCTGTTCTATGGCAAAAGTTTTATTGCCTTTTTTTTTTAACATCCTGGAAATGACAGACCACAGTGCTCTGACAATGGGACCACCATGATTTGCAGAATAAAGTGCATATGTTATTATAAAAGAATTCGAATATTAACGCTATCTGAGATTTTCATACTGCCTCCTTGAAAAAGGCAATTATTTTCCCTCTTTATTAATATAAATTGAGATGTGAATATATTAACATCCTACAGTATAAGATGCATTTTCAGCAGCGAGCTTCAGTTAATCCTAAGAGGCTGGCAGATTCACTTATAAAAACAGGTGGTACAATTGGGAAGAAAAACTGCCCTTTTGAGTAAGTGCTTTATAAAGGCAATTAAAGCAGAAAGATGTGTTTATGGGCTTTCACCCTTCAAAATGGCTATAGATCAAATTTATTAAAAATGTAATTTGGAAGAGAAGCTGGCAATATAGTAATAAAAATAAAAATGAAACTAATTCATCTTAGAAGTATGTGGTGCATTTAGCACTAACCAACCTAAAGACTTTGTTATCCAAATACAAGTAGAAATTGAAAACTGCTTTTCAATTCCAAATCATTTTGATCTAGAATGTGGCTGATGTTTATATGACCGCATAATAGGTTATTCTAAGAGTGAAAGTTATTTTATTCAGTGCAGAAAATGAAGATATAATTTATGTACTTTTGTAACCTAAACCAAATAATCTTTAGAGACTATTAAAAAAAATCAACTCAACATAGTCAGAATCTAAAAAAGATAGACAGGCACACTATTTAAACTTAAAGAGATCTTAGTGGTTTAAAAGACAATGATTTTTATACACTTAAACTTTTCTCTGTTTTGCAAAGATACTCGCTTTTTATTTTACTTGTTTTAAATGAACACTAGGGTTTATCAGGACACTAGAAATATTAGATAGTATGAGAACTTAAATAATACTATTTCTTAATACATATCCTTATATTTAAAGGAAATAACTATCTTAAGAAAATAAAATGTAAAACTTGATTTTAGTTCAAGAATAGTGTCCTAATGGATTGTTTTATAGACCAGAACGTACTGTTCTTGAGGGAGTTACCACTCTCTTACTACCATGTGATGAAATGAACTGCGTGGAACTAACTTTGGATAAAGTGCTTCTCTATCCCGGAAGGAACTGGAAGCTTGCAGACTGTGTTCAAGTAGAGAATGTTCTACAGTGTTTGAAGTAGAGAGGAAGACTACCATAGATGGAGTAAGAAAGGTGAGGAGTTAAAGGCTGTGTGAGATCCTCCTAGTGGGACCGGTTGGGAGAGGAAGGATAATATGACCACCATAGCAACTTTGCTCAGGGTCCTGCCTATCTTCTTCTTTGGCTTTGACTTCTCAGGATCTGATACTGCTCAGAAATATAAAATCCCCTTATTTCCTTTCCTGCCTCCTTTAGACATTCCTAATAGATTATACTTTAGTGTCTGAGGACAGAGCATATCCCCATTTTCAATATATTTAACTCAAAAAAATTATAATTAAAAGCACACAGAGAAAATAATGATTTCAAAGAGTTCTTATTATCATTATCATATTAGCCTACCTGCAGGGAGCTCTCCAAAATGGAAATGGAAAGCATTTGTTTTAGCAGAATTTCATCATGGGCTCACCTTTCAAACTCTGGAGCACCATCATCTTTGTAATCATTAAATTGCAGTTAAATGTCTATATGGACATGATCATCCCCTGAATTATTTAGTAATAAAATTATTCTTAGAATAAGTTTATTAATTGTAGTTGAAAAATACTATGTATTTATCAATATGTTAATCAGTACAATTCATTAATGATACTTAGAGAAATAACAACCCCAAATATGTAAATTAAGTACAGTATTTTAACTTTGTTTATAACTAAACATATACACTCACATGCATACACACACACACACACACACACACACACACACTTCATGTACACATTGCTGCAGTTTGCCTGGTTCCGGAAAGTGATTATGGTGTGCAGAAAACCATAGAGTGGTCCTCTTTGCATAAATATCTGCTATGCTACCACAAGAATTAGAGGAAGAACACTAGAGGAAGGACATTTTAAAAACAATAAATACCATCCAGGTCACCACTCAGCTTCATATTTTTAGCTATAAAAATATAAAATAAAATCAGAAGGTTTATATGAGATGAAGTGATTTTCCATCTCTAGGAAAAGGAGAGGAATAACTGATCTGCTTTGCGAATGTATTTCACCAATGTCTATATAGAATCTGACAGTTACCTACTGCACAAACTGTATCCTTTTAGAAATGTAGTAAATGTAAAGCTTTTTATGAGACTATGTGAGCCAGAGACATGATAGCAGGAAGAGTAACAGGTTGAGAAGGAGTTTATTTAAACTTCAATGTCTGCCTAACAGCGCAAACCACATCTTTGCCTTCAGGAAGTAGATCTATCAAAGTGAAGATGAGCCCATAATGTGTTCATATGAAAATAAGATGGAATCTTCTGTTTATTTGCATGCCATTTTAACATGAAGTGCAAATTAAGACAATAATATTGATTGCAAAACTTTTGTTCACTATACTAGTATCAATATGCCCAAATACATTTGAGATTAAATAAGAGTTGCAATTTTTTAATCAAATGTTTTCTCTTCTCCACCTGCGAATATGTAGAAATAGATGCATACAGATCATGGAAAGATCATATATGTACATCCAGATGGATATATTTTAGGTCCACATACACATTTATCTATATGTGTGAAGGAAAGAGGATCAGCAATTTTTTTTTCTTCCATAAAGGACCAGATAGCTAATATTTAACATTTTGATGGCCATATGGTCTCTGTCATAACTTTATTTGTTTGTGATGTACATAAACAATATGTAAATGAATGAGCACAATTATGTTCCAATAAAACATTAATATATGGACACTTAAGAATTACCATGAAACATACCTTTTTTTCCAATCATTTAAAAATGTAAAAAGTTTTATGGAGGAAGAGGCTTCAGGGCAGATTTGGCCCAGAGGTTCAGGTTTGCAACCTTTAATATATAACAATATCCAGTGGTTATTTTCATCTCAAAGAATCCCATGGCTCATTGTCTGACTAAAATCTTATTCTAATCTGCAGTCCTCTCTAGAGTAATTATGAACTCTAAAAGAGAAAAATGAAATTTAGTTTAGAAGCAGAGGACTTTTTAAAAGAAAGTGTTATTGCACAAATTGGAACACAGCCAACACAGAAAAACTCACACCTCTACTTTAAAAGAAAGTGCAAAACAAGAATATGTCTCAGCTAAATGCTCCATTATAGGATAAGTTGGGATGTATAATTAGTCAAAATAAGATACCAATATTTTTACAGTATTGCAAACACAGCACAATGTTAATTTTCACATTGTAACTTATGTGCAAACAAACTGGGTTTGTCTTTAAAAGTAAGTGTTGCTTTCCTCACAAAATCTGCCTTGGATAATAAATAAGAATTCCACTTAAAAATTGAATTTTTCATATGTGACAAATTTCAGAAATATGAACAGAAGAAAATTATAACACTCTCCATTAAATATACAGTATTGCATATGAAATTTCTTGAATCAATGTGGGATCTGAATGCGCAACTCTAGCAATTTTTGCAAAAGACTGAATGGATAAATGTGCAAGTGCTTCTTTTGTAGATTTTATTTGGTATTGTGATCACTGACACAGGGTAAGCAATGGAATTATTTCTCTTTCTAATTCCCATTTCCTAATCCGAAATTTGTATTGGCCATGCAGTTATTTCAGGAAAGTGTTGTAAATTTTTCTTCTTACTAAGCTTGATATTGTTAATATTATAATATTTTTTGGTGATGAAATGCTATTTGAGATCTGAACACTAGCATCTATGTTTAAGTATTTCTTCTCATTTTTCTCTTTGCCAGAAGGAGTTAGCAATGTGTCAGTTAAGTATAAAATCCCTTTCTACAACCTATTTGTCCTGCTACAAATTTGGGTGTATCAGCTATTTCTGATCTTTCATAAGCAATGGCATCATAGAAGTTTCTGTTCCCCAAAGAATAAAAAGAAAAGAAATCTCTCTCTCTCTCTCTCTCTCTCTCTCTCTCTCTCTCTCTCTCTCTCTCCCACACACACACACACACACACACTCACACACGGGTGCTTTTTCTTCTTCCCTTTGTTCTTCTGCTACCCAAACAAAAGAAAACACTTAGATGATGAAATTATAATTTTATATATTAAAAAAAATCTGTAAAGCAACAGAATGTGGTAATCTATTCAAAAACTATACTAAAGCATTGTCCATAGCTTATGCTTAAAAAATGAACAGACTGTGGGCTTTAAATAATCATTAAAAAGTGTTATATTCTCTTTGAACTCATAATATAAATCCATCTTTAGCAGAGAAGAAAATGGACATAATTGAAGACAAGCCTTACATTTTCCTAAGCATCTTTGAATTCCTGTTTATCCTAATAAGCTCTAAGACCAGTTAACTATTACCTCTTTACAAAATAAAAATAGTATGGTATGGATTATGAATATACATACATAAAAATATAAATATTGTTATGGTTTGGATGTGAGGTGTCCCCCACAAAGCTCAGATTCACTCAGGGCAGGGACACTCAGATATAAAATGATTAGATTGTGAGAGCTGTGACCTAATCAGTGGATTATTTCATTTGATAGTTAAATAATTTGAATGAACTACCAGGTGGTAACTGTAGTTAAGTACAATGTGGCAGGAGCAGATATGTCACTAGGAACATGGAATTGAACTATATCTTGTCCCTAAGTCTACTCTCACTCACTCTAATTCCTGCCTACCATGAATTGACCATCCTTTCTACAACATGAACTTCTGTCTTGATGTTATGTTTAATCTCAGACCTAGAGCAATGAAGCCTGCCAACCACAGACTGAACCTCTGAAACCATGAGCCCAAAGTAAATTTTTCCTCCTCTAAGTCATTTTTATCTGGTATTTTGATCACAGAAACAAAAGAAAACTGACCAACACAAATATTAAAAAGGTGAAACAACAAGACCAAGGGAAAAAGAAATGGTATAATTATTGAATATGTTAAATATTTAATATCAATTTTGTCTGTCATGGGCTAGATTTAAACTTATTAATATGATTGCCAACATCATGGAGAGTTCCTGCTTTATAGGTGAGCTAAGACCCCTCACTGCACATTGATTTCCATAGGATTTCTTTGCTAATGCATTGTGATGTGCTCTCCCTACATTCATAACAGTCTTCAACACCACCTCAAGATGGATTGCAATTTGTCATCCAAAATAGCCTTAGACAAAGTTTGGACCAGGGAATTTGACCACAGCATCACAGAAATGAGATGTTGAGGTATAAATGTTGTTTATCATGCTCCTATAAATACCTTTAACCTGTCAGGCAGAGTCCAAGGTGCATACTTCCCAGCAAGTATATAGATAACTTCAGATGAAGTAATCCCAACTTGACCTGGGAAGCACATTCAGATCCTCTGGAATCCCTAAGAAAGGTCACAATGTTTATAATAGTAGCAATGATAATAGTTCATTTCACAAATATGTATGGAACAGCTATTATATATTTAATCAAAAGACTGCAATAATTGCATTGTAACCAATAAGTTGCTATGACTATTATATGAATTCTGTTTCTTCTTATTGGGTATTAGCCATATTGGGTGTCTTCTACAGTATCTGACCATGGGCTTATTGCTAGCACTCTAGAATCATCCATGATTGGATAAGAGGCTATGATGATGACATTACTTTTGATGTTGATAGAAATCCTGGTGTGTATGCAGGATGCCTACTCCAGAGAGGGGATTTTGCAATTCCACAGTAGAGATTAGTATCTGAGAGACTCAAGCCATTCCTGACTGAATAAATGTTATTGGCAGAAGGAGCCAAAGCTGCAGGGAGCTTGTCACATCAGTGCCTGTAGAACTGCTAGTATCAGGAAGCTGGGGAGTCGCCCTCAGTCAGTGACTGACTGGGAATTGGTGTGAATTTCCCCAGCTGCCTCACCCCTCATTTGGGATGACTCAGAGCACACAGGATGCAGGAGAACCTGTCAGGACAAACTCTCACTGGAAACCTGCTTTATAGCACATGTGTCCTTGAATTCCCCTGGCTTTCCTGGGCCTGCTACACTTTCAGGATCCACATCCCAAACACAGAACTTGAGTTCCAATACTTGCCTCTAGTTCCGCTTTACTCCTCAGCAAAACCAAACTAAACTAGGAGATTTCTTAAAATATCTTTGGAGATATTTCATCTACCGATAATAACCTTTTTAACTTTTATCACAAAAATATACCTATTTAAAGTAGAAAAAAAGTTTGAAATGGATTTTTTTCTTCTAAGAAAAGGAAATAAAAGGCATGCCTGGATATCTAACCAGTTTTCTTATATCATATATGCAATTATCAGGGACAAGTGAGAAACTAAGGAAACCACAGTGAGTTTAGTCAAGAAATAAGTTCACTTCTCATGAAGGGCCCAAGTTCAGTCAACCATTTGCTACTAGGTGATGTTTGTATATTCATAGCAGGGAAAAGGTCTCTACATGTATTTTTGTTGCCCAAACATCCTAACAGCCATTTATGAAAGTCTGATGCTGTGGATTAGCAGGAATCAGGACACATCAAATGTTCAAAAGGAGCACTGCCCTCATAGCTGGACAATTCACACAAATTTCTGAAAGTACATTAAAGATACTGAACTCCAAGTAGAAGTTCAGGTGTGCTCAGAAGGAAAGAGTGATCAGATATTCCTGAGTAAATGAATGACTTCACAGAGGAGGTGGTCCTCATCCTCAGAGTGGAGGGAAATGTAGATGTTTGTTAGATAGAGAAACCGAGAGGGCATGCCAGTCAGAGCAAAGAGCACAAGCCACAAAGAGGCACAAGCAAGTGTCTCCGGGGACCAGACAAGTCATTAGCACTCAAATACCTGTGTGAAGGAGTGTTCTCAAAAAGCCAGAGTGAAGAGATTGGCAGGAGCCAGAGGTGGAGATCTAAGAGCTGAGATTTTATCCTATAGGCAACGGGAGCCAATGGAGAAGGCTGAACAGAGCAAGAGGGCATAGTAATGTTATGTAGAAGGGATTCTTCAAGAGCAGTGGGAAACTAAAACTAAAGAAAATGTTATGATCCCCATGTCGTATGATGCAGGCATGAAGGGCAGGAGTGGAAAGAACCTTTGGAACTTCTATACCCATCTCCTCAGACACATGGGTGCAAATACAGATAATCCTGTGGCTGTTTGAATGGGCAAGCTGGAGATCTGGGATGGGGATGGGAGGGAAAAGAAGAGCAGAGTAGAGGAGAAAGAATGAATCTCCTTCTCTTGGAATAAGCTGGGCCTGGCAACCATTTGTCTCTGCAGTTCCCCTTCTTCTCATAACACACCACTCACTTCCCCACAACATCCCTCCTCCATCCTTAACCCCAAAACACATTCCTAAAAATCTTTTGATCTGCAAAGGATGTCCAACCTTAGGAAAAACAAGGATGTGTTTAAGGCTGAAATTCGACTACACAGATAAAGATGATAATGTTATTTTTACTAGATGTGGTCAGGCTTAGGACCTATGTGTGTGTTTAATTACTAGATGCCACTCACTTCAGTAAGTTGCTCTATCCAACCACTTTTGTGCCCACTCTCTCCACTAAGACTGAGCCTGAGAGAGAAAAGAAAGATGTCCAAATTCCCAAGCTCTGTATATCTGTCACTAATAATTTCAAATAACATACATGACATTAGATGTGTGTTATGCTTTCAATCTGATTTTACATCTGAAATGCTTCTGTTATAAATTGCCATAGTCCAGTGATCAGCAATTGTAGTAATTCAGCTTCAGCACCAAACTATTTTTCCCTTTTCAAATCACAAAAAGGCAATACCTTCCCCACCTTGAGTGTCACAGATGTCCATGATGATGACCTGCCTGAAATAATGTCATCAGAAGTGTGTGGATCTCACCAGAAAACACACAAAATGAATTTTAGCCTATGGTATTGCTTTGGGATAAACTATCAGGAAATAAAAATAGTTCTTCAGCGACTGTACAAGAAAATACGGAGGAGATATTTACACCCAGCATCTATTTCCCCTTATCCTTTGTCATCTCTCCTACTGCCAGTTTAATTGTCAACCTGTCTCTTGAGTTTCATACCTTTTCCAAATGTGTTTTCCCCTCTGCCTTATCTCTTCAAAGCCATCAGTCACACAGCAGATTTGTAATGAACTTGCTCTCTGCCAAAGCAAAAAAAAAAAAAAAGTGACATCATTTTCAAAAAGGGGGAGATCAGCACTTTAATCTCAGTGAGATAGAAAATAGAACAAAGGAAATGCCTGGCAGAACTAAAAGGGGAAAAGACGGGGATGGGGCACACTCTTTCTTTGCTTCTCTTGGCTTTGTCTGCTGTGCTTTAGAAATTTGGAATCCATTTGTTTTCCATTCTCCTGGTATCCTGCTGGCCATGCAAGATCTTTGGGGGAATAATTATCAAAAAAGGGGTCAGGGCACTCCCCTCCCTGCTTTTGTGAGTTTGGTGGGATGGGGCAAGCACAGAATATTTCAAAGCTTAACAGAGTTTTGACATAGATGCAGATTTCAAAACGTTAATGTTTAAGTGGCTAGCTCATGAATCTAGCCAAGCAGGTGTAGTCTAGCTGTATGTATATTAAAACTAAAAGCATAAGGAAAAGAGATGACTATGGAACGAAGAAAGAGCAGGCATTTTTTTTTTAAATCTTTAAAGATCCCATCAGACTATATTATAGACATGTGAATCAAAGGTAATGTGGAAATCAGCACAGAAGGCTCAGAGGCTGAGATATTAAAACAGCTGTTTACAATAACTTGGGATATGTAATCAGAATTATTTTATTAAAAAAAACATAATCTTTCAAGACAATCAAGTTGAAAAGAAATGTGGGTTCTCTCCAATTCCTCTGGAGCCATGTGCAGGAGATTATCAAGCATGTACTATTTGTCAGAGAAATGTGATGAATCACCCTTGATAAAATGATAGCAAACACTTTCTTTTTAAAGTGAAGCTGGTGTGGAATTAGACATGTGTGTTTTAATGGAACCCCCCCCCCCGTTCACAAGCTCAAGTGCCAAGAATGGAAACTTTATTTTTTTATTATTTAATTTAATTCTGGAATCTTTGCCTTTTTTGTTATCAAAAATTCTTAGCTTAAGTCAGTTTTTGGTAAATTCAGTTAACTCTATATTTCCCCTCCCTCCAATATCCCCCATATTGATCTGTCTTACTTCTTTCGGTGCTTCCATAACAGAATGCCTGAGACTGGGTAATTTATAATAAATAGTAATTTATTGGAATATGGTCCTGGAGGCTGGGAAATCCAAGATGGAGGAGTCCCAGATGACAAATCCTTCTTGATGAATCATAGCATGGCAGAGGGCATCACATAGCAAGAGAGAGGATTAAGATGAGCAAGAGAGGGCTGTGCTCACTTTTACAACAAACCCACTCCTGTAACAATTATAGAAATAGGTTCATGAGAACAGAGTCCCTAAGATCTAATCACCTCCAATGGGTTCCACCTCTCAATACTATTGCATTGGGAAATAATGTCCCTCAACACATGAACTTTGGGGGACACAGTATGATCCAAATTCTATGGATTTTCCCGAGAGTTGCATCCCTGGCATGAGCCTCACTTATCTAATCTGTCATCTACTCAGGTGTGTACCACCCCACCTAGTTTCCAATCTTAGCCCCTCTTTTCTTGCTCCAGCAACCCCTCTTTTCTTGCTCCAGCAACACACTTATTTTCCTTGGTTGAGATTACTGGTTTTCATTTCGGAGGTTACCCTGAGTCTCTAACATCATTACGGTGAAAGAGTTTTAGCACCCGTGGCCATTTCTTAGCAACTTTCAAATCCCTCAGCATGGTGGAAAAACACAAGAGTCTTCTGGAAGTTGTTCTGTTCTACTTTACAGTGAATGGAAACTTGGGGCCACTCTAGGTCTATTCCATCTCCCTAGTTGAACAAGCCAAATATTCGACTCTACTTCTGCCATGTAACTCAAGCAAGGCAGGGGAATGGGAAAGTGGGGTCTAATCACTTTTCACATTTCCCATTCCATTCAGTTATGGAAGGCACTTGTCCATACATGTTCTCACACATCCAGCTCCTAACCAGCAATCTAACATGGCAGAGAATGCGGCAGAGCTCAGAGCCCTTTCTCAGATACCCACACAACAATTTCACTAAACTATTCTCCTTGAAGGCTCACCTCTTCTCTCCCAACCTATCTATATCTATATATCTGTATCTATATATCTATATCTAAATCAATATCAATATATCTCTATCTCTATCTATATGTATATCTATATATGTATTTCTATGAATATCTATAGATATATAGATATAGATATAGATATATAGTCTTCACTGTGATTGGAAAACAGAGAAAAATTTTGCCTTCAATGTTACATTAAACCCATACTATCCTACTATGACTTCTAATATTCAAAACTTCAAAATTTCCTACAAAACCAAAAATTTTCTCCTTTAACAATTGTAAGTATAATAAGTTTTTAAAGTTTATTTTGAAAAATCAAAAAGCTGAGTTTAAAATTTCTTTTAGCTTACCAACAAAGAAAAGCCCAGGATCAGATGGATTCTCAGCTGAATTCTACCAGACCTTCAAAGAAGAACTAAGACCAATCATCCTCAGATTATTCCATAAAATTAGCAAAGAAAGGAACCCTTCCAAACTCATTCTATGAAGCTCATATCACCCCGATACCAAAACCAGACAAAGACACATCAAAGAAAGTGAACTTCAGAACAATATCCTTCATGAACATAGATGGAAAAATTCTTATCAAATACTGGCAAATCACATACAGAAACATATTAAAACAATAGTTCACTGTGATGAAGAGGGGTTCATCCCAGGGATACAAGGCTGGTTCAACATATAAAAATCAATAATCATAATTCATCACATTAAGAGACTTAAAGACAAGAATCATATGGCAAGAGAGAGGATTAAGGAAAGCAAGAGTGGGCTGCCTTCACTTAAAATAAACCCACTCCTGCAACAATTATAGCAATAGGCTCATGGGGGCAGAGTCCTCAAGACCTAATCACCTCCTATTATGTTTCACCTTGCAACACTGATACAGAAAAAAACATTTGGCAAAATACAACATCCGTTCATGTTCAAAACACTAGAAAAACTAGGGATAGCAGGAACATACCTCAACATTGTAAAAGCTATCTAGCTAAACCCAAGGCCAACATCATTCTAAATGGAGAAAAATTGAAAGCATTCCCTCTAAAAACTGGAACAGGACAAAAATACTCTCTTTCATCACCCTTATTCAAGAGACTCTAGCCATATCTAGTTCATATATAAATACATATCCAGTTTAACTCCACATCATGTACAACCAAAAGAATCGGAAGTTATATTTCATGTGTAATATGTCAAAAGACATTCTTCTGTCATGTAAAACTACAAAGAACAAATAAACAGTTTTTTAAATCTTCTTTTAGTATTTGTTATGTACAAACAAAAACACATATATGTATATAGTGCATACACATGTGTGATATGTTTATGTGTATATACACATATATATCTCCTAAATTAAAGATGAGCAGGTTTTTAAAAAAATTCATATATTAATATTTCAAAATATCATTTCTTCTCCTTATAAAGCTTTGCCTCATGAAAGTACTCTATACTGAGTCATCCAGGACTCAGTAGATAAGTCACATGATTAAGCAAAACTATATATCCAGGAGAATCCATTAGCTAAACAGCATGCTGTGAACAGGTGCCTCTGAAGGAAAGGCTTTGTCCAGACACAGTCCAGTTGCAGCCCTCAGAGCCTCTCAGTGATCTGCACTGAGGCACTAAAATTAAACTTAAGTTATTCGGAGGCACTTGAGTTAAAAGATCACATGGAGTCTGGCCAAATGGACACGAGATGAGAACATAGAACACATGGGCACAGCTGTTGCTGAGAAAAGGGAGTGGGGAGAGAGAGAAAGACACAGCACAAGAGGAACCAAATTCTGAGAAGCACAAAAATCACAACTGCAGAATGGAAGTGGGAGACTGTAATCAGCACCTCGGATCCATGACCTCGGATCTCCAAGCTCTCTTGGACCTGTTTGTTGTATTGTTTTCCTCTGTGGATTCTAGCTGTAATCAACACAGAATATAATATAGCTTGTATAAATTTGTTTGCTGTTTCCATGCACACACATGTGCATTCACACACATGATCCTAAAATCTGTAAGAAGTGATTCTCAATGTGTTTTTCTTACTGGTACACCCTTAGCTGCCAGACCAGGTATAGAAATTTCAATAAATATGAGTTGAAGGAAAGAGAAGAAAGAAGGAAAGTAGTGAAGGAGGAAGGAGAAGGGGGAACATAGGAAGAATAGCTACAGAATGATGACGATTCCTTTCTTGTTAATTACCCAGAGACCTACCCGGCTGCTAGTCCATGTGTTCCTTTCTCTTGACTTACTTGGATGTGTTTCTCTTATAGTCAAACCTTCACAATAGCTGGTGTAATGAGTAATCAGGGTGAGTTTTAGGACCCCTTTATTTCAGACAGTTAGAATAACATTCATTCTCCTTTTAAAATATCTTTAAGCTTCATGGAAGAGCAGATCATATGGTGGCCACAAGCTTGTTGCAAAAGCATTACCAAGAGTTCTGGCTTAGGTAGCAAGGAGAGGTAGTTAAAACAAAAATTCAAAAAAAAAAAATGAAAAAGTAAAAAAGAAAGAAAGAAAGAAAAAGAGACGAAATGCAGCCACTGGGGGACAAGAGCAGAATATCTAGAAGCTAAAGAAGCAAGTGAGTTTTCCTTATCCGATGCCAGGGCTTTTAGGGCATTAGATGGTCAACATTGGTCCCCAAATGTCAATGATCACATTACCAAGGCACTTGTTCATAGAGATGCCCAAACCAAGTTCCCCCAAATTGAAATTCATTAGGTATGGTTGGGGCACCTGAATTATTTGCCAGCACACTAAATAATGTAAATGCAAGTGGCTGTTATGTTCAGATATGAGATGTCCCCCAAAAGCTCATGTGTGTGATGATACAAGGCAGCTTAGAGGAGAAATGATTGGATTATGAGAGCCTTAACCCAATCAATGACTTAATCCCCCTGAGGGGTGAACCTAGTGGTAACTGAAGGTATATAGGGTGTGGCTGGAGGAGGTGGGCATTGGGGGTACCTGCCTTTCAGGTATATATTTTGTATCTGCCAAGTGGAGTCTCTCTCTGCTCTCTGATCACTATGAGAGCCCCTCCCCTCCATCACACTCTTCCACCAGGATGTTCAGCCTCACCTTGTGCCCCCGGGGAATGGACCTGACTGCGACTGAGACCTCTGAAACCATAAGCACCCAGATAAATTTTTCCTCCTCTGAAATTGTTCTTATCAGGTCTTTTCCTCACAGCAGCAAAAAAGCTGGCTTAAAACAGTGATGTTCTTAATACACATTTAAAAAAAATCTATTCATTTGTATCTCTTAAAAGTATCATGTTTCAAAAACTTTTAACAATGACCTCTATTTTTTATTTCCATTTGTCTCTGAATCCAACAATCCCTTAGAATTTTAGAAATTAAAAGAGTTAAGGAATGGATGAAATGAAGCAGGTGAAATTCTTTTTCTTTTTTAATTAACTAGGTTCTATGTTGAATTTTCATTTGTAAAATATTCTACCATTGGACCTGTGTGGGCAATGATATAACCAATTAATTGACCTGCCTGTCAAAACTTGGAATATCAAACTAGGGGACAACATCATGAGTCAGGACACTTTGCCAGGTTTCCACAAGCGGTACTATTTTACTACCTTAACCTTTACCCACCAATTAGTGTTTTGATAAATTTTCTAACAACTAACTAGTATGATTCTCTCAGTTCTCAAATATATTTTTTTTTCCTGAGATAAGTTCACTCTTTGACAGTTTGCTGGGAATTCTCAAGGTCAGGCCAGTGCACTCATGAATTTAAGGTAAACTCTGGGCTTTAATAGCCATTTTGCTTTAGGAACAGAAAGGTCATTGCTTGAGAGTTGGAAATTCATTAAGATTAAGATAAATCTTTATAGTCCTTTCCAAAAAATCTCCCTGAAACAGACATCTGGATCTAAGAGTACCCAAAAAGGTTACTTAAGTTCCTCGTTAGGTTATATGCTAGACCTGTGCTTGGGCTCACTCAAATCCCACATCTTCCAGGCTCTCCCAATCCTGCCTCACTTTCCTACAACATGACTTTCTGAGAGGAAAGAGTTAAGTCTGCCTTTGGAAAGCTGGGCCTGCCTCTGAGGAGGTTGTTGTTCATAGCTGCCTGCCTACTTGATGAACAGTCGTATACTGGGCTTCTAGATAGAGTTATATAGAGCGAGATCAAATAAAGAAGTACCTCCCACTCATAGTGAGAAAATATACAGCCTTTTGCAAAATGTACAAAGGAGGATTCATAGACTGGAGAGGAGTTTTGTGTTCCCCAAAACAGAGCATTTCGTGTAGGAACTTGAGAAGATGGAAGATTCAGTTAAGGCCAGGCCATAAAAACAAAAGACTAAGTGAATTCATCTTGTAATTTGTTTTATTATCTCAGGATTTATAGAAAGCCATTCTACCTAATGCACAAATCTTTTTTAGTTTTGTTCTCTTCCTTTTTCCTCCCCCTCTGTTCTAAACTTTCAATGATAGGTGGTCTTGGAAACTGCTGAATTAAGACTTGGCAAAGTGAAGTCCTATTTTTTTGGCTGGTCCCACAGCTCAAACCGTCTCACAAACTATACTTCACTTTTGTCTGAGAGACCAAAGGAGACACAAACTCACTCACAAAGACACTCATGAGTGAGACAGACACATACACAGACATGCACACCAACACACACACACACACACACACACATACACACACACTGCACCCTGTCACACTTCGTTTGGGAAAGCAATGCTTCCATTGCTCCACAAATTCCTCCTTATGCCCCAGTGTTTATGTAACCTATCAGGAAACCAAAACCAAGGTAGTATTAATTCATCTGTTGTGGCACTGGGGATTGTACTCAAGGGTGCTCTACATCCCCGGTCCTTTTCATTTTGTATTATGAAACAGGGTCTCACTAAGTTGCCCAGGCTGGCCTTGAACTTCCTGCCACAGACTAGAAACTCTGTGGGATTACAGGCATGCACCACCAGGCTTAGCAAGATAGTATTTATTTTATAGTGAAGGTTAAGAATTATCTGTCAACCTACAGTAACACCCAGTGGGTATGCCATCATGGCACCCTAGTGGAAAATAATACTTTTACTGATATTTACAATTTAAAATATTGTTATGAAGTTATTGCTTATTCATTTTATAACTATTGATTAAAAACTTACCAAGGGGCTGAGGTTGTGGCTCAGTGGTAGAGTGCTTGCCTAGCACATGTGAGGCGCTGGGTTTATCCTCAGCACCACATAAAAATAAATAAATAAAATAAAGGTATTGTGTTCAACTACAACTAAAAAAAATATATTTAAGAAAACTTACTATGTGTCAGGGACTATTCTAAGTTTTTGGAATAAAAGCAAAGATTTCCACCTCATGGAGATTATATTCTAGAGAATCATGCCATTTGAGACCCATAAGAGTTTAGTTATATGCTTTCTTTTTGGAGAAACATGACCTAAACCCAGATATTTTAATCCAAAATGCCATGCAATTTCTACTAGAAGATGTTGCTTTGCTCACAAAATCATCAGTGTATTTATCATCATCATTAAAAAGAAGAAAAAGGAAAAAGGAATGGCATGAACCTCAGTGAACCTTCGTGCCCTAATCTATACTAGGAATCATAAAAGTCTACTAATAATTTTAGTAAATAGGTAAATGGCTTAGTGGACTATACCATTAATTTAACTAGCTAACATAAACATTCCAAGGAAGTACTCAGGAAGGAGCCAAGTAATAGAAATTCTTTATAGTATCTATGGAAAGTATACAATGTGGCTTTGCATATACTGCCAAGTAGTTGTAATTAATTTTGTTTGGCTCTTCTCTATATTGAAACTGGGATCTAACGTAAGAAAGAATTTGTTTCCCATTAAAAACACTGCTTAGTCTCCACCTGAGTGCAGTATATTTTTTAAGAAAAGTAACTGATACTATAGCTTTAATTTCCTGTACTAAATGTTGATATTTTCCACTAGATTTAATTTTAAACAGTTTTCAAATATTTATCACATTATACTCACAGTTCAAACTGGTCAAGTTAAAAGGAAATATCCATCTTATCCCTAATTTATTTTTAACAATGACATATGAAGCATCAATTTTCATCTTAAAGTTGGCTCACCTTCAGAGTTATATTCTGACTAACTCTGTAAGCAAGCTATTATGGTATGAATATATGTATATTCAGTGCAGTATACATGATATTCTTAAACTTGTACAGAAACTCTTATAGTATTGTATTTTATTTGCATTCATGTGAAGAGAAGTCCATTGGATTATTAAGACCATTCTCAGCAGGGGTAAATGTTGGCTCCCTTCCTTTTCCTAATGTTCTTCAACATTTGCTATGCTTTTATTTGCATGCTGAAATCATTACTTGGGTTACAGTTGCCACATTAGTATTAAGTCTTTGGCTTGTAACAACACAAGGACCTGTAACACTGTATTTTAAAAGTATAAATCTGTGACTAGAGATTAGTGGTGGGAGGGAGCATTGAGGTAGGGGAGAAAGGTAAACTCTAACAAGATGCAAATAGAAGTAAGAAACTTAACTGAAAAAAAAAAAGAAAAACCCAAGTCACAAAGCATACAATCATTTAAAAATTATAGGTTAAAGCTTAAATGAAATCTTTTTCTAGAAAAAAAATGTATAACTTCACTTCTATTTTCATGAAATTTTTAATTTACACATAAAATAAACAAATAAATAAACAAACAAAATAAAGTTTTTAAAAAATGACACCATAATTAAAATATATATACACATAAATACATATAAATGTACATATATACATATAGGTGTGTGTTTAAATATATATGTGTGTGTGTGTGTGTGTGTGTGTGTGTGTGTTACAAAGTGGCACATAGCCATGATCCCAGTGACTCAGGAGACTGAGTAAGGATAATTGCAGGTTCAAAGCCAGCCTCAGCAACTTATCAAGACCATAAGCAACCAAGTGAGATCCTGTCTCAAAATTAATTCTTCCTTTATACTGCAGTGTTCAGAGTGGTGGAAAATATATAATGCTAAGATTTATTGATATACAGATACATATAATAACAGATCTTGAGAGTATATAGTCACAATTATTAGACATCTAAATTTTAAATACTCTGACAGGTCGTAACCTTATGGAGTACGATTTGTAATTAACTTACAGATATTAGACTCTTTACCAGCCTATGCAATGTTTACTGTCAGGGCATCACGCTCTGTGCAGGACATGGGAACATTTATTAGTCAGTGTCCAGTCAGGAGAAAGAAACTCCACTGATTATTTTAACTTGGGAAACTAGATATAAAACCATGATCAGGAGGAGGATCCAAGATGGGGGGCAAGAGGGAGGCAGCATTCCCTGTTGCTCTGTGACCTGGGACTCAAATAGTGAGAATATGACTTCTCTGCGAACAATATACCTGGTTCCGCACAGGAATTAAGGTCACCATGCCTGTCCAGGGCTCCAGGCCTCAGAATCAGAGTAGGTCGCTCAACTACTCACCCACACAGGACTACAGGGTACCCGAGCAGGACCATCAGCATTAGCACCTGAGCAGAAATCACTGATGCCGTTCCCATGAAGTATTGAGAGCCACAGCTGAAAGTCAGAATGGCGCCTGGCACTGGCATATTACCAGAAGGAGTGGTTGAGAGGTGACGCCAGCGAGCCATTAAGATGATGATAATTAAGTTAAGCTGTGTATAATTGCTGTGACTGGATGATGCTGGATTGAAACAGGCTGTCTATTCAGTTGTATATGGACCCCTGCTGTCCGGCAATAGGGTGGCTCCTGCTGCCTCCTGCCCATTGAGTTCCCCATTGAGTTCTCTTGCAGAGTTCCCCTTGAGTTCCGGTTGAGCTCTCCTGGGGATTCCTGGAGAGTTCCCGTTGTTGGTGAGGTTCCAGTGGAGGGAGTTCCCATTGGTGTGTGGTGTTCCTGGAAGGGCCACGTGGGTGGTGTTCAGGGGAGTTCAGGCAATAAAGGAGTTCCTGTTTGAACCTACAAGTGCCTCGTGGTGGCTTGGTTATTTTGTGCCCAGCCAGACTGTGACAATGAAGAACACCCAGCAGTTTCCCACACTCAGGAACTCTGGCCGCCACTCCCATGTGGACCCCCATATAACAATGTAGGGCTCCCCTGGTTGCCTCCATTTTGGAACTCGGCAGCTATTGCCATAGTCCCCTACCCACGGTAGCCTGCCTGCAACTGGGGACATCACAGACTCTGAAGAAAGCCAACAGCCAAAACACTGCACACCACAGAGCTCATATCTGAACACATTGCATAATACCATTGCCTGGCTTCCCTCACCTGACCTGACATCCCATTGCTGAAAGCAGCTGCCTCCATCTTGGGTCACCTCCATCGCCATCTTTAGTTGGGGCAACTACCAATTTTGAACACTAGACAGCCAGGTACCCATAGTTTTCTAATTCCCCCAATCCCCAGCAGCCGCTAACTTGTCAGAGTGACTGCCCAATTCAAAACAGCCCTCCGCAACAGGTGTGCAGCCACCAGAGTGCAACACACAACACCCCAGATAGAAAGATTCCTGATTAGGAAGTAGAAAGGGAAAGGGTGAGGGAGACACACTTTAGAGACTAATCTAGAGGGCAGGAACTGTAAGCTCTACAGGCGAGATGAGGAGATAAGACCCAGTGCCCACATCACAGGAGCAGACCCCAAAGGAGATCCTTGCGATACAGTCTCCCAACAGGGTCAGTGGGTACCATACCCCACTTCAAGGTACCCTGCACCCCTGGTAACCTCCACCATCCTGAGAGCAAGATACCAACTAAGAACAGACAAGCCCATCTATTGAATGAGAAGGGAGGCAGGAAAGATAATCTAAAACCAAAATAATCCTTGCTTCTTTCTTCAAGATTTTTTTTTCTCCCTCTTTATTCTTCCGTCCTCACATCCACAACATATGTGAAACCAAGTACTTTTTATGAATTAGGATACTGAGGACTGAGACAACTGAATAGTATATTACAGTTGTGTTGTGTATTCTTTGTTTGTTTGTTTGCTTGTTGTTTTCCCTTGTTTCTTTTTTTCCCTACCAATTTCTACTATTTTAACTGTTTTAAATTTTTCTTTATATATGTATATATATTTGTTTTATATACTCTACTATCTTCCCAATATCTTGTCTACCCAAAATTACTTCCTCTTTCTCCTCCTGCTACTAATCTTTTCTCTTTAGATTTCTCTTTCACACTTCCTAAGATAGAACAACTCTATATCCTCACCTCCTACCTCCTCAGCACATCATCCTACTCCTCATCCCTGGGTCTTTGTCCACCATCAGAAACAGTAAACCCTTTTACAAACCTATGGAGTATATTGTAAATAATAATTGAACTCACCATTTTTGTACATTGTGACCAAACTGTAAAAGTCTTAATAGCAAACATTTCTTTTTAGGGTGTATATTGTTTATATTGGGATCTGTTAACATTGTCCTTCACCTCAAAGGAGAGGTATTGGAACCCTGCAGGAGCCCTAGAAGCCTACAGGGTAAAAATGGTAATGCTAGGATCACAGTGCTAGAAGGGAAGAAGATACCACATTATTAGAATCCATAGGCATTATTAGAATACAGCAGGCAGAAGAAATGAAGAGAAGGAGTTCAGGATGTACATAATTAAAATGTTCTACAAATTAAAGGATGACATAATAGCAAATACAGGCAGCAAAAGATCATTTTGACAAAGAGCTACATAAAAAATATAGGAAGCAAAAGATTATTTCAATAGCGAGATAGATGTTCTGAAAAAAAAAAAAAAAACAGACATCCTTGAAATGAAAGAAATAATAAACCAAATTAAAAGCTCAATTGAAAGCATCACCAACAGATTAGACCACTTGGAAGAAAGGACCTCAGACAATGAAAACAAAATATATTATCTTGGAAAGAATGTAGACCACACAATGAAAATGGTAAGAAACCATGAGCAGAACATTCAGGAAATATGGGATAGCATAAAAAGACCAAATTTAAAAGTTATTGGGATAGAGGAGGGCATAGAGTTTCAAATAAAAGGAATAAACAATCTATTCAATGAAATAATATCAGAAAATTTTCCAAACATGAAGAATGAATTGGGAAACCAAATTTGAGAGGCTTATAAGACACAAGACACCAAATGTATAAAATCACAACAGATCCACACTAAGGCACATTATAATGAAAATGCCTAATGTACAGAATAAGAAGAGAATATTAAAAGCCATGAGAGAAAGGAATTAGATTAAATATAGGGGTAAACCAATTAGATTATGTGAAGATTTTTTAACACAGACACTGAAAGCTAGAAGATCCTGTAACAACATGAATCAAGCTCTGAAAGAAAATGGATGCCAATTAAGAATCTTATATCCAGCAAAATTAAACTTTAGATTTGATGATGAAATGAAAACCTTACATGATAAACAAAAGTTAAAATAATTTACAACTCGAAACCCTGCACTATAGAACATCCTTGGCAAAATATTCCATGAAGAGGAAATAAGAATCAACAATGAAAATCAACAGAGGGAGGTATTACACTAAAAGAAAAGCTAATAAAGGAGAAACCAAGTCAAGTTAAATAACAAAAATAAAAATGGCTGGGAATACAAATCATGTCTCAATAACAACCCTGAATATTAATGGCCAAAACTCACAAAACAAAAGACATAGACTGTCAAATTGGATTTAAAAAAAAGACCCAATGATATGCTGCTTCTAAGAGATTCATCTCATAGGAAAAGACATCCACAGACTGAATTTGAAAGGTTGGGGAAAATCACACCACTCACATGGACTGTGGAAGCAAGGGGTTTACATCCTCATATCAAATAAAGTAGACTTAAAGCCAGAGTTAATCAAAAGGGATAAAGAAGGATATTTCATACTGCATAAAGGAACCATTTTTTCAATAAGACATAACAATAATAAATTTATGTGCTCCAAACAATGGAGTGTCTATGCTCATCAAACTCTTCTCAAATTCAAGAGTCAAACAGACCACAATACAATAATTCTGGGTTACTTTAACACACCTCTTTCACCACTGGATAGATGGTCCAAACAAAATCTAAACAAAGAAACTATAGAACTCAATAATACAATCAATAACTTAGACTTAACTGACATATATAGAATATTTATCCTTCAATGAATAAATATACTTTCTTCTCAGCAGCACATGAATTCTTCTCTAAAATATATCATATATTATTCCACAAAGCAACTATAAGCAAATAGAAAAAAGTAAAGATACTACCCTGCATTCTATCAGATCATAATGGAATAAAATTAGAAATCAATGATAAAATACAAAATAAAAGCTATCCCAACACCTGGAGACTAAATAATATGCTATTGAATGAACAATGGGTTGCAAAAGACATCAAGAAGGAGATTTAAAAATTCTTAGAGATGAATAAGAACACAGATACAACATATCAAAATCTCTAGGACACTATGAAGGAAGTACTAAGAGGAAAGTTCATTGCATGGAGTTCATTCCATAAAAGAAGAAAAATTTAACAAATAAATGACTTAATGTTACATCTCACAGCCCTAGAAAAGGAAGAACCAATCAATACCAAGAACAGTAGAAGACAGGAAATAATTAAAATAAGAGCTGAAATCTATGAAATTGAAACAAACAAACAAAAAAAAACTATTGAAAAAATTTGACAGAACAAAAAGTGGGTTTTTTGAAATAAATAAATAAAATTGGCTAACCCTTAGCCATATTAACAAAGAGAAGGAGAGAGAAAACTCAAATTCCTAACATACACAATGGAAAAGGACATATCACAACAGACAGTATAGAAATACAGGAGATAATTCAAAATTATTTTGAAAACTTGTACTCCAATAAAATAGAAAATATCAAAGGCATCCAAAAAATCTCTAGACTTATATGATTTGCCCAAATTAAGTCAGGATGATATACACAATTTAAACAGATCAATTTCAAACAATGAAATAGAAGACACCACATGAAGCCTACTAACAAAGAAAAGCCCAGGACCGGATGGATACAGACCCAAGTTCCACAAGACATTTAAAGAAGAACTAATATCAATACCCTTCAATTTATTTCAGGAAATAGAAAAAGAAGGAGCACTTCCAAAGTCATCTATGAGACCAGTATCACCCAGATTCCAAAACCAGACAAAGACACATCAAAGAAAGAAAACTTTAGACCAATATCTCTAATTAACATAGCAAAAATTCTCAATAAATTTCTGGGAAATCAAATACAAAAACATATCAAAAAGATAGTGCACCATGAATAAGTGGGGTTCATCCCAGGGATGCAAGATTGGTTCAACATAAGGACATCAATAAATGTATTTCACCACATCAATAGACTTAAAGATAAGAACCATATGATCATCTCAATAGATGCAGAAAAAGCATTTGACAAAATACAGCACCCCTTCATGTTCAAAACACTAGAAAAACTAGTAATAACAGGAACATATCTCAACATTGTAAAGGCTATCTACACTAAGCCCCAGGGCAACATGATACTAAATGGAGAAAATTGAAAGCATTCCCTCTAAAAACTGGAACAAGACAGGGATGCCCTCTTTCACCACTTCTATTTAACATAGTTCTTGAGACACTGGCTAGAGCATTTAGACAGATGAATGAAATTAAAGGGATATGGATAGGAAAAGAAGTACTCAAATTAGCACTATTTGCTGACAATATGATTCTATACCTAGAAGACCCAAAAATTCCACCTGAAAACTTCTAGAATTAGTCAACAAATTAGCAGGATACAAAATCAACACCTATAAATCAAAGGCATCCCTATGAATTGAGGAAAACTACCCCATTTACAATAGCCCCCCCCCAAAAAAAAACTTGAGAATTGACCTAATGAAGGAAGTGAAAGACCTCTACAATGAAAACTACAGAATGCTACAGAAAGAAATTAAAGAAGACCTTAGAAGATGGAAAGATCTCCCTTGCTCTTAGATAGGCAGAATTAATATTGTCAAAAATGGCCATACTACCAAAAGCATTATACAGATTTAATGCAATTCCAATCAAAATTCCAATGACATTCCTCATAGAAATAGAAAAAGCATTCATGAAATACATCTGGAAAAATAAAGAGACCCAGAATAGCTAAAGCAATCCTCAGCAATAAGAATGAAGCTGGTGTCATAACTATACCAGATCTTATACTGTACTACAGAGCAATACTAACAAAAACAGCATGATATTGGCACCAAAATAGACCTGTAGACCAATAGTACAGAATATAGGACATAGAGATTAACCAACATAATTACAGTTATTTAATATTAGACAAAGGTGCAAAAACATACATTGGAGGAAAGGTAGCCTCATCAACAAAAGGTGCTGGGAAAACTGGAAATCCATATGCAACAAAATGAAATTAAACCCCTCTCACTATGCACAAAACTCAACTCAAAGTCAATCAAGAACCTAGGATTTAAACCAGAGACCCTGCATCTAATAGAAGAAAAATTGGGCCCAAATCTTCATCATATTGAATTAGGCCCCTACTTCCTAAATAAGCCTCCTATAGCACAAGAATTAAAATCAAGAATTAATAAATGGGATGGGTTCAAACTAGAATGCTTCTTCTCAGTACAAGAAACAATCAGTGAGGTGAATAGATAACCTACAGTTTGGGAAGCAAATTTTTTACCACATGCACATCAGATAGAGCACTAATCTCTAGGGTATATAAAGAACTCAAGGAGCTAAACACCAAAAAATCAAACAACCCATTCAATAAATAGGTCAAGGAACTGAACAGACACTTCTCAAAAGGTGATATACAATCAATCAACAAATATACGAAAAAAATGTTCAACATCTCTAGCAATTAGAGAAATGCAAATCAAAACTACTCTATGATTCCATCTCACTCCAGTCAGAATGGCAGCTATTATGAAGACAAACAACAGTAAATATTGGTGAGGATGTGGAGAAAAGGCACACTCACACATTGCTGGTGGGACTGCAAAATGGTGCAGCCAATATGGAAAGTAGTATGGAGATTCCTTGAAAAACTGGGAATAGAACCACCACTTGACCTAGCTATCCCTCTCCTCAATCTATACCTAAGGACTTAGAAATAGCATACTACAGGGATACAGCCACATTAATGTTTATTGCAGTACAATTCACAATAGCTAAATTATGGAACCAACCTACATGCCCTTCAGTAGAAAAATGGATAAAGAAAATGTGATACACACACACACAATGGAATATTACTAGGCAATAAAAGAAAATAAAACCATGGCATTTGTAGATAAATGGATCGAGTGAAGTTAGCCAATCCCAAAAAAACAAACGTCAAATGTTTTCTCTGATATAAGGAGGCTTATTCATAATGGGGTTAGGAGGGAGAGCATGAAAAGATTAGAGGAACTGTAGATAGGGAAAAGGGGTGGGAAAGGAAGGGAGGGGCATAGGGACAGAAATGAGGGTGAAATGAGATGTACATTATTACCCTAAGTACATGTATGAAGACACAAATGGTGTGAATATACTTTGTATGCAACTAGAGTTATAAAAAATTGGGCTCTATATGTGTAATATGAGTTGTAATGAATAGGTAACAAATTAGAATAAAAAATTTAAAAAAAAAACATGATCACAAGGTTTTGTATTTGCCTAAGTTCTTACTGGAGGAAGTAACAGTCACCTTTAGAATTCAGGAAACAAATGGAAGAGGATGGTATTATCAAAATGTAGAAGCTTGCACAGGCATCTTGCAGAAATTAGACCAAGAACTCTGTGGAGGGAACCCTGTTTAACGGGCACTGGTGCAAGAGGAAAGGAGCACAGAGAAGGGAGCTGTGGAGCTGTGCCCCATGTTTTTCAAAAATGCCGAAGAGGCTGGGACCAATGACAACTCTTGACATCTACTTTTGATTCGGTGAAAAGTGAAATGTCAAGGAGACCTTGAGAAGAACACATAGAGCATGGACCTTCTTTGCCTTCTGCCTTTCTGTCTCTGCATAAGGTCCCTACTGTCAGAGCCTAAAAAAGACAGGAAATAAATGAATTTTCACAAAATCCAAAAGCAAAATACAGTGGAAGTTTGAAGCTGAAAGAGACAAGAGTAACTGGTACAGAAGGAAACAAACTGTGTTAATTTGTCGTAGATCATTACTGTTTGTGGAACTATGCTTGAAGTTGTATAACATGGAAACAAGGCTAGTGACTGGCAGCATTTAATGTATGCTGGGTTCTATGCTAAGTGCTAGTTATCCGCTGTGCTATTTAATTCTTAAGATATGTGTAATGATATGGGCGTCATTGTGGATCATGAAGAGAGTTAACCAGGCTGAAACAAACATGGATTTTAAGGTAGAAGTTCCTTTAAGCCACCAATTGATCTGCTTCTTTCTCTATAAGCACATCATCTTAAATTATATCTATTTGGCTAATATCTCTCGAATTCACTTGTAGCAATCAGGAAAATCATAAGGGATTGTTTATTGGAATTATATGCAACAGTTTATAAAAAAATCATAGCCTTTTAGCTGTGGTTTGAGAAAAGGTTTAATATTTAAGGTGAAATAGAGACATGGTAGACACTGGAATTGACTGACCTTAGAAACACTTTTATTCATTTATTTTTCAATTCAAACCATGAGGATACAGTTAGTAAATCCTCCAAGCTGAAAATGAAGAAGAAGGAAGTCACTAAGCTTCTACAGAGGTCACTAAAGGACCGAGCAGACCGAAGACACTGGAAATTCAGAAATATGGGTATAAATCAGGAGTCAGTAAGCTAGCAATAGCTGCTAACAGAACACTACCTCATCATCAAACAATTATATTCATAGACCTGTAATGGCTAAAACTATTATCTATTGTTTTTACTTATGTGTTGAGCACTTTGCTTGTTAAATACAAACACAAATATTTCCAACTCTCTCAATGACATTATGAAGCAGGTGTTATTATCATAATTTTACATATGAGCAAACAATGACTTAGCTATAAAATATCAGAGTGGAATTTAAACCTGGATTTATCTGATTCTCACAATTTCATTTATTCTACTTCCTACATGACCAAACATTTTGGATGATATCCTAGGTGCCGAGGAGAAGGACCACTTTGCCCTTTGGTTTCTCTTATTCATTACTTTTCCAGTTAGCTCAAGTGTCCTTATGTGTCCATGATGTCCTATAGGGAAGAGACCAAATAAACAAACAAACAAACAAACAAAAACCCTCAGTTGTTCCATACTCTACCCCTACCCCCAGGTCCACTTTGCTCTCCTCTTCAATCAGAATCAAGAGAGTCTTCACATTCTTTTAAGAATAAGAAACCTTAGGTCTTAGTACCTGAAAGTAGCTTCCCAAAATTCATATTCTGAGACTTCATCTGGAATGTGGGAGATTTAAGAGATGGGACCTTTAGAAGGACCACGTGAGTCTTTCCTACTTACGTCTGGAGGGCCCTGTTAAGGACTTTACAGAAGTGATGTTAGGGAGTTATTGGTCCTTTTTGCCCTCCTAGTCCTTCTACCATATGAGAAAAACATATGTTCTTGCATGTGAGGCTTCTGTGTGCTGGAAACAGGTCCTCACTAACCACGGGATCTGCTAGTGCCCTGATGGTGAACTTTCCAGAAGTTCAGGAAGAAATAATATGTTATTTATAGGTTACTCAGCTTGAATATAATGCAATAATTGCACAAAAAAGAATAAAACAGAAATTGTTAACAAGAATTTGATGTGGCTATAAACAAATACTTAAAAATACTGAAGCATCTTTGGAATTGGGTAGTGAATAGAGGCTGGTCCATAAAGGATTAGTCTGGTGAGGACTCAGAAGAGGGGTGGAGCAGTTGAGAAAGCCTTAATTGTAGAGATTACTTACGTGCTCATGACCAAACCATGGTAGAAATGTGGGTGGTGAAGGCCTTTCCGGGGAAGTATCAGATGGAAATGAGGAACAATGCACTGGAACTGCAGTAAAGACCACTCTTGCTATAAAAGGGCAAAGAAATTGACTGAATTGTTTCCATGTCCTAGAGCTTTGAGGAAGGTGGAATTAGTGAGAGATGAAATAGGATGTTGGGAGAAATCTCTAAGCTAAGTGTCGATGGAGCACATGACTTCTCTTGTCTGCTTACAGTAAAATGAGAGGGGAGAGAGAGAGAGAAGGAGGGAGAAAAGAAAGAAACAAAGAATTCATTCACAAAATGGAAGCAGAATTAAGGATTTGGAAACTTCTCATCCTGGCCAGGTTGTAAAGAATAAAAACATGTTTTCAGAAGAGCATACTACAGATAGCCAAGCCAATATCTGGATAGCTATAAGAAGGCCTGGTGGTATTCATCAAGACAATAGAGAATGATCATGAGGGCATCCCAGAGATCTAAAGCTTGTCACTCCCATCACAGGCCAAGAGTATTGAGCCTTGCAAGCATATGCTCTCAAGGGAGGGACTCTGGGTAACGATGAGAACTTAAGGCTCCTATCCAGTAGCCTTGAGTTCTTGCTCTCCATACTCAGGCACAGATCTCCTTGGATGGTCCAGCTGTGGCTCAAATTGGCCCAGGCAAGTCTTGGGTCACATATCCAGAAGGCACAGACTATGGACCTTAGTGGATCCATGTGATGCTAACTCTGCAGGTGCTCAGAGTGCAAGAGCCATGTGGGTGTGGCTACCTCCTCCTGGTTTTCAAAGGATGACTCAGAGAGCCTTGGAACTCAGGGAACTGTCACAGGACACAAAGGGTTGGAGCCATCCCTGTGACTTCATAACTTTGGAGCCACCTGCATACAATTCCAACCCATGAGATCTGTTATGTGGTACAAGCAAAGACTGTGGTGCCCCCAGGGGCCAAGACCCACAGCAGAGTGCATGGAAAGCAGGACATGGAGTAATAAAAGATTTTCCTCAAGACTCAATGTTTAATATTGTTAATCTCGTAGGGTTTTCGACTTACTTGGAAACAATCACCTCTTTCTTGCTTATTTCTCCCCTGTAGTATATCTACACTACATCTGTCCCAACATTGTATTTTGGAAGCACAGAAACTGATTTCACAGGTTCACAGCTGGAGGGGAATTTGCTTTAAGATTAATCCTATCTAGGTTCCACCCATATCTGATTTAGATAATATTTAGAGGAGACTTTGGAATTTAACTTTAAAGTTGATGCGGGAGTAAGTTAAGATCTTTAAGGTTATTGGGACTAAATGGATATACTTCGCAAGTGAGAAGAGCACAGTTGTTTTTTTGTTTTTGTTTTTTAAGGTTGGGATGGGATGCTATGGTCAGAATGAGTCCCCCTTAAAATTCATGTTAAAACTTGATCTCCGGTGGGGCAGTATTAAGAGGTGAGGGTTTAGGAAGTCATTAAGTTATGAGGGTGAAATGCTCAAGAGGCCAATTAATATTTACAAGAGAAGTGCGAGGGGTAAATTTGTCAATTTCACCTTCTCATCTAATCTACCCTGTGAGGACCGAGCAGCCATCTCTTCCTTCTCCACCATGTGGAAAAACAGCAAAAAGACAGAGAACAAGGAGCAGACCTTCAACTAGGAATCTACTTAGAGTTTCAATCCTCTAGAACTGGGAGTAATAAATTTCTATTACTTATAAATTACCCAATCTAAGTTATGTTGTTATAACATCAGGAACAAATTAAGACAGGTGTTCCATCTTCTTTCAAGCATAAGAAACCACAGGTCTTCAAGTTCCAGCAACACTACATGAAAATATGTAACCACTAATCCAGTCTAGCTGGCATACTGATCATATAAAATGTTTGTAAGTGGAAAAGCTCCTGAGTGTTGATTGACAGCAAAGCACAAAGGTTAGATCACCTTAACCATGCTCAAATCCTATCAATTCTACTAAGTAATTTAATAGTGTCACATATGTTGTTTCACTACTCCAGGCCACAGGTTCTTTGCAGATAAAAAAGGATATTAAGAATATTAGTTCACAAGAGCATGAGGCTCTACAGGTTCAGGTATGAACAGTATTTAGCATGTTCTTGGAAAATAGTAAGTGCTTAACAAATGTTACCTCTCATTAGTGGCAATTGATGGATTTACATACAGTGTCACATTTTATTTTTTATTCTATGAAAACTGTTTATGGGAGTAAGTTTATATTCATAAGTTAATACTGGTATTCTTATAAACAGATATTTACAGAGTCCTCACACACACACACACACACACACACACACACACACACACACAAATGCAATGAAATTGAAGTTTGCACTGCTTATTTTATGGTGCAAATTTAGAAATGCAATCTAGACACATCATGTGATGCTCTTTTAGGCCCATCCTGGGTCACTTATTCTCAGTGACAGAATCTGCAGAATATAACATTTCTACCATTATTTCTCCACAGCACCATTTTGAAAGAGCCTACATTTGACATTGTGCTATACAGTGAACAATTTTCAAGAATTCTCTAGTGTTTCTGGTCATAAACCACATTGTACAAATCCAAAACAGAGGCCCCTTACACCTCACTCTTACAACCTGGAATATGTTCAGCATGGGCTTATTTTTGACAATTTTTTTTTTCTTAAACTTCTATTTTATTTTTTCCTATTGTTGTGTTTTCACTATTATTTTAGTCTATCTGGAACCACTTGTTGCAAATAAGAGAATAACAGATTATTGATTTAAATAAACAACAAGGGGCTGGGGTTATAGCTTAGCAATCGAGTGCGTGCTAGTGCATATGAGGCACTGGGTTCAATCTTCAGCACCACATAAAAATAAATAACTAAAATAAAAGTATTGAGTCCACCTAAAACTATATAGATAGATAGATAGATAGATAGACAGACAGACAGACAACAATGTCAGGTAATTGATAGGAAACTAGAAGTTGGTGTTCCCAAGATTGGCTCAAGCTGGGGTGATGTCACCAAAGACCTAGTCAGTTTCTAGTACTCTTTCTGGTTTTTCTTAGCAGATATTCATCTCAGACACTAGATTTATATCAATTGTACCTTTCCCATGCCTGGCAGTCAATATTCTTAAATATTTCTGAATCACATAAAATCAAAATGAAAAATAAAGGCCAAGTGAAAATTTAGCAGGGGAGGTTTCACACATTTATCAAGTCTATTTTTTTTTTCTCTAGCATAAAACAACTTGTCTTGGAAAAAGCATTCTTACCTGAATAGATCTCTCTTTGCTCATCTGCACAATGGTATAGATATTCATAAAATATCAATAAATGCATCATTTGACTCTTGTTGCTTTGCAGGCACTTAATAAATGAACAGAATAAGTGAAAAGCGATTAAAGAAATGAGTGAAATATATGTGTGAATATAATTGTACAGGCTTAGCCTATTCTAGGAAGTTCAAGTTGATGGCATTTCAGAAGGGAAAAGATGGGATTTGCTTGATTCACTCATGGATACTTGCTTGCTGTGTACAAATGGGACCTGGCCAATCCAGGCATGCCTATGAATAAGTCTTAGTGTAAGCTCTGACTCCTGTTCACCTAAATCTGTCTAAAGGTACAGCCAGACAGCTGAGTCATTCTCTAATAAGGGCCAGCCAGTGAAGGCTTTTCAAAGCCAGATAATCTCAGTTTGGTCATCCTTCTTGTTTTTTTTTTTTTTTTCCTAAGATCATTATAAAGTACAGACATTATTTTCCATCTATTGTGTCATCAAATAATAATTCCAAATTCTAGACAGGTTAGTAATTTCTTGGGAAAGGTAACTTTAAGGTGGTAGCTGGGAAAAAAGATCCAGTTACTGGGTCAAGGTGTTGAAAGGCACAGTAGACCTGACAGCTCATCAACAACAGTCACAGAAGTTCACAGTTACTGCTGGGCACATTGTCATTTAAAAGAGAGCCAAAGAGAAAGAACATCTAACATTCTACAGCAGAGAGCAAACCACACATGGTCAAAATCACAAAAGCATTTGCTAGAATTTTCCCATGCACAATTCCTCCCCTATGGCCTACTCATCTTTTCTTGGAGACAAATGTAGGTTTCTTTTCCCTAGGGCTCAGCCAGGGAACCCAGCTGCCAGAAATGTGCTGGCTGATGGTCTTTCTGGCAGTTCTTAAGGGCTACTTACTTGGGTCTGTTCAGATCTGGAAAAGGAAAGAACACAAGATCCCTATTTTAAAGAGCCAGGCTGTAAGAATTGTGCAAAGCCAACCACCAGCAATCATGTCCAAGCACTGTTTTTGCACTAAAAGACTTCCTATGTGGTAGTGTTTGTCCATGACTAACTGCTGTCTCCATCTTTAATCTCAATTTGTAATGTTGACTAAAAGTTATTGTTCTAATATAGCCTTTCTTTAGTATTTATGAGATTATAGGGCTGGGATATAGCTCAGTGTAGGCCACTTTCCTAGCCTGTGAGACCCTAAGTTTAATCCTCAGCATCACAAAGAGAATAAATTGATTTTACAAAAAGAAAAATAATATATCATCAATCATGGACTTCCTTTGGACAATAATGTACCTAACTAACTGAAGAACTAGTGGCTGTAAGCTACCAGTAAGACCAACAGATTACTCAATTTTTCCAGACCCTCACAGTACTTAAAATAAAAATGGAAACTTTAGTCTTATTAAATAAAATATTATGATAGTTTTGCTTGAGGTTTTACACAAACACGTGGGGATTTGGGAAATTATTTGGAATATCAGCAGACTTGAGAAGCAAAGTGAAAGTTGTATAGAGTGCATTTCACTAAGGAGTTAACAATAATTCAGCATTCACTTACAGACTTTCAGAAAATTAGTTCACTGTGTTCATTTTATGCGATGAGTTCCTAATAGCACATGAAATAATAAACTGGCATCCCGACAGTATCAACACTCCAGACAATTCCCAGGAAAAGAATGGTGGGAATCTCAGCTTGGGAGTTAGGTCTCCACTGACAAATGGGTGACTCTGCACAATGTGAATTTAGTTATTCCCACTCTCTGGCTCGAGAGACAATTCAGTCTCAATTTAAAAGGCCATCATTAGACAAATCTCATTTATTAAAATTGTGGGTGAGATTCAGTTTGTTAGAACGAAAGCCTATTAGATCATTCTGTTATTTTTAAGGCCTTAGGGATTTCACACTTACCTAAATGAAGGACTGATGTGTGGCATCAGAACCATTTCACTGAGAGCAAAGCCACTCCAGCAACATTCCTGTCGTGCTTTAGGCTGACAGCGTGCCCAGACCATGTTCCGCTGTTTCCTGTTCCCTTCAGTTTCTGAATCCCTGGCTCGCTGTCCAAGTAGTCATCACCACAGCTGCAAAAAAATAAAATCCATAGAAAACACCATGCAAGTTTCCTTTGATGTTGTGCTGGTGGACAAAAAGCATATTAATGAGCGAAACTCTCGCAAGTAGCTTCAGATATTTATTCAAAATGGAAACCAGTGGGATGGGCAGGAAGTTTATTTGATCCAGGCCTTACATCAAAGATTCCAATTTAAATTTTTAGAACAGTTCCAAGTAATTTTCTCCCCTTTTTATGGACTACATTGTGTCCCCTCAGTATTTGTATGTTGAAGATTTAACCTCTAATGAGACTATTTGGAAACCAGACCTAAAAGAAGGTAATTAGAGTCAAATGAGATCATAAATGTGGGACTGTAATGCCATAGGACTGGAGTCCTTACAAGAGGAGGAACAGAGAGCCGCCCCCCACCCCCCGCGCCTGCCAGGTAGGTGGAACTGGGACCACCAACAGAAAAGGCCCAGTGGCCCGCAGAGGGGCAGAGCTTCCAATCACTCCTGCAAGGTAGGCGGGCCTGCGACCCACCGGCAGAAGAGGAGCAGCGGCCTGCTGAGAGGCAGAGCCGCCCCCTCCCCC
>NW_025999900.1:51347378-51432013 GCF_001458135.2 Marmota marmota marmota
ATATATATATATATATATATATATATATATTTATTTATTATAATTATTAACATATTAATTTGTAGTTAATTAAATTAAAATGATTCATTGGGCATTTCCTTCTATGCATATCTCATGTATGGATCATGTCTGCCCATGCTCTTTCCTACTCTTAAGTATATTTTTAATGTGGAAGAAAGAAGTCATAATGTTGCTTAACTGAGTCATGTTATAAACTAGCATGTATTTTATCAAAAGTTATTAAAACATAACAAAACAAAACAAAAAAAAAAAAGAGGAGGAACAGACACACAAGTATGGAAACACAAATAATAGATCTTATGAGTACACAGCAAGAAGGTGGCTGCAGCAGGCCAGGAAGAGAGTCCTCACTAGACCCAACCTTGATCTTGGACTTCCCGCCTCCAGAAGTGAGAAAATAGCTTGCATTGCTTAAGCCACCCAAGCTCTATTTACGTTACAGCAGCCTGAGAAGACTAATACCTACATGTAGTCACAGAACATGACCTGACATATTAAAGATTTTTTTTTTGTTAAATGTGTATCCACTTATGAAACCAGCTTGCCTGAAGCTAATAATAACTATGACAGCAATTTATTAAAAATTTTTCTTGATAAGCATTATTATAAATATATTAATTTCATAAAATAAATTGTATAATTACCTCTATTTCACATGTCAGAAAAGCAGTCAAGTTTAGTATAAGAAAATGACCCCCCAAATGTCCTGAATATTATCTAACTAGTAAAGTGAGCTACAAAATAGCATGTTTATAAAATCTGTTGCTTTCTGGGGGAAAATACAAGTGAATCACTTGCACCTTTGTGTATTTAAAAGTGTTTCCTTAACAAACATAAAAATTGTAAATGTTCCATAACTATGATAAAGAAGTTTTGAACATAATTCATTTTATAACATATTGAAGTTGTCAAAAAAAATGAAATAAAATAACATTCCTAGGAAAAACACTGCATTGAGTCATATACATTAAAGAACTTTATTTAATCATGTGGGAAATTGTTTTTATTTGAAAACACTTATGGGATTACATTGTTAAAGGTTTATTTTTGTAAATCTTTAATGTGGAAGATAATCATTCTTTCCTTTATTTACAAATTTTAAGATACCTGTGCTTTAAAGTCGAGTGCCAATTTTTTTTTTTTTGAATCCCACTATGGGCTTAGAGACTAACATATTTCCAGAAAGTAGGAAAGCTCCTATAATCTTATTTTTAACTTGTCAGCAAGTAAAAATCTAACTAATGTTGATTTTTCTCTGACAGCACTTGCTTGGAAGGTTCCCTTGCTTTGATTAATATTTAAACACTAGGGCTTTCAAAGCAAATTTACAAGCTGAAATTACTAAAGCTACAATAAATACAGAAACATGTTATTGCTTTATTTTCTACATGGGCTAGAAAGCAAAGCCATTAGGAAAAAGCCAGAAGGGGAAGAAGGGATTTTGTTTCCAGTTTATTTTCTTCATTGGCCATTAGATCTTACAATAAGAAAGGGCACAGTATGGTAACACAGTTGACTGGCTTTAGAGCTAACTGTTTGGAACTGAAAGCCAGCTCCATACTTGCTGGCTTTGTAACATTGGGCAAGTTACATTCCATTGCAGGGCTTCAGCCTCTTCCTCTGTGAAATGAGGCAATAACAATATTTGGAAGGACTTTAACACACTTAATAAGTTATAACAGACATGATGCAATGAACAGCTACTGGCACACAAGTATTACGTTTATGTTAGCTATTAGTATTCCCTATGGATATATTATTTCAATAAAGTGATGGTTTTATAGTATTCTCCCATTCACTCAACAAATGTTCATTCATTCAATAAATATTTATTTAGTCCATGCTATGGCCAGGAACTGGTCATATACAGTTACATAGTTCTGGGATTCAATGTCCAGAGTTAGCATCCTCATAGAGGAAAAAGACACATACATGGGGGATAGGCGCCTTCTCCTGAGCCATCTATTTATTAGACATGAAATTGGGAAACTGCAATGAGGTCAAGAAAGAGTTGCTGGAAGGGGTATTGCTGGACCTGAGTTTTGCAACTTTGATAACTCAGAATAAGAGGAAATGGAAGCAGTCATTCTCAGCAGAGGTAACAGCATGGCAAATACATAATGGTAGAAGGAGTCCAGGACACTAAATATAGTCAGGAGTAGCCTAAAAATGTAGGGAGAGCCATGGAGAGAGCAAGCCAAGACTGATCTGATGACTTCCTGGGCTTCTGTAGTACTCTATGAGCCCTTTCTTCTGAATTTAGTGTCTGAATTCTGACTATGGAAGGGGAAGAATGCATGGTAACATTTATGCCCACTTGTCCATATAGGTGGGGTAGCTATTCCAATAAATAATCAGGTCAAAATTAACGTAGTTCAGGGTTATGGTTAATTAGTCCTCATCCCAAATATACTACTATTAGAGTAAACTAATTTCACTTGATATTCAAAATATTTTTATATGCAGTTTGAAGATGGCTAGAAAAGTACTAGTCCAGAATGCATGAACTGTATATTTTAAATTAAAGCTCAACATTAAATAGTCCCATGAAGTACAATATAATATCACATCAGTTAAAGAATATGCATTGTCTAAATTATGGGAATTTCCACAAACTAAGTGTGATAGCAGCTTCAATAAATGACTGCTTATTATGACTTAGTCTATTCTTTGATGCATATAGAATTATTAAGCTTGTGGCACACAGAAGCCTTCATAACTGCACAAAGAATCAAGATGAAACATTTAATCATGCTAGTTTTATTGTAGGTCAGCAAGGCCATCTCTTCAGGTGAGCCTAAATCAACAATATTAAAATGAATAATTTACCCAGCTCTGACTTGAAACCAACTATTTTATGCCTAAGGTAAAATAACACGGGGCTTTGTTACTCTCAACCCTGATTGCTTGTAATGCTCATTGATCTGACGACAAACAGTGCATAAATCTGTTCTCTAGCAACACAGACAACTAAGGTGTCGATTAAAAATGACCGAGCAGAAATTGGAACATGATTACCAAATCCATAGAACCCAGCACCATTCATTGACTCATGCATAGCTAGCTCATTGAGAAGAAAGGACTCAATGAAATGCTCTTTCAAAAAATTAAATTGTAAAGGACATTTTATGAGATATTTATGAGATGATTTTATTTTTTTTCATGAGTCTAAAAGATGAATTTCTAACTGGCAAACCTGAGATTTCAACCAATGCACCTTCTAATTTTTCTTTCCCACATTAATGCAACAGGTCATATGGTAAGATTTCATTTCCCAATTTTGCTGACAGCTTGTACCACGGACTAGTTTATACCTAATGTTCCTTTAATGTTAGAGGAGCTTGATTCAACAGAGCCAGCTTAGCATTTTTTTATTCATTTTATTTTTTAAATACATGACAGTGTAATGCATCACAATTCTTACTACACATATAGAACAATTTTTTGTGCCTCTGTTTATATATAAAGCATGTTCACTCCAATTCAAGTCTTTATACAAGTACTTTGGCTAATGATGTCCACCATCCTTGCTAATCTCCTTCCCCCGCCCTTTCCCTCCCACCCCTCTTCCCTATGTAGAATTCATCTATTCCACCCATGTTCTACCTCCCTACCCCACTATGAGTCACCCTCCTTATATCAGAGAAAACATTCGGCATTTGGTTTTTTTTGTGTGTGTGTGAGTGTGATTGGCTAACTTCACTAAACGCCATCAATTTACCTGCAAATCCCATGATTTTATTCTCTTTTATTATTGAGTAATATTTCATTGTGTATATATGCCACATTTTTTTTTATCCATTTATTGACTGAAAGGCATCTAGGTTGGCTCCACAGTTTAGCTATTGTGAATTGTGCTGCTATAAACATTGATGTGGCTGTGTCCCTGTAGTATGCTGTTTTTAAGTCCTTTGGGTATAGTCCGAGGAGAGGGATAGTGTGTCAAATGGTGGTTTCATTCCCAGATTTCCAAGGAATCTCCATACTGCTTTGCATATTGGCTACACCAATTTGCAGTCCCACAAGCAATGTATGAGTGTGCCTTTTTCCCCACATCCTCACCAACACTTATTGTTTTTTTGTCTTCATAATAGCTGCAATTCTGACTGGAGTGAGATGGTATTTTAGAGTAGTTTTGATTTGCATTTCTCTAATTGCTAGAGATGATGAACATTTTTTCATATATTTGTTGATTGATTGAATATCCTCTTCTGAGAAGTGTCTGTTCATGTCCGTGGCCCATTAATTGATTGGGTATTTGGTTTTTTTTGGTGTTTAGTTTTTTGAATTCTTTATATATCCTAGAGATTAGTGCTCTATCTGATGTGTGAAGGGTAAAAATTTGCTCCCAAGATGTAGGCTCTCTATTCACCTCACATATTGGTTCTTTTGCTGAGAAGAAACTTTTTTGTTTGAGTCCATCCATTTATTGATTCTTGGTTTTAATTCTTGTGCCACGGAAGTCTTATTAAGGAAGTTGGAGCCTAATGATGGAGATTTGGGCCTACTGTTTCTTCTATTAGACACGTGGTCTCTGGTTTAATTCCTAGGTCCTTGATCCATTTTGAGTTGAGTTTTATGCATGGTGAGAGATGGGGGTTAATTTCATTTTGATGCATATGGATTTTCAGTTTTCCCAGCAACATATGTTGAAGAGGCTATTTTTGGCACCTTTGTCTAATACAAGATAATTGTAATTTTGTGGGTTAGTCTCTGTGTCCTTTATTCTGTACCATTGGTCAACCAGTCTGTTTTGGTGCCAACACCATGCTGTTTTTTGTTATTATTGCTCTGTAGTATAGTTTAAGGTCTGGTATAGTGATACCACCTGCTTCACTCTTCCTGCTAAAGGATTGCTTTAGCTATTCTGGGTCTCTTAATTTTCCGGATGAATTTCATGATTGCTTTTTCTATTTCTGTGAGGAATGCCATTGGGATTTTTATCAGAATTGTGTTAAATATGTATAGTGCTTTTGGAAGTATGGTCATTTTGATAATATTAATTCTGCCTACCCAAGAGCAAGGGAGATCTTTCCATCTTCTAAGGTCTTATTTGATTTCTTTCTTTAAGGTTTTGTAGTTTTCATTGTATAAATCTTTCACCTCTTTTGTTAAGTTGATTCCCAAGTATTTTTTTTTTTTTTGAGGCTATTGTAAATGGGGTAGTTTTCCTCATTTCCATCTCAGAGGATTTGTCACTGGCATACAGAAATGCCTTTGATTTATGGGTGTTGATTTTATAACCTGCTACTTTGCTGAATTTGTTTACTAGATCTAGAAGTTTACTGGTGGAGCTTTTTGGGTCTTCTAGGTAGAGAATCATATCGTCAGCAAATAGTGCTAATTTAAGTTCTTATTTTCCTTTACATATCTCTTTAATTTCTTTCATCTGTCTAATCGCTCTGGCGAGTGTTTCAAGGACTAAATTAAATAGAAGTGGTGAAAGAGAGTATCCCTGTCTTGTTCCAGTTTTTAGAGGGAATGCTTTCAATTTTTCTCCATTTAGAATGATGTTGGCCTGGAGCTTACCATAGATAGCCTTTACAATGTTGAGATGTTCTTGTTATTACTATTTTTTCTAGTGTTTTGAACATGAAAGGGTGCTGTATTTTGTCAAATGCTTTTTCTGCATCTATTGAGATGATCATATTATTCTTATCTTTGACTCTACTGATGAATTACATTTATTGATTTCCTTATGCTAAACCAACCTTGCATACCTGGGATGAATCCCATTTGATCATGGTGCACGATCTTTTTGATATGTTTTTGTATTCGATTTGCCAGAATTTTATTGATAATTTTTGCCTCTATGTTCATTAGAGATATTGGTCTAAAGTTTTCTTTCTTTGATGTGTCTTTGCCTGGTTTTGGAATCAGGGTGATATTGGCCTCATAGAATCAGTTTGGAAGTGCTCCTTCTTTTTCTATTTCCTGAAATAAATTGAAGAGTATTAATATTAGTTCTTCTTTAAAGATCTTGTAGAACTCGGCTGTGTAACTGTCCATTCCTGGACTTTTCTTGGTTGGTAGGCTTCTGATGGTGCCTTCTATTTCATCACCTGATATTGGTCTGTTTAAATTGTATATATCTTCCTGATTCAGTCTGAGAATGTTGTATGACTTAAGAAATTCGTCAAAGCCTTCACTATCTTCTATTTTATTGGAGTATAAGTTTTAAAAATAATTTCTAATTATCTTCTGTATTTCTGTAATGTCTGTTGTGATATTACCTTTTTCATCACGTATGCTGGTAATTTGAGTTCTCTCTCTCCTCTTTGTTAGCATAGCTAAGGGTCTGTCAATTTTATATATTTTTTCAAAGAACCAACTTTTTGTTTTTTCAATTGTTTTTTTCGTTTTGATTTCATTGATTTCAGCTCTAATTTTAATTATTTCTTGCCTTCTACTGCTTTTAATGTTGATTTATTCTTCTTTTTCTAGGGCTTTGAGATGTAAAGTGAGGTCATTTATTTGTTGACTTTTTCTTCCTTTAAGGAATAAACTCCATGCGATGAACTCTTCTCTTAGTACTGCTTTCAGAGTGTCCAAGAGATTTTGATATGTTGTGTCTATGTTCTCATTTACCTCTAAGAATTTTTTAATCTCCTCTTTGATGTCTTCTGCAACCCATTGTTCATTCAGTAGCATATTGTTTAGTCTCCAGATGTTGGAGTAATTTTTATTTTTTATTTTGTCATTGATTTCCAATTTCATTCCATTATGATCTGATAAAATACATGGTAGTGTCTCTACTTTTTTGTATTTGCTAGGAGTTGCTTTGTGGCATAGTATATGGTCTATTTTAGAGAAGAATCCATGTGCTGCTGAGAACAAAGTGTATCTGCTTGATGCACATTGAAATATTGTATACGTCAATTAAGTCTAAGTTATTATTGTATTACTGAGTACTATAGATTTTTATTCAACTTTTGTTTCGAAGATCTATCCAGTGGTGAGAGAGGTGTGTTAAAGTCACCCAAGATTATTGTGTTGTGATCAATTGGACTCTTGAACTTAAGAAGAATTTGTTTGATGAACATAGCTGCACCATCATTTGGGACATATATATTTATGATTGTTATGTCTTGTTAGTGTATGGTTACCTTGAGCAGTATGTAATGTCCATCTTTATTCCTTTATCCCTTGATTAACTTTGGCTTGAAGTCTATTTTGTTTGATACGAAGATGAGAACCCTTGTTTGCTTTGGCAGTCCATGTGAGTGGTATGGTTTGTCCCAACCTTTCATCTTCAGTCTGTGTATGTCTTTACCTATCAGATGAGTCTCCAAGAGGCAGCATATTGTTGGGTCTTTTTGTTAAATCCAATCTGATAGTCTATGTCTTTTGATTGGTGATTTTAAGCCATTAACATTCAGGGTTACTATTGAAACATGGTTTGTGTGCCCAGCCATATTTGTTTATTTTTGTTGTTTAATTTGATTTAAATTTTCTTCTTTGATTAGTTTTTCCTTTAGGGTACTACCTTCCTCTGCTATTTTCATTGCTGTTTTTTGTTTCCTTTTCATGGAATATTTTTCCAAGGATGTTTTGTACTGTATATTTTCTAGCTATAAATTCTTTTAACTTTTGTTTATCATGGAAGGTTTTTATTTCATCTCCAAATCTAAAGCTTAAATTTGCTGGATACAAGATTCTTGGTTGGCATCCATTTTCTTTCAGAGACTGATATATGTTGTTCCAGGATCTTCCAGCTTTCAGAGTCTGTGTTGAACAATCTGCATTATCCTAATTGGTTTTCCCTTATATGTAATCTGATTCCTCTCTCTTGTGGCTTTTAAAATTCTCTCCTTATTCTGTATGTTGGGCATTTTCATTATAATGTGCCTTGGTGTGGATCTGTTGTGATTTTTGTACAGTCGGCGTCCTGTAGGCTTCTTGAATTTGGAGTTCCAATTCATTCTTCATGTTTGGAAAATTTTCTGATATTATTTCATTGAATAGATTATTCCTTTGGTTTGAACCTCTATGCCTTCCTCTATAACTTTAATAACTCTTAAATTTGTTCTTTTTATGATATCCCATATTTCTTGAATGTTCTGCTCTTCATTTCTTACCATTATCACTGTGTGGTCTACATTCTTTTCAAGATTAAATATTTTGTCTTCATTGTCTGATGTCCTATCTTCCAAGTGGTCTACTCTGTTGGTGATGCTTTCATTTGAGTTATTAATTTGGTTTATTATTTCTTTCATTTCAAGGATTTCTGTTTTTGTTAAAAAAAAAAAAAAACACCTCTATCTCCCTGTTGAGGTCATCTTTTTCTTCCTGGATTTGTTTATGTAGCTCCTTGTCGAAGTGGTCTTTCACTGCCTGTATTTGCTATCTTATATCTTTCTTGAGTTTACAGAACATTTGAACCATGTACATCCTAAACTCCTTCTCTGTCATTCCTTTTGCTGTGGCTGCCAATGATTCTAACCATGTGGTGTCTTCATTTGTTTGGGGCACTTTCTTCCCTTGTCTTTTCATATTGCTCGTGTGTCTTCCTTTTCCAGCTATGTGGGTATAGATTGTTATTGTTTTTACCCTGTAGGTTTGTAGTGCTCATGTAGGGTTCCAAAATGTCTCCTTTGTGGGGAAGGACAATGTTAACAAATCCCAATATCAACAATAAACCACCTATGAACAATTTGTTGTTATTAAGATGTTTAGAGTTTAGCCTCAATGTACAGAAATGTTGGATTCAATTATCATCTAAAATATAATCAGTAGTTTTGTAAAAAGGTTTGCAGTTTCTGACAGTGGACAATAAACTGGGGTGGGGCTTAGGATGATATGCTGAGAAGGTAGGATGTGAGGATATAGAGTTAATACATCTTAGAAAGTATGAAGGAGAAATCTAGTGAAGAGGGTCAGTAGCAAGGGAATATACAGGAAGTAATTTAGGGTAGGCAAGTATGTGGGATGACAGTAGAGAACATAAAACAAGCACAATTACGTATTTAGAAAAATACAGATGTTAAAACAGTAAAATTTGGAGCGGGAAAGAAAAAATGAAAGAATAAAAAGGAAAAGAATGGAAAGGGCATATACAACACCTCTATATTATACTATTCAGATGACTCAGTCCTCAAAGTCCTATTTCATGCAAAGTTCTTGGTTTCACATATATTGGGGATATGAGGGCCAGAGGACGAAAGGGTAGAAGAGAAAAATCAAACAAACAAACTCGACAGAAGAAGCCAGGGTTGCAGCTAACTTTAAAGATCTAATTCTTTCCTGCTTCTCTTCTCTCTCTTTTTTTTTTATTGGTTGTTCAAAACATTACAAAGCTCTTGACATCATATTTCATACATTAGATTCAAGTGGGTTATGAACTCCCATTTTTACCCCAAATACAGATTGCAGAATCACATCGGTTACACATCCACATTTTTACATAATGCCATATTAGTAACTGTTGTATTCTGCTACCTTTCCTATCCTGCTTCTCTTCTCATCCAGTAGGTGAGGTCGTCTGTTGTAAACTGATGTGTCTGCCTTCTGGATGGTGGAGGTAACCAGGGTGGGAAGACTGGTTCTGGAGCAGGGCAACTGGCTGCGAGGAGTGGCACCCACCAGTCCCCTGCAGAAAGACTGAACCTCGCTGGTCTCTTTATGGGAACACTGGCTCTTATGATGTGAGTGCCCGGTACTATCTCCCTCTCTTGCCTGGAGATTTCCTACTTCCTGGTCTCTCCTTCCCGGCCAGCAGTTCCCAATTGAGGAAACTTTCACCCCGGGGCTCCCATGGGTGGCTCCCTGGTTGCACTGCACACCTGTGTTGTGCAACTACTGTGCTGGGTTACTGCCGCTGGGTACGGGGGAAGGTTGGAAATCTGGTACCTGACCACTGGAGATCTGATCTGGGAACTGCCCCCAGCTAAATGGCAAGAAAGTTGAGTCAAGATGGCAGCGGTCTGCTTTCAGCACCAGGGTGTCTGGTGAGGTGGGGGGAGCCTGGTGAGGTGGGGGGAGCCAGGCGATGAAGTTTTGCTGTGGGTAGGTAGCAGCTGAGTGACTCACGTGAGAGCAGAGATAAGTCTCGGAGATCTGTAGATGTGTTGACAGGTGATCCTGCTAAGGCGCTTGCCAAGTCTCACGTGGACTTGAACTTCAGGCTTTGGGTCCTGCTCTAACGCTGGGCGTCCTACTCAAATGCTGAGGCCTGGAGCCCCACATGGGGTCACAGCGCTGGTGATTTCTGCGGAGAGCAGCTGGATAGTACTCTAACACTCTCAAAGATGGAGGATTCCAACTAGGAGAGATTTGTACAGGGAGGCTCAATTCCTTCCCGCCACCAGTTTTTTGTTGTTGTTGTTGTTGTTGTTGTTCTTGTTTTCTCCCTGGGAATATCCAGCTTAGTATTCTTAGGGGAGAAATCAAATAAGTCGTCACATCATTGAGGAATACAAGTAATAGCAAGTGAAATATGTCTGATAAGTTACACAGGCAATCATAGTTTATAGGACACCACTGAAGAATAAGGATTCCCCCCTTCTTCAGGAGAAGCTGACTACAAATCAGTTACAAGATGTTAAGCCACTTGCCCAGAGTTGAGTTTGTCATTGAGTGCCAAAGCTGTCAGTTAAGCCCCAATCTGGACTCTGGGATTGTCATTAATGCAGTATGTACAAATACGTACAGATCTCCACCTTCTTGGCAAATGTTAAAGGAGTACTTTCTTGTCTCCCTTGTGGGTGGGCAGGGCCATGGGTCTGGTACTGGCCAATCAGTTACAAGCACAGTGCCCAGTGCACCTTTCTGGATAAAGCATACCAGTGCAGTACAAGGCTCTCCTGAGCTCTTGTTCTGCCCATGCAACTGGAGAGGTTCCAGCAAGTGGCTTCTCTGGGAGCAAAAATCCTAGAGTGAAGTGAAGCCGAACCCCCAGCCACATCTTTCAGTTGTGATGCAGCAATGAAAACAATTTGTTGTTGATGATGTTCATAATTTCTGTAATTTGCTGTTTTTCAGTCTCCAAAGCACAACCTCACCTACGTCAACAAATGTGGACCTAGTCTGTGCCCACAGTGGAGCACAAGAGCTAGGGAGCTCATCAAGAAGACATTGCAAGAGACACAGGTAAAACTGCATGGGGGAGCTGGCATAAGATTTCGACTTCAAAGAATGAGAACACTTCAGCTAGAGAAGAGCCACTTGGAATTTCAGGGGTGAATCCAGGGTAGAAATTAAATGTATTTGGTATTTTTGGAGGGCCACAAGAAATAGAGTTTAAGAATGATGATCTATGTGGTAGAAATACTGAAATGGGAACTTAGTCAAGATATCTCTCCTCCTCAACATAAAAGGGACAACTTATAGATAGTGTGCATTTTTATGATTATAACATCATTTTTGGAAAGACTACACAGCGCCAGTATCTCCATAACTCCTTGGATGAGTATATAATGTTACAATCTCTTTTCTAATTCTTTGAATGTGTTTCTGAAATAGCATTTTTTAAATAATAAACCAAATACATGTGCCATCTTAGGAACCCTCATGCTAGCCCTTCCCTCCAAAAATGGCATCTTATTCTAGCATGGTTTTCAAGGATAACTTTGGGAAACACTCATAGCATTTTTACTGAACTTCCTATACCCATGCAGAGGCCTGAATATCTTTGGCTACTGGGAAAAAAATGAAGAGCCATATCCCTGTAATGATGAGCAATGGTAAGGCATCTATTTGGAAGATTCACAGGAACTTCGAAATTGAATACTGAATGTGATCAGATTCTTAGAATCAATGGGAATGAATCTGGAGAATGTGGTCAAGGAAAGGAAGAGAGAGAGACAGAGAGAGAGAGAGAGAGAGAGAGAGAGAGAGAGAGAGAGAGAGAAGGATCAACAAACACGCCTTGTTAGTTGGTTGAAGAGGAGAAGAATTTGAATCTTGCTCTTCTAGTAGCCAAATATACCTATCTTGAACTAGAGTTTTGCTGATTCTTACCCTAGAAGTTCCAGGGGTAGCCCCTTTGCTCTAATTTTTTTCCCTGATGCCCTAAACTGGTTTAGGAATCCTTAATTGGGGCTGCCACTAAGCTCTGCACATTGCATTATCAGTATGTTTAGCATATTGGATTATAATTTGTCTGTCTCTGTCTGACTATTTCCTGAAACTGACAGATGAGGAGAGGGACTTTCACCACTCTGTGCCTAGCACCCAGGACAGAGACAGACACAAAGTAGTTCAAAGCACATTTATTAAATGAGAAAATGAATAAATACACTTGATGCTAAATGATTTCCCTGTTGAGAAGGTAATGTACCTTCCATTGCTTTACAAATAAGCCTCACAGGATGTTCCAGGATGAGAGGGTTGCGAATATCTTGCTTTCCAATGTCAGTCTCTGTTTCACTTATTACATTCTAAGGTATGTACATGTCACGTGCTCCCAAATCACCTCGTTTAAAAACAAGATATTATCATCTTTGTTTTACAGATGAAAAACTAACTCTCAGAGTGGGTATGTGATCTAAGGGAAATAATCTTTCTTAGGAGGAAAGAACATATGGTCTCTTATTGGGTGGATTTATTGCAATATTAGTAAGTCTGGTGATGCTGAAGCATGAGTAATATTTCTCTATGGCTTATGGATCCAAATAACTCAAAATAATATTATTCATATGAACTCCTACAGCAATCATATTCTCATGATGGAGATATGTTAGATGGAATTTTTGTAACTTTTGTATACTATTGTGTCTTAAGAGCAAAAACTGGGGAAATAGACTTTGTAAATTCATCTTCCATCTCTACATGACTTTTGGAAATATTTCTATGTCTCAATTTTCTCATCTGTAATATGAAACAAATAATATTTACTTTGCATGGTTGTTGGAATGATTAAATTAATAAATAATTATGAGGTGTGTAGGACTGTAGCCACATAGACGATGTTCAATAGGTATTAGATATCATTATTTCTTCATTGTAAGCACTTAAGTACAAAATAGGAAAAAAAAATCTATTTTTCTTCATGTTTTTGTAGGATCAAAGTTTGTAGGTTTAATGTAAAAGATATTTCATGGTCTAGAAGGCCTTGATTCCCAAGCCCTGACCCCTGAGTTCCACCTACCTTGTACCTGCTTTTCTGTTGCATGGAAGAGTGTGCATGCCCTAAAAACCTGACACTTGTGAAGTCTTCAGATTTTGAAGGGCTGCTACTTCTGTATTTACTTCTCATTCCTTTGTCTAGAAAATTTCTTCCTGTGTTTTAAATTCATGTAAAACATTAGAGAAGACTCCCAAGTGCTTCTGGCAACTGAAGCTGGCTGAGAGCCCTTTCGAAGCCCTTCTATGATCCCGGTATCTCCCCCTGTGATGACATGTGTTACTTGATCTGAGTTAGCCCCTCTGTCTGCCCACCTCCCTCACTGGACCATAGCTGCCCATGGGCAGGAATTAAGGCCTGACCTTTTTAGTTCTCACATCTGACACCACAGCTCTAACATCCAAGCCTTTGATAAATAGGTGTTGAATGAATAAGTGGGCCCAAGATATCTTTCAAGTGGATTAGAGCATCCTTACTAGATTGCCTGAGAGAGTACTTCACAAGTATTTTCAAGACGGGACAATCAGTAGGCAATGAGGAGAACAAAGGAGAGTTTGTCACCTGTGGCTAAGCCAGGTGAAGAACTGATGGAGCACACCTTCACCACCATTCCAAACTGCCTGGAGTGCACAGCCTGGACCACAACCTTGCACACAGTGTGGTGGCAGCTGTCATAGTTCCACCCAGTTTTTACGGCAGAAATGATGGCAGTTGTGACAGTGACCTCTGATTGTTTCAGTGGTACAAAAGTAGTAGAGTAGAGCTCACTCCCTTAGATAGTGGGATGCTGCCTTCAAGGGGTCATTGGCCAGTCAGCTTAACAATATTTCTCTTTCCTTTATTTGCAAGATTGGGCATGTGAGTGTCCCCTAGAATCTGCAAACTTGCCTAACTTCTTTAATGCATTTCTTTTCTACTTATTTTAGCCAGAATTGGGTTCTGCTGCATACAATTTAGATGTATAAGCATTCTAATAAAATGACATTAATTTTACACATGAAGTAACACAAGAACCGAAATTTCTGCAACTTTCTTACAGTCACATGTCTAGAAAGGGAATTAGGACTGGAGGTGCGTCCGTATAGAAAGTTTGCATTTGGCACTCTACTCACTATTGCAGGTGACCAATAAATATTAGTGTAATTTGCCCTTTGTGTGTTACTGTTGTTTTTTTTTTAAAACACAGTTTCTATGGGACCATAATTTTAAAAATGCTGATTCATGAAAATGTTATTTCATGATACAATGGAATCATTCAAATAACAATTAGGGGAAATTTGTAGCTAAAATTTACAAACTAAGAAAAAACCCAAAAATATTGCCAACCATTTCTACAGTCTTTATCTTTTGTAAAAGATGTATTTCATCTTAAAAATAAGAGCTAAACTTAAAAAATAGGCTGAAAAGAGAACTGTATAGCCATTAAGTGTGACCGTCTAATCTTTTTCTTTTTTCTGTAGAAGAATTTAATGCTTTCAGAAACAACTTTTTATGATGATGTGGTTTTGTTACTAAGAGTTAACAGGAACTTGGAACTTACGTCTTTGAAAAGAAACACCACTGGAATGGATGTTCTTTTCCATCTGTTCCTGAAAAACATACCTTTGTCTTGATGTCCTCAGATAATTTATTATGGGTGAATCCATTTCCCATAACTAGGTTTTCCAAGACTGCATATTATTCCAGAGGGGTAGCTTCAATGTGCCATTTATTGTTGTCTACAATACTACATCTTTCTTTTTCCTTTCTTAATTATTAGGCATCAAATATGCTGAACAGTTTACAAACCCTTGCTGGAGGAATTCTAACAACCCAGGGCAGACAATGTATGGAAGTAGTGTACCCTGCCTCTTCCATTGTTTTACCTGGCTGAGCCTTACAGAGTCTCCTTAAAAGTTCTGAATTCCTCAGTTTTTAAAACTAAGGAGACAAAGTCCATAACATCTGTCACAGCTGTATTTCCCATTTTGGTCCTGGACTGCAGGAAGTACTTGAATTCACAAAGCTGCCAAGACATATATTCACAAACTCGGGATTTGAATTACCATGGAACAGCATCCATTGAAGTCTCCTTGGACTTCTGAAATCCTCCAGTATCAGCAAAAAAAGAGAACATATAACCATTAAACAAATTAGCCTGGAATATTTTTAGAGACTATGAAGGGGTTGTCACACATCTGGAAAAAGAGTCTACTGAGGAGGGTGAGTCTAGGAAAAGGAAAATATTAATAGAGCAGATCAAGGAAAAAGGGGAATAGAAAAATATCAAACTAACATAGATGCAAAGTCATTAGTGGTCATTTCCTTATTTGCAGAAAAGGAGAGCAGGGACCTCTGTGAGAGAAAGGTCCTTCCAAGACACAAAACCATTGCATGCTGTCTGGCTAGTTCTCACCCATCTAGCTAGTTCCTTTCCTCTCTCACCAACATATTTGTTTCACACCAGTACCTCTGCTGTGTTACCAGTAGTGCAGCCAAGCTAAAATGGCCCCAGTGTGACACAAGCATATCTATTTCCTGCTCTGCGTATTCTAGGGCTCATAACTCTGACTGTTGCTAATGAGTTGGCTCCAACTTAGAGAATGTCTATCATTTATTTACTGAGGATTCAGAACTCATGTGATGCTGATGGGAAGAAGGGTAGGGTAGTCAGTGAATGTGGGCATTTTAGAGTCATATTTCATGGGTTTAAACCCAAGTTTCATATCTTATCTGCTTATTGACTTTACCTTTCTAGGCTATCATTTCCTTTTCTGTGAATTGCAGATGATAGTGATGCTATTTGATGGGGTTATTGTGCATATCAAATAAATGAGCATATACTAAGGTACTTTGTGTATCATTTATACATGTTAAATATGTGCTTTCAGTAATATCATGTATGTCCTATGAATTTTCAATCTGTTCCATCTTCCCTGAGATGGCACTTATTATGAACTACAAATAATTCTCCATCTTAGTATCTTCAAGTTGTGTGAAATTTGTTGCAAGTTCTCCATTCAAGCACCTCTTCCATTCATCAGACACCCTCTGATTGCACTGACATACTCCTCAAGAGCAACTTCTTTTTGTCTTAGCCTTAGGCTGCTCAGGGGATTGACTAGAAAGGAGCCTGATGAAATGCGAAGAAACTGTTCTAAAGCTGGATTGTGATCATGGTTGCACACTTTATAAATTTCCTAAAATGTGTTGAACTGTACACTTACAATGTGTGAATTTTATGGTATGTAAATTATACCTCAATGCAAAAATAATAAAAACAATGATTGTTTTAAAAAGTTCTCAGTACATTTTTTAGGAGACATAGAACTATAAAGAGCCCTTATGGAAATGGATGGAAGCAAGTACTACATTATTTCATTTCTCTTGGAGATTTATTCTTTTGTGTTATTTATTTATTTATTTATTTATTTATTTTGGTGGCCCAATTATTTACTTTAGAAATAGTAACACCATTCCTTGGCTAAGATCTAGGACTTAAGAAATCAGGCAGTGCTTCTCAAATCCATCCTAGTGTATTTTCTGGGCTGAAGAGCAGGGAGAATAGAGAAGGTATTGGGAGTAGTTTTGAGGAATCTGACACCTGCCACCATTATGCTGAGTAAAAATGCCAAGAAAAAAAAAAACTGTAGATGTGTCAAAAGAAGTGGAAGTTCTTTTGTTATTTAATGACAGGACAGACTGACAGAACTGGGTCTATGTAATCCTCTAACCTGTTCATTCATTGAAAAAAGCCTTAGTAAAAGAAGTTACTATTACTGAGGGCAAAGCTAATTTTAGCAAAACTTTTGTTTTTAAAGAGCAGAATTCACCTTAAGATAAATGGAGATGATCCATAAACTATGAAAATAAAAAGAAGACAAAGAGAAGGAAATATAAACTCACCACCTAACAGATGACTAATTCTAGCTAACAAGCTTCCGGTTTCAATTGTGCAAAGAGTTTGACTTCAAACGCCAATTTTAAGGGCATTTTCAGCAAATCCCCTCTGTACTTGGAATGTCTATTTGCATTTTGGCAAATTCTCCATACGTTCAAAGGACAGTTAATTCTTTCTACAAAAACTTGTGCTTGCAGGGCAAGAGGCTGCTTGCTAACTGGAATGTGAGATGCTGGCAGGAACCACAAGATTTGAGTTAAGACAAGAGCAGCCATGTATCTGACTGTGCTTGTGTGTGCTCGCTCCAAAAATCCTTGGCAGATGTCATTTTAGTTTGGGAACTATCAAAAGACAGACACTTAGGATGTATCTTAAGGAATCAGTGAGTTCATTCATGTTTTTGCTCTGGTCTTGATGCTTTATTTTATTTAAAAATAAAGTGTCACTCTACTTAAGCCTCTGTGAATCGTCTCACTACTGCCATCTAATCAAGAAGTGAGCTACTCCACATTCCCTATGATTTGTGTTTCAAAAGAGTTGAAAGTTGATCTGGAGTATCTGTGAGTCTCCAGAGAGAGCAGCAGCAAACTCAGGGTCTAGTCAGGAAGGGAGGGGACACAGATGGTATCCGGCTGGATGTAGGCATAAGGGCACTGATAACGCAGGTCTGTCTTCCCTAGAAAAAGATAGGCCTCGTCAGATCTGCAGAAGCGAAGGTAGCAAGATACCAGATTTACTTTGAGTTAATGTTTACCTGAATTATTGATTGCCACGTGAGATACAAAACAGCTGGGCAACTCCTTTGGTGATGCTTGTTCTTTGACTTACAAGAGCAGAGCTATAAATCCAAACCTGAGAGGTTTGCTTTCATCTTTTCTCCTTGTAAAATATATCTTTTCTACTCAACTGACCCTGGGTCATTTTAAATCAATTACTAATAAATCTATGGTGCTTTTTCTTTCTCTCATTGAAAGAGAAGGTGGCATTTTAGAAATTAATTTTTGTCCCTGGCTTACTTTTGTCTAAGCTGCCTGGCTGTGACTTCCTATATTTATTTCATAAAATGATTGAGTATTAAAAGTTTACTGAATGCTCAGATGCCTGGAGGTACAAGGATGTTAAACCTCACAGTGAGTTAAAGTATTTCAAAAGCTCACGCAGATGTTAACAACCAACATAAAAACTACTGAATGGCAAAATAGAGAGTCTGGGTCATTGTATCTTTATTTCATTTATTTCCTTATAACTCTTCTCACTACAAAACTGTTTAGAGATGGTATGTATTAAAAGGCATATCCAATAAGGCAATTCCCATTAGAATAAGAACAGGAAATTAAAACCATAAATTGAAGAATGATGTAAATGTTTAAGCCACTAAGGATGACAGAAGTAATATTATCATCCACTTGACTTTTCAATGTGAGCTTCCTGGAAACTCAGAAAAAAATGAATTATACTAATTTTTATCCCATAGAAATTAATATACTATTTATTTAAAAGAAAAGAAATATTGTCTTCTGTCATATTCTAAAAACAGAAGCTCAACCTAAGCTATGTAGTCTTGATGTATACACAAATCAATGTATATTCAAAATATGCAATTAAAAACCCCAGCAACTACTGATTCCAGATTGCCAGAAATATACATCCCTGAATTAGAAAACATTACTGAAAAGGATTTCATCATACAAAGTCATAAATAGGAGCCATCATCAATAAGATGGATTTATCACTAATGGTGATTTTATAAGAAATACAAAAGTAAGCCTCATTTGGTTGTTTCTGGGATTGATTGATGATAATGGCCCATGCTATTACTCTGAAGCATGAATAAGTGAATCTGGGGCTATTTAACAAAGCCCATGTGTATAATTTTCCATTTATTTAATTTTATGCAAGGATATAATGAAAATACTTACAAAGCTAAATAAACGGGATGATAATAAAAGTACCTACAGCAGATGTAATGCCTAATATTGGAGTATTTTGTAACATACAATTTAAGAATATACATTTCAATTATTACTTAAAGAAGTCTTCGTGAACCTTAAGTAACCTCCTTGAAAGCAGAGATCATATCTGTTCTATTTCTAAGGCAGATTCCTGGGCACCTGTCAAAGTATGTGGCCCATGTCAGCTTTTTAAAAGATATTTGTTGAATTGAATTGAAACCATATTTCTTTTCAAAGAAATCTTTTATTTCTTTAGTTATCTGCAACATCACAGAATAAAAATCACCTTGGACAGAATTAAAAAAAAAAAAAAAAAACCTCAATTTTTTCCCAGTTGAAACATAGGATTTTCTTGATGTGACCACCAATACAGCTAAGATGTTAAATAAACTCTCAGATATCTGATTAATCTTCTGAATAGTACCTTTAAATTTTTGTTTCTTGAAAATATGTTATTCCCAGAGCACAATAATTTTAACTCCAATTTGATTGTTCTTAAGCTGTTATTTCAGACAATTGTTGAATGGTCACAAATCTACCCATAGCTCACAGTAGCCAACTACTTTCTGAGCTTTTCAATCTGGATACTAAATTCTACCTTCCTAGTTGCCATGGCTCAAATGAGTGTCATTTTATAAAATGAAAGTGGCATGTCCTTGAGTTAAGTGTCAGAAAATATAAAGAGTACCTATAAGTCTAAAACACATCACAATCCTTAAATAACGGCAAAACTACCCTGAGTATTGGTAGTTTTGATTTCTGTAGAATACAATTCCAGGAATCAAAAAGGAACACAGTATCTCATAATGTCACATCTTCCACTTGTGCAGCACTTCATCTTATTTGATCTTATCCTCTAACATAAGAGACATTCATGGCCTCGTTGTGTGAACTGATAAACATTTGGTCAGAATGTGAGTAGAGGAGAGTGGGATAGAACACAGTACCTTCCCTGGGATTAGGCCATATGATTGTGTAGTAAAAACATTCCCATCTCAGTGGCTGCAATGGACAAATTTTATTTCTTCTGCATATGCATTAACTGGGGCTCTGTCCAACATCATTGTCATCTTCACACTGGGACGAAGACTGACAGTCCAGCCACAATCTGGAAAATTGCAGTTAGAAAACTTCAAAGGATCTCACATGTCAACTAAATGCTCTATCCCAGGGGAGAAATAGATCACATCCACTTTCACTTGGATTGGACAGAACTAGACACAGAGCTCTTCCAACCACAAGGTGACCAGGAAATCTAATCCTACTATCTGCTCAAAAGAATAACACACTGGTCCTATTTCTTGTGTCCTCTGCCAAAACCCTTCTATCCTACAGAACTCAAATATTTCTAAGAAGTCTAAAGTAGCATCTGAGCAGCACAATGCAGAGGGGTTTTGGGGTAAATGTGGCCATGAATATTCTCCAACAGGCAGATTGATGATAATTAAGGGTGAGACCACTAGAGTCAGTCTAAGGCTGCCATGTATGGTTCTATGGCTTGTACACTAGTAAGTATGAAACTTTCTAGCTTCTTACTTTCCTAACTGTGTCAATTTAAACTCGGTAATTTAACCTTGCTAACTTTCCTTTGCCCAGTGTTAAAGTTAGTATAGAAATAATACTTAATTTAGATGCTATCTGGGAAGACAAAGTAAGACAAAGAATTTCCAGAGCTCTTCAGATTCATAGTCAGCTCTTAATGCAATTAGCACTTAGTATTGTCAATTAAATTATCATTCTGTTTTTCATCATTAACAAATAAATAATTCTCTGAAATTTTGATTATTTCCTGATAGGCTGCCAGAAGTGTAATAATTGGATGAAAGTTAATGAATTACTTTGATGGCTCTCAATTTACATTTGCATTTGGGAATAAGCATTCTGATGTGCATTCCCAGCACAGTGAATAAAGGGACCCATCTCACCAAGTCTCCACCGTCATTGGCATTTCAAACAACTTGCCCATCTCTATGTTCCAAATTTCACCATTAGAGTAATTAAAGCTTTTTATCTCCTGAGGTCAGATATTTCATTTGAATAGACAGGAATGTCAGCCCCATGTATCAGAACAGAGCCAATATCTTAACCAGCTAACGCAGAGCTAGGCCCTGTGAATACAAGACAGCCACATTATTTATGATGGCAGAGTAAACTATACGAATTTCTAGGCAGAGGAAAGAGCATTGACAAGGAAGGGATTAATTACAGACAAGCAACTGGCAAAAGCATGAAGATGCAGGTCCAGTATTACAAAGGGCATGACAGTGAGTCTCCTTCTTCACGTATCTCCCTAGGGTCTGCAGAAGCCTCTAAAATTGGAAAAGAACAAACCTGTAGATCCCTGTAGGATCTTAGTGATCTGCAGACCCAAGAGCCACAGAAGATAAATGGCTTACTCACTGTGAGTCATACAATGCTGAACACAAAAATGAAAGACTTTTTTCCATTTATGTTTAGGTATATCTATTCCAGAAGTTACACACACACACATACACACACACACACACGCCAACATACTCTGTAGCTGAAGCAAAATATAGAATCACAGCTTTTTTTTCCATATCACTCCTCAATATTTCCCCCCTCCTTCGTTTATTCCTACTCCCTGGTCCTTCTCTTCTACTGATATCTCTTTGATTTTTTAAGAGATCTACACCCACCTTTCTTTTTTTTTGTCCTCTCTAGCTTCCACATGTGAGAGAAAACACACAATCTTTAACCTTCTGAGTCTGACTTATTTCACTTAACATGATGGTCTCTAGTTCCATCCATTTTTCTGCAAATGCCATAATTTCATTTTTCTTTATGGCTGAATAAAACTCATATATTCTTTTCTTTATCCCTTCATCCATTGCTGGACACCTAGGCTGGTTCCACAGTTTGGCTAGTGTGAATTGTGCTGCCATGAACATGGGTATCTATGTATTAGTGTAGTAAGATGACTTCAGTTCTCCAGGGTAAATACTGAGGAATGGTATAGCAGGGTCATATGGTAGTTCCATGTCTAGTCTTTTGAGGAACCTCCATACTGATTCCCAGAGTGGCTGCACCAATTTACATCCCACCAACAGTGTAACATTCCTATTTCTCCCCATCCCCTCCGGCATTTATTATTTGTATTCTTGATTACTGCCATTTCGACTGGCAGGAGATGAAATCTCTGTGTGGTCTTGATTTGTATTTCCCTAATTGACAATGATGTTAAACATTTTTTTCTCATGTATTTGTTGTCCATTGATATTTCTTCTTTTGAGAAGTGCATTTAGTTCATTTGCCCATTTGTTAATTGAGTTATTGATTTTTTGGTGTCAAGTTTTTGAACTCTTTATATATTCTGAATATTAATCCTCTGTTAGAACAGTATCTAGTAAAGTTTTTTTTTCCCCATTCTGTGGGTTTTCTCTTCACATTCCTAATTGTCTCCTTTGCTGTGTAGAAGCTTTCTAATCTGATGCAAAAGCACAGCTTTTAACTAATTACAGGGACCCAGAGTAAAGTGTTTTCCTTGGTAAGAATCTAAGGGAGCCAGGAGTGGTATGAGGAGACAGTATTTTCACAGTTATTTGATGAACATCTTTGCACATTTGCAAGCAAAGCACCTGCTGAAATTGGGTAAGTACAATAGAAGACACTGCAGAGAAGAAACACATCCATATCTTTGAGAAGCCTGTGCTCAGTCTGTTCAATACAACTATCTTTTTTTTTTTCCTCCTCAGTTCGCTTTGTTGAGGAAATACTCCTGGTGCCCTTTCTCACCATTTAAAAAACAAAACGTCTACTTTATCCTTTGAGGAAGAAAGCTCAAGTGCAAATGTTCCTTCAAGTCTCTTTTCTAAGCCTACTTTATTTAAACAGCTGTTTGTCAAATGAGAGCAGTACCAGGACTCTTGCCTTGTGAGCCATAAACCTTCTAAAGAGCAAGTCCCCAAGTAGGATAACAGTTCATGTTTAAGCCACAGGCCAGCACAAAAAAATAAATTAAAACCTGGCAAGTTATCTGCCATGCAATATTTTCAAATGATTTTCTATTTGTGTTTAATGATTTTAACGACTCAGAGAAGGACCTGGACTGCCAGCACTTTTCCTGCTATGAATGTTTTATATTAAAATATTCTATTACTGGTAATGCCCACCTCAGTATACACATACAGAGAGAGGGGGGGGGAATAATTCAATGATTAAAGTCCTAAAGAACATTTCATAGAGTCATGCTTAAAATTTTGCATTTTCATGGATTCTAAAATGAGTTCTAAAATTAAACCTGTTTCTCTGTTTGGATTCTGAGATATTCTGTATATTAATGAGCCCATCTGCTTCTGAGAATGGCATCCCAGGAGCCTCAAAGCATTAAGTCTATGCCCTGAGTCATTCACAGAAGGGGCCTGGAGATGTCAGAGCTGAAGTAATTGCAGATCATAGTAAGTGTGTTGATATTCCATGAAAATGAGTTTATGTTGGCCAAGCACTGTTGGGTTTTTAAAACCACCTCTGGCTGTTCACAAGTCTGGGAAGCCAAGGGGTGGTGAGCTACAACAGTGAAGTCAAAGAGTCAGAGGCAAAACGCCCTCCTGGGGCTTGGCCATCCAAAGGCCAAAGTTCCCATAGTTAGCAAGGGAAGCCTCACCAGAAGGGTAGAGATGTAGCAGCTGGGCGAGCTTGTAACTTTCCTACATTAACGAGATGACTGCCTATGAAATGAGCCTGGCCAAGGTCTGCAGAGGACAACACAACCACAAGTTTCTAACAGGAAAACTGAGATCAACAGAAGCTTTCCACTGGAGATCTCTATGTAGGAATTCTGACTTCTCTTTGTGGAAATGAGTAGGAGTCTCAAACTCTGGAGGTCTTTTCTATTTTGTTTTCCTTCTTCTCTTTCTCCTCTTTTTCTTCCTCCTTTTTCTTTTCCTCCTTCTTCTGTTGAGAAATGGAACACATCTTTGAAGACAAAACTTCAGGGCTCAAAAACCACCATTTTGACTTCCAGTAAAGTTAACAACAGGCAAATACTGTTGAAGTGACTGGGAATTTTCTTTTTACTGAAGTCACCTTTGGGAATTTGCCAAATACTAATCATGTAATCATGTGGCTACTAAGGAGATAGTAATAAATATACTAAAATGTACCTATGGGAGTATAAACCTATTGAAAAATTTTAAATTTTATCCAAAAGGTATTTGGACTTTATATAAAATATTAACATAAGCTGCATCCCCATGCACACAGCCCCAGTATCTGATGGTTGAATCAAAGAAAACTTTTCTCTTTTTTTCTAATAGATTTTGTTATTTTGCTGAGTTAAACATAGTTCAAAATGTATTTTCAGTGCCTTGTGTTCTGGTCACCATGACCACAAGGCCAGTTGAATCTATGAAAGCATATTGTAGATTTTCATTTGTACTATTTTTTTCTGCCTTCCAGCAATAAGTGTATCTCAAGCATCTGGATGGAACTTGGTTAAAGCAGCATCTTGGTTTAACATCTCAGAAATTGCTTTTCTCATGAGGTTTTCTCAATAACTTTTCCAGCATGAAAATATCATAGCAAGTCCTTCACCTAGTTTCCAGGTAAGGGGAGATCGTGTTTGCCTTTGAAACATTTGGGTTCTATTGTCTTCCCTGTATTAATTGTTCACAGATCTATCTAGCTGTCGGCAGTGCTTTCTTCTGATATGCAAGGGCCTCTTAAGACACATATTGTGTGTGCAACTTTTGTATTTACATTTTTGTTTCTTAAATACATTGCTATTTTCAATTGGGCAGTGACTGGCCATCTCTCTCTCATATATATATGTTCATGAATGGGTGTGTATAAAATCTCTAGCTCTCGGTACATTCCTAATTTAGAAAAAAAATCAGAGCATTGGAATTTTGAAGACTTGATTCCTCAACTTTAACTAATTTTGATTTTAGCATTAGGATATTTTTTTATTTGTTGGCACAATGGATATCTTAAATTGGGCCAAATGTAGTATTAAAAGTCACCTAGCTAGCAAATACTCTACTGTTATTGTGATTGTACAGCTTAAAAAAAATAATCATGTTGGAGAAGGACTATAGGAACAAACCAGCCAAGATTTACGGGATTCTGATATCTTAGTCATGTGTACAATCCATGCCATGAGGAACTCAGATCCTTCCTACAAAGTATGGAAGAATGCCACATCTTTAACTTAAGATGAGTGAATTTATTACCAGGACTTTTCATGACATGTTATTCAAACCAGGAGCAAAGAGAGACCAAAGGAAACGAAACAGTCCTTTAACTAAGCAAGCTTAGTTAAAAAGTGTTACTCTTGCTTTCTGGAATATGAAAAAAAAGAAAAATGATGACTATGGCCTTGATCTCATTTATGATATCTAAAGTCAGAGTGTCATGTCACTACAGTGTTAATAATGAAGGGCACAACTCACCAGGGGCAACTCAGGCTTGAATTAAGGCTCCCAGGCAGCTTCAGTCAGCAACAAGTTGAAAACAGCAGAACTAGAAAGAATAGGGATCAAGGTGAGGGAGTGAACTCTGAGACCAATTGTGTCCAGATGCATTTGAAGGCTCCTGGCTCCTTTATGTATTTTGAGGCACTTGATCCATGACTACTAGTTATACTGCCTTCTTTTGTTATTTCCTGCTTTTCCCCCTTTCATACATATCATCAAGCATTCAACTGCCATCAAGATAAGGAAGATAAATAATCCATGCATACTTTCTGGAGGATTTTTTTACTCTAGCAAGATGCACGTCTTCAAACTCAAGTGTTCATAGATAGGCATTATTTGGGGAGTTTTTTAAAATACAAAGATAGTAGGCCTAGGCTATAGTCTGAGGATATGCATTTCTAGTAAGTTCTCAGTCTAAAGGTCTATAAACCGGCTCACAGACAACACTGTCTAGTTGTATTCTTTGCACCTGAAATGGAAGCATAGTATCTGAAAATTCCAGTACATGGATTATATCCTCAACTCCAGTTTTGCACTGGACCCCCAGTTAACCCAAAGAAAAAAACTTATATAATATCTCCACTACCAAGAAAATGTTACAACATCTTGACAACCAAAGTAGATGGGTATCATTATTCTGGGAAGCAGTAAAGAAATCATTAGCAAAAGTAGCGCAAGGGTCAGGAAGCCATAGCACAGGCGAAGGATGTTTAAGTAAACAGGAACACCTTGAACTGGATTTAAGCCTTACTAAAGTTTCAATAATGAGCAACATTTTCCCAGATGTCTTGACCATTCTCTTTACACGTGGCATTAAAAAAATGCAGAGGATCATAGGACAATAATATGTGATGATAAACTTGTTTGATTACACTTCCCAGGTGCTGCTGGGTCCAATTATCTTGGTGCTAAAATACCCTCTAATTGGATGTGAAACACATATCAAAGTTAATTACACTGTACACCACCACTATACGGGCTTGAAATAATTAAGAATGTTTTCATTTCTCAACTGGCCTAGAAAAAAAAAGTATATGCATTTCAAGTTTCAGTCCTTAGAGATTTCTGTGAAACTCATGAGATCAGCTAGATATGAATTTATGTAAATTTCTAAACCTAAAATCTTATTGAGACCATAAGCCCTTTATCATAACCTAGATACTTTGATCTACAGAAGTATAGCTATCTGTGTTTTATGAGGAATATGTGCCCTTTGAAACTTGAGAAACCACAATATTATGGGAAGGTCTGTTATATTTTTAAGAATATATTAGTCTCTTAAACATACGAGTCATTTAAAAACACTTGGGGGGAGCTCACCTTAACAATAAATATTGGATTATCAAAGCCAATTGCATTACAGAATATCGATTACATAGTACATGAACAGTATTGAGAGAGTTGGAAGATAAAAACCAAGTGACGCCCAAATCTAAAAAGAACACAATGGAAATAGATCAGGGCTGCATGTACCCATCACCAGGAGATCTGGACAACCCCTCCTTGAAGAAAACTCAGGATATGCTTCGTGATCTTCCTTCCATGTAGAATAGGAAAAGACTGAACTCACTCACAGAAGAAGGAAATAGGATCATGGTTACCAGAGGGTGGAGCGAATGAGGAGCTGCTTGTCAAATACTACAGAGTTTCTGCTAGACAGTATTATATAATCTCTTATGTGCAATAATATAGTCAGTAAAATATATTATATATTTCAAAATAAACAAGAGAATAAGTTTCAAATGCCTCGCCACAAAAATAAGTGATTTGATAAATATGTTAATTAGCTTGATTTGCTAGATATGTTAGTTAGCTTGGTTCACTCATTCTGCATTGAATACATATATCAAAACATCCATTGTATCCCATAAATGTACATGATTATGATTTGTCAATTAAAACATTAATTTTTAAAAATAAAAATAAGAAGGCAAGCTCTTTTCTAAACTCATTTGAGTTATTTAGCTTAAGGATATAAATGTATGTATTATGTACATTTAGATACAGCTATGTATATAGGAATTAGAAAACTTGAACACTGATCAACAATCTTGTGAAAGGGCATAACTGCAGAAAGGTAATACTGAGTTGGAGTGTCAGCAACTTGTTTCCCAAGCCCTCTTGATCCATTGTCCTAAAATTTGTGGCCAAATTGCTCTTTCTCTTGTTGGGTAATCTCTGGCATTGATGGACTGACCAATCTACTAGGCTTTTCCTAATTTAGTCAACTCTATGCTCCTGAGCTGACTCCCCCACACTGTCATTGATTTCTCACATTACATCTTACTTCTCTAGATTTCATGCATCATCCACTGCTCTCCTCCTCTTACTGAACCTATTGTAACAACTCAAGGCTACATTAGATCCTTAGTTCACGTTGCTGTGAGCCAACACATTCTGTTCAATGCATCCCACTTAGAAAATAGTAAACTCACCTCAAAATATGGTACATCCTACAGCTTTCTATAACATACAGATCACAAGGCAGGCACAGTGGCACACACCTATAATCCCAGCTACTCGGGAGACTGAGGTAGAAGGATTGCAAATTTGAGGCCAGTCTCTACAATTTAGCAAGACCCTCAACAACTCAGTGAGAACTGGTCTCAAAATAAAAAGTAAAAAGGGGTGGAAGTATAACTTCAGAATGAAGTTCCCCTGGGTTCAGTTCCCAGTAACAAAATAAATAAATTAATAAAATAAAATATAGATGCCACCATATCTTAGATTTTCTTCCTGTGAAGTCATTTCAGAAGTCAGAATTTCTTGATTAGGATTTCATAAACTTATATTTCTCCAGAATGATTTGATTATTCTAAATCCTAAATCTACCTTTCTACATTTTTTATCCACTAGCACTGAATTATAATTTTCAGCAGTTTTTTTTCGTATAGAACCAGTTCATGGACTTTAGTCAAAATACATATGAACATAACCAATAGTCATGATATTTTTTAATTCAGTGTCTTTTACATCACTATCATGTCAGAAACAGAGATTATTTTCAGAAGGCATGCCATGTTTGATAAATAGATGGTTTATTTATTACCTATACAACATAAATCATTAGCACAAATTAATATGCCTGAATTTTGCCTAGTTTTTAGGTAAAAATTAAGGCATTAAAAAAGTTAAAATTAGATCATTTGTTAATTTTTCCCTGGTCTTTTTGCAAATCTACTCAACACTTAATTGTATTTCAGGTGGCCCCTTGAAGAAGATAAGTAGCGGCAAAAGGGAAACCTGATATTATGCTTATTAGTATTAAAAGTCAGTTAACAAAACTTTTACAAAATACAATTGCTTAAATTGATTTTCACCTTATTAATTTACTCAAAAAAATGGGAAAAAAAAGTCTGGTAATCACAATTATAGTCACTTTTTCAAAGTAAAATGTATTCATTAATTTCATTTTGTACAATATCCAAGTTTTTTGAAATATCTAAGATCTGGCAAAATCACATAACATTTCATATAGCTAGAAAAGTCAATAGAAGCATTTAATAACTTGTCATCCTTTTTTGCATTTATTGCTGCTATAACATATATTCTTTAATTCACTGAATAAGCATTTATTGAGCACCTCCTACAAGCAAGGTATAATAAGGATATTCAAGACTGGTACCATGAGAACTTGGACTCCAATGGCTAAAACAAATATTTATTGAATAATCCTATGAATATTTTATGAGGCACTAGGACAAGAGAAGAATCCCAGATTAAGTCTGTAGATCAGGATTATTTATGTGGAATTTTACTGAGAACTGGAAAGTATTATTTGATAAAGCTGAGAGCAAGATTTGCTTTGTAGACAGAGAATATGGCCAAGACCCTGCAAAAGGAGGAAGTAGGTGAACTTGAAGAATGCTTAGGAAGCCAGAGTGGCAGGAGCAAAGAAGGTGAGGGAGGCCGCCTTTCAATATACTGATCCTGTTCCCAACCCTCTGTTCCGTCTGTCCTACTTTGAACCCCAGGCCTCCAAATCAGCTGGTTTTTAAAAGGCCGGTACAAGGCTTTTACCCATGGACTGGCAGTTTAGTGCTAGTCAATTTCACATCACGTCATGTCTTCCATGTAGCTTCCTTCCCTTGGCCGAGACTTGCTTCTTTAGCGTCCACAGGATCCCCGAGACAGCACGGGATTTCATAAGGAGCCTGTTCTGGAAAGATAGCTCTAATGTGAAAATCTGAAGGTCAAAACAGATCTGCATTTTCCCAAATTCTGTGCTAAAGCAGATTGCGTTGTCGTTGGCCTTTGATGTGTTCTCTGAGTCTAATAATAACTTAGAAATGAACACAAGCATCTGTCCAGAAACAACTTTTATAAGACCCTTTTTAAAATGCTTTCCAATGGCAAATTAACATAATTGTGATTTTAAATTTTTTTTTTCCATTTTACTTCTGGAATGAATAAGTAAGGTTCAGAAGATACATTCCTTTGAATTTTGGCAGAAACCTGTATGGCATGATCTTAATAAGTGTGCAATTATAGGACATGGGCCTGGTAGAAGTGAACTCCACATAGACATCCATTGTGAAAAGAGTTTAAATATATCCGATTTTAGATAAAACGTAGTAAACACTACATTATAAACTCCTGGTAGTCCTAGATCATATCTCATTAGCACTATAAATGTCACAGCTTAGGGAAGAATAAATTTGTTAAATAGAAACAAGAATTAATAATTGACTGATGTTGAATAGAGCCTATTCAACATCCGAAACTATATTCTTGAGTGAATCTTAACATAAAGTACAGGCTTTGGTTAACAATGATGTGTCAATGTGGGCTCATTGGTAATGAATGCATCGCTCTGGTGGAGAGTGTGGGAATGCTATGCCTATGTGGGGCAAGGCAGAAATGAGGGATCTCTGTGCCTACTGCTCAAGTTTACTTTGAATTAAAACTTGCCCTAAAAAATAAAGTAAAATTTTAAAACCATTTAAAAAATAATCCAGCAAAATAACCTTAATTGTTTTGGTAACCAAAATAACATTGTCCTATTGTGAGTTTGGGATTAGAATGGAGAAGCCTTCATGCATCTATAGGTCAATGTAACTGAACCGGTGGTGTCAATGCTGAGCCATTGATATAGTGCTTCTGAGCACTGTACGAGGTACCTCTGTACACTAAATTCTTCATGAAATACTCCTACTTTCTCTTTCTTTCCAACTTAAAATTGAGGGGGGTCATGTTCAGAGAGGTTAATTAAATACCCCAATGTCACACAGACATTTGCTATAACAGAAATAGAAGTAGTTCCTGTATGCATATGAGTAGCTACCTTCTCAGCTTGGCTTTTTGCTAGGGGATGGATTTATGAGAAGATTAAGAGAAAGAATGACTTCCTGCTCAAATATGCTTCACTGTCTTGAAAAAATGAAATGATGAAGTTAAGGTAGAAGATAACCTTTTAATACCAGATGGGATAATGAAATCATGAATTCAGCTGAATTGGGTTAAAAAAGGAGTACACCTAGGAATAAGTGAAACTATCAGTTTTCCTGCTGCTTTTGAAGACCTAAGCACTCTCCTCTTGGAGGTAGATTTTAAGGTTTATTTACTTTCAAGCCAAAGTGCATAGAAATAGAAGAACCTTCTAGGTACAGGGAAACACATGAGCAAATGTATAGAGGTAAGCCCATTCATACTCAGGGCTCTACAAATTGCTATTCAAAATTAACCTTAACTATCATATCAAGAGCTTCTAATTCTGAGTTTTTCCCCCCTGTATATATTTTTTATTGAGATATAATTCACACACTATAAAATTTATCTTTTTAAAGTGTACAATGCACTTTAGTTTTCAGTCTATTCACAAAGTTGTGTGACAATTACTAGTATCTAATTATTTCAGAATATCTTTTTTTAAATTTTGACTTGTTATGTATGACGACAGAATGCATTACAATTCATATCACACATAATTAGTCACAGATAGTTTTTATGAAAGGCCCTATCGGGGCAGAAGAAAGGTTCCATTGCAATCAGAAGAGCAGAAAGCAGGTCACCGTGAACCAAGAAAGACAAATGTTTTGAGTGTCTGAGTGGCATTTACAGGAAAATCTTGAAGAAAAATAGAAAAAAACCACAACAATGTAAATTATCTCTTCCACTTCCTAACGCAGCTGGGCCAAATTCCACATTTGATTGAAATAAGAATTCTGTAATTTCTGCTCTTGAGAAAATAGACTTAGAAGTAGGAGGAATTAAAAAAAAAAGGAAATGAAATTCTTATTCTCCTTCCTCTTCCCCTGTTGATTTTCTACTTTTACTTTTTCTTCATTTTTTTCTTTAGCAACCAGTAATAAAGATTTTATTTAATGTAAGGAGTGTGGATATCATTAAAACCCAGTAAATGCATGTATGGAAATGTCAGTGAAACCCATTAATACGTATAATTAATGTGAGTTTATATTCATAATTTTAACAAGAATGTAATATATTTGACCTAGATGCTACTTTATACCCAAATATCCATGGATAGGGCTAAATAAATACAATGTATGCTTGTGCCAAAAAAAACCCAAAAAAACAAAAAAACTGATCCCATCTGGGAGCTGCAGTTATTTTTCAAAATCAATTTTTAAAGACACTGTTGTCATATGTTTACCATCCAGGTGTCTACTTTCTCAAGGTAGCTAAAAGGTTCACAAGGATTCTTATCACACGCTGATAAACAGATGCAAACAGAGCTGGCCTATCTGGGCTACCACAGGCCTGTTTGACTAATTGCCTTGATAGATCATTCTCCTGATGCCTGATGTTGTTATTGCACCCAGCATAGCTGAGATAGCACATGTTTAACCCCTGACCCTCCAGCTGCTCAGACCACGCTGCTCCATGCTAACTGCCCTCCATCATCACTTCCTCCCCATGGCAGCCAGAAAGCGATCTGTTCCTAAGCAAATAGCCAAGGCTCTGACCCCGTCATGAGTCACCAGTCTGTCTCCCCACTTCCAAGATTCCCCTTTATGTATTTATTCAGCTTGTCAGAGTTCCTGACAAACAAGATAGTGATATTTAAGTTAAGTGGGATTCATTCTAACTCTGAAAACAGTAATGTCATAAATCTGAAATATCTCGAATGACTTTTATGGGTTGCGTATGAACCAATCCATCCCATTGCACCCCCTTTTAAGGTAATTTTTTCACCAGCAAAAATTAGAACGTAGCCAAAGCCACAGAAAGCACAAAAGTAAAATATTCCAGGGCCATTTATTATAATGGGGAAAAATACTAATTATTCTGTGTCTTTGGGCATTGATTTATAATTACTGTAAGACAGGCTAAACACTAACAGCAGAAGTGAGAAGCAAATGTATTCTATCTAAGATAAGTCATCTTGCTCTTGCTGAATGTGTTACACGTATTATTCACAGGACTTACCCTGATCTAGTTTCAGCAGATACTGCCAACACATGGTAATTCAATCATTGGCAGTCTTGGCTGCGTGCATATTGCTCTGCAAAAATTTCACCTTATGTAGCATCACAGTGACACTGAGTAGGGATCACCTGGCAGCAAGAGATGGTTCTTTCGACCATTTGGGCTAATTAATGAAATTACACTGTCTTTATGGTGAGGCCGAAAACAAATGGAGAAGCAAAAACACACAATCATTAGAGTCCATTTGAATTTCTGTTCATTTTCTTTCAATATCTCAAACTTAAGTAGACATGAAATATTACAGGATATGGCATGGGGAGAAAATATTCTTTTAGGTACAGGTTGCATTGTTAGTTTTCAACAAACCATTTAACACAGAATCAAAGCCCAGCAGCTTAATTATAAAATAGCTTCTCTCCTCCCAACACTCTGTTTAACCTGGTCTTTAGACCTTTAATAATTTTTCAACCATTAGAAAAAAAAAGCTTATTTGTGTTGCAAAATCAATTTCTGAATGCTAATGTTGTTATCCATCATTATTATCCTTCCTACATAATGAATTCTTCATAGCTTCCTGTGCCTGTCAAGGAAGCAGAATTCTAATGCTCAAAATATTGAGTAGATCAAGAAGATATTGTAGATTACTGGGAACAGGACAAAAAGATGAATGATCAAAGCCATTGGCATCTGTGCGTGTGTTTTGAAGGAGAACATGATATGGAAGAGGTTTGGGCCTCAGAAGATCCTCTAGGTTTAGCCTCAGTCAGGCAGTTCCCAGCTAGGTTCCCTAAATCTCAGTTTTCTCTTAAATGGGGTTGATGAAGACTTTCTTATCATCTTCTGAAATTAAAGTGATATAAAGTGCCCAGCACAGTGACTAAAATTTAAAAATTTTACTCAATCCATACAAAGTCCCTCTCTACATGTCCTTATACAATTGACCAAAGATTCTACCTCAGTATATTTTAAGCATCTTAAAATTTAGGTGAATTTCTAAAAGTAATAACAATCCATTAATCAGAAAATTGGGAGGGGGGAATGCTAAACAGCAGCACCAAAACTTAAGAATCAGTTTCCTCATCTGTAAAATGGATCAGAAAATTTATAGAATTATTTACTAGGATCAAATGAGATAATGCAGGAAAGCAGAGAAGATAAACTTCCTAAAGGCTACCTGAATGTAAATAGTATTAATTAATAATGTGAGATGATCCTGGGGTAATTGTGAATGCTTTCATTCTTTTAAGAGTTCTCACACTCTCACAGATATAAATCTCTTCCTAATCATCCCTTAAATATTAAGTTATGATACTGAAAATATCTTTGCCAAATTCCTCTTTCTCCATGTCTTATCTAACTCTCCAGCCAGTGGCATCCATTCAAGTTAATATCAATATAACTTTCCACATTAGGACAAGCTCCAGAATGTTAGGTTAACAAGAACATTCTCCTTTTGTTTTTATGATTTATATACTCAAAGCCTAAAATTAATCACATCCCCAAACATTTGGATCTGATAATGCAGAGCATGGGGCTAATAATTTACCAGGCTTTCAATGAGTCCAAATACAGTTTGGCAGATATGGGGAAAACTGGATCCTAAAATTTTCTACACCTGGTATCTATCATCTATCTACCTATCTAGCTAGCTAGCTACATACCTAGCTATCTATTTATCAATCATCTGGTGTCACATTCTAAATGACAGGTTCTCAAGTAAAAAGTTTGCTGTATGTAGTGTCCGTTTTTCTCTGCAATAAAAGGAAGCTGAATGTTTAGCTATGTGATGTATCTAACTAAGTTGGACTCCTTGACCTGCCAATTGACACAACACAGGCTGAGAAAAAAACGCATTTCAACATATATGAACTAGAACTAATAGACACAAACTAAATGCTCAAGGACAACTGTAACACTGAGCTCAAGGGTTGAGCATCCCAGTAATGACATTTATAAATCATCCTTCTTGTTTAAATATATGTAAGTAATTGGATTTTCTCTTGTATTAAAAAAAATGTGTCAGATAAATGTTGAAAATCTGAAGCAGAAAAGTAAGGAAGAAATAGTAATTTATATGCCACAATGGGGTGTTTCACAATTTTTGTTTAACAAAACATATTTTACCCTGCTTACACCTTGATCTATAGGACCCCACTGATTACAAGGTTGTAAATTGTGTGAAGAGTTCTGCAAAAAAAATCATAAAAAGGCAGCAAGGGGGCTCTATATCATGGAGTCACTTGGTCCCTAAGACTCAACTAGGACTTTGATATTTAGTTTAAACACAACCGTATATTCTTATTAATCATGAATGGAGCCACTTGTTTCAATTTCATGAGCCCAGTGCACCAAAGCTGGTGAAATTTCTATTACCCATGACCTGGATATTAATCCTTTGATTTACAATTTTTTTAAAAAGTCTCCATTTTTCAAATGTTGACTTAATGCTGAAACAATGAGAAACAACTTTCCCAGCAACTTTGGCACATGGAACAGGGAAATAAGGGTGACCATTCTTTGTTCACTGGAAGATCTATTAAAAATGTTTTTGGTACAGGAAATACTTTTTTCTCCCCAGGAATTAGGGGATATCTTCAGGAAACTCAACAGATTAATTACATGAGCCCTGGCTCAACTTTATTTAAAAGTAAAACATAAGCTTTTAACATTCATCCCAAAATGTAAAATTCCTCTTTCAGTGTTTCATGATGGTGAGATTTTTCGTTTGAATGTTTTTCTGTTGGCTTAGAAACTAGTAACTAGGGGGTTTTCCTTTTTTTTTTTTTTTTTTTTGTAGTTGGAGAGGGGAGAGTAAAATCAGATTTTTTTTTACCAAGAAACAGGAAGTTGAAAATGTGTCCTGTACTTTCTAAGTTCACAAAGTGATATATAGGTCTAAGCCCAGAAGTTTTTAAAATCTTTAATTTCAGTTTACTTAATGGTTTTGTGTAGTTCTAGTCCAATAGGTTGCTGAATTTAAAAACTGAATTTGAATTTGCTTTTCTTTTCTGAAATGTGACATGTTCTGCCTTTGATAGAATTTCAACAAAAGCCCAGAACATTGCCCACCTTTTCTAAAATTATTCTAAGACACGTATTTCCTTACACTTCTAGTGAAAAAGTTATAGCTTATGCCCATTTTGTCAAATCTTAAGGCCATCACCCTTCACTGAGGTTTATAATAATCACATGGACAGAAGTACATATTGTAAAATGACTTCTCTAAACTCAGGACTAAATACTGGAACGAGTAATGAGGGTGGAGGCAGAGGCCATGGCAAGAGTAGATCTCAAATCTGTCTTTGAAGAACATATTTTCTGATTGGGAAACTTAACTAAGCAAGAAGCTATTTTTAAAGCCAGATTTCAAGTGTTAGATTGAAAGTATGACACAGACAGAGTGTGTACCAATGAGAGAAAGAGTTGAATTTATAAGTGTCCTGGAGGGGCACTGGGGAGAATGAACAATGAGCTGTATGCCCTGGGAGGAGCCAGGGAGGAGCCAGATCCACTGGCAGTGGGTTTAGGAGCTGATCTCACTGAAGCCAGACCTCTCCCTGTCTATGCCAGCTCTCTACATTTTCCACCATCCCCCATGCACTCAGTAGCACTCAGGAAAATACTTGAACAGAAGTGATAGAAGTATACACTTGTGTTTGACCATGCAACTTAATGCTGCCCCTCAACTGAATACAAGTCAAGAATATGTATCTGAAAAACTCTTGGCATATAAACTTGCTTATGGCCTACCTCACAGAAGGAGATACCACTTTGTTCCACCATGTTAACCTCTCTGAATTTTTGTTTCCTCATCTGTGGAAAAGAGGATATTGATAATGGTGTTGTAAAGATCAAGTGCCTAGTACTAAAAAGAATGCACTACTTGTCTGCTGTCAGTATTATAATTATGAAGTTTATTAATTAAAAAAAGATGCCTTTGGCAACATGTATTACCTCTTTCAATATTTTGCCTTCAAGTTTTTACATCACAGAGTAAATGAAGAGCAAGAATAAAGGATTCTAGCAAATAGAAGATATGTTAGCTCATATACGTTTGTAGGATTTTAGGTCTGATGTCTGAAGACTAAAATTCTATATTTTACCACTGCCATCTTTATCCTAGGTTACAGTTATACCAGTGAGATATAATGAGAGCACAGGTCATATGTAGATCTTTGGTGTGTGACCCTGTGGATAAACATGCAGGAACCTATGAGAGAGTAAGAGTCTGCAGTCATTCAAAATCCTCAATGATGCTTAAAATATCACTCAAGGAACAGACAGGCCCAAAGTTAAACTTGAAATAATTTATCTACTAAGGCCATTAACAAAGATCAAGTGTGATATAAAAGTGGTAGTGCTGGTGAATAGGAGTGAACTCCATCTTCCTCTGTTGGATTATTAATGAAAAACTTAACATTTAACATTGACTGATGCACTTTTAAGAGAATTCACAACAAATTTTGAGATCCCAGTGGTAGTGTTTTAAATTCACTAAAATATAGTAAGAGAATTATAAGACCATTTTTATTTATTTTAGAATAATAAGACCATTTTTCAAAAAGTTTCAACCTCTTAGGATCGTAACCTGCAATATCCATTTCCCAAACCCTTTCTCAGCCACCAAATTTCCCATGACCATCCATCCAAGTTGAGAAACTTGAAAGGTAGCATGTCAAATAAAATCAAATACCCTCGATATGTTTATTTCCATGGGCAATTTGTAACAAATCTGGAATAGCCATATTCTGCCAAATGAAACACTGCAAAAGATGATTTTTAATTTTGTGAACAGGTTGTAGTCAAGAAACTATAAAGTGGTTATGCTAGTCAAATGAAATTACCTGCAGTCCTTGGAGCCCTGTAATTCCAGAAAGGTCAGCACTAAGTCCCCAAGAAAGCTGGCTGGTGCAGGGGACATAGCGACCCACTGAGAAACATGGAGGAGGGAATCTTCAAAGCACTCAGTTGACTTCTGTTCCAAGCTTCCCATTGGTAGGGCCAAAGAGTTTAGACACCAAATTTATATTCCTCTAAAAGAAAGGAAATCAAACCTGGAATAAAGCCTTTCTGCTCTCCAGAAACCATGCTTGCCTTTAACAAGAAATAACAAGAACTGATCAGGTGATTCTTTTATTTTCTAAGCCAAACACATGCATTTTTTTTTTCAGGGGGGGAGACACATGTCTATATGTGGAGGAAAGGAACTCAGAAAAGAAAATGTAGTCTCTGAAAAACAATGTCAGACCAACGAAAGGGGATTTTTAAATGACACCTTTAAAGTCAACTATGATTTTTACTAGCTAATTAAAGTAATAGCAAATCCCATTGCATAATTTCATTTAAATCAGCAAAGATGAAAATGGCTGTCCTCTAAATGCTTGTTGCTATTAGAATTTAGAAGGCATTCATGTTGTGAATGGAAAGTATATGCTCTATTTTCTAAGCCTAGTTTGATAGTCTGGTTCAGATCTATGGCTAAATGAAAAAGATAAAAACAATGTTCATAAAGCCCCTGTATTTAACTTAAATAACTTACTATGTGTTTCCCATTTTGAGGAAATGTTTATGGTAAATGTTGTATTCTCATTTAGTGTGTTTAATTGGTAAATTTGAAGTCAACCACTATGTGTTGATCTTTAAGTGTTCTGGGTTTTATTTCTCCTTGTTTACACAATTCAAAACTCAGAAATGTTCCAGTAAATGCTGAAAACATTGGGTTCACCATCATTTAGAATGTTTTAATTCAGCAGTAAATGTGCCTTATTTTCCTTTTATTTGGAATGAAAATGTAGCAAGTAAAATTAGATACGTTTTCTACAGTGTGTTTCAAGAGTCAGAAATTATCTAGTTACAGGCAAGTATGGAATCATGCTTTGAAGTTCATTTCAACTACATCTTAAAGTATTTGAGATATTTCCAATAATCAGTGAATCCAAGCATGATTTTCACCTTGGGTCTTTTTTCTCCAAGATGACTGGGGAGAGGTTCACACACACACACACACACACACACACACACACACACACACACTCTACTGGGAGTCCAAAAGAAATAAAAGCCACACTTTAACAAAGGATTAAAAGTGCCTCCAGGCGACTCTTGCTTGTCAATAGATGCATCATTGACCTGACACTGGAGGTGTGAGAAGAACTGGTAAAAGGTTTGTAGATTGGAATTAAAGTGTCCTAGGCTGACAGGTTTAAAAGCTGATTGTCTTATGTTCCTGTCACAACTCATAATACTGTGAAAATGAACAAAGTCTAGCGAAAGAATACAAGTTTGGTTGTCATGTGTATAGGCAAATACACAGAAGGAGTTGAGTGATAGAAACCAAAAGACCCAAAGGCATCATGTTCATTTGCAGTTGGTCAAATGAAAGAAGAAGAAAATATTTGCAGTCCTTTGCCTGAGTCTGTGACATCTTGCTCTTTCCTTCCAGCTTGTGAACTTTTCTATCAGAATTGAGGATATGACAGCAGCACTAACTATATCGATGAAACTTAGAACTTAACGTTTTTAAGTCCCAAGAGATGCCAACATAAGTGGTTGGCGAAGGGTTAGTACCATGCAGTACCTCGTTGAAGTTAGGGTGCTCTCACCCATTTGTCACTACTTTCATCTCCAATGATGTCAAACACTCTGGATTCCATGTCGCAGGGTCTTTGGAATAGCATTAATATTTTGGTACTGTATGTAAGTAAGGATGCAACCCCAAACTCTGGACAGTAACTGGTAGTTCCCAGGAAATATACAATAATATAAAAAATGTGCTCAATGGTTGGCCTAGTAGGAATTTTGCATCATAGGTCATTTAATAGTCTCTCTCTACTAATCAGAAACACAATATGGAAAATGTATTAAGTCCTGTGATGTGAGAAATGGCAAGACCTCTTTTAATTCATATTCCATGCATTGTGTTTATTTTTCCTAGTAATAAAACAGGGTCCAATATTATCTAGTAATAATACAGTTGTCCTTAGCATGAGCTTATAAAAGAAAACATATTCTAAGGATAAATCTGTCTGTAAATTCAATAGTATGTCTTATTTCCAATGCTTCTCATTCAAATGTTTGATCAAACTGTAAGTTTGCTAAGAGGGAGAGTTTCTTATCCATGTAGGACCAAGAACATCTACCTTGTGTTGACTTTGGCTTTGGCAGAAGAGAAACTTGGGGCGAGACTTCTGGAATTTTTCTTTCTTGTCAATAATATATTATCTCTGCTGTTTAACCACAGGATAGCTTCTCAAACCGGTTCCCAGCTTTCTGAATCTTGTTATGAGTAGAAGTTGCTTAATAGGTGTGAATTCTCAAGTAGGACACTGCAGAAAGTATTTTATGGTAATGTCTAGTGCGAAATCACTGTAATGGTATATAACCTCAGACACTGAAGTGTTATCCATCTTTTCTTCCTAGAATGAAGAAGAAGACAGTCTAAAGGTGAGATTTCATTCTTTCTGACATCTAATCCAACTAAATATATTGAACATTTATGATATGCAATTGGATTTCACAAGGAGGATTATTTCTCTTCAAGAGTTATTATGAGCACTATATTGCAGATTCTTGAAAAAACTCCTGAAGCTGTGGGAAGTTAAGGAACCTGCTTCAGGTGTCATACTTACTAAGATCTAATTCATCATGGAATTATCCCAAATTCAGGTCTCAGTCGGCCATACTTAACCTACCTTGGATTTCTTGGATGGTGTAAGTATTTGACCTTCAGGCCTCTTTTACACTTAATATGTTCTGAGAGTGCCCATGGCCTAGATTATGCAGAAGATTACTAGACCAGGTTTCAAAACCTTTGTATTTCTCCTCTCAAATCTCATCCTGATAAAATTCCTGATGGTAACAAGGTGGCTCTAAATGGTTATGGAAGCTGGGAAACCAAGCTTCCAAGACAATGATGGCAATGTCCTGTAGTATTTGCCATTCCTGAAAACTCAAGATTAAGTTTATTATTTTTTGCGGGGGAGATATTCAAAACCTTTCAACGTGTTGACACTGAAACACAAGGGTCTGCCTTGTGCTTTCCTTCAAGTGTCCTTGTCCTGGTGTACCTGGGGAAGAAGGGGTTTCATTCTACAAACTTCCTAAACTACTGACCTTGGATTATTGCTTCTCTGATTCCACCTCACTCCTTGGCCAAGCACCGCAACTAACTCCTGGTAGGAAGCTGCCGTCTGCATCAGGTCCTTGTGAGGTTATTTCAACAATATTTTGACCTGATTTATCTGAACTCAGCAAATTATAATAAAAATATGTGAAATGAATAAAACTGTATGTGAAATGCATTTTTTCTTATAGTTCAAGTGTGTGGTGACCTCCAAAATAGTATTCTTCCTGCCCAATTTTAAAGTATCTGAGAGAGAAAGCAAAAAAGTCAGACAAGTGAAGATCAAAGTAGTTGCATTATACACACAAAAACTGATGGGTATGGCTTAAGTATCTGTCCACAGTGGACTTCCTGGTAGTAAACACCAGAATGAGCCTTATTTCCCTGAGCCCAGGCAGCACTGAACAATCACGACAGGCTTCCCCACATTGGTTCCTCCCTGTTAAACACTAGAGTGAGGAGCAGACAGAAAGCATTCTCCTTGTAGGCAGCCTAGCTCTCAAGGGAAAAAGAGGGAGCAGGGTTACTCTGTGCTTACCAAGTTCCTCTTAACTCAGCATCTGACAATGACCTCTTCATTCCTGGGGAAGAGTAAGAGAGACAGTGAGGAGGGGCCAGGAATGTTTAGGGAAAATCTCCCCTGATTAAAATCCATAAAAAAATGAGTAATAAATGAACCTCCAAATGCAGAAGATAAACATCTTAACAATGAAGCTGCTCACAGGAAATTCTCCTCATATGGATGTTTCTAACTTTCTTTAGGTATTTGTAGTTCTCATATCTATAAAAAGAACAGTTTCTTTAGCATTGGTCTAGTCTCTTCTTTAAAATCACTTGTCTGGTATTTGGAAAGCCCTGGTCCTCTGGATGATGTATGATTTACACCACGATCTATTCCTTTCTCTGCATAAGTGTATTTTCCCCTGTGAATTTCAGACTACAGGAATAACCTCAGAGGACAGAGTGACTCAGTCAAGGTAATCAGTGATGGCATTTGGCATCAATATTCCACAACCTAATCCAAAGGAGCAAGTAGGACTTTTATGGTGAATTTCAGCCCTCTTAATCTTTCCAAATAGGCCAGCCTGGGTGTTTCTTCCTACTCCCTCCCATTATCTGTGTCCTTTGAGGTCTATAGATAAAATTCTCTATTCTCTTATACTACTAGTTGCAGAGGAGTAAATATTGACACTCTCACAGCCAGTATCCAAGGACAGATTCTTTCAGTTAAAATGTTATAGGTACAGTTTACCATTAACAGACATAATGACCAGGCAAGTTTGAAAAATGATCTTCCCAAGATCCTGTGACTAGCACTGAATTAAAATTGTAGTCTACTGACTTGAGTGCTTTTTCCACACTACATTTTCCTCTCGTTTGAAAACCAAATCATAAATCTGGAATGTTCTATAAAATATTCAATCAGCATTTTCCAAGAATTTAAATCCAGTTGTCCTACAAGTGCCATTTGAATTCAGTTGTGGCGACATCTTATCAGACTGCTCTAAGCGAGGACTGACTCGAACCTCATAGGGTAATTGTCTGTATTAACTGTTTTGGTATTATATTATTTGTCCTGGCTTAAATGAAATTTATTTTCAAAAAGCAGATGGTAAGCTCTTGAAAACACTGACCTCTTCTTTTACATCTCTCAAATCTCCCACATTTTGTGTTCACTGAATGCTAATTGATTGGCTGAAGAATTTGTCCTCCTCTGACACTGTGTTTGGAATAATGCTGCCTAATTACTCATACTTCTTTATCAGAGTGTCATGTTTTGATACAACTTAATGGAGATAGTAGGAGGAGGAGGAGGTGGAGGCATAGGACTAAGAAATTGAAGCCAGGTAATTAAAATGATTCAGCTCAAAGACATCCTGCTAGTTAACAGCAGATGTGGGACCAAAGATTTAGCTCTCTTGACACTTACTATGATGAAGTTTCCATTTTGCCATGCTGAATCTTTCTGGGCTACTTTGGCAGTGTTCCTAGTCTGGGAAGCCATCCCTATAATCAAAATACATATTTTGAGGTTTGAATCCCAGAGACTGAGATCAAGTCAATATTAGGTGGAATACAGAAATCTGCATTTTTAGCAAATACCCAGAGTGATTTTAAGCTTGTCCTTTGAGTCATCACCTGAGAATCAGCCCTAATATTATCACCAATCTGTTTTTAATCTCCTAGTGTTTTCCTATCTCCTACTTACTTTGTTAATTCTTTTTTTCCTACGCCTAAATCCAAGATGAATGGATGTGTGGGTAGATAGTTAGATAGATAGATACACAGACAGATAGGCTTGGTGAATATGTTGAGGAAGAGTGTTTAGAAATGGCCAACAGACAGATATGTCATTGATAAGACAGTCTTTATAGCAGCAAAAGTGAAAAGTGACTCTGGTTTACCGCCATTGCAGCCCTAACCACCATACCTGCGAGAATAACTCAAAATCACAGGCCTGTTCCTTCTACCTGTGCACAGACAGCCCCAGGATCCAATAAAGTAAACTCGCTTCCTACTTAACATGCTTTTAAATGCAGGGATGAACAATGAAGAGACACTAAGTTGAATCTTGTGACATTTTTAATGAATGAAGTGACAGCAACACATTCTTCAAAAACAGTTCAAACAAAACTAACTCCATTTGTCATTGCCCATTGAAGATCAAGCTGCAACAACTTTGACCCAACCTCATATCTAGAAAGGTCCAAGGTTGCATGAATGCATGCTCTTACTACATATTGTGTTATAGATTTGAATACTTGAGAAAAGGCCACTGCTTATCTTGCTTCCTTTTGTAATTTGGAGTTTAACACTACTTCTGGAAAACAAAGATATTCAACAAAAATTAAGAAAACAAGCATCTTGAAAAGGCCACAAGAGGCTTCCACTATCCATAGCAGACATTAATAGAAAAGTGTATGTATCACTCCAGAAAACAACTTCTGTTAAACAGTAGCAAATGACATGGCATTCAGAATGATACTATGGATTACATGAATGGCTCGATGTTATATATGAAATGATCAGCATTAAATCTAGTACATAATGGATGCTCAATACAGAGCTATGATCATAATTATTACAGTTATTATTATAAATATTGGGTTTTAATTAAGAGTAAATATTCAGAACTTGACTTGCAATTGCATGTGGTTCCTGAATGATTGAAATTGACTAAGGGTTAAAATCTCCAGGAATTCTGTCTCTGAAGATAAGAGTATTCTGGTATGTAATTGAAAGATTTTCTCTGAGTTAGCAGAACTTGTGGGCCTCTGATCATTTTTAAATAAATCTGTCTTCCTATGATCATTTTAGAATAAATCTGGCTTCCTATAAATAACACATACTGAGACTACTTTAAAAACATACTGAAAAATTTTATGACATTTTGTAAGAATATATATATATATATTGGAAAAGGAAGGCTATATATACATGCAGACTTATACACATGTGTGTGTGTCTTTGTGTTAGGAAAGGGATGTACTTTTAATTGCATAATCCAGAGTTTTCTCTCTTGATTTTTAATGTCCCAAACTTCTTTTAAAACTAATACAAGTCAAAGATTATACACTATACTTATAATTCCCATAGTCCAAATTTTAGACTACTATTACACTGCAATAAATTCCTGTTTACCCACAGTCCAGACCACTAGGATAGGAAAATACCATAAAAGGATTTTATGGGATCTTTGTTAATACCATCCTTCAGTTTTATGCTGAAGAAGAGGGAAATAGTGACCTAATACTATTTAGGCTGTGGTCAGATGAAAACAACCTCCAAGATGTGTCAAGGATCAACAGAGCCTGCCCAGGCTGCCATGACCAGTGGTTCTTAACTTCCACCCCCACTTAGAGTTCACTTGGAAAGCCTCAGGAAAATAATGAATTTTTCTTTGAAAGAATATACTCTTACACATGCACATAAAATCTGGCATAAAACTTAAAGATATTCACAACTCCCAGAGAAATTAAATTTAAGAAAAGTCTCACATATAGCATGTAAAGTATTTCCAGCTAAGGTTGCATATCATTATAGGAGGTAACCCTTCTTTACCAAATGCTCTTTCCACAGAGTGACTGAGTTGGTGACGAGCCAGCACAAAGCCCAGACGTGAGCAAGCCTTCCATGGATGAGATGTGTTGTCTTAGAAACTATAGAAATAGAGCTGCATGCGTGACTGTGGATATATTTTTTTTTTTTTTTTTGGGGAATGATGTACTTTGATCACTTTTTCTTTTTGAAAATCCAAAGAACTGTTTTTATTAAATTTTTAAAAGTAGAATTATCAGCACGTCAATAATCTGAAATACCAACCTTAATATTTACCACATCTTTGGTATATCACTGTATTAGCCCCTGTAGAAGTCACACAAAGGTATCATAATGATAAATTTTAGTCCTTGAAAAAATCCAAATCTGTTTGAGATTCCCAAATAAACACTGACACAAGTATATATATCTAATGAAAATATAGCATGCACCAAACAAATAAAGAAACTTTTGGCAATTTCATGTGCTAGTATGAAAATACAGAATGTTTTAGATTGCCAGAGTACTGTGTTGCCATGGTATCTCGGGGTAGATCCAGGTATTGCTCCCTGGTCTATAACAGGAGAGAACAGATTTGCAAGGTCTAAAACTAGGTTGGAGTATGAGGAAAAATTGCAAGGACAGACTCTTCCTCCTCCGCCTCCTTGTCATAATAGCTAACTTTGGTGTGTGTGTAGCAAGTATTGTTCTAAGGTTTTCATAGATTAACATGCCTGGTCTTTACTAGCATACCGTGAGGTAGGTTCTGTCTTCATTTGACCACTGCGGTAACTGTGACATACCTCATGTCAAAGATATTAGGGACAGAAAATGGTCCATTCAAAATGCCAACTTTGATAGGTCTGCCTCTAGAGGCTGTGCCTTTATGAATGTGGCATTCTGTTTAGAAACTGTTAAGCACTGTGCCAACACAGTGCGTGACTCTGGGAAGACAGATCTCACTGTCAGTGTTCCACTGTGCAAGATCGTTTTGCAAAGATGGTCACGACAACATCAACCATCCCACAGCATCCACAGCATTCTGGTTTTGTCGTGCCGCCATTAATGGCTGGAGTCTATTCTTTTCCCTGGATCTGATGGACTCTGTGACGGCTTTAACCAGCTGAACACAGCAGATATTCTGGGGGCTTGTGATTTGAAGTCTTAAGCAGGAGGAGAAGCTCCTGCCTGGGCTTTGCAGAATGCTTGCACTTGACGCACTCTTCCTAAGAACCTTGCTGCTGTGCTGAGAAGTCCATGCCTTGTGGAAAGGTCACATGTAGGGGCTCTGTAGATAGATCCAGCTGTGCTTGCAGCCAGCATCAACTGCCAGAGATGGGAATGACAGTCTTGTGCACCCTGCTAGGTCTGTTCAGCTTCAACTGACTCCAGCCCCAGCTACAATCTCACTCCATCCAAATGAGACCCAAAAAACTATCCTTGTGGGGCCCACTCTAGCCGGCTCCTGACCTTCTCCTATGCCTATCTGCATACTTACTTATAAAATCTAGTTTTATCATAGAACCCTGCTGTCAGTTCAGCAAGACCCTCATGTCCTTTAATACCTGATCAACTTGGATATCAGATCTCTCATCCTCCACCCACCCGCTGACATCTAACTACTCTATCTTCAGTAAAACTCTTGTGATGTCACTTTAGGCAAAATCCTCTTACCCTAGATGTTTTCTTTTGGTAATTTCCCATCTATTGACCCTTTTGCTGTTCTTGTTATACATTTCCACTTGTCCTTACCATATTCAGAGTTGAACCTAGTCTCTCTCTCTCTCTCTCTCTCTCTCTCTCTCTCTCTCTGCAAGATCCCATTGCAGTCATCCCTATACCTATCATGATGGTCCTGAATAAGACTCCCTTCCCACACATTAACAAGAATCACTGAATAATTTTCTTTAGCAGATAGAAAACTTGGGATTTGCTAGCTAAGTACAGTCAATCAACAAGGAACATGGTTAAGTGTTATGAATACAAACATATGAATGGTTGGTTGCTTTAAACCATTAAACTTAGGGCAATTTGTTATATAGCAATATAGACCTGAAATGCCCACTGACAAGAAGGTCTATTGAGAAATAGTCAAGTGATGATAAAATAGTTCTTAGAATTACAGTGTAAGTTACAGTCAAGAGAAGCAGATTGCTTCTTGCATTTCAAGGTGGAGGTTATCAAAAAACATACAGATGAGAGTATACATACACACACACACACACTCACATACACACACACATACATGCACACACCTTAGCATTTTAACATCTCTGAAGCCAGAATGCCTCTTAAAGTTAGTAGAAACTGTCTAATTCCTTGACAATGTTTTTTCTTAACTTTTCAAAAAATACTGTTGTTTAATCAATGGCATCTTAAATTCAATGAAATAAAATAGCATGTCAAACAGTCTGTATCTAGAGATTGCTTAGAAAAAGGTTACATTTATTTAATTTTTTAAAAGTCTATGAAAAATACATTAAGAAAATATTAGTGCAGGTAATACACTAGTGGGGTCAAATAAAGTCACATGATTCAAAAGATGAATTTGGGAACACTGAGTGATATGGTTTGTGTGTGTTTCCTCAAATTTCATGTGCTAGAAACTTGATTCCCAAAGTCATATTTTATTGTTATTTTTAATTGACACATAATAATTCTATACATCATGATGTTATGTTTTGATACATGTAGGAGATTGAGGCAGAGGACCCCAAGTTCAAAGCCAACTTCAGCAAGAGCAAGGCACAAAGCAAATCAGCGAGACCCTATCTCTAAATAAAATACAAAAAAAAAAAATAGGGTTTGGGATGTTGCTCAGTGGTCAAGTGCCCCTGAGTACAATTCCTGGTATGAGGCCCCCCCAAGAAAAAACTCATGTATGAGACAGTGCAAAAACATTCAGAGGTGACATGATTGTGTTATGAGAACCTTAACCTAATCAATTAATTAATCCCCTGATGAAATTAACTGGGTGGAACCTGAAGGTTACCCCTGGAGGTAACCTGCTGGAGTGGCTGGAGGCAGTGGGTCATTGGGGTCATGTCTGGGGTATATATTTTGTTTCTGACAGAGTGGGATCTCTCTCTAATCATTACGTGAGCTGCTTCTCTCTACCACACTCTTCACCATGATGTTCTGACTCACCTTGAGCCTGGAGAAATGAAGACAGCTATCTAAGGAATGAGACCTCTGAAACCATAAGCCCCCAAATAAACTTTTTCCTTCTCTAAAATTGTATTTGGTCTTTTAGTTATAGCAGTAAAAACGTTGACTAAAACAATGTTCAAACCAGGGTAAGTATCTCCATCTCCTCAAATATTTGTCATTTCTTTTTTGGTGAGAACATTCAAAATCCTTCTAACTTTTTTGAAATATACAATACATTATCACTATCTGTAATCACCTTCCTGTGCACTGGAACACCAGAAATTGTCTCTCTTATCTAACTGTAACTTAGAACCTGTTGTCCAGACTTTCTCCACCCCTCTCTCCACCCTACTCTCTACAGCCTCCAATAACCACTATTCTATTCTTAAATTCTATGATATCAATCCAAAATCATGTTATGATACTTGAAAGCTGTGAATTTGGGAGGTGACAATGTCATGAAGGCTCTGCCCTCATGAATGGATTATTCCATCCATGGATTAACAAGTTAGTGAGGGTATAGCTTTCCTATAAAAGGGAGCTCCCTCTGGCAGGCTTGCTCTATCTCACCAGGTGATGGCAGGATTCTGGACACAGCTGCAGTTAATGAACAAGGTACTAATACTCTAGAAACAAAGCTTCCAAGAATAATCAAGACCTCACCTGCAAGAAGTAAATGGAGCACTTGAGGAAGTTGGTGGAATGAGAAATGGGGAACAGGACCAAGATGGACAACCTGATGCAAACAGAATAGAACCCAATAGAGTCCTCTGGGGAAAGGTTTTGAGGAGAGTGAAGGGGAAGCTGTTTGATCTACTCCAGATCATGAACTAGTAAGTGACTTGGGGATGGTTTAAAACTTAGTCAACATCAGGTTCAAACTTATTCTGGAACTGAGGAAAGAGGTTGTTCATAACAGGGGGATGAAGAAGCCATAGCTGTGTCTGTGGGAATGAGAGGCTACAGAGACTGGAGGAATCAGCGAGATGGGTTTTCAGGAATTGCTTGGCTGTTGGATGCCATCATCCAGGGGAGAAAGACTCAGTTCCAGAGAAAATGACTTTTCTCTTCCCAGACAACAGGACTGAAGATGAAGATTTCCAGTAAGTTTCAAATAGCTAGATAATTTGGTTTTCCAGGCTATGGGTCAAAAAATCATAAAAGTAATAAAACATTGAGAATTTTCTTAAAAATCCATTGTGATTTAGCCAAATCACTTTATTGATCAAAATCAAAAAGTAAAAATACTCTTAATATTAAATAACTATAATGTAATATATACTTATCATGTAACTCATGCTGTGTATTCTTACCCATTATATTAACTCTCCAATAACTGAACCAAGGAAGCCCACAATTATCACATCTGTTATTACTCACAAGGAGAGGAAGACCCAACGATATATTTCATTTGCTCAAGGACCAGGTAGTGAAAAGAAGAGTCAAACTCAGGTTATCAATGTTAAAGCACAAGTTGCTTCTGTATTATTTTATCCAAATGTCTGTTTTGACTCTCGGTTTAAGATCTAGATTCTAGCAATATAAGATAACCAGCTCTTCAGTTAAAAAAGGAAGTGATTAAGTAGAATAATCATCTGGGAAGATTTGGCTAAAATGAAGAAAGACATCAGAACTGCTACACCTTCCCATACAGAAGCTCCAGAAAACAAGTATCAAAACTTTCAAAGTGCACAGAAAATACTATGCCAAGGAATTCTGGTTTTTATGTAATTTTTGTGTTAAGCAGAAAAAAGATAGATTTCATGAGTCTTCATGGTGATCTGAGGTCAGGAAGTAAGTTAGAATTGACAAAATCCCTACAAATACTCTAAACAAGGGGTGAGCAGACTGACTATGAAGAAATCCTGCAACTCTCTTATCTAGACAGCATGTGAACTCACATTTTTTTTTAAATTTTTAAATGACTGGAAAAAATACAAACACAGTCAAAATATAATATTTTTTGTCAAAATGGTATGAAATTGAAAATTCAATGTCCATCACTCACATTTATTGAAATGCTTGCCCACTCATTCGTTTATATATTGCCCATGGCTATGGTACCAGCAAAGTGAAGTGGTGGTGTCAGAAACCACAAAGCCTTACTTTATCCTGCTTTGTGGAAAAATGTTGGCTGATACCTGTTCTAAATAAAAATGGAAAATAATCTCTTTTCAGACAATCATTCATCATTTCTGAGAAAGTAGAACTTAGTAGCAAATGTATAAATTCCAGCTTTCAAACTGATGGGGGAAATCCCTCTCAACTCTACTCTTGTATATCTGTTTTTTCTTTGGCAACTCTCATTCTCTATATGATCATTTTTAGAATCTAGAACATGATGTCCTTCTGCTTTGAGTTTCTGTTCGTGCTCTTGCCTGCCTGAATTCTTTCGCCATCCTCCTCAGCATGTATTATTATTCATTGTTCAAGCCCACTAGCCTACAAGGAAAATAGGCAGATACAATGAAATTTATTTTAAAATTCACTGTAACTGTAAATCTGTAAATATGACATCATTTTTTTTCTTCCAGATTGAGGTATCATTACAATGATTAATCATGTTCAGCTAACCAAATGATGTAATTATTTTACAAATATTCATTAACATTGTTAAACCTAGAAAAGAAAATTTTAATGTGCAAGCATCCTTACTAAGATGGACTGGACTTTTTCCATTTATATTTCCCGAGGTCCATGTGTTTTGAATGAATCTCAAATTATTGATAGAATAACACAGAACTCAGAATCAAATTCCCTTCCCTTATTTTTCATTATTGTCTCTATTTTTTGGTGTGGTAGTAATAAAATCTATTGGCATAAATAAGCATTTTGGAATGGGAGAGTTTAGGGAGAATCATTTCACAGACCTACCTTAAGAGTTTCACACAAAAAAACTGCATAACAATTTATAATCTATTTTTTTAACGATCTATCAGCCTTCCATTTAATTTGATTCTCATTCTTTTTTATATTTAAGCAAGCAATTGGAAACCACCAGGCTCACAAAGGAATTTGTTAGAGTCTGCAGTGATTCATTCCCCTACCATCATTGATCTTTGTAACTGCAAGGTTCTTACACTTTTGAGCAGAACCCCAGATGCATACCTTTCCTTGGTAAATGGAAGAAGAGGCACCTACTGAGAAAGTGAGGTGGGAAAGATCCCTGTTGAGTAGATTAATTTTAGGAACATGTAAGAATAAAGTCAACTCTTTAGACACTGATGTCTACAGAATACATTGGCCTATCCTACCTGCCCTGCAAATCTCTGAAACCTAAGAGGTGCATGCTCCAGTAGACACCACTATATTCATGTATTGACTATATGCACCCCTGTACTCCCCAGCAGTCGGCACAGAGTACAAATGAATTGAACTTACATGAATGACTAATCGAGTTACATCCTGAGATTCTAATGTTCATTGAAGTATGGTATTTTCCTTCCTCATTATTCCCATATAAGCTAAAGACTTGTAGTTTTCTCACAGTTCGTGAAAACATTCCAGATTTCTCAGATTTCTTAAACAGTTTTTTTTTTCCAACAAACCCTATGAAGAAATACAAAGCCCCCCACTCCCCACCCTTTTGAGAAAAGAGAAACAAGCAGCTTTGGGCTGTGACAACATGATAACCTCACTTTTTAAAAATGTATGGCTATTGAAAAACCAGATTAATTAGCACTCCTAGAGTTAGGCTATATTCACAGGGTAGAGAACTCAGTAGAGGTGGCTTCTGGCCAAAATAACAATGATCAGTTGCTAATCAGCTTTGCCTATTATTTGTCTGAAGGCGTTCATTCTGTACACCAGAATAAAGTATATATTTGAGCTATGTAAATTATTAAGAAACCTGATACATTACAACTAACTAAAAATCAGTGTGGAATAAATGAAGAACCTGAATACTTTCACTTTCTAAAAGAAAACTTTCATTTATGTTCTACTCTTTTTCTGTAGTTATATTTTTCTATAGCCAAAAACTAAAGGAGAAATAAATCACAGTACTACAGTTTTCTTTGTTATAGGGCATTTTCCCAGAATCCCACCCCACCAATACCCCTTTGTCTATAAAGGCAAAGAATAAAATTGATTCCACTCAATTTCTTCTAAACTCACTGCTCTATTTTTATAAGACAAGAAAACCAAGGGCACAACCATCTAGACTTTCCACCTATAGAGGCAAAATTAGCTGAAGTCTCCGGTTCACTTTGTTTTTATAGTTAAACTATAAATTTCAGGACTTGCCTTTCTATGTCTATGTTTCTTTATTGGCACTCTACCGCTAAAATTGGTGACCCCATTAGATCTCTATTTCTAAAGTTAGAATGGAGCTCTCTACTTTTCCTTTTTTTTTTTTTTTCCAATGGCAACTTCTGCCTTAAGGACCCTAGCTTATATTCCCGAGATAGCCAGTGTTTCACAGGAAATCCCAGACTATACTATTGACAAATGGATCCAACATACTAAGACCAATTTAAGTGAAGGTTGGTTTCACCATAGGGAAAGTTGGCCCAAGTGTAGGACCAGACAAGTGTAGTTTCAAATATTTATAATAAATAACATAATCTATTACACAGGTACAAAACCTGAAGACTAAAGATGTAGTAAATTGCTCAGGGTTACAAGACGATAAAATGTAGGTGTAGGTTGGCTGACTCCAAAATCAGGACCTTTCTTAGCAACCTTGCCATGCAGCAGAATTGGAAGATGGAGCCTAAGAGAAGGTATTTGGGTCATTTCATCATCATAGTTGGATTAATTCTGGTTAGTTGTATAAGAGTTTGAGGTTGCAAGTTTAATTACTTTCCCTCTCTCTCCTTCTCTTTGTACCTTTTTCATGGAATGAGGCACCAAGAAAGTCCTCATCAGATGCCTGCCTCCTTGATATTGTACTTCCCAACTTCTGTCCAGAACTGTGAGGAATTAAGTTACTGTTCCTTATACATTACCCAGTCTCAGGAATTCAGTCATAACAGTGCAACATGGACTAAGACACTGTCCAAGGAAGTCTCCTTTTTCCAGGGAACACTCGCACCTGTATGACCCACAAAGATTTTCTTAGGAAGTCATATTTTGTTACATATAATGATATTCCTCCTGAATAGAACTGGTTAGACAAGAAACAAGCCACAACTCAAAGGCGGTGAAATCACAGTCATGTAAATTAACCCGCCCTCACTGTAGTCTCTTTCAAAGAAGCTAGGCAGCTTTGGAAACCTGAACAACTGAGCTACTTGCTAGAGTTAGAGCAGAGGATAATCCAGGGATGACATTGTAGGTCTATGTGGATAAGAGGGAGCAAAAGAGACTAACGTGAAGGCAGAGTTTATAAGGAAACGGAACTGGAGCAAGAGAAGAGCATAGGACCTAGGATAAAATGAGGTCTCCTGAGAAGCCTCGCCTCCTAAACATACCAATATGTCCATAAATCATGCCTTTTAAAGGGATTTGTTTTTTTTTTATTGTTGGTTGTTCAAAACATTGCAAATTTCTTGACATATCATATTCCACACTTTGATTTGAATAGATCACTTTTCCTTACAGATAGCCAGTCTAACAAAGTCATTACTAAGTGCACTATGAGGTTATATTTGGATTAACTATATAAGAAATGTATTTTTATCCTGCATTTGAGCTAATGTTTGTGATGTTAGGTGTGCCCGAGGGTGTCAACAAACAAAAATGTACAGAATCATGGTTAAGTAACTAAATGCTTAGGTCAAGGGCAGAAAACAATGTTTTATTAAGGGGTGTTTTGTTAAAACAAGCACATCTAATGAACTTGCAAATGGTTACATCTTGCAAATGATCCTATCTGTGAAAAGCCATGGAAACTCAGAACTATGCAGTTGCATCTTAAATTAAACTTCCTACAGCAGGTGTGGCAACTTTGGGGTCTTTCATTTTGTTCTCAAGTTTTAAACATAGTATGGTAAAGATCAACCACACCAAGAGAAGATGAAAGGTAATCTTTGCTAAGGGGAAGGCAGCTACATTTTAATGGGTAATGCTGATTTTGTGGCATCTATTGTGTAAAGGTGACAGAGAAAAATAGACACCGAAACATTAATCACACAAAATCTGTCACTAAGGGGGGACACAACCAACAATTTTACCATCAAAATGCAATCCATAATCAGGAGAAAAGGGAATTGTTTCACTGTGTGATTCCACCCCTAATAACTAATTAATTAGATGCCAACTGCTAACTACTGGAGCCAATACAGACAAAAGGTCTATTTTCTTCCTTTGCAACAATAGCAATTATCAATGGACTATATTCATTTCTTCAAAATTTCATTTTGTCAGAGATTTAAAATGAATCATTTTCAAAGCTCTGATAATTAAAGTCCCTAAAACCTTGAGTATAAATTTGCAAGGTGAAATCTTTTAAAAATGGATCAGTAGTATTTATTTCACTTATCTTTAAGATGCTATGGTGTTCTGCTTGCAAAACCCTAAACATTTGTTGTTACCCTGAGTTAAAGTTTAAATAAATATTAAACCATGGTACAGGTTCTATGTAAAGGCTGAACAGTATATATTTTTGTGTACACGTGGTTTACATTTCCCTTTGAGAGTTTTAAAAGGAGGTAAAATATGGAAAGGAATGGAATAAAAAGCCCTTGGCCTTCAGATTTCAAATCCATTAAAAGATAGGTTTTAGGGAGGTGGCTGTTTTTATCTGAATTATTTTTCTTTTCTTTTATTCCTATCCTAGTTATTAACCAAATTAGAGTTATTACCCAATGAATAGAGGTCCTAGAATCAGGCCCAGAGAGAATTCAAGGGCAGCAGCTTTTGTGTATGAATTTGTACTGTTTTGTTCAAAGAAAGTAATTCAAGCTCTTAGCAACTTTGTTTTAATCGGTGTTTTAAGAGGAACCAAAAAAAAAAAGAAAGAGAAAGAAATTAATATGGTAGAGGCGTGAAGGTACTTGAATATGGAATTTGAGAGGTCCAAAAGCAAAATCAAAAGAAGAATTGAGAGACTTTATATTCATTGTTTTCTTGGGAAGTATAAGACCTCATGGATATTTCCCATTTGGTTGCTACAACTCAAAATCCGGTGGATCTGAGAGTCATTGCCGCTAACTGCCCCTGAATTTCCTCATTTTCTGATTCCCAAGGAGAAGTAAGACAGATCGGATGCTCTCTGAATCTCAGCTACATTAAAACCTCTTCAACCAGTATATTAGTCATTTCTGACTAAACCCAAAAGATTTCCCTTTTCTTTGGGGTCAGTCATTCCGTTTTTCACAAATGCTCATCCTGTGAGTTACCTGATCCTAAAAGACATCTTTCCTGCCCTCAAGAGGTCTGTAGTGTACAGGTCTTCAGTGGAGGTGAGCTAACCCACAAGAAATAACAAGCTGGGGACAGGAAGGTGGGAATGGGCACACTGTGCTGCTCCTTTAAAAGCAAAAGAAATTCCCTTAGCAACCTCTCAGTTCTAAAATTATTCATTTACAAGTGAATGTAGGGTGTGGTGGTAGAAAGCTGTAAGCTAATTCTCCATATCTGTGATTGGAAATTTGCATTCTTTAAATCTGAAAATGAAAGAAAAACTTGTTCCATAACCAGTTGGTGCTAGCAAGGTTTTCTTGGTCCTGTTGTAGAAGAAGCATAAGCTCCACCCTTGAATCCTTTCTTGCTCAATTCTTTGGTTCTGAGAGGTCATCCACCCCTCAAGGTGCCAAAGAAACTTTTCAATTATTTAAAGTAAATATTGGTTAAGAATTTTTCACAGTATAATACACAGTGGTACATTTGAATGGGACTTTTTTAATAGTATGCCTGGATCATATTTTCTTGTTATAAAAGGGCAATTTCAAATTATTTTCATGGTTCTTTATGTAAATTTTGCACTTGGGTACATAAATAGCATTTTTGTTTTAAAATGTATGGAGATGGCATTTGGGTATATTATGCTAGTTCATTTATTGAGAATACTACAGCATTTATATTAGTGGGCCCTTTAAAATATTATACAAAATAGCCACATTTTCAAAGATTTTTAAAAATACATTTATTTCCACAAAACACTAAAAGCAGAATTTTGTGCTAAAAATCAGGAGATCTAAATCACAATCTCTGCTGTATTGCTATGCTGCTTTCTGATCTCTGGCAAATCACATGAAATCTTTAATAATTTCCTTTTTCCTGATAATAATAGCAGCAATAATATAAGTGGGGATGGGTAACTAGGGAGATGGATAACTACATATGAAGAAGGCATGCTATAGGACACTATATGTTGGCAGCTATAGATGCACATATCTCAAAAACGTAATGCTTTGTTAAACATTGGGAAACAGAAAAATATTTACAGCATAATCCCAGTTCTACAAACTTTACACACATACGCATTTATGCACACTAATGACTATACCGTATTCTTTTTTATGAACATACATATGTATCTGCAGACACACCATGTGCATTATAGAAAATTCACACAGGTGTCTGGGAGGGAGAAGAGGAAACGAGATGCTGAAGATGATGGAGAAGAAGAAGATGACTAGATTATTCTAAAACTAGTTCCCTAATATTCCTGGGTGTGCATTAGAGTGGTTACATGTTTGTTTTTCCATGTATGATAGCTATCCATACAGAAGATAATGTGTAACTTTTTATAGGAAAAGTGTGGATTGACTATTTTTTTCCTTAACATTCTAATATTTACTAGTCTGTTAATGATCATATTGCATGTAGAGAAAAAATTTCATTGACACTCCCCCCATTAAGACATTCTCTAGCAATTATATTTAGAATCAATTTTAAAATTTGCTCTAATTCATTATACATGATAGTAGAATGCACTTTGACACATTGTACACAAATAAAGCCCAATTTCTCTTTCCTCTGGCTGAATATGGTGCAGAGTTACACCAATAGTGTAATCATACATGTATATAGGATAATAATGTCCATCTCATTCCACCGTCCTTCCCATCTCCATACTCACTCCCCTCTGCACACTACAAAGTTCCTTCATTCTTCCTCCCCTACCCCCACCCCCAGCACCCCCAGTCTAAATTAACATCCACTTATCAGAGAAAACATTCACCTTTTTTTCGGGGGGGGGGGAAGATTTGGTTGATTTCACTTAGCATGATATTCTCCAGCTACATCCATATACCTGCAAATGCCATAATTTAGTTCTACTTTAAGGCTGAGTAAAATTCCATGATGAATATGTATCAATCTTAATTTTTCTAATTCAAGTTCAAGTTCACTGTATTAGTAATTTTTAATCCATAATTAAAACATGATTGCTTTTACACAGGTGAAGTTTCATAAGATTTTAAAGTTATTTGTAAATTAACTGAATTACAGTTCTCTGTAATATGAATTGACAGTATTCTCTTGAATAAGTTGATTTTTTTTTTCTTTGTTTCTGTTTTTGGTTAGAGATGATCCAAGGATATTTAGTTTGAAGGCATTGACTTTTTTCTTTTTCTTCATTTTTTTTTTTTTAATACTTAAGGGTATTTGGATTTTTTTTTTTTTTTGGTCACATGAATTAAGTTAGAAAGTAGAAGCAGAATAATAAAGGTTCTAGTCAGCAATATAATTTTTGGATTTGGGGGAGGTTCTAATCAGAAATACAGTTCATGGATTTTGTGGTGATAAAATTTTGTTTTTTTAAAAAAAGTTTTCTATATTAAGTGAGAGAGATGCAGGTGAGCCCACTCTGCAGGCTGCAGATCATGACATGCCAGAAGTTGTTCACTGTGTTTTGATTTAGGTGTGCATATATATCAATATTTCCTTATGGTCACCTTCTCTTCTTCTTTCTCTCCCCTCTCTCTATTTCAAAAGAAAGTTGGGAACTTCTGGATACCCAGAAAATCTTCTATCTCAGTCACCTGTTCAGATCTGTCTGGGTTCTAAACAAAGTGGAAGAAACTGAGAATTTTCTGCCATGTGAGTATTGTTATTGATACGGTTTTAAGCAGCAAGCTCTGCTATTGTAAATCTTTCTTGATGGTTACATTTGAGACCATATATGTAAGGATGAAGAGAGAAAAGAAGCAGGGGAGGCTTTTCAATGTTCCTCAAAAATCAGGACAATTGCCTGGTGATAATTAATGATATGTTCAAGTCAAAATTTTAAGTTGACATCCCAAATGATTTGGATACCAACCCTGTGGAGTATTTACAATTTTTTCTGAGTAGAATCTTTAGTTGTTCCTACGATTTTAAAGCACTACCAGATATAGCATTTAATTGGAATATATATTAGGCAGTTGGAAAAATATTTGGGACTAAATATTAAAATTAAAATTTATTTCTAAGTGAATGTTCATTAAAATAGAAGGATATCTAGGATAAGTGTGAGTATGTGCTTACATAGATGGCTACTAAGTAAAATATAATGAAGAAACAAGTACATCTCCCTTTTTTTTTTTTTTTTCATGGAGGCTCCACGTTCAGGGTAATTGCTTTGTGGATCTTGGCTATCTAAATTTTTTTCTTTGTTTTGAATATCCGTATGGTTTTAAAAAGTTTGTGTCAGTAAACTAATTGAAGTTATGCTTCTCTACAGAGAGATTTAAATTAATGAGTATAGTACTGCTGCTGCTTGTTTCTTTTAGTTTAAAATGTATGACTTGGTGTTTTAAAGGTTACTTGTGCAGAAACTAAAATATTTGCACAACTGACTGAGATAAAACACTTGGAATAAATTTAGTAAGGGGATCAGAAAGTACAAAATATTGACATTTTTCTCCTAATTTTAACAATTGATACGCCCAGCTTTAGTCTCTATGAATTCTCATTACATACTATCCCAGATTATTAAACACTTATTTTTAAAATGAAGTCTATATATTGACTTTTTTTAATCTATCATCTTATTGTGCAATCAAAATCAGAGTTCTTTGGTTTGAAAACAACACTTGGTAAACCTCCAGATAACTTTTAAGAACTTATTTAGCTTTGTGGGTGGTATTTTCATGCAAATAAGAAAGGGGGTTTTATATTTTGTAGACATTTGGGGTCCTATTTTAATGCTTTTTCTACAGAGTGTTAAGTTCTTTAAGGATGTCTCCTTTAAAACTTGGAGGTTAATACTTTTGCACAACAATGTTTTTGAGTAAAACCATGACAGTGCTAAAAAACAACTAAAAAAGAAAAAGAAAATGTATACAAGTTGCAAAAAATAAGAATGAAGTGACAAAGATTAAGAGAAAATGGAAAAGGTAAGTCAAGTAAGAGAAAATTTTCTTGGATCTTCAATAATAATTTGGTACAAATGGAGAAAGATTATCTCAAACTCTACATCTGCAGATTAAGAGGAAAGAAAAATGTGTGCTTTAGATTTAAGTGGATATGCCTGGACTGGTACATCAACATCTCCCAAGATGGCCATGGTCTCAAGGATCTGAGAGGGGACTGGTAAAGGGAGGAGAACTTTGCCTATCCATGCACTACAGCCATATGCTGTCCCAGATCCTTGCTTACATTCTCTTGTCATTGTGATTTGGGCTGCAAGCACTTTCTTATTTAGACCATGAATAACTTGAACTGAACAAATTCTTAAGGAACACTGCAGAGTCATGGAAAGAATACCTGCTTTGTCCATTCATCTATTGATGGGCATCTAGGTTGCTTCCACAGTTTAGCTATTGTAAATTGAGCTGCTATAAACATTGATGTGGTTGTGCCAATATAATAAGCTGATTTTAAGTCCTTTGGGTATAGACTGAGGAGGGGGAAGACTGGGTCAAATGATGATTCCATTCCCAGTTTTCCAAGGAATTGCCATACTGCTTTCCATATTGGTTGCACCAATTTGCAGTCCCACCAGCAATGTATGAGTGTGCCTTTTCCCCCACATCCTCACCAACATTTATTGCTGTCTGTATTCTTGATAACTGCCATTCTGACCAACATGAGATGAAATCTTAGAGTAGTTTTGATTTACATTTCTCTAATTACTAGAGATGTTGAACATTTTTTTCATATATTTGTTTAATATATTTGTTGATTCAATGTATATATGCACAATGGAATATTACTCAGCATTAAAAGAGAATAAAATTATGGCATTTACAGGTAAATGGATGGAGTTGGAGAATATCATGCTAAGTGAAGTAAGCCAATCCCCAAAAACTAAAAGCCGAATGTTCTCTCTGATAAGTAGATGCTTATCCATAATGGGGGGGTGGCATAGAAAAAATGGAGGAACTTTGATGGGGCAAAGGGGAGGGAGGGGGCAGGAGGTAGGAAAGATGGTGGAATGAGCTGGACATCATTACCCTAGGTACATGTATGACTGCACATATGGTGTGATGCTACATTGTGTACAAACATAGAAATGTAAAGTTGTGCTGCAATTGTGTACAATGGATCAAATGCATTCTGCTGTCATATTCATATATNTATATATATATATATATATATATATATATATATAAAATACCTACTTTGGCAACAGAGGAGAACTCTGCCCAACTTTTTACAGATCACAGGACCTTGAACAAGTTAATTATTTCATAAAAGCCTTGGTCCTTTACAATGATATAATTTATTTATTTAATTCAACAAATATTTATTGAGTGTCTATTATATTCCACTCTAGGGCGGGGGTGGGGGGGGGCTAGGATATGTCCCTGATGGATTATAATTGTATGAAAACACTGTAATAAATAAAATAAAGAAAATGTCCTGAGTAGATAGTGATAATGATAAATTTGAGAGACAGAAAAAAAAAATCAGGGAAGAGGTATGGGAAGTACCTAAAGTGGAGTAATTCCACTTTAAATACAAAAGATCCTTGCTGACAGTTTTAAACAAAAGATCTGGGGAAAATAATGGAGCCAGTTGGGCAGATAACTGAGAGAAGGGCAATCAATCTTGGTGACCAGAGGTGGGAGCTCCTCTGTGGTGTTAAGGAAGGGCCAGGGCTCGCTCTGACTGAAGAGAGGTGAGGAAGGGGAAAGCATCAGGTGCCCAGGGTAAGAGTTCAACATCCACATTCCAAGGAGTTCGTGCCCTTGTAATGACTTTGACCTCTGTTCAGAGGCAGGAAGCCCTTGAAAGGATCTGAGCATAGGAAACACTTGACTGGACTCACGTTGAAAGAGAGCTTTCTGGCAGCTGTGTGGGGATGCATTGAAGTAGTATAAGGATAGAAGTAAGAAATTAGCCAGGAAGTATGAGCAGTAACCTTGGCAAGAGATGAGGGTGGCTTGACCATACTTGTAGAGCAGAGATAGTGACAGAGTTCCACTCTGAGTCTGCTGTGAATATGCAAACAGGTTTGGAGACAGAGTGTGTGCAAGAGAGGTATCTAGATTAATGGACATAACCAAAGAATTTAAGAGTTGCTTTCTAAGGCAGGCACCTCAAACCCTATTTTCAGAACAAAACGGTGGAGAGAGCTTGTTAAAATTCAGAGGGCTGGCACCTATGCTCAGATATGTTCATCCAGCATATCTGGGATGAGCTCTTTCGGGAATGTGCATTTACGACAAGCATGCTATTTGATTCTGGCAGGTTTGCACATCCATCCTTCAAAAAACACCCACCTAGAGATTTGTTGACATTTTCACAATTGTAGGCAATCTTAGAAACAATACAACTGGCCAAGAAAAAGTCAATGAAATTCCTGAGGCAAGTATTGCAATTTATTTCTAAGGCAGGGGAAATGGACAGCAGATCCAACTTATTATTTTTTTCTTTTTAGTTTTTTTATTTGTTTTAATTAGTTATACATGACAGTAGAATGCATCTATGCACTTTGATATATCATACATACATGTGATATAATTTCTCATTTTTCTGAATATACATATCTTAGAATTATATTGGCCAGGTAGTCACGTATATACATAAAGTAATAATGTCTGTTTTGTTCTACTCTTCCCTATCTCCACATTCCCTAACCTCCATTCCCTTCACTTCCTTCTACCTAATCTAAGGTAACGATATTCTTCACCAGTGCCTTATTGTGAGTTAGCATCCTCATATTAGAGAAAACATTTGGCCTTTGGTTTTTTGGGATTGGCTTATTTCACTTAGAATAATATTCTCCCACTCTATCTATTTATTGGTAAATGCCAAAATTTTATTCTTCTTTGAAGCTGAGCTGAGTTTAAATGAGACAAGTATTGAGGTAAATGGGGAATGTTTACATTTAACATTTTCTTCTAATGTATATAAGACCCACTATGACTGAGCACACCTGTGAATATACGTTCAATGGTCTTTATATGAGGGTAGAGTGGGCAATATAAAAATTATGGCAGAAGCAAAACTAAGGAGAAGGCACTGACTCTCTCCCAGTTCTTTTACTATTGTTTTGTGTTTAGTTAAAGTTACATCTGTCCAACTGCCAGAGCAAAACAAATGAAATGAAAAGTACCCACCACTAATTATCGAATCTCAACCTGAATTTGAAAATCAAATTGGAGGAGCAGCAAACATCTTTAAGCCTTTTTTATTTGAAACTTGATTATTGTCTTTCTTTTAAAAATGCAAATTACTGATGCCACTTAACCTGAGCTTCTGAAGTTGTTGATTGAAGGCTCTCAAAGAGATCCAAGATTAAGAATATTTCTAGTACAAAATAATATGTCACGCTAAACAATGCCATGTGACAAAGTGTCTGTTGTAGTTTTAATTAAATATCGGAGGTTCATGTTCTCTGTATTCACAAATTTCCCCAAATTGAGCAGTTTTCTTAAAAGCAAGAAGTCTAGCAAGGCAGGGTGCTCGTTAATTTTAAATACAATATTTGTTGTGTGAGGTTCAGGAAGTGAGTTCATTTAGATAAGGTTCAGGTTTAGACTCTCATATTTGGATGTTTTTGAACTCCTTAAATTCATCTCCTTTCTGTAAGTGGGAGTGGAGCATTTGTGGATAAAGCATAGAGATTGTTTCTGCTGATGGTACGCATAGATAAACATCCAGGTTAATAGCCAGGGATACATTTCTGTAAATCATATAAACAATAATGCAAAATGACCATCATTATTTTGTCTTGGAAGAGCTAGAGGATTATAACCAACCTCATTGTTCAGCTAGGAAAATTAAAGGCAGACAATGTCAAATGTAGCTTATACTCACTTAAGAATCATCAAAGATGCGTAAGTAACCAGCAAAAGTTGTACAAATGCAAAAGGACCCGGCTCAGATGCTTGCAGATGACAGACAGTTCAGTGTAGACAAATGAAATGTAATTATGACTTTGATGAGTCTTCATACCACAAGACAACACTTTGTAAGAAATAAAATATGAGGCTTTTTTTCCCTTTTACTGAAAAGATGAGAAAAAAATCTGTGGAGACAAATCGATATGTATCATTAATGAAAGAGAAACACAAAGAAAAAGACAAATTAATGCATTTAACAATTCTTAATGGCTCAATTGTATATTCACTTCACCAATTCTGAACATTTGAGAGAGCACAAAACAAAAGATGACTTTTGAATTGCCAAATCCTAGAAATGAGTAACAGACTTCCGAGGACTAGATAATGTTTGAATGGGAAGGATGCATCCTGAATAATCTCAGGTTTGGCTCTGATAAATCTAATATTAGAAAATAATGATGCTCACCAGATTTCCCAAATGACAGCATTTAGAAATGCGTGATTTACTTTTTTACTTTTTTTCCCCCTGACGTTGTCAACCACAGCAAGATGGCAAATAAGAATGATTAATTCATGTTGAATTCAGTGAATACTCGACAGGCATAGGATCCAAACCAGGAAGATGTCAAGGATTATACTAGAACAGTGGTTCTTGACCTTTAGCCCCTGCACCCACCCAGTAAACCTTTGGAGATATCTAAAGACTTTGTTGATTATCATCCCTGGCTTAGGGTTTTGCTGGCATCTGTGAGCAGAAGCCAGCAATGATGCTGAAGATTCTACAACATCTTGGGCAAAGTTCCCCAGACCCAAGAGTCATCCCACCTCAAGTATCAATAGTGTTGAGGTTGAGAAACCACAGACTACAGCTTTAAAGAAGTTATGAGACCATGTGCATGCAACAAAGTAGGTAGAAAAAGATATTCAGAGTTAAATGGGAACTATCAGAAGGAGTGATTAGCTTCTTGGGGAATGCGGATAAAGTAAGACATTTTACAACTGTCATAATCTTTCAGCTCACCCTAAGTGAAAAAGAATTTTGGTTGATAGAAGTAAATCAAGACAAATATTCAAAGTAGTAAGATGTAAAAGTGAGTTATAATATCAATACTTGGTGAATGACATTCAGGAAGACATGGGACTGTGGAGATGAGACCTATGCTACAGACCCACTTATAAAGTACAAGAGTTTGGTCTCCACCCTTGATCTTTGTACAACTGATAAAGATCAATTAAAGAGGAAATCTCAATAGTCTGATACTGTGGTCAAGACCTGTGACTTATTCTATTGCCAATGTGAAGCCACACAGAAGTTTTAAACCCAGGGATGATATGGTGAATCACAAAATTTTTAAAAGATGACTCTAGTGACAGAGAATAAATGGATTGAAGGGAAAAGAAGTTTGAGCAAAGTTATTGGGGTATTTCCCAAAATAGAATGTCTTTGTGAAAGCTTATTAATGGCCAAGTGAGTTTGGGAAATGCTTAGAAACTAATGAACGTGGTTCTCTACTACAGCACCCTTCAGAATCTTTCATAGCTATTACACCTTGTGATTCTTTATTCGAGCTGTAGTATGTAGCATTTTCCAAGTATTTTAACTCAAGCAAATTTGCTACAGATTATTCAATAGAAATGTTGTTCCAAGAAAACACTAAGAAGAAATGTAAAGTAATATTTAGGAGAAGACGATGACAGTGGATTAATTTAAGAGCTATTGAGATAACTAAATTAACTACACTTCCTGCTGGATTACTGAGCAGAGAATCATAACCTATAGAAAACAAACAGGGATCAAGGTGTTCTTGTGAACCTCAAAATATAAGCCTGAAGGTAGGAAGGGAGAAACTCTAAGAGACCATTAGAAACTCTAAGAGACCATTAGGATGCTATTCATTGGTTAAAACAGATGCCCCAGCCCTTGACCAATTATTGTAGTTGTCTGATATTCTGAGTTGAGAAGGATTCCGAAGCTCTGTCAGGAATCAGTGAGGGATGACATGAGCCCAGCAACATCTTCCATGGAAGGAAGAAAAATAACAATCAGCATTCGTGCCACACATTGTCCCATATAGACAAGAAGCTGGATCAAAGATAGTCTGTATAATGGTTTTAAAAATTCTTATCTCACCACATTTTTTCCCAAAGAAACCTCACTGAGAAATGTAAAAAGACACAATGGATAAAAGCAAAACCCATCTAAATAATGTCTAACCTATAAGCCCCACCCATTCTCTTCTTCCTCCCTGACTTTCCCTGCTGAGGTCACTACTCACTATCACTGCTGGAATTCATTAACAAAGTGAAAAAGACAAGGCTCACAGACACTCAGGAAAGCTAGATATGACGAACATAAGCACTTCTACCTTGTCAGGGGGAAAACTCCTCTCTTCTATTTTTCTACATTTAGTTTCCATTTGTTCTTTATTAATATTCAGTAAAGATTTGTGGAGCTCCCTGAGGAATTAAGATTTATCAACTTTATCAACTAAAGATCAAGAGGAGGGATTTCTGGCTCACAAGTAGATGTTAATGTAAAAGACCAGAGTTTACAGTTAGGGGACTCAACAGATGTTGAGGGTAGATTGGCAGGAATAAATGAAAGCAGAATAATTCCTATAAGAAGTAAGTAACTTTGGTGAGCAGAATCAGCGGTCTTCTCTCCTGGGCAATTATCCTTGCTGAACTAAAGAAGTTTCGCAATTTATTTGATTACTCATTACTTTTCATCTTCGGTTTTTAACTTAATGGTTTGTTCTGTAAACTCATAGTGAAACACAAAGTATAGCAAAAACATACTTGATAATCATGTTTTGTCTTGAAATCAACAAAGAACTATTACAAGAATAACCTGTCGCTTTGACAGGCTTCAGATTGCTAATGAAATTGGCAGGCACTTTCTTTAAAAAAGATTCCCTCTGGAACAAAAGAAAACCTGTAATTTGCAGTTGGATATTAATTGATGGGTTTATCTGATACCCACATGCCATTATTGTCAATGAAGGCAACTTAATATTCTCTTCTCTGGTTTCAACCAAATTCAGAGGGATCACAGTTAAGAGAACTTCCTATTCAACTTTTTATCCCCAGCACCTGGTATAAATGTCCAATGCATATGTAAAAGGCTCTCAGTTAATGTTTGCCAAATTTATTGTTTCTGAGTATCTAAACCATGTACAATAGCAACAGGTATTTTGCTTCCAAGAGACATGAAAAAAAATAGGACAGTGAAAAACTCTAGTCTTCTGTTAGGAGGTCTTGGAGATATCACTGAGGACCTAACATCTAAGCTCAGCAAGCTACAATATCTGGACACATGCAGAATATGCTTTCTGTTTTTGAGCAATGGGGTCAGAGGTTACTAGGAATTAATTCCTGTTTATAGATTGGTAAAATTAGCAGACTTGACAGGGATGGGTTAATTTTTGCTGCATGAAAAATCCTGGCCTACTATAATATAGATTACTAAGCATATGCTAAGTAATCAATCTCTGCATATTCTCCACGTGACATGGGTAGTTACTTCCTGAGGTATGATTTTTTAAAAATGTTTTTTGAAATCATTGATTTTGTGTTTTGAATTACCTAAAATGCATTCTACACACTGTGGCTATGAAATTTTGAAGAGTTACAATCTTGATCATCTACTCTGAAATTGTTTCAGCCAAAGCCATTAGTTTTTACAACTAATTGTAAATATCACCTTTCAGTGGTTTTAATGAACCTAATAAAGAAATATGGAGATTTGCCTGCTGTGTGCAGACATTTAACTAGGAGAAAATTAAATTAAGATCAAGGCATATTAACCTTCATTAATTAGTAAGAGTATGCATAGTTTGTATAACTTAAGACAGTAAAATAATCATATATGTGGGTCTTTGGGAATTTAAAAATGAACATCTGATGTTCTTTACAGTTAGATTTGAGATGTGATGGAATGAATTTTGAATATGGTGAACCAGCCACAGGAGCACATAGGTTTAGCATAGGTAGACACAATCTCCTTCTACACCCAATAGGAATCTAGCATTTCCTTCCTTTATTTTTTTCCTTAAAACTGTGCCCTGTAAAAAGGTACAATCACACATTTGTGGTGAGATTGTAAATCAGTACAACCAATCTGGAAAGCAGTGTGGAGATTTCTGAAAGAACTAGAAATGGAACCACCACATGACCCATCTATCCCACTCCTCAGTATTTATCCAGAAGAACTAAAATCAGCATAGTATAGCAATATAGCTACTACGATATTTATGTTAGTAAAATTCACAATAGCCAAATTATGGAATCAAACCATATGCCTATCAACATGTGGTCTTTATACACAATAGAATTTTACTCAGCCAAAAAGAAAAATGAAATAATGGCATTTGCTAATAAATGGATGGAATTGAAGAAAATCATGCTAAGTGAAATAAGCCAGACCCCAAAAATCAAAGAGTCTAATGTTTTCTCTCATATGGAGAAGTGAGAGCAAAGTAAGGGAAAGAAAGCTGTGGCAGGGGGTTGGATATCATATATAAACAGGGACAATCAGAGGAGTAGAAGAAGGAGAAAGAGAGGAAAGAAGGGAAAGGGGAAGAAATATGGAGTGAATTTAATAAAATCATGTTATCTATATAAATGTACTGAAGATAATTTCACCTTTATGTATAATAGGATAGATAAACAAAAGAGCAAAAGAAAGACCAATGGAGGTGAGAAAAAAAGAGGGGAGCAAAAGGAGGTAGGAATGGGGAATTGAGATCAAATTCCTGCTATATATAATTTTGTCAAAATGAACCCAAATAATTATGATGCTCTAATAAAAGAAAAAACTTGTGCCCAATTTCATTAAAATAAACCATGTCAGCTGGGCATGGCGGTACACACCTGAAATTCCAATAGCTTGGGAGGCTAAGGCAAGAGGATTGCAAGTTCAAAGCCAGCCTCAGCATTTTGTAAGGCCCCAAAGAGCTGAGCAAAACCCCATCTCTGAACCATGTCATTAAAGAAAAAACTCAAGGATATGATCTTAGACATGTGCTCTTATTTCTACATTACAGGCATTATAATTAGGAAGATCTTTCTTTTGAAGTTGATGAAAATCGTCATCATCATCATCATCATCATCATAATGTCTACAATCTGCATTTTGGAAGAGAAAAGCTGTGAATTTGACATTCTGAACACTGGCTTTTTTTCCCTTTGAAAATGTAAACCATGCATAGATGTAAAAATAAGTTTATATATGTAAAAAATTACCCACACACATGTATATAGTGTAAACCACCATAAATAAATATGGACAGGCAAACAGGCTCTAAAGAAACTACTATCCGTGGTACACCTGCACCTTCTTTCCCAGGAAAGCTACATGAAATCTTATCCACATACATCTGGAAATTCTCAGGGCTTGTCATGTTGAAGCTAAGAACTGGGGAGGGCTTCAACCATGCAGCCATTGGTTTTCACCATTTGTATCAGTGTCCTCCGTTTAATTTGAGGGCATTCATACAGTTCCTGGAGGGGTACTTAAGATCTAAAACACACTGAGGAGGCTCAACATACATGAAAAGGGAATATTGCATTAGTGGTGGTTTCCAAGGGCACAGTTTCTGGACATCAAAGATATTGAAACCAAGTTTCCAGAGCATAAGGATTGGTAGAGTTGCAGGTGGTGGGGGATTGTAGGATCTTTGGATTTTGGTTGCTAAAAAATGATAGCTTGAACTTTTTTTTTTTTTTTGCCAAAAATGTAAAAGCTACATCTTCGCCTACTGATGGGACAACTGTGATGGTTCAAGAGGGAAGTAGGCCAAAAAGTGGGGTGGGGGTGTGTGTGCAAGGGGTTTCCTTTACTCATAGTATTTAATATGTCCCAAATGTCTTGTAGAATCCAATTGTTAGGAGTTGCCAAATGTTTTACCACAGTATGGCACAATTTCACTCATTCCATGTTCATCTACAGAACATGAAGGATGGAAGCAAAAATGGATATGGAGAAGATGAGAAAAATATTGTGAGGGTACTAGGAATTCAGGTGATAGCGGTGATATTATCTTGGAGATTGGTAAAATTCCAATCTTAAACACAGATAAATTATAGCTGAAGGTACTCCTAAAAGGAAATAAATGGAATAGAAATATGTGACTTAAAGAGAAAAGACAGATTCTCCACTCATCTTATCTCTTAAGAATGAGATACTGCACCATCTGCTCTCCAAACCGTTATTTCCTTTCACTCTGCATTTCTCCTCAGTCTCCTCCCTGTGTTTCTCTGAGTTTTCAGATTGGCTCTTTTCCTGTGAGTCACATCCTTTCTTTAAATGTTTCCATATTTCCCTCATCTCTCTGAAACTTGTGTATGACTCTTTGTTAAGCATTTCAAAATATCACATGTCACTACGTTTTGATATTTTGCCTGTATCTTACATCTTTTATTTTTAGAATGTAATGTTGTTCAGACACTGTCTTTTCAACCATGATATTTTAAAAAATGATTATTCTTTTTATAGGTGCAAATAATAATTTTTAAAATGGTAAATTGGCTAGCTCACACTTTGATTCTATAATATATAATCTACCTGAGTGTCTCTGTAGGGCCACTTCAAGACATCCTGTGAGTTCTAGTTGCTCTAGTACTGTGTCATTGTCTTTTTCTATAACATTTTACATGGTATATTGACACATGTGCCTTAGGGTTCTCCTTAGTGATTATCTGCCACATATTGGTTAAGCCAGGAAACTGACATCTCTCTCTGTCTTACTTCTAGCCAGTGAACAAATACTTGCACTTTTACCTCCTCAGCACCTTTCTTAAATTTTACTAACTATGCCCACTGGGTTAATTCCATTCAGCTGTTTTGTATAGCAAATGTTTTGCAAATGAAGTTATGTTGAACATAGGGTTATGGTTTGTCTATGAGGTTTCCCTAAGAGCTCCTGTGTGAGACAATGCAAGAACTTTCAGAGATGAAATGATCAAATTATGAGAGGTGTAACCTAATTGGTGGATTAATCCACTGATGTAAATCAACTCTGGTAACTATAGGCAGGTAGCATGTGGCTGGAGGAAGTAGGTCACTGGGAGTGTGTTTTCTGCTGTGTCCTGAGCTGCTTTCTTCTGCCACACCCTTGTGCCATATTGTAGTGCCTTACTCAGGCCCAGAGCTATGGAGTAGGTCAATCAGAATCTCTGATACCATGAGCCAAAGTGAACTTTTCTTCCTCTGAGTTGTCTTTGCCAGGTCTTTTGGTCACGATGACACAAAAACAGACTAAAACGCACCCATGCTCATTTGTTATCATATCGTCTGTGGCAGAGTTGTGTACCAAATGCACAAATTAGATCTTATTAAAATCCTACTTCAGAAAGGGACTCTCCTTTTCTGTCAGCACAGTGCTCCCATTTTTAAAGTCAAAGTGCAGATCCTATTGCTACCTCTACCTCTTCTCTTTTGCCCTTCCTATACAATCAATATTTTAGGCAGTATGAAAAGCATCAAGTATCTTAATATTTAATGCCACACCAGAAAAATCTTCTGCGCCCCCAAAAACCTGTATTAGATGTATATTCTGTGTTCTTCCATGGAAACTTATGTTTCCCTTAACCTAAGCACCTGCTGGGATTGCTCTGCAGTGTCATCTACTTGCTTGAATCCTCTGCAATCAATAATGTACTCTAGAGCTAGTTTTAACTGCTACCACATTTATCAGCACCAAATTCAGCACTTGGCATGTAGTAGGGCTTCAGAAATATTTAATGATGTGGGTAAAAAAATGTAGAAACTGTTCACATGCTAAGGAAGAAGAGGAAAAAATCTGTCATATCAAGATATGAAGTTTAATATGGAAAAGTATAAAGAGAACAACAAAATTAGAAGCAGATAAGACCCAAGGATGGTGAAAGGAATATACATTTTTATTGGTACATTAGCTAAATTTGAGTAAAAAATACAGCTATTGGAAATAATGATGTAATAACTAGACATATGATATGCAAGAACCAAGAAACAATTGCATAGATGCATTTAACACTATTTAGTCCATTATCATAAGCATGTTGACACTTTCACTTTTGTGTTATCTTGTTAATGATTCTCATGTACTTACTGCTATTATTTAGATATGCATTTTGATTAATTTTTTGTGTTTTTAATAATTACTTACATTGAGTCTTACTATTTGGAAAATGTGAAAATATCAATTATTATAAAAAATGGTCAACATTGTATTAACTACTGAACTTGCTTTATTAGACCAATCTCTACCACCAGAATCTTGAGTTTACCTGGAGTATAAGTGAATGGAAGGGATCAAAGACAAGAAATGCAGACAGGAAATTAATGTTTTCATTTATTATTATTCAATATCTGGACTTCCCAAAATAACATGGAAATTCAGGCTTACTTTATTCTTCAAGAAAATCATAAATTAATAGCGCCAAAAATTGTATTTGTATGTTCTGTACAAATTTCATCCACACAATTACTTAAGTGGTTTTGTTAGTATTAATTCTGTGGGGATCATTGCTATTATAGCTTAAAAAGCAAAGCAAAACAAAACAAAGCTATATTCCAACTGATAGATACATATTTCTTTCACCATTACCAGGAAGGAAAATGTTAGTCAAGTATTACTAAAAAACATAAAACATTTACAAATGAGAGAATCTTTGAGGCTTTCAAAGGTGAGTGCAAGCAAAATAGAAGGATCAACCATGTTCAGATGAATACTAGTGAAGTCAGATGTATTCTGATCCATAGTGTCAAATGCCAAAGTTGACTTGTTCTCTTAATTCTGTCAAAGTTGCCCATTCCTATAAAGAAGGCTTAGCCAAAGAATGTTTGAATCAGTTAGAAAAACCACTTTCCTTTTAGTCTTACCCAGCATATCCACAGGAAGGTTTGCCAGCATTCTCTTCCTAGTTATAACCTTACAGCATTTGTTTCCGAAGGCAAATAAATGTGGAATATTGTGTGATTCACATGAACAACTTGCCTTACCCTGAGAAAGGAAAGGCCCCCTACTGTTCTTAATGGTTATGTGAGGGGACAAACCGTGTCTGAACTGTTTGAATGCATATCCCCTTACTTCTGCCTAGTGGGATCCACAGTCACCCACTAGGCAGGGTTAGCTAATGACTGAAATGAAATCCAGTCATTTAAGGAAATCTCAAAGGCTTCCTGGGGTTAGGCTGGAAAGATGTCACTAGGAGAAGGCCTGCACTTGATGCCTTTGCAGTGTTTATGGAACCTATAGCACAATGGAGCGTGATTAATGAGGCTCTTCAAACTCTGACTTAGGCTAGGTCTTCGTCCTTGTCATGTCTACAGATCAGCCTTTATCACCCCCATGTCAGCATAAATGTAAACCAGAACCTAGTGTTTCCTAGAGGGGTTGCCCTAGCCTTCATCCTCAAGTAAACTAAGGGGTCAAAGAGGACATGTTCTCATTTTTAAATGACAGTGAAACCTTTGCTTCATGAAATGCTTTTCCCTTAAACACTTTTACATTTACCATTTTATCCTGTAGTTACAAAGTGATATAAAGCAAGTTTGCAAGAAATTATTGTCACCTTGTGATAGATGAGACATCTGGGCCATAAGGTCATTAAGTAAGTTTCCTAAATACTTACCTGGTTGGGAACATATTCCATACTGAAACCCCATCTAATTCTAATTGAAATAGATGGTGACACCCTCTTGTACCTGAACACATCCTATAAGGCATTAGTGAAAGAATCCAGCCAATTGGCAGATTTTCTCAAAATCGTCAACTCTAGTTTCTACTCTTTCTCTGAAGTCTGGGAATAATGTGAAAAGTGAAATTAAAAGGTGAATTGTACTCATAGTAAAATACTTTTCCTTGTTTCAATCTAAGAAGTAGATCTCAAAAACTTCAGAATTGTGCTTTTCTGCCCATTCCAAACTCAGGCCTTGTTAAATGTGTTCACCCTCATCTCTCTTCTATCCAGGATACTGTGAATGGGTGATAGATCCATCGGACAGTCACAGGTCTAACTCCTTTATTCTATCCACAGTTTTCTGAAACCTGAAAAACAGTCTTGGCTGTAAAAGGACCATTAAAAAGCCTACAAACTCGATTTTACTGCATCTTGTGGGCAACTTCCGTTTGAGAAATATGAACACAGGATACCAACCAGGGCCTGCTTTTAGCTAAGAGCAACTACATCATTTGTCCTGAGCCTCTTCTTATGAGGACTATAAATCTGTGCCTTGGATCGTTTTATATTATTGAAGGTAGATGTAAATTATTCTTCCTGGATATTTTCATCAGCATCACTGAACAAAGCATGACAATGACAGTTATCCAAATGTAAGAGAGATGACATGCCCCAATTCAATTTTCTTCCTTTTTTCTTTTTCTGTTGTGGTAAAAAATTTCAGGTCATCCTCCTGGTAAAATGACATGTTTACCTGCTCCAGGCCTTGCAATGGAAACCCAGAGAAACACCAATGGTGTTTTTGCTTATTTATTTTCTAGTTGCTTATAGCTCTGGAGCTGTCGTCATTTGAGTTAAAGAAAAACCCTTGATCTGAGCTCCTTGATGGATGAGATGTTGTCTTTATTTTTGCCTCCTTTGTCAATTGATACTACATTTGAAATACTTCTTAACCCATCTTATTTTTCCCCTTTTGCTAGAAAAAAAAGAAAAATTTGACATTCTCACAAATTGATATGTATATTGTTCTAACTGGAAAGTAAAAAAGAAGATACCTGGTTATTGAACATCTGAAGCAAAAACACGGTACTCTTGATATGTAAAATAATTCACAATTCTATTATCAACAATATATTTTTATTAATAAACAACCAAACAACTCAAACAATCTGACTTTGAGCCATAGTATATGATTATTCGATGGGTTGTAAAAATAGGAGACATTTTTGGCTCAGTTGTCTGGTGAGTAGAGAATGTAATGCAAAACCAAAACAAGATTTGTTTTCTCTTGTGGATTCAAAACCTTTTTAAAATGTTGCTTAAAAAAAAAAGAAAGTGACTTTTTACTTATTTTACCTCTAAATTTTACAGATCAAATAACTGCATTTAATCAAATTAAACTTTACCTGCTGTTTAGAAGAACCAGAAAAACACAGGAGGAATTGTTTAGAGTTTCATATTAGTTTGCTTTTCCTAATAATAAACTCCATATCCCTTATTTACTCCTCCTAAGATAATTCAAATATTATTTATTGTGATAGACGGGAACTACTAAGGATTTTAGAAAGAGTAGGTATTCATTGATACATGTATCTTCCTTCTTCACTTTTTGAAAAATAATTCTATTTAGACATATTTTGTGTGTCATATAATTTACTCTTTTAGAGTGTTTGGTTTAATGGGTTTTTTTTTTTTTTTTGTTTTTTGCTTGGTTTTACTAAATTATGCGTCCATCACTGTGAATCACTTTTGGAATATTTTTATCCTGGCATTATGATCCTTCATACACATTTTCTGGTAATTCACATCCCTCTTTCCCTCCATTTCCTCTCACCTAGCAACTAGTAATATGCTCTCTGCCATCAGAGTTTTATCTTTTCTGCATATTTATGCAAATTGAATCACATAATTTAATTTGGTCTCTTGTGTACAGCTTCATGAATGTTGTTACATGTGTCTATAATTTGTTCCTTTTTATTGCCAAATGTTTTTTTTATTATGTGGATATTTTACCTAATATTCACCAGTTGATAGACATTTAGGTTGTTGCCAGTTTTTGAGTATCACAAATGATGCCACTAAGAACACCTGTGTGAAAGTGTTTGCATGGATAGGTTTTCATTTCTCTTAGTTTGATCTTTCAGAGTGGAACTGCTCAACCAAATAGTAAGTTTATGTTCAAATTTTGAAGACACTATTGTTCAAACTGTTCTCCAAAGTGGCTTTGCTATTGTACATTTTCATCCATAATGTACAAGCTTCCAATTTCTCTACTTTTTGACAACACTTGTTACTCTTCTTTTTTTTAATTTTAATTTTAATTTGTTATGTATGACAACAGGATGCATTACGATTCATATTTCACATAAGAACCCAATTTTTCATATCTCTGGTTGTACACAGAAGTAGTACTCTCTGTCTTTTTGATTACAGTCACTCTAGTGGGTATGATGTGGCATCTCATTGTGGTCTTGGTTTGTATTTCCCTGATGATACTGAGAACTCCTTCAGTCTTAGAGGGCTCAGTTCCATAATTTTGAAAGCAATCTGTATAAGATGGACATATTAGGAAGATGTGGTATTTTAGGGAAATCTGACTTTTATTTCAGAGATAATTAGAAAAAAAATTAGAGTATCTTTGGTTTTATCAATAATAATAACAACAACTATTCCTTTCCATGGGATAATAACATTTATATCAAGAGAATGGACCGAACTCTACAGTCTTCTCAAGATCTATCACCTTTACTTGCTGCCTCACTGTCTCTGTGATTATGCAGCTTGTTACCGTGTCATGGTGAATGGTGGTGGGAAGCTCTTAGATACTATAATTCATGTAGGGATGCTCTAAGGGACTTAGACTCTGCAAATGAAATTGTTTTACTGTCCACTGCTTGATTTTCTACCAAATCTGACCTATACTCCTTATTTTTGTGCCTCTTACATCTTATAAAAAACTAATCTTAACACTATACCATTTATAAAAAGCACTGCAGGATAAGGAAAGATGTATCCCACTGTATAAAATGAAAATGGAGCCTTAGAAGGAAAAATAAATAAATAATTTAAAAACAGAACAATCCTGTCCATTTTTATAGTTTGATGTTGGGTTTGGGATCAACTAGACATCTCTGAAACCCACCAGAAGTAAGAAGGATTTTCTGAAATCAAGCTCACAAAGATTTCTTCAATAAGGAGAGCCCCCAGGGCTTAGCTAACCTACAAAATAGCCTAGAGATCCACATTTTCTCTTCAGTGCCCAGGAAGGAGAATTTGATTCCTTCCCCTGTACCATGGATAAAGAACAAACCTCAAATACTATTAAACTCACATATACTCATACTAAATTATTTCCTGTTCTGTTTACAAAATATTTTATTCATGGAAATTTTTAAAGTTAATAAACAGAGACAGAAGAGACTATCTATCTATCTATCTATCTATCTATCTATCTATCTATCTATCTACCCTGAACAAGGGTCTTGGTTTTACTTTTCTCATTTTTTAGGGAGACTGAGGTTCAGGGGCATTAAGTGATTTCCTAACAAAGTGATGGAGACTTGAAGTAAGATCTTCCAAGTGCAAGTTCAGAGTTCTTTGTAATGCACAAATCTCAAGGGAAGGTAGTTGTTCTCCAAATAAGTCAGTCTTTTCTTCCAGGGCATGCAAGTTATTTCTGAAGCATGTCGATATACAGGGGAGAAAAATATTTATCAATTTTAATGCAGAATCTTATATATACATTCAATTAAATGTTTTTTCAGATTAAAATATCCTCATCAGAGTTATAGTTTAATACAGAAAATTCAGTAACATTTTCTACAAGAGCAGCACAGAGCATTGAATAAGTCCCTGGATAGATCGTTCATCTTTTTTAATACTTTTTTTTTTAAGGAGTTTCCTCAGTTTTCCCACCCACTACACTTGGAGAATGTTTGCATTAAGTTTTCTTTTTTTTTTTTTTCCAAGCTTCCCTTCTGAACAGAGAGCAACTGCTTAACAAATGGCAGGTTTATGTAAGAGGAAATCTCCATGGTTTAACGTGCTTTTGTTTCCTGTCAGTATGTACCTTCTGTTTTTGTTCATGCATAATCATCTTGTAACCTGCACAGAAAGGGAAAGAAACTGAGGCTTGGGGAAATGAAGCAATTGCTTACATATTGATTTTCCAATTCTTGGCCTAAAGAATTTTTCGTGAGACAGGAGACCCCAATAGCTGGGGCTGCGTATGCAGAAGACCAGATATAAAAATAATACCTCCCAGTCCCCTGTAAAATCAGTACATTGTCAAAAGAACCTCATCATCACTTGAATGAGGCCTTTTTCTAGAGAGAACCTGTTTCATGTCACTATAGTCCTTTTGAACATAACAAAATTATTGTATTTCCATAGCGAGCACACAATTATTTGTGTCTTCATTAAACTGAGAGTTTTGACAGGGTAGCGACTGAATCCATTCATCAAATTTCTGCTACTTGTTTTGGATTTTCTGCAAATGTGGTTGGGTGAACGGATGAACCATAAACTCTAGCCTGGCATTTCCAAATCAGAATGGTATGAATTCCAAAGTCCCGGATTCAGATGATTCAGGTCACGCTCACAAAAGGATGGCATAGATTAGGAGTACTTTCTACTCTTTAAAGAGAGGAAAAGTTGGGTTAGGGCAGTAGCTCAGTGATAGAGTACTTGCCTAGCATGTGTGAGGTATTGGGTTTGATCCTCAGTACCACATAAAAAAGAGAAGAAAAGCTAATTCTCTAAACTGTATTAGCCAAGGATTTCCTTTCAATGGTCCTCATCTTAGAAGAAAGAATACATTCCTCTCTACCTGCCAGAGAAGCTTGTTTGTGAAATCAATGATCATACTTTAAGCTTCTACCAGATGAAAAGTGTTGTACTGGACACTAGAAAAATACAAAAAGTGAAATAAACTCAATTATTTAAGAAGACACTAAGATCTAGCTAAGAGATGAACATGTGGAGAGCAAATACCACTTTAAGAGAAAACAGAATCAGCAGTATATTGGTGGAAAATATGAAAGGTAGAGAGGGATGGGAGGGGATGGATGTCGCTTGTGCACATGAAAGTTGAAATTTTGAACCAACCAAAGCTATGGCAATGGGTTAGGGAAAAAAGCAGCTATTTCTAAAAGCATCAACAGGATTTGGACAATGACTGGGTTTGAAAATTGTAAAACAGATCAGTTGAAAATGGTTTCAACATAAGTAACCAGAGGAGACAGTTCAGTGATTTCCTTAGAATTTACTAAATTCTACATAGGAATTTTTTTTTCTGAGAGATTTTTGCAGAGAATTTCATATCTGGAATGTTTACAAGTCATGTAGGTGCTGATTTTGCTAGTTAGAAATCCTAAATTCATGAGAGTGGACTGAATTTAGTGATTCATTTCCAGAGAATCTGAAGAATTGTGTGGCCAGGGTAGATGGTCTCACAGCACAAAAACCTGGTGCAGAATGCCTTCAAGAGTGTTGATATCACCTGTGACACAAGACTGCGTGTGATGAGTAGGACCCTGCCCCTACTGTTCTCCCACCAAGGCCCATGACTAGACACTATTCATGAGAGAACGACAAACCCAAGCTGAGAGATGTTCTGTGAAAGTACCTGAGCATAACTTCTCAAAATTCTCGGGGTCATAAAAGACATGTGAAGATGTAGGAACTATCTCAGAGCACAGGAGATGTGATGACTAAAGGGAATATGGAGTCCTTAATGGGATTCTGAACAGGAAAAGGATATCAAAGGAAAAATGGTGAAAAATAGAGCTTAGTAGCAATGCACTAATGTTGGTTTCTTAGATTGATGTAATTTTCCTATGTTTTGAAGAGAGGGAATAAGTGATACAATAATAATGTTAACAATAGCTCATGACATTTTTTTTTTCTTTTTTGGTACCAGGGATTGAACCTGAGGGAACTCAACCATGGAGCCATATCCTCAGCCCTTTTTATATTTTATTTAGAGACAGGGTCTTGCTGAATTGCTTAGGATCTTGCCAAATTGCTGAGCCTGGCCTTGAACTCGGGATCCTCCTGCCTCAGCCTTCAGAGCCACTTGGGACTACAGGCGTGTGCCACTATGCCCTGCAGCACATGACATTTCTAAAGCATTTTCACCTGTGCTGGCTCACTCTGAGACAATGTTATGAGGTTGATAGGACAGGGATAGTCAATGTTCATTTTGTAAATGAAGAAGCAGAGGCTCAGAACTGGACACACCCAAGATCAAAACTGTCACTGCCTGGAGTTTCAACCACGGTTTTAGGAGACAGATACTGTGTTATTTTTACTTTTGTCAAGTATTAAGAAGACAGGTCATTGAAGATGTGTGTGTATATATAGGGAATCACACAAGAAACACTTGGGGGAAGGTAAAGACTTTGAGATGGCAATAAGATTTCTACTGAAACGAAATCTCTATTAAGGACTGAATTCTTCAGGATAAGTAATGAGATATCCTTCTGTTTTTTTTTTTTTAATCTCCCAGATTGTCATTTGTTTCTCTTCTGTCTCCCTATCTTTATGTATCAGTGATATTTTATCAATAAAATAACATAATTATCACAGTTTTTGAGTTGGCAAAATTATTACACTTTGGATCCCCTGAATCACATTCCCTATTATTTCGCTTCTTCTGGTCACATTGCCATGTATTGTTAAAACTGACTCAGGTCAGATGAATAACAATTTTTTACAATGGTTCTCTTCAGAAATTTGATGTGATCTTTTTTACTACTTATTTTTCTTTGTCCTGATTATCACGTCTGCACCAATAGCCTCTTGTAGGGAGAACACAGTCATAACATTGTTTGCTTATGATTTAGAAACAGCAGTAATTGCAAATACAATATCTGTACTTCTACAACCATCCCCTGCCCCCCTTCTCCAGTTCATTCATTTTTCAGCAGCAAAAGTGAGAAAGTAAAAGCTGTAAATAGTTCCATCTTGCTTTCAAACAAAAATGTGTTTTTAAAGGGGAAATCATTATACGGCCCTCACAGATCAACATTTCAAAGAAGGACATCATGCAGGCTCTTATATACACTTACATAGGAAAATGGATGTTTAAAAGCAGGCAGATGTGTGTATGTCCTAAAACGCGGACTTTCTAGTTGATTCTGGAGCCCAAGGAGCTATCCCTATGCTTTGCTGCCACCTTGGCTAACTGGAAGGATTTACAACGGAATTCTCCACTGTAAGGGCTGGAAGCGGCTCGCACTGCCTCACCGGGCTGGCAGAGCTCAGAGAGGCATTTGAAGTGGTTATTACTATTCCCCCTGGCTTGGGTATGTTGCAGAGAGAAATTGGAACATCTATCCAGTGGAAAAGCACTCTTTCACTTTTGAAATAACTCAGTTTCAGCATGATCCACGATTACTCTCTGAAGACTTTTTAAAAGGCATCTTCCTTAGTCCAGAACGGAAACTCAAAAGGAGGTGATGTCCAAATGCGGATCTGAGGTTGCGCTCCCTGAGGTCCTGGCTCATTTGGGTGTGACGGTGACCGGAGCAGCGCTGTGCCCAACATTTTTTTCTTGTCTGTTCGCATTCTGTCTTCAAGAGAAGACTGGCCTCCAACTCCGCTGAATTTCTTGAGCTGAGAACACTTAGTCAAAGCTGTTTATTGAATGCAAGGCAGAGGTATATTCTCTGTTTCACCTCTTCCAAAGCAGCTGGGAAAATATTGCGCTCAAAATCTTGGCGCTTAACACTGACCTGCTCTTTCAGTGCTGGTACCTTGATATTTTTTTTTTTTTTTTGCATCGTCATTCTTGTTTTTATTTCCCCTATTTGTTTCTTTCTAAGGCTAACTTCTGTCTCTGTCTATTTCTTCCTTTCTCCCCCTTTCTCTTTCTCTCTAATCTCCTTCCTCCCTTCATTCCCATATCCCCATTAACAAATCAAACTCCTTCATCTCGTCCTCACAATCTTCTGGTGTCTTAATCCTCGTTATTTGAGTATGTCTTCATTATTGAGTATTTGTATTTGTCTTACTCCGGCTCTAGATGGGTGGGAGGCAGCATTCCTTGAGGGTTCATTTAAATTTGGTCTGAGTGTCTCGCACACGCAATACAGTTAGGAGCTAGAGTTAGAATCAGCGACGAGTTCCAAATCTTCAAAGCTCAGCTAGTGAAGGAAATAATACGAGGGGCGGGGAACAGAAGTAGAGGAACAAAACCCAACTTTGCTGGCAACTTCCATAAATCCGGTAACTGGAGGCAAAAAATAGATTCCGAGGGCTGGGTCTGGTCCAGATGAAATGCTAGGGCTCCTTCTCATCCCTGAGTCTGGCGCTGGAAGCCCGTCACTGGCGTCTTGCCACGCGAGTGCCCCTAGACAGCAACACACCCACTGGAAACGCACGTGAACAAAGCTCTCGCCCTGGGAGCCGCCGCCTGCGGTTTCCTAGTCCATTCCAGCTTCTCCCGGGAGTGCAGGGCGCACACAGGGTTAAGTTAGTCCCCTCCCTGGTAGGAGGCAGAGCTGGGGGAGGGGAAAAGAAGCATACTGTCTCAGGCTGGGTATCTTGTAGTTAGTTGTACGTTCAAAACCTGTCGCCTTCACTTGTGAGTTTGGCATCATCCATTGTCATCGCGGAGGAACTAGCGCTCGGAGATAACAACCGTGCTCGCAACCTTCGCGCGGAGGCGCTGAGCTTCCCCCGCTGGGGGTGCGCTTCTGGTCCTTCCACCCGGGAGTTTAGCGGCGGGGAGGTGGCACCTCCTCGCCCGCGACAGTGTCCACCGAGCCCCAGGACCAGGGTGGCAGTTCTCAACAATGGGCAGAAGGGACCTCGGCGGCGACCCCTAAAACAATACCATGCCCCGGGAGCCCCGCTGCTGCCGCGCCAGCTTCTTCCCTTTCCACCTCCCCGACCCTGTCGGATTCGGATGAGCCCACTGGGAGGAGACTCGGCCGCCAGGTAAAGAGACTGCGGTGCCAGGTGAAGTTTTTAATAGCCGCCCTAGCAGCCGCGAAGCGGGCATCACGCTCTTTGGGGGAAGATATATTTATTTTTTAACTGGGGAGGGAGTCACCCTGATGGGATATTCTAGACTTTTTCCTTTACCAGGAGAGAAATTAGGCTCCCGACTTTAGGGACGTCTATCTGCAGGTCCAATCCACCTTCTTTAAGGAGTTTTGTAATGGCTCAGGGTCAAAAAGCAAAAATGATTGCCTGCTGGATGTATAGGTCTTAAATGAGGATTTCCAGACGCTTAAGCCTGCTGGAGTACAGCCTCCCATTTCGTCAGAAAGAATCTCTTAACTTCCACGATTAACAACCTCCTTTTCCATCTACTTTTAATGCTACCAGCGTTATTATCAAGTGGTTATATCTAAAGCCACCAGCCCGCTCCATTCCCTCAATCCAAGATCGTTTAGCCGCTAAGACGCAGCGGGTACTAATTGGTTTTCTTTTCATTTGGGGAGAGGGGATGCTTTTCCCCAAACCGTGTCTATCCCGAGCCCTTTTGGTTCTCTGGGGCTGGCGGTCACTCAGCTGGGGCCACTGCGCCTTCCTGAAGCGAAGGAAAGGGTGGCGAAGACGCGAGGCACAAGAATAGCTGAACTGTGATCGCGTTCTGGCGCCGCTGGCGTTGGACGCAGAGATGGGGCGGGTAACGCCCCCAGGCGCTGAATGCAGGGACAAGAAGACCGATAGAGTGGCTGAAGCAAGGCCTAGCAAGCTGCCACCGGGTCGCTGCTAGAGCCCCAACCTCCTGGAAAGATCCTTCCGCCGCGCTGACCAGTCCAGTGCTCTTCCCAGCTCTTTCAGAGTCGGCATGGTCACTTCTCTTTCTTTGATAATTAGGCCCAAGATCAAGGTGCCGAGTTGAGACCCAGGCACTAAAGAGGATAAGGGAGCCCTCTGGGGAACAGGGTGACTGGAGCGGGTTGAATCCACACTTGACTCCTGGAAAACTCCTGGAGCATGTGAAACAGTTGCCGGTGGAGACTGAAGCCACCACTGCTGTGGTCTCTGGCGCTTTGCTCCAGGAACCTCCCAGCAAGATGGCACTTACTGTTTCTCTGTGATTAGCTCCACCATCCTCTTCCCTTCCTTCCCTGGATAATTATTAGTTACACTCTGGGAGTTTGGGTAGAGGACGGGCTATGCATATCTAAGTTCAAGCGTTTTCTAGTCACCTTTGCATGATACAACAGAACAGCGACAGGCGCTCAAGCATTCGAGTAGTGTGTATGAGTGTGTGTGCACGTGTGAGCGCGTGTGTCAACGTGTGCCTGGGTGGGTCCATGCGTGGCTTAGGAAACAAATCTGGCGTTTCTCCAAGTCGTCTTAACCTTACTTACGCTTTCAAACACATAAAGGCAGTAGACACAACAGGGATGCGAAGGAAATAAAAACAATCGGAGAAGGGGTGCCAAGTGACTCAGGCTTTGAACTGAAGACAGGGAGTGCGGTCTCGCCTGGGCGCGTCCGGAAATCATCTCCAGCCGGTTACAGGCACCGCCCCCGTCTTACTCCATAGCCCACGGAGCTAAGAGGATCCCTAGAGTGTTGGTCCGGGGTTAAACTTGCGGATTGCATCTCCCTTGGCCTCACTGACAGCGCGTCTAGGCGCAGCCCAGCGCTTGGCGCGGGCTCGTTCTCCCTCTTCTGTTCAGATTCAGCCTCTCTCCGGACTTGTTAAAACATGACAGCAACTTACTGGAGGCAGGAAGAGCAGCAATCAAACGAAGAGCAAACCAGATCCCGTCCCCCGTTCCGCACCTCGCAAAGAAAAAGACATACCCCTCGGTTTTCTCAGATTATTCTTTACTTACTCTTTGCAAAGAGATTGAGAATTGGAAATGCTGTTTATATACAAATTAGGTTTCTTTTGCTGTCCAGTCTGTCTCCACAGTCTTCAAGGCTGAATTTTGGCTGTCCACTGAAATCTGTGGGGAAATTGACCCACCCCCACCCCACCAGCTGCAGCCAGGGTAATACGAGAAAGTAGAGGTGTTTAAAATGGTCATATCAAACTCTAGTTTATTCCCCAATTAAAGTTTAAAAAGGTCCGGAATGAAGGAACCTGTAATGGGGTGGAGATGGGGGTGGGGCAAATCATCAAGGTTGCCTGCCTTTGAAATAACGCCATTTTGGTTCAGAGGCTTGCTATATTTTTACCCTCAAATCTCAGGTTTCGATCCTTTCTCGGAATCAAAGTAATAGATCCTCTCTCCTGGAAGTACAGCATTAGGCGACTTGGGGGAAATCGCTTTTCAGGGTTCGGACGTTGGAAGTATTTCTAAAAACTGTGGGTAGGGAGGGCATGTGCATCGTAGAAAATCCAGAGGCAGCGTGCAGGGTCAAGGTGGTATCCGCGGGGTTAGCCCCAATGCTCTGGAACTCTCTCCAGGAAGGAGAGGGTTAAAATTCGAGTCAGACTTTGCCTCTTGGAAAGCTTTGGGTAGCAGCCGCTCCTCCCCAGCATTCTTTAAACCAGAAAAGTGGGAGGGACTCCGCGAGGGAGGAAGAGAAAGGGAGGGAGAGAAAGAGGGCTCTAGGAGGGGAGAGCGCGCCAGAGCGCGAGGGACCCAAGGAGAGGAGGAGCGCGGGAGCCGCGGAGGCGATCCCGCGAATTCATTACTGTAAACATCTCCCGGGGGTGTCAGCAGGGGTGGGGGTGGAGGCCTCAGCGCCTACATTAGCCAGACCGCCTCAGATTGAGGCAGCAGTTTGGTCAGAGCAGCCTCCACATCCGCGCTGGGCGGGCGCAGCACTTGGAGCGAGCCCCGCTCCCGCCCCCGCGCAGATCCGCACGCAGTTCGGCTGGGTCCGCACACACG
>NW_025999900.1:51432100-51544234 GCF_001458135.2 Marmota marmota marmota
CCGGAGGACTAAGCAAAAGTTTGGATCTTGGGGAGGGCGCAGCGCTGAGCGGGATTACCACCAGGGTTGGAAGGAGACCTCGAGAACCTTCGCAGGTAAAGCACTTCCCCAGCCTTCTCTTTCTGTACCCCTCTGCTTTCTCTCAGACCCTTTCCTAGCGCTCGCCAGGTTTGGGTCAAAGTGAGAGGGAGATGAAGTTCAAGATTCCGGGGATGGGTACCTAGCGCTAGGATCTTATATGTGCCCGATGGGCAGCTGTGCCCGGCGCAAATGCCCCTGGGAGTGAATGATAACCCTCAGCCCCAGATGGTGCCTCATCTTGTATGGCTCTTTGGAAATCTGGAAAGTGAATCCAGGGGCTTTTAGTATTCCTCAATCCAGGGAAATGATTGATGTATTTCACTTACCCCCGCCCGCTCAAACCTCTCACCCCTATTTAGCATCTTTAAAAAAAAGAAAGAAAGAAAGAAATTCAAGCCCACTCAGATTTGCCTGCTTGGTTTTGCTTGCTCAGAACAACAAATATGGGGAGGTGTGTGCAAATTGACTGCAAAGAGGCAAAATTCTTTCCCTTTTGACATCCCTGGAGTCCTCCCCTCTTCCATTCACCTTCTGGCTTCATATAATAGGAACTTTAGAACTCACATTTTCATTGAGGGGGCTAAGATGAAACGGGTTAGTTTTTGGAAATGTGAATTTTCAGTAAGTGTGTGTGTGTGTGTGTGTGTGTGTGTGTCTGTCTGTCTCTCTGTCTTAGAGGGAGAGGGTTCCTGGTTGCAGAGGGGCCAGTTTCCCCCCCTCCCCTCTTAATGGCCTGATGCACGATGGTGCCAGGGAATTGAGTGGCCGCGTGGGTGCACTGAGGCTGTGGGCCCAAGAGAAGGTAGTCATGTCTCTGAAACAGTGGCTGGCCTTACTTAAAATGAGAAAATAGCTGCCATTCATTCTCAGAGCCAAAAGATTCCAGCTCCAACTTCTCAATGCCTACTTCAAACCCCCCATAGAGTTTTGAGTTGGAAAGCACCTCAACGTTTGCTGCTGCTATCGTCTTTATTATTATGATCATTATTAATTCACCTGGAAACTCATCATGCTTTCTCCTTTGAATGGAAAACAGTCTCTAAGGGCTTTTGATTAATTTTAATGGAGGGAATCTCATGTAAAGCTTACTGTAAGCTAATCAAGTAAGTGCAAGGCACAAATCCGTGTAAATGCAGGAGTGCAAGGTGCTGATTAGATTTCTTTACTTGCTGCATTTGCTATGCAAAGCCTCTTCTAAATGGGAGCTATTGCTCCCCATTCAGCTGGGAGGCTCTTTAATCACACAGGGTTTCAGGGAGCTTTGGAGCATGTCCACTGCTTACAGGCTTATTGCTAAATTTATTATGTCTAACTTCCCCCAGCCAAAAGCTAATATGAAGGCTAGCTCCCATATAATGACTTAGATTGTCTATAGACTTAACTGGTATGACCTTATTAAATCTCTAGTGAAAGGATCCCCCAAACATTTGAGGTAAATAGAATGCAGGTTGGCATCTGTCCAGGGATATATTTAGTTGTTGTATGGATGTAAAAATTTAGGTCAGTGTCTGAAATGTTAGAACTGGATTATTATTATTATTTCAATCTCTAAGCAACATGTGCCAGATAGGGATAATCGGCAGGTTACCATATTGCAAGAGAATCAATGTTTGGATGATAAATATACATGCCAAGAAAAGTTGCTTTTTCCCACAAAATGTTATTACTCCAGAAAACACAATCTCTCTTCCAGCTCTCCTGGAAAATCTGTAACAAGATAGGGTTAAACTATCTAATTTTTTAATAATCACAGATGACAGTGCAGTGCCATACTATCTCATTGAGTTGCAAATATCTGTGACTGGAGGAGGTTGGAAGATGGGATTTTAAACATGATTCCATGTCTCTGCCAGTAGGTATATGAAATTGTAAAAAGAATTGGACTAGGTAGGTATACTGTAACAGAACCCATTACAAACCTAGCATGGAAAGAATGCTAGTTTAAAAAAAAATTGCTGTGTCCTAACACTTTGATAGTTTCATTGCATTTTTAGAAATTCCAGGTGATGCTTTTAACAAAAGAAAGTAGATTCCCAAATTACAACATGCTGGGATAGATACCCTGGGGTCCCCAGGTTTTTCCTATATACCAGGCTTCTTGATGTGTTCTTATCCTAGTGAGACTTTAACCGGCTGGATCTAATTTGAACCCTCTCTGATGCCCTATTACATTTATATTCTGGCTTGCTGGAGAGTTTGATTTAGTATTTATACGTGTCTCCCTAAATCAACTTTATATTTTCCCAGTTTGAACCTGGGGTTTCAGGAAAGGCTCAAGTATGTCTGATTCTTGAAGCCTTATTCTGTAGAGACTCAGTGTGAGCATCTAATCTAGTTTGACTTTTCAGCTCCTTACTTTATCAGGAAGAATTGCTGCTTCTGCCATCAGCAGCTTCTGAAGTTAAAAAACTGCCAGGGTGCCAAGCGGCTTTAGGTTTTGCTCTCTGTTTAGAAGATTCAAGAAAGGTCAAGGTGATGAAATATTATTTGAATTCAGGTCACACCTTTCTGGATAATCGTCTTTTGGTATCTTTTCTTTATTTTTAATTTAAGTTCATTTTTCACTAGATTGCTTTAATAACTATGTGGTTTCTGCCACAGTGATTCAAATCCAGTCCATTAGTGACCTCTATCTGCGAGAAGTGAATACTCATTGTTTTTCTTCTCATCAGTCTGCAGATGTGGGGGGAAACCCACCCGTTTCCTAGTTCTTTCTGAATGTTTCAGTTTTTCTAATGTGATTTTTCTAATGTGGAGTTCAGTATGGCTAATGATATTGAGTAGCAGCAATACAAATATGATGGACTAATACGGAGTCCACTAAATGGTTATTCCATAGAGCACTGACAATATGATCAACATAAATAAAACCCCAGTGCTATCCATTGCCAGTAAGAGGATTGCACGGCCGGGTAGACTGTTGTTTTGGGACTCACAATGCTGCTGCATATAAGTGAAATTTTATTGTCCCTAAGTGCTTACATAACAAGGGAAACTTGAGACCAGCCCAGAACATATATGTGGTAACTAGATTTCATAGTAGCCGTATGTATGTCTTTAAATTCAGTCTGCTTCTGCTGTGAACTTGTGGTACAGATCAAGGACAAAGTAGAGTGTGAGAAGAGTATTTATAAACAGATGGTCCTTTTAGGGAGACTTTTAAAAATCGGATTCCAAATCCTGCTTTGTCTTTGGAGGGTTTTCCGATCGAATTTTCAATTCTAGTTGATTATTCTAAATGCTAACTGAAGACAAAGTTTACTGAATTTCTAGGGTGGGCGGATACCATTATCTGACATTTTCCAGATGGTTTTTGATGTAGTGGTATTTGGGGATATGGAATTTTTAGGAGGTTTTCTTTCTTTTCCCTTGGGCAGGTTTTTACGCAAAAGACATTTTTAAAGACCAATTATTGTTATTATTGAAGTTAAGCAACCGTTCTAGTACCTCCGCCAACTTTCTTGCCTTTCCTGCCTGCCACAGTTCTTTGCTTTTGTGAAATTATATTTTTCTTCCAAGACTATATTGTTGGAGAGAGGAGTAGGAGTGTCAGTGTGTTGTCACTCCTTTCAGTAATAAGCTACCTCTAATTAAGTATCTGTTTATAGTAACATGAGCACGCACATTGCACACTCACGCGCACATCGCACACTCACGCGCACATCGCACACTCACGCGCACATCGCACACTCACACACATGCATGCACTCACACACATATGCATGTGCGCGCGCGCGCACACACACACACACACACACCAAAAGCCATTATCAGACAAAAATTCTCTTCAAATTTTTAAGTATGTTCCTTTTTTAAGGGCTATGACACAAATATTGTAATAAAAATATCCTGTGTTCTGATGAATACAGAGACTTATTTCAGTCGGGTGAAACAGTAAAACACTGTATTAGCAAAATAATCAGTGGTATTTTGAGTACATGGTCAAAATCTGTTAGAAACTTTATTTCCCCCCTCCTCCCTTGGTGAATTTCTCATCCACTGGTCTTTTTGGTTTTCTTTGATTCCTTCTACTGTGGCTCTTTGAAGTGATTGAAAATTAAACAGTAGCTACTTTTTAGGGAAATTCATCATGCTATGTTCAGGATTCCAGAGGAGTTAATGATGCAGAAAAAGTCCTGTAAAGCATCTTTCTAAAAGAAGTCCTTCTCTTGCAGGCTTCCCACTTACTGGCCTCCCGTACCATTTGCAGTGAATTGGAACTTCATTATTTATTTATTTTTCAAATACCGCCTCTAACTTAATTTAATGTGGGATGTGTTTCTGCAAAAGTGTATAGTGCCATGTGTCCCGATTCACCTGAACAAAGCAGTGTCATTGTTACCGATCTGCAGTAAGGGAAGGTCAAAGAAAAAATCCTGATATAATTTGGGAAGTCAAAAGGCCACATTCATGATTCTCAAACACTGCTCACTTATTCTGCTAATGCCTAGGAAGGCCATACTTTTTCTGGCAGCTTAATGGTTAAAGATCTCAGCCCTCTTTTGAGGCATTCACAAAATAAATCCGTGGAGCTGCTAACCATTAGGTGTTCATTAGAACTGAATTTTTTTTTAACATTTTTTATTTTTTCCCTTACTTTCCTCAGGTTGCTTTTAAGGGAATAGGCAAGAAACTTGGAAAAAGGTCTTCTGTTCTCCTCAGTCCACAGCTCATATTGTTGTATTTCGGTTCCCTTTATTAGAGCTTTCAAGATACAGATAAAAGAATCTTCCATATGAACCTTTTAAGAACCTGAGGGCTTTGGGATTTAAACCCACTGAAAAATATCAGGTCCCAAAGTTCATAGATGCTATTAGGCCTCAGAACACTGAAACTACCTTTAATGGGGAGTACAAGAGCAGCAGTTCCTAAAATCAGTTCATGAATAGACTGTCCATTGAAGTCACCAGAGGTCATGTGGCTGGATGGAAAACACTGAACACATATCAGTCCTGAAATAGGTTCACATGTTGGTGTCACTCTCAGCCCCAGCTGCCTAGGAGTGTCACTTTCATGAGACTCCAGTGTCAAAACAGTGTCTGTGCTAGTTTTCTCTCTTACTTTGCTCCCACAGTTGGACTCAAATAATTAGACAGAAATAATGCAGGGAATTGTGATTCTTAACCACAATATGGGATAAAGAGAAGATGAGTTGTGATTCCTATCATATATATTAGATAAAGGGGAGGTGAGAGATGAAGGCAAATAGTTTGGATAAGTATGGGCCACAGAGGTTCCAGGGAACTCTTTTTAAGACAAATTTAAAAATGCTTTCATATACTCTTTATAACCCAGTGCTTATGTTTTCCACTTCTCAGACAAGCAATTTCACTCATATCTTCCATCTGACTCTGTGAGTTGGTACAAGAAAGCCCTAACTGCCTGACTTCCAACTGGGTTGCTAGAGCCACAAAGAAGCTAAGGGCTAAATGACTGCACAGACTTTGATGACTAACACTTATTTTACTTTTTTATTACAAAGATATGGAGTTCTCAAGATACAGTTTTACAGTTTAGAAGTTTCATTCTTTTTTTTTTTTTTTTGGTACGGAAGATTGAACCCAGGAGTGATTAACCACTCACTGAGCCACATCCCCAGCCCTTTTTATTTTATTTTATTATTATTATTATTATTTTTGAGACAAGGTCTTGCTCAGTTGCTTAGGGCCTCATAAATTGCTGAGCCTGACTTTGAATTTGCGATCCTCCTGCCTCAGCCTTCCAAGCCTCTGGAAAGAAGCTTCATTCTTTATATACTTACCCCAAAGAATCAGAGTTGGGTACTTTTATTAAAATAGTAGAAAATATTGCAATCATAGAAATGTTTAGATTTAAAAATAGTAGCATTTAACTCTTTCTCAAACATTATATTTTACATTAGAATACAGGTTTGCCTCTTCTGAATAATTTTATAATGCAGGTATTTGACCTTTTTTTTTAATTGGTTGTTCAAAACATTACAATGCTCTTGACATATCATATTTCTTACATTTGATTCAAGTGGGTTATGAACTACCATTTTTACCACGTATACAGGTTGCAGATTCACATTGGTGAGGAGGGAAAAACAGGAAATTGTTTTAGAGGAAAGAAAAGAAAATCTGCATTTTCATGTCAGCACAGCCTTCCTTTATTTGCCTTCCTTTATTTGACCTTGTATGAATTGCTTAATCTCCAGGAGACTTAATTTCCCCTTTGCAGAGTTCAACAGAGTTGTTGAGGGTCAAATAAGATTAATGTGTGTGAAAATGCCTCAGTAACAATGCAAACTCTTATTCTCAAAAGCAGGCCTCATTCAGGTTGATGGTGTTTATCATTGCGTGATTGTCTTGTGCTGAAACAGGCTCAGCTTTATCTAATTAGGATTATAACCTCGACCCAGTACTTGCCCTTCAGGAGCTTTTGTTCTTGTGAGTGGGGTTTCCCTCAATTTGTAACTTGTCTGGTGGCCCTTGGCATCATTTTTTTCCCCCTATTGATTTAATGCTGGGTACTCTCCTTCTGTGAGTTTGCTCTATTTTGTAGCAGGCATCCTTTCCAAGGATAAAGGGTAATTAGGGTGAGTTGAGTTCAAGGGCCAAACTTTCCTTCTTGAAGCTTTGGCTTGTTGATGGAAACCAAATTCGTCAAGCATGGATTTCATGGAGGATCTTATTTTGGATCAAACCATTAACATTCCCTGACTGAAGCTTATTTTTCTTTTTGACCAAGTTTGAACCTTAGCCATTCAAGTTACCTTTTGTAAAAGCAATGTCATTAGTAGAAACTATGATGATTAAAAAAAAATTATCTTGCAAAATAAACCAGACTAGTACCAAAAGACCACCACTTTGGCAATTTCTTTCATTTCATTTAGCAGTAAATGGAAAGATAAGATTTATTATAATTCCAACATATATGCCAAAGCTAGGCCGTATTTTGATGTTGTTACTGTCACTAAATCCTGGTAGGCCAATTCTTTACAGTTTATTTCGGTGTATTTTGTTCACTTGTATTTTTACAATTGTCAGATCTGAGACATTTTTAATTTTGAGTGTTCCAAATGTAGTCTTGCTTAATGTTGTTAATTTGCTTATATTGAAGTGTTTCTAAATGTTAGTTTTTAATTATTTTATTGTTGTTTTGTTGAAGGCTTCAGAAACACATGCACTTATAAAATGTGAATTTATAAAATATATGTTCATGATTAGATCATGATTCTTGGTCAGAATGCATGTTTACTCAGTGATTTGAAATATAAATCTGTAATTAACAGTGTTCGCTACCATTTCTGATTTGCTATTTGCCAAAGTTCTGAAGCTTGCTTTTCTTTTTCAAGTTAACTAATTTTTTTTGTAATACGTTGTAAAGTACATGGCCCTAGAAATACATTTTAACATGAAAAATTACAGAGTTTGGTCAAATTAATCTAAGTTCCTTTTGTTCCAGCAGTGTGGAATGCTATGATAATATTTTTTAAAAGACAGTGTTTTCTATTACTTTGAAGAGTTCTACCCAATGAAATGAGAAGAATCTGTAGGCAACTGTTTGGGGAATTAGTATGTGTATCTTTGAAATGCACAAATCCAAGAATTCAGTACTATGAGGAAGGACTGCTGTTTTACCCCAAACCTAGGTGCTGCTAATTTAGCCCATATCTCCTTGCTTGTCATAAAATAATGAAATAATCCAAATTTTAATTGAAGATTTTTCCTCCAAATAGGCTGTAGGCAATGTAAATGGAGAAAAACATGAAGTTATATCAGAAATGATACTTTTGTGTGAGGAGCCTGGTCAGAGATGTCCTTCTTGTAGAATCAGGAGCCATATACCACATGGTGAAGAGAGCTTCGGCTTTCATTCAAGAGACCATGTGTGGCACTTAGCATGCACCAGGCAGGGACTCCAGTCATGGATGACCTTGACTAGACAGGAGAGTCTGCACATAGTCAGCAGGAGGCTGCTGAGCAGTGAGGGGGGAGACACAAAACCTAATTCCGTGGCAGTTTCATACATGATTGAAGACAGTGAAGTCAACCCTGATAGTGTGCCAGGATTTCATAGGATTAGTGCAAAGAACTCTGCCTTTGAAGAGGGATCCTCCAGGTTCCAGTGCTAGCTGGAAGTCTAGTTCATTTTATAAACAGGACCCCCAATTTAAATGTCTCTTAGTCTTTGCCATTTCAAATAGAAAGTGGGCAGGGCTGGGGCTGTAGCTCAGCAGTAGAGCGCAGGCTTGGCATGCATGAGGTAGGGGAGGATGGAAACAAGGTTCCTCTCAGGAGGGGATTCGGAAAGGGGGGTCAGCAAGGTTCTGCCTAACTTGGACTTTTTTGTTCCCTAAAAGCACAATTGTTGTTAATTAAGAGGTTTGTCCCCATGCACTATAACTCGAAGAAATGTACCTAATGCTGATGACCAGTGCCTGCAGCCTGCAAGGAGTCCTACGTCTAGACTGGGACTCAGAGCATAGTGAGCTGTGGTTATGACGTCTCTGCCAAAGTACAGAGATGTTTATCAAAGTGAATTTTAAACACCTTGCCTCACACAATTCACTTGGCAGAGTCATGAGGATATTTTATTATAGATTAATGCATAAATTATTGTTACACTTACTTAACACTTATTCTGTCCTTACAGAATGATTGTACCTTGCTTGGGTAATGATAGACGATAGAGTTGGAATGATGCGATTGGGTATTCCATCAGCCCAGTGTGGAAGTATTTTCTTGCAGAAGGTAATTTTCAATTAATTTCAGTAAAGGAGCATCTTACTATGTCTGCAGCAAACACTTCTGAACAAGTACAGTACTAGATGCACTGGTCAAATGCACAATTTTAATTTATCCTTATAATTTCATGTATGCATTAGTTTAATTTCTGCACTCTAATCAATAATTGAAATTAATTTATTTTTTATTTTTTTACATTGTGAATCTGTAAATTTTTTGATTTAGAAATGTTATTTATTACGAGGTTAGGCATGCCCCAGACCTCCAAGTTGGCAAATACAGTAGCTTTTCCTGTTAAGATCGCATGATATATAATGTAATATAAATACATATAATTAATCAAATTGGAACAGCAAGAAGCAGGCACTTGAGTATACTTTATAAGCTGTTAACATCTTAGTAAGTAGCTTCTGAACCAACATTCAACTCAACATAAAACAATAAGACCTTGTTTTGCTACTTTAGAAAATGTAAGAGAGATTAAAATTCCTTGGGAAATGTTTTTTTTTTTTTTAAAAAAAAACATTTCTTTTACCCAAATAGGTAAGGAACAAGTCCAGTAGTGCTGACAGCAATGGAATTTAAAACTCCATTCTAATAACCTCAGTCTCCAAGGAATGCCAGGCAGACATCCGTTCAAGTCTTGAGTTGTAGCTGAGGATTTGACAAAGGTTGAGTCCTTACCAAGCTAAGCCTTGTGCTAGGTATTTGGGATACTCTTGTAAAAACCCTTATCCCTGCTTATCAAGAATTCTGATGGGTCAGACTGCAATCCCCCTTCTACAGAGTTCATTCATTTATGTGAATTAACAGGAAGAGATGGTTAAAAATACAGGTTCCAGGTCCCTAACTGGAGATGTTGACTTACTAAGGCTTTAGTGGAGCCCAGGAATGTGGATTCTTGAAAGTTCTGAGATCGGGAATCACTGACCTGTATAATTTTTAGAATATTTCTCTGAACTAGAGATTCAGTGATTTTATAATCTTCTAGTTGAAAGTCACTTATGAATTTCTCAGAGTAAATTGTGGGTATATTTTGCCACTTAGGAAATATTGCTCAATTTAACTCTACTCTTCTAGAAAAGAACCTACAAAGGAGCCAGCTCTCAGGGCTGCTTCACTCTTGGCAACCACAGTCTCCAGTTTGGTCTCCCCACTATTGGGAACCCCCTTAACTATCATAATGTTTTTGCATTCCCAATTTCCTTAAAAGAACAAAAAAAATGCAAATTACATAATGTTCTTCAGTCACCTGCATCTTGGATGCCCTGTCCTTATGGATAAAGTTATCCAGATGTGTATCCTGTCATGTGAGATCTTTGACTGTCTCCATCTCAAACTAGCACTCAGACATTGTTTCCAAACTCCTGTTCCCTATAGTGTACCCACATCCCAAAGATGGTAAGGCATGACTCTCTTAATTCTTAGCCTTTCCCATGCCTTTTATTCTTTCCATAGAACATAAACTCCTTTTGGCAAAATCTTTTTCTTTTAAGTCCCACATGGATACCACCACCTTCCTTCCCAGTCAGAAGGAACCACTCCTCTTCTGGGCTTCTACAGCATTCTCTGTAAACCTTGGTTGGTTTCCTGTTCATGTTGTCCTCTAATGTATCTGTTTACATGTCTGTTTCTCCCACTAGACTCCATGAACTTTGACTTATTCATTCTGTCTCTCTGGTGCTAACAGATGTGCCCATTGCACCACGGTCTGCATAAATGTAATTGAATGAATAAATGTGTAATCGCACCAGCCCAGCTATGAAGACAAGATGTTCATAGTCTAGGGAGAGGGACTGCTTCCTCAGAAGTGCTTTTGCATCAATACAGATGGGCTGCCCAAGAGGAAGAAATGTAGTTACTACCTTTCTCCTTTACTCTATATATTTTAGTTCAGAAATGCTGCTGGTTAACCCAATCCAAACCATGCATGAGATAATTCACATGCCACACTGGATAGATTTGTGTAAAGAAGAGATAATTTTGCTTCATGTTCTATCTTTCTTGGCACCAAGTAAAACTGTCAGTTAAGTAGATGGTCACACAGATGTATTTTTTTCCCCCTTCTGCAGACTTTAAAATTTAAATTTTAAATATTTAATCATAGCTTTAATTTTATGAATCTGCCGTAGCAAAATTGAAGAGAGCAGAGCAAAAACTTGTGAAAATTGGTGCATTTGCTTTTTCTGTTGTGCTCTTTGTTTTTATTTCATTTATTTTACTTAGGCATATTCTTTTCCTGATGGAGATCTCTGAGGAGCCAGGATCCTCCAAGGAAGAGAAAAGAAGACTAGAAATCCCAACTCCTTAATCGCTCTGTCTCCACAGGGAAGGATGCATTAGTCTCCATGAGGGCAAATTGAAGGGCACAAGAAGGTTATGGTACATTCTAAATTTATGTAGTTTAATATGATTTAACCATTAATCATGATGGTTACAGAAGTTGGGCTTTAGGTCCTTCATGAGGACCAAAAGTCAATTCTAACAACTTGGCTACTCTCATGGTGAATTATCAATTATTGGCCAGAGATGGCTCCTGTGTAGGTGATACGTAGGTGGTGAGCACCACTTAAACACATCTCAGTCCCCCTCTTTTTTTTTTTTCAGCAAAAATTTCAGTGTGTAAATGTATAGAAGAAGGTAGAGTGTATTTTGATATGCCTTTCCTTGGCTGTCCATACGTTGTCATCACTCTCTACTATAGCAGGAAAGACAGGGACTAACACCTGAGATGGTGTTTAAGAAACCACTTATCTTTCAACACTGGGGCTCACACCACCCCAGATTTTTAATGCTGATGTGTGACACTGTTTAGAAACAATGTGCTCTTCTGTCTTGAATGACACCAAGTATTAGCAAAGCTACATTCTCATCCAGAGAATCAATAAGGATAATAACAAAGATAATGGTTAACAATAATGGTATTGATTGTATACAGGTTTTTTTTTAGAGTGCTGCTTATGCAGTTCATTTACATTATCACATTTAAATCTTCATAAAACCCCTGTGAGGTGGGTTCTGTTGTTAAATACCCGGAATAGTCCCATTCTACACACAGGGAAGCTGAACTAGATTGCCTGGGGTTGCTTATTTTATTTTGTAGTTCTTATTAATTATTTTTACTTGATGAATGAGCCCCACATAGTTTGTAACATCAACTGTCATTTGTCTTTGAGTTAAAAATGGAATCCAGAAGGGATGGCTCACTGTTCAGTTATTATGAGTGGAAAGCTACTCAATGGTGTCCATCTTCCGTATTTGACTTTTCTAGTAGATAACTATCTAAGGTACCATCATGAAGCCTTTGCCATTTTGGAGTGAACGAATATTCTCGAGTCTCTTTAATGTCTTTCTGTAAAGTAGAAATAGTGAAAAGAACCCCTAAATTGAAAATAAAGCACATTTTCAACAGAAATGAGAGTCTGTGGGTAAAGCATAGTGATCAAGGACTACATTTATAATAGAGGCAGTTCACCATTATTTTCCTTCACCCTTTTCCCAGCAACACTAATACATAGTTAAATGGATTGATTTGAGATTCGCCCCTTTTTCCCTGTGGAGGTGATAATGGACAGCGAAATGACCAGAGGGCAGATAATAGCAGAAAGTATGTAGCCTCTGAGGGAGTCTGGGAATAATGGAGAATTGGCAGTGTTATAAATAGCCTGATTCACTGCTTCAATATCTATGTAATTGCTTAGGCGGTAGACTTCTATTGGGTGAAAAAATGACCCAGGCATGGACTGGGAAAGGCTTGTTCCACATTGATGGTTTGAAAATAAGCATGGCATGAACCTTTTTGCCTTATTGAAGTAGATTTTTTGTTTTTGGTTGGGGGAGTACTAGAGATTGAACCCAGGGACATTCCACCACATCCAGCACTTTTTATTTTTCATTGTGAGACAGGGTCTCCCTAAGTTGCTTTGAACTTGTGATCCTCCAGCCTCAGACTGCTGAGTCTCTGGGATTAGAGACGTGTACCACCAAGCCCAACTTGAAGTGGGTTTTTGACCATCCCTTGGTTTTTGACTTTCTACCAACAAACTCATCTTTGCACCTACAAAAGTTGTTTTTCTTTTTAACTTCAGTATTGCAGTTAAAACCCTCCACTTATTTGCCCATGGTATTTATGTATAAAAATTAATAATACTGCCAAAATTAAATGATCCATTCCTTAACTTCTTCATTTCCCGAGGTGGCATGTAGTTTCTGTCACTTCTAGGTTCCTTTGTTACCACATCCCCATTATCTGTCATGAAGTGATTGTGGTCCATTTCTGACCTGGTTCAGTCTGGATTCATTTAAGGAGTCCATGGGTTTAGTGTAGGGTTGTTTGTGATGGCAGTGAGTTCCCAGGTGCAGGAGCAGTTTAGAGAGGGGGTCCATATCCAGCTCTACCACCCCATGGAAACACCAGCTCTGTTGGGATTGATGGGAAATTCTGTGATGTTTCTGTCTACTGGCATGTACTGCATAGAATCAAAACATTTGCTAGACTTTGTAGCTGGAAAATGATCAGACAATATGAGAGAAACCTGACATGCCAGTGTTGCTCCTGCTTGAACTAATGGCTAGGTTTGTCTCGACCACATGCATCTGCAAAAGGTAAGTCTGGGCTGTGGTGTCTCTCTTCTCTCCCCAATTTCTAGTGCTGAACTCACTTGGATTTTCTGGACCTCAGTGTCAGAGTGTTTTAGATTGAACTATTCATTCTCGATGAAGTTGCCCTCAAGCTCAACTCACATTTCTTACAGAACAAGACAGGCTGCTCCAACCACCGCTTCAAGTTGTCTTTCTCACTCCCTCTCATTCTTCTTCATTTGTCCCATTCATGCATTTTGAAGAATTTCTGTCTTTCTTGCCTTTTCACATTTGTCCCACTGTGGCCATTGTATTGAAACCTAGTGGATCCCTTTCGTCTCTCCACCTCTGACCTGTACACTGGTTACCTGAGTCTTTCCTTTTCCTGTGTTAGCATCACTCTCCATTCCTCATGTGGTCAAGTCTAAACGTCTAAGCCTGACACGCAAGTTCTTTCTGAAGCTTTCTCTACTCTTTCCAAAGAAAGCTTTATCTACTCTTTTCTCTTCTGAACTAGATTTAGGGTGTGTGCTTACCTTTATGTTTATAGTAGGCTCAGTGTGGGTCTACATTTCCCCCGAATGCTTTGCTTTTGCTAGGTGGCTGAGCTCATTTAGAGCAAAGGCCTTGCTGAAATGAACTCACATGACTGAACCTAACCTGCCTCAGTGAAACCTCCAGTACAGTACAAGGCATGTCCCTCCTTGTGTAGACTTGTTCCTCTCAAGCTTTAAATGTTGAACAAATTAATATTCACAAAGTTTGCACAAATAACCCCCATATATATGATTTTCCAGATGATCTAATAGAAGAAGTTTCCTTTGTTCTCTCCATGGAATACTCTCTGAAAGCAGCGCGGTCTCTTGCTTTGAAAACAGGAAGGTAGAACATTCCAACAGCATCATGAGCCCTCTGTTTATATTTGTAAGACCTGTACTCTTTCCAGGCCTCTAGGCAAAAGCAAATAGAAATAATCAGAGGCATTAGAACTTGATTATGTTGAATTGGATTCTTATAACCAAGCCTTGATAGCCAAAATTAGTGGTGTGGTAGTTTATTCTGAAAGAGATGTTTGTGATATTGCAAAACCATAGACTGCAGCTTGCTGGAATCTTTGAAGACATCTGGATGTTTGGACAAATGCAATAATCACATGCTTTTAATTATCTCCATAATAAAAAGGGAGCTCAGTATGAAGACATGGGGCTGGGGTGTAGGACAGGGAGTTTGGATTTAGACTGGATTTGAATCCTGGTTCTGCCTCAAGAGCTTAGCATGACTTTAGCATGTTGCTTCATTTTAGGGGTCTACTTCTTCCATTTTTGTGGAGAGAAAAAAATACACGATGATTATGACATGTAGGTTATGTGACATCTGGCACACATCTAGAGTACTGGTATGCATACCTGTGTACCATAGCCTTCGCCATTCAACTTGAAACAACATGAGGGCTGGGCCTTGTGAACAGCTCTTGATAAGGTGGTTTTGTAAGATTGTTAACATTTTCCCCAAAGGATGTGTCTCCAGGGCCACAGTATATCCTGCCTAATTAATCCATAACAATACTAATTTCTGGGTCTCAGAGGAAGCAGTCACCTTGGAAAGAGTCACCACTCTGTCTCACTGAAGACACTCACTGTTGAAGGACTCTTAATATCACTTCTCTTTCTGGGAAAGAGGAATCTTGTCATGAGTCTCTTCACCTCAAATACTGTGGAGATCAGGGATTATTGGGAAGGAATTACCCAAACAAAGTGCTCTTCAGAACAACCACCTGTACAGGAAGCTGGTTTCTCAGCAGAAGAAAAGAGTGTTTTTTTCTACTAGGTTTCAGGTTGTCACTCTAAGTGAGAAAATAGCAACATTCATGATATATTCTGCGGGGACAATGCTGTGAGTGTTTTTCCACTGGGTGGAATTCTCAAGTAGGAGCTTCTAAGAATGAACATTTACTCTTAGAGAACTCTAGGGAACGTCTATTAGGAAACAGGTACGGGAACCAGTGCAAAAAGGGAAGCCAAGAAGGCAAGATGAGTAACTCGTTCTCTCCAGCTCCCAGTGGGGAAATGTGATGTGATGTGGGGCACATTTCTCCTCATTTAGCATGAAGGATCAATGTAATTATAATAAGCCAATGAATATGTTTTCCTTTTCTCATAATATTAATGTCACTTAAAGTTCTATTTTTCCATGTTCAAGCTCTGTAGTCATTCAGAATTCTATATTTTTAGACTTCTTTTCTGTTGCTTGGTGTTTTTAGACTTTACCTAGATTTCAGTTTAAAGGTTTATCCTCAATCTGGAAGTTAAATGTTAGAAGATAAAGAAGGATCTATAGAACATACTTTTTAAAAACAAAACAAAAAAAAATCAAAAAAGGTATTAGAGCTAATACTTGATTGTGCATATATATGTGTGCATATATATGTGTATATATTAATTTTTTTTTGGAAGGATTGATCTAGTTTGATGTACTTTCGAAATCTGGAAGGGGTTTCCACGAAACATTTCAGCATTTCTTACATCACCAATCTTTAAAATAACAAGAATGATTATCTGATGGTTTAGTTGTAATTTGGCCTTCTCATGACAAGTATTCAAAACAGGCTGGCTGCCTCTGCCCATCTTGTTCCTTGATTCAATACTGCTAAATCATTAATGGGATTTCTATGAAAATATATAGCCAATAGATTTCTGAAACAATCAGTATTCAGATAATTCTCCCTAAAGTAATTCTTCTCCTTAAGATAATTTTAAGATAATTGCAGATAATGAAATCTAGGGATGAATTTCCAGTTTTGTTTAACTAGCAGTTTGGATTGGATTCTGATTCACCTTTTTATCAGAACTTCTAATACAAATATGATGGGATCTAATCTTCATATCCAATCTTCATATCCTGTTTACTTCTCTCTTTGAAATTAGGAGAACCTCGCTGGTGGTGGAGTGGCAGTTGGTATTGGTGAAAGGTGGTAAACGAGGCTGCTTTGCCGTTATTGAAGTAATAAAAGAAAAAAGATTGTCTGGAAAGATTAGGAAACTAGCTGGGGGCCTGGAGGGGGGAACTTGGAAAAACCCAGCCATGGTAATGTTAGAAATAACCTTTTAGCTGGGCATGGTGGCATACATCTGTAATCCCAGTGGCTTGGGAGGTTGAGTCAGGAGAACCGAAAGTTCAAAGCCAACCTCAGCAATTTAGTGAGGCCCTAAGCAATTTAGCAAAACCCTGTCTCAAAACTCAAAATAAAAAAGTAAACAGGGCTGGGGAAGGGGCTCAGTGGCTAAGCATTCCTGGGTTCATTCTGCAGTACCAAAAAAAAGAAAGAAAAAAATCTGTTAGCATTTTCTTTCTGTATACATAAGCTTGTATTTCTCAATAAAGGGTATTTATTGATAATTCATTTTTTAAAAAATGAACATTTTTTTCACATTACTCTATCATTTAACTCTTGAAAGCCCAAGTAATAACAACAGCTGCTCCAGTGTCACCTTCATTTCTCCTGTATAATAGGAGGGGCCAGGAGGAGTAAGACCTGTGGCCATGGCCCTTGGCAAATCTAAACACAACTCTTGGTAGATGGACTTTCTAGCACACACCCATGTTAGAATTTAGTGGGCCAGATGTGAATTCCAGCTCTACTCCTATCTGACTCTGAAAACTTGAGCAAATTATGTGTTTTATGTACTCTCCTGTAAAATGAAGATTTTTATACATTATAGAGACCCCATAAAGGTTAGATGAAATAAGATCTGCCAAGTATTCCGAACAGTAGGATCTTATATATAGTACCAACAACAATATATTATTTGGCTAATTAACACTGTATCCTAAGTTCTTTAATAAATGAATGGATGAATGAACACATGTATGGATGGATGCATGGATTTAATCAATATGCATGGGGATTCTGCTCTGAAATACTGTGAAGATACATTTTATTTAAGGTTGTAATGGACCCCGGTGAGATAACTAAAGACTTAATTCAACCATTACCAGTGAGAAAACCTAGCCACACAGTGAGAAACTTAGAGGTAGAAACTGGTTTTCATAACTCTTTGTTTTCATAACTCATATTTCTTTTATTTCTTAAATTTCATTTTGCTTATCTCATTTTACTTTCTTGTCTACTGCAGTAGGTAGGGCGTATGTCATTAACCTCTTTGCTGAAGGTAACCTATTTCCTTCCTGTGTTTTTTAGCTGTGTACCAAATAGGCATCGTATCAGCCTTGTGGCCAGGAATTGAATTGCTCAAACAATGTGATTCTGAGAAAGTCAACAATATGGTGGGCAGGAGTGCTGAATTATATTTTTTTTTTGTGCTGCCTCTAAGAAATCTTTGACACTGTTAAATTATTTAACTGTGGATCTCAGTTTCTTCAAGGCAGGCAGTTCCAGTATCTCCCTGAGTCTCAGAATCTAGGGAGCTGAAATTACTGTTGAGGGGCTTGACCCTGGATTTGGTCTGCTCAGGTCTGCAGCTGATTTTACTGATTCAGGGCTGTGTGGGTTTGACAAATAATTGACATAAGCCTCAATTTTCTCATCTGTACAGTGAGCATAGCCATGATAAACCACTTTAAAGACTTGCCCTGAGGATTAAATGATGTAAACCACAAGAAGCCTTAACGGAGTGCCGGTTCACTGCTTGACAGTGACAGTTTCTCCAACATGGCTTGTTCAGAAAAAAGTGAGAGTATCACTGATTTTCTCAGAAAGCTATTGACATTGACATGGTCCTATATTATTATCCAAGAGCCTAAATCATACTCATCAAGGCTCCCCAAAGTACAGGCCGTCATGGCTGATCTTGGATTGTCCCAAAGTCCTTCTCAAAGACAAAAATAGTCCCTTTAGGAACTCAGCAGTTTGAGGATGATAACATTGATGATTCTGTGTAGCATGGGGTTTTCAGGTGCATTCAGGTAAGACACAAGAGGCCTTTGGGTTTATGGCAGGATTTGAAAGGCTGATTATGGCACCTTTTATGTGAGGGAGATATTCTTGAAATCCTCCTGAGACACCTAAGCTGCTGTAACTAATGAGTCTTGTTCCTCATCTATCTGAAGCTTCTGCCACTGTATTAAGGCTCTGAAAAATTTACCAGCCTGACATCCAGGGTCTAGTTTTAGAAGACTGCAGGAAGAATGGTATTGTTTAATGCAGTGTCCAACATAGGGCTCCTGCATTGAATTTTAACAATAGGAATTATGTGAATTAAAGATGTTCAGGCAAAACAGATACAGTGAATAAGGCTGGGAATAATAGTGGACAACTTTTAAATGCCTGGCCCCCCTTCCCTGATTATTCACATACCCTCCCTTTTTCAGGAGGGCTATACCACGAATATTATATAAGGTCATTTACTCTCGTTGAAACCCTTGAGGATGATGGATGTCACATTCTGACTTTTATTTGCAGATCCTATCAACAATGGGGACTATAGTCAGGATTCAACAAATATTTATGAAATGAAGGATTGGGGAATGAAAAAAGGGGAAAAATATTTCAGCTTACATCTAGTAGGTGATTATAAGTAGTATGTTGTTGTGTTTGGTGTTCATTGTCATTGTGATTTTGGAGAAGGATAATCTGTGTGCTATTGAAACAAATCATGTTACAGTTGGGTTTCACGGTGCATTAAAACTCAACTCAGACTATGTCCTCAGCACAGTTATTCAAACTACTATAGCAATGGAAGAGATTCTGTGTTCTTTAGCCTACAGGGTAGTGTAGATATTGTCAAATGTGATTTTGAGGGTTTGAATTGGAAATACAATCTTATTAGATATATAAAGCAAAGCCTCCCTTTTTTATCTTCAGGGAAAAGAAAGGAGAAGTATCTTATTTTGTTCTTTATTTTAAAGAGCTTAACACAGGAGAGAATAGAGCTTTTGATACTCTGTAGGACACCATATATATTTAAGTAAAATAGATTCGTGATGGAGACAGTCATCATCAAATATTTATTGATGTTCCAAATATCAGAAAGTTTTAGTGTTAGTTTAGTGGTACTCCTGATGGATCTAGAAAACTGTCATCTTGCAAAATATATTGTAGAAGACAAATTTTTAACAGCAAATTGTTGTAGGCTGAAGATACCTTAATCCAGATTGGAAGTATATTTCATTCTCTAACATTTCGATACACCTAAGAAATTTTGATCTAGAATGTTCAACATTTTCTTTCCTTTTTTTTTTTTTTTTTTAAGTGTGCCAGTGGCCTGTAGATGACTCTGGGTCCTACCAGATCTTTTCTGTGTGGTTTTTATACCTGTTTTGAATCCTCTGTTCCTTTCCTAAAGCAAACTCTGTTGTTCCATCTGACTGCTAATTCAATTCACTTGCAGGGGTTGTGGCTGGCTCCTCTTTAGTTGTGTTAGGTTTACTTGATCCATTATCTATAAATTTTAATTCATTGACCAAAATGATTAATGTTGTTGATTTTTATTTTAATATTCTTTTAGTTGTAGATGGACACAAATAATTAATTAATTGATTAATTTTTATGTGCTGCTGAGGATTGAAACCAGTGCCTTACATGTACTAGGCAAGTGCTCTATCCCTGAGCCACAATGCCTGTCCTAATGCTGCGAATTTGAGATATGATTTTTAATCTAATCAAAGCAGTGGCTACCTGTCTTTGGTTATTCCTTTCTGAAGATGAAAATAGAGAATTGCTACTTTGAATTTCAATATACTTGACCTTGTTAAGAGAGCAGTTCCATATCTCTACCAGATGCCAAATTACAGTCTGACTCTAAGGTCCTCTTTTCCTGTGGCTAAGGTGTTGGTTTGCTGTCCTGCAGGGCCACGGGAGGCATTTTTTACATGCCAGAGTCACATACTCTCACCCCTTGAGTATGTGTCACGCCCACAGAATAAACTTATGAATTAAAGACCTTTAACATCATCTAGTAATGCTTGTCTGATGGAAAATAGTTACCATTCTGATAGTATTATTTTGGTCTTTAAGGACTTGGTATGCAGGTTAGAAATTTGATTTTACTCTTGGTGGAAAAGAGTATTTATTGGAAGGCAAAAAGGGAATATTTAAGGTGATAACTTAGTGAAAGTTAGTTTTCCACCTCAAATTTTACTAGAGATCTAGAATTTGAGTGAAGGGGCCACCAGAAGTTATCAAGCCTGATAATCTTGCTGGGCATTCAGAAATAAACTAGTCCGTGTGTCAGAATATATCTGGATTCCTAGATGATGTGACAAATCTGCAATAAAACTGTTCCCCCCATCTGAAATCTTAAAATGAATATAATTAAGAAGAGAATAAAACTGAAAGAAAGCCAACTAGAAAATACTTGCAAGAATAAGAGGAAGAAATAAACATTAAGAGGCATACATGTTTATATTTTCTAGCGATGAGATGTCAGTACAATATAAGTAGAAATAAGAAATTTGCTATTTATTTAGTAAATCCTATCTTGTGAATATAGATTTTTATACTTACATAAAACTGTAGAATATACAGATGATTCTATTAAAATAACATCAAAGCTATGATAATAAGCCATGCTGTCTAGGCATTTAAAAAGTTTTCCATGTTTCACGTCCTGGAGACAGCTGTATGGATTTCATGTGCAGTATTCACCCACTGGGTGGTTGGGAAATGAGCTTAGCAGAGTGTGTGCCTATACCACAGCGATTTTCCTGAAAGGAGCTTTCCCTTAGATTGTTGGCTTCCCTTTTGAGAGGCTCTAGCCTACATCCTGAATGCCCTCTTTTCTTTTCCTGAACTTCATATACAAGCAGTGCTCTGTTAATTTCAAAAAAAGTTAGTGTAAAGTTCTTTTGCTAAAAATGTTTCAGCTTTAAAAATAGAATCATATCCTGGAGATGATGTGTGTCCCTGCAGGCGAAGTCACTTCCAACCCAGACTACTGTGTGTGCTGTGCTGTGCCTGGATGCACCCCTGCCTAATGGCAGTTGTAGAATATGACTACAGTGTTCCAGGAGCCAGACTCCCTGGGTTCAAATCTCATCTCTTCCACACACTGGATTACATTAGACACGCTTTCTCAGTTAGAGCATGGAGATGGGAATGATGCCTACGTCATAGAGCTGTCGATGGTATGAAATTGAGTTAGCACATAGAATGTGCCTGGAACATGGTACATGCACAATTAGTAATAGCCATTATAATTAGTTAAAAATACTGTTTTCCTAGCAAAATTTCTGTGCTGTTTGTGATTGATCTGGTAAATAAAGTTATGAATAAAACAAACAAAAAAACACAGATTCTCTTACTGGAGTGGAAGCTTAATACTGTGACTAATTTTCAGTGTTCTTTCTTTAAAGCATTTTTTAATGAGGTATCTGTGTTACTAGTTTGCAAATGCCTTGAGAGCAAGGTTCATATCATATTCATCTTGTAGTACCTCTGTAGCACCTAACTGAGTATTGAAATGATGAATAAATCTTCTTGAATTATTCCTTCCCTAAGTGTACATTATGAATGTGAGATATTTCATGCTGGGCACCTAGATTTCCAGAAGTAGAAAGATAGACTGACTGGGTGATATTCCTACATGGACTAGTATAAAGTATAAAAACAAAAACAAAAGAAGCACACTTTGTTTATACCACTTGTTCATATTACAATGAAAACCCATTGTAGAGATAGCTTGGATCCTTTCTAGGAAATAAAGCATGTAATGGGACTTCCATAGAAAGCATCTCTGAGCTTGCCTTAGGAACAGATTGTAGGTTCATGAAGCCTTAATATGTTCTGGGTTGCCCTTGGAATATATGTGCCTCTGCGTGTGTGTCTACACATATGTGTGTTGTGTGTACTTTCCGTTGAGTTCTGTGGACATTTTTTATTTTGTAATCAGAACAAGAGGCAAAGAGGGCTCTCTTTTTGACCCCAGAGTTATATTTCAGTATTTTAGGGGAATTTGTGTTTTCACCGTGCAAGCTTTATCTTTTCTTCAAAAATAAATTTTAAACTACATAAATAAAAATACATAGAGAAAACAAACGGGGTAGGTGGGGGGAGGGAAGACTCAATCATGGGAATGAGCAGGTGCTTAGCTGATTTAGAATGAGAAGTAAAAGCAAGGGCTGATGTTCCTGGATAAATGTCAATATGCATTATTAAATGAAACAGCAGTAAAATATAGACTGTCAGAAGCATTTTTCTTCTAGAGACACGGGGAGAATTGAAATGCAGTTTCAAAGAAGAAGCCTCTTTCAGGGTTTCTTCAATCATTTTCTGTTTGAAGCTTTAATTACAGTGCTCCGTGCTACCTAATGCTTTCAGTTTAAAATCACATCACAAAAGAGAAGGGAAGGTGCAATTGCTGGGATGAAGAACAGCCATTCCTGGGGCTGGAGGTGTTTATTCACCTGGGAGTTCCTGCTACATGATTCCATTCTAGATCAACATTTTGTTTTTAGAATGCTTTTGTATCATGCATATCTGACACAGTGTTGCTTTAGAGTGATTGTTGCGATACTGCTATTGCTGGAGCAGATAATAACCTTTGGGAAATAATATATTCTAAAATAAAGGAACTAGTTATTTGCATAGCTTTCCCTGAATCGGATAACTCCAAGGTGTCTAGTGGCTTGCTAGGAATTTAGCATCCTAATCATAAAAAAACAGGTATTTAAAATAAATTTACATGGGCAAATACACATAGAGGCACAGGTGTACACATGAATGTGTGCACATGCATATAAAAACAGATGCACACACTTACATGACTGTTGCAGTTATTCATGCAGAATAATTCATTATTTGGCCCTATTCACACGTGTTCACTGAATACACATAGGTGCTCTTTGTAGGGATGCAGTGGTGCAGGAGAATTAGCCTCCTGTTTTTAGGTTGGTCTTTGTGGTGGATCGAGATGGGAGTAGAGATCATAAGTTGTGATGGTGGAGATGTGCTCATAGCCACCTAGTAGCAGACCAGAAGTGAGGCTTTTTTTTCTCGGGAACTATGGACAGACTTCAGGAGGTGGCAACCTTTGAGTTGATCCTTCCTTGTTACAGGAACACGGATGAGCAAAGCAGATAAGCAGTAGAAAAGTACATCAGGTGAGCTAAGTAATCATTTTGGAGTTCAATTTACACTAAAATGTGCCGCAGCCCGGCTGGCTGGGCAAAATAACCGGGGGGTGACGAATAACTTGTGTACTTGATACAGCAGGAGTGGAAGCCGTTTATTGCAGGACAGGAGCAGTATTTATACATTCCACACAGCTTATCTAATTAGCATAAACTAGATACATCAGTCAACCAATCAGGAATCTCTACACCTAATGGCTCGGTTTTGTTACTTCTCAAACCACTCCCTCTGACATTTTGCCAGGCACCATCCAGACTTGTTTACGAACTTTAACATTCCCCTGGCAAAATGCCAGGTGTTATTTTGACTTGTTTACAGACTCTAACAAAAATGAATAATAATTCTTCTTGTTTCCAAGGAGTTCAGCTGTTGTTAAAATGAACTGTTTTCATGCCCAGAGTCAATGGAGTCAGGGACTTTAACTGTAGTGGTTTGTAGTCAAGATTACGTTTAGTATGTTTTATGTGGTACATTTGCATATGTATATATGCCCATATGAAGGTATATAATACTGCATATATATATATATCTGTCTCTTATACNTATATGTGTGTGTGTGTATATATTTATATATATATATATATATATATATATATATATATATATATATATGTAAATATATACACACACACACATTCATATAGCTTTGTGTGTGTTGCTGTTTATAAAGTCCATTCATCTCCTTTCCCCATTTAACCTCAGTTCAGCAATCATTGTTATCATCATTTTTCAGGAAAGACAGGGAGTCTCATGGAGATAGTGTCACTTTCACAGGACCATGTGACTCATTTTCCCTGACCGCCTGAGGTGAGACTTGGGTTGCACGTGAGATCTCAGACTCCAGGACCCTGGTGGCAGTAGCAGCATCTGGTCAGTTGTTCTCCTGGTCCTGCCTGGATCACTTTCACTTCTGATGATCTGTCTCAGGAAGCTCATAGACTTGAAGCAAAATGTTGACTTCCTCTCATCTCTGCAAGGCCTCCTAGGAATTTCCCCCACCTAAGAATTTCAACAAATCTCTTAATGCTGCTTCCTCATTTCCATTCTTCAAAGTATTTCTGCTGAATTCTGGATGTAACTTGTCTGTCTGCCTCTGAAAAAAAAAATATATTTTTTTATTTTAAAATTCTTGCTTGTTTGCTCCTACAAACCAGGTGTTTTGTCCTCATTTCTGTAGGTGAGAAGGGGTGAGCACACAATTAACTGAAACTAAGCCCAGAACAGGAAGAAGAAACACATCGGAAGGTACCAGGATTAGAAATGATACCATGCCACCAAGGACAAGAGTCCTCACACAGTCACATGAAGAACCTATAGATGCAGGGACTGTCACATGTAGAACCTATAGATGCAGGGACTGGTAGCTGCTTAAAAAAAAAAAAAAGGCAGGAGCTATGTGCCAATGTAGTTGGTCTTCCTGCTTTGGGGTTCTGTGATACTTGGGAGAAATTTTAAATTTATATATGAAGAATGTTCCTTTCTCTCCTTTTTTCCTACAATTAGATCTTCTTGACTAAGAAAAAGATGCAGAAGAGCAATTACGCCGTTACTTTAATTACTCTCCTAATTATAACTATAACCTTGTCATATTATCATAATTCCCCAAACAGAAAAGGCAAGCCCCAAGTTGCACCAATATTTGGTAATTTCACCTTGTTAACAGCTCACTGTCAGTATGCAGGACACTAGGTCTTTTTTCCCCGATTACCTTTCGGTTGCACTATGTATATTTCTTTGCCTCCAAATGATAATCCATTCTGTATAGCCTGTTTGTGTTCTACCACCCCATGATTTGAATACTGCTTTATAACATCTTCCCAGCTTCAGAAGCTGTCTCCTGAGCAGGGTGTAATTCTCAGTTGTTTGATGGTAATGGGAGTTGTACATGTAACTCGAGGGAGGAGAGCACAGCCTGGGGTGGAAAAGGTGCCATTTATCAAGGTATCTTACAATCTCGGTTTATGTTGCTGTAAAACTTTACTGTGCATATTCTGGGAGATTATATCCACTAGGAATTTGTCAGCCATTGTCAACATACTGTAAGGAATAAGGATGTGTCTTATTCTAGTCAACTTAATTTTTTTCTGCATTTCTTTGTCTTCATTTTCAAAGAAACTATCAGGGACACTTGTTTAATGGTGTCATCTGTTAGGGTATGAAATGCACTTCCAGAACAAGTGGAGGAACACCCTAGAGCACTCTCAGAGCTCTAGAAGGTAGGTGTTAGACAGCCTTGATGCGTGACTCCTGCCTGCCTGGGTGTTCTCCCTCCAATATCACAGCAGATGATGATGTTGAGAATCAGAAGAGTTGCAGAATGGCTGTTGCCATCACACTGAATCACAGTTCAGTGTCAAAGTAGGAATGAAGTAAAATAGAATCATACCAGAAACTTCTCCAAATACAATATCAAATTGCTCTTATTTTAAAGTGTATAATAATGGTGTTTGAAAGTGATCCATTCTTTTGACAGCCCCAGCCTTTGGTAAAGTTGCACTTTTTTTCTGTTGTAGTAATTATCTTTGTATTTTGTTGTTGTCAGTGTTTGGCTTCAGTGTCCCTAAAATTTCAGAGCTCCCCATCTTCACCTGTGGGCCACTTTGGTTACATAGTACTTTTCTATCTTTAAGCATTCTTAATGAAGAAGCTGGTTTCAAGATAAGTTGGAGGCTCATTCTCACTACTGTGAATATGACTATCACCAATGCCAAATGTTAGTGTTCTGAACATATTTGTACTTTAAAAATGGAGTAAATACAGGTATCTACTGAAATAGAATGTTGAATAACTCAGAATAAGAGCAGATAACAGCTATTGAAAAAACAAATTTGTTTGCTTACTTATCTGTGGTGCCAAGGATCGAACCCAGGACCTTGTACACACCAGGAAGAGTAGGAATGTTTATGGGAGGAAAGGCGTCACTTGCCTCTGGAAGTTGCTCATCACACACCTGATCAGCTTCTTGAGTTCATGCAACTCCAAAAGGACATTTCATTTTCATAGACATAGATATTGTTGCAATGTAAATCAAAAGTAACTGAAATGTGCTGTAAAACATTTGAATTTCTTTGGTTTTCAATATATGGCCATTGACATTGACTCAAGTTGGAGTTCAGTGTCTACCACTTATGGACTGTGAAGACCTAATTCAAGGTTTTTGGCTTTCCAAAAAAAAAAAAAAAGCTGCAGTCTCCTTCACTGTACATTGAAGTTAATCATACCAACTCAGGGACTTACTCCAAGGACCAGTGAGATGCTGTCAATATCAGAGGGAGTGCAGGGGTAGATAATAGCAGCCACTTGAGCTAGTCCCAAATCTCCTCTTCTCCCACCTGAATTTTCTTTTGGAATCCAGACTTGAGTTATATCCCACCTGAATTTTCTTTTGGAATCCAGACTTGAGTTATGTTATTTATTTGGTAATTGCCTTAAAGTCCATGATGCTCATGAGCATCAATTATTTTCCTGTACTTTGGAACATTATTCAGGCCACAACGGTTCAATAACAGGAAAGAATACCATCACGTGATTGCATCATGTTCTTCAAAATAAAATCTATTGATGGCTCAACAGCATAAACAACAAAGAACATAATTGGTCACAGTGACCCAGGGGAAATACCCAATGAAATTAAGCAAAGGAAATTCTATCCTTTGTGTAAGAAATCAATGGACTGTAACAGATACCTACAGCAAGAGACAAGGCTCTTGAGTCCCAGAGAACCAGAGGTGATTGTGAAGCACTGTAGACCAGGTATTGGGTTTCTTGTTCTGCTCTTCCAAGGCTGTTTTCACAGTGTTAAATGTGAAAATACATAATAAACAAATACGTTTTAAAATATTTTCATTCTTACATAGTCATAGGCATTAGAAGGTTCTGTGGGACATCTATCCCTTAAAAGGAACACCTTATTTTTGAGAATTAGAGTTTTTCCTGAATACTGTTATCTTACTCAATTTAATTATTACAGAAGCCTAATGAATTACTACAGTAGTTCCCAGGTTACAGAAGTTACGTGGTCAGCAAGGCCACACAATCAAGAAACGAGATGCACCTGTCTGCATGGTCTCTGCTGAGTAACACCAATTGCATCGAATCCTTGCTCTTCTTTTTGTGACTGACATGGTTCAGATCTTTTATTGTCCCTGAACACTAGCACTTTAAGTGATCTTGAGAAACAAAACAAAAAATGGCAGGACAGACTTCTCTCAGATGTTACATCCATCGCCTCCTGGCCAGAGATGATGGGAAGGTCTGTTGTCCTTGCTTACCTCAGTGGATGATGGTGGTCTCTATTCCTGGTGAAGATACTGGAGTGAAAAGAGAGGTGACATTGACACATGGAAAAGCCCTAGCATGAAAAGACCCTTAGAGAAGCAAATCCTGCCTTGCATGGTGGCACACCCCTGTAAACCCAGAGGCTTGGGAAGCTGAGGCAGGAGGATTATGAGTTCAAAGCCAGCCTCAGAAAACGCTCTCTCTAAATAAAATATGTAAAAGGGCTGGAGTTATGGCTCAGTGGTTAAGCACCCCTGAGTTCAATGCCCCCATACCAAAAAACTAAAAGTAAGTCCTACATTTGGCTCTTGAATGGACAATCAGGGCATTGGCGCTGTTTGTACATGAGGAGACTTCAGTAAGGGAAATATAGGGTAGACATGTAGTTTCCTCCTTTAGTGACTCTACTTGCAGTGTTTATAAGGCAGGAACCAAAGTGGAACTTGGCTACCTGCTCTTCTCAGTCTTAACATGGCGAGTATTACAGCCAAATGGCATTTTTCTCATACCTCGTTAACTGATTTAGTAAGTGACTGTGTGTAACTTGCATGACTACTGCATGGAATGCCTTAAATTGGATATCAGTTTAGAAGCTTTAGCAATCTTTAACCCATATGTCAAGTAGCAATTTGAGATTGTTAAAAGAACGACCAGACCGGTTTCCCTTATTTTGGTACAAATGAGTACAAACAGAAGGAAAAAAAAAATCACTAGTTATAGAATTATTTAGGTAATTAAAAACTTAAGTAATGACATCTCCACTGTACCAATCAAAACCAGTCCAAATATATTTGGAGGATCTCTGAAAAACATTCTGAGGTTAGCAAAAAAGGGCTTTTTCTGGTGTGTATCAGCCTCGCAAATAACATTAATAGAATTTGAAAGTAAGATTCTGTCTTAAAAACCATTTTCTGTGTCATTTCTATATCTTGTTAACATAGAAAAATGCTACTATACCTATTATGATTAAAACAAATGCTGTATAATTTAATGCAGTAGTTCTTAAGCGATGTAGCTATGCATCCTCTCAGATCAGCTGTTTCATCTGTGAGGATTCTAATGGCACTGATCTCAAAGGCTTTTTGTCGTGATGTGGGACTATATCTAAAAGAGATTTGCAAGTTGAAGAGCCCTATTCACATGTGAATCCTGGTAGTGATAATTACTCTGATTCTTTGGGGGGTGGTTCATGTATTAAGCCATGTTTCATGTGGTTTCTTGTCTTATATTTATATAGTATTATGCAATTTGTTTATTTATTTTTATTTCATTAAACTATTTTCTAATATTTCCAGGATAGTCATAGATTAGTTCTCAAGTGCAATCCTGACCTTACCAAAAAAAGCAAATAATTTAATTTTATGATTCAATCAGTCTTTGGGATTTTTAAAAAAATATTGCTTCTTCAACGTTAAAGAGGATCCCAATTCATGAATTGATAGGTTGCATCTAATCTTTGTAATATTCAAAGGGAAACTTTTGAATGCATGATATTAATTTTGTAATAAGAGGAGGGATATGTATTTATCATGTGACCACTGTTTTTATTCTAGAGCTTGTTACCATTTCTGTGACAGTGAGTAAGTAGTGGAGTTATGAACTATACCAGTCTTGTAAGATGGCACATAGAATAACTGAAATACAAAGCCACAGGAATCCTAAATTCTTATTTTAACTTACATTTCCATTTGTGTCACGACCAATTTTTTTAGGGATCTTAAGAAAGAGAATTTTAAAAAATTCGTTATGGTTTTGTTTTTGTTATTCTGAATGAGGGTAATGAAAGTCTTCCGGACTCAAATGACATGCAGCCTGGAGTGTCATATGTTGGTTTTACATAGACTGATGTTAAAAATCTCAGTATGCACGGAGTCGTACAAAAATAGCTTTTGTCATAGCATCGCTGATGTGCTATTACTTTTCTCATAAGAAATCTGTCAGGCTTGTTTTAAGTTAAAATGTAGATATGAGGCTGGTGAATCCTGCAGTTGTTTTAATAGGCTGGGTGTAGAAATAACGACCTTGATGTAGCTATTCAGAGTCATTCTATCCTCTCTGGAATCCTGGTACTTCCTTAGTTCAGAATAGTAGTACTATGGCTCTATTACATGCAAGGTCAGTAATTAATTTCTTTAATTATCAAATTTTCCAATGATTTCAGGAACCAAATAGCAAGGCAACATATTAAGATATATAAGCTTGACAATGTGGTTATTGGTTTTAAAATAAAGGTGGTTAACTTTTAAAATAAAAGTTGCTGTTTCAGGTTGTTGTGCTTGAAAGATCCTTAGAAATAGCACAAAAAGCCTTTTACATTGAAAGAGTGGTTGCAAGCCATGAGGGAAAACATGCTTGAAGTGATACTGATGTGTTCACACTGATTGAATCCACAGGACCTTGGAACCTGGAATGAAATTCATTACAAAATACGTACTATCAGGCCTTATCTTGAGGGGGAAAAGGCATTACTTTGTTAGTGTGCTAGACAAAAAAATTCAACTGCTCAAGTAATGATTTGAGTAGAGATGAATATGCACAATGCATCTAGTTTTGAAAGATCCCCTGTCAATCATTGAAATAAGAAAGATATAGGTCTTTGTCCTCTGCCAGTTCTATAACATGCAAACAGGTAGATTGGTACAGGAAAGGGACAGATATAGGGAAATGTGGAATACTACTGTGCCAGGTGTTATGTATCAGAGATTGGAGGACAAAGTAGCTTATGCCTGGTTAGAGAGTCATCTTCATTAATTGTATTTGGTCTAGTTCACTTCAATTGAGGGCCTCAAGAAGGCACATGAGCCAACTAACTGTAGTGTCTTCATGGGTTAGGAGGGAAAAGCCTAAGTGTTGTGGCCTGAAGTACCCCGGAAGACAAATATCATGGATGGCTCTTTAGTCTGTAGAGATGTACAGGGGAAGGTTTCATTGGGAAAAATGGAAACGGGACAGATTATTATTTCATCTAAGACAAATCAGGGCTGTTCTCCAGGAATAAAAAGGTATGAATGGCATAGAGAAAATCATTCTGGTTTTTCAGCCCATAAGATAACTCTGGAAAAATTCTCAAGTCTTGCCCTAAAGGAGCAGTCTTTATCAAGAGAGAGAGAGAGAGAGAGAGAGAGAGAGAGAGAGAGAGAGAGAGACAGACATGGAGGGGGGAGGTAGGTAGGGTGGGGGGATATACAAAGTCTATATTCCCGGCCTATTTGCAAAGTAATAAAATGTCACCCAGGGATTGAAAAGGAGTCTCATTGTTGGATACTATCAAATCTTTGGCATGAAAAAAGGGAACATATCCCTTTTATGGGTCAGCTCCCTAGGAGTGGAACAAGCATAGATGTTTTTCTGTTTGGTCATTTGTGTATTAGTCATGATGAGAAAGCAGCTTAATTTTGCCAGAGGAAGGGAATACAGAGCAGAGCTCTCAAACAGTAATAGATATTTGGATAATGACTAAAGGTAATGAAAATAGTTTCCACAGGTTGTACAATATTTATTATGATTCACGCAGTGTCACTGAAAGCTGAGGAAGGATGTGTCTGTTAGCACCTGTTTAAATGATGAATGTGTTAATGCTTATACTCAGTGGTAATGTTTTCAAAGGGACTGGAGTTGGAACAGGTACATATAAACACATGCAAAAATCAGAAGCAGTATGGTAGATTTGACTTTACAGAGATGGTTGAAACCATCCCAGTTTAGCTGTCACACTTGACATGTCCTCAGAACTCTGTGGACACCTGTGCAGGATTTGGAACAGTGGTACCCTAGCTGTTGTGTGGTACCTGCACAAAACAGAAGCTCCAAGAGTATTTGGAACTTCTAGGCTTATTTTATTCCCTTTGTATTTCATTGCTGGACCAAGATGTAGATTTCTAGGAAAACATACACCTCACGTGTTTGTATGTGTGCACACACGTGTGCTTGCCCTATTGCCATATTATGTCAGTTAAGAGCATGGAATATGGAGTCATGTCTGGGCTGTGCTACTTAACTATTTAAGAGTTTGGCCAAGTTTCTTTGGTTTTCTGCCTCTGTAAATGGCTTAGAACAGGTTCTAGCACATGGCCTTTAAAGGGATTTGTACCCCACAGAGAACAGAGGGATATATGGCGTGATCTACTCTTCCTATATACCATGTGACCCACCCTCCTCTTACAAGGCATATGATGGTAACACTAGCAAGCAGCCTGACTCCTGGTTTGGAAATTAGCCCTTCTGTTCTCTTGCGGTAAACTCCTTAAGTATATGCCCCTTCCCCTGTTTCAGGAGGGGACAAAGAAAAATGAGGTAGTGAAGGAATGGGAGGTGCTGCCTTCTATTTACAGCACCTTACTGGGTGTAGGAGGGAGGCTGCCGTGCCCAGCAGGGACCTCTGAGGCACAGTAGCTTTGAGGTAATCCTGCTGTAGGTACATCACAGTGCTCACTGAATGGGCAGAGTGCTCTTCCCTGCTTGCTCAGCTAAAGGGCTTATTGTTAAGAGAAGAACACTGAAATCATAAGACCTTGTGTGAGGCATAATACCAAGAGAACAGTCAGAGCTAGACAATCTTTTCATTGATTCTGAGTGAATTTAATTTTCATTCTGTTACATAAGGTAGATGGGGATTATAATTACAGATATGCTCTCTTTTCAGAAGTCCAGAGCAGCTCTGGACCAAGTGGCACAAGAGATGGTGTTGAATTTTACATCCGCTTTACCTCCTTCCCCTGCCCTTCTATCACCTTATCACCTTGTGTTTCCATGGAATTTCTCAGAGACCAGTGTCCCCATACTATACTCTCCTCACCCTAGTTAATGAGGACACTCAGTGTGGAGCCCACTTACTTTTTCTCTCCTCCTATCCTTGGGATCTGAGCTTTTCCCTCTCAGTTGCTTATCTTTTTGGAACCCAGTTTCACAGTTTGTAAAGTGGAGAAGTCATTACCAACTTCAGAGGTTAATGAACTGGGTGTGGTCTGTCCTCCACATCCATGGCTTCTGTGTGAATCAAAAATAATGGAAAAATTATGTCTCTATTGAACATATATAGATTTTTTTTCTTGTCATTATCCCTTAATGAATATTGTGTAGCAACTATTTACATAGCATTTGCATTATATTTAGTATTATAAGTCATCTCATGATGATCTGAAGAGGATGTACAGGAATTATATGCAAATACAACACCACTTTATATAAAAGGCTGAACATCCTTCGGTTTGGGTGTTGGATTTTCCTGGAACCAATTCCCCACAGATAATAAGGGACAATTGTAAAGTGTCTACAACAGTGACCAGCATGTATTAGTTACCCCTCCCTACATCTCATTTGTTCCATCTCCCGTTTGCCCTAGTGTCCTATTGACACTATAGATTTGTAGTTCAATCTATTTATTCTAGAAATCCTAGCTATTATACTAATTGATTTTTAAATCCTTTTATAATAGATAGTAACATTTAACAGCAATTTCCCAGCAGTTGCAACCCTTCACTGAAACACAGGGCAATGTAGTGGTGGACTTATTAGGCATTGTGACAAACCAGTGAGGGCTCAGTGGGGGGGAAGCAGGGCTCTGCACCTGCTGCAGGTGATTACTGTTTTGTCTTTGACCACTATTCTTGGATTTCTCCTAGAAAGGAGGGAGCGTGTCTTCCCAAAGCAGCTCTGTCACTACCCCCACATCCTTGGCAACTGAACAGCCATTGTCAAGGCTACCGCAGTCAATGCCGGCTTTCTTTTTCCAGCCTGACCTGGAATGAAGGGGAAATTTCAGCTCCATTGGTTCCTTTGGCTGACCAGGACGTGGCACTGAGAGTAGCATGGAGGGCACAGTTGGAGTGATGTCCTCTGTCCTGGGGCTGTAGAACCAGGGCAGGATGAGAAGAACAAGGATGAGAGGTGATTTTGTGCAGCAGTCACCGCCACACCGTAGCTTCACCCAGGTCCTCAGAGATAAAAGTTAGTGACAAGTAGCCTTTAGTGCTTTACGAGTTCTAGGAAAAAGTCTTCAGCTGGTCACAGTGAGGAGTGCATTTTGAGATTTTCAGATGAGGTTTATTTTATCTTCAGCCCCTTTGGTAACCACAGTTTGTTTTGGTTTTATCAGAGCTACTAAAAAAATATATGTATCTTGCTAACCCATGATGAGACAATGGCAGGATACCAATCTTGAAATAATGTTATTAAGGCATTTTTTTTCCTGTGCTTTTGGAGGGATTTTGCATTAGCAATCAATAGGATCACTAGAGTTGTCATGACCAAGCTGTTTTCTTTTAAACGTTTTGGCCGGATCGAATTTTAGGATCATGTTAACTAAAAGTGACAATCTTAGTGGTATTTATAAGAAATTACTATGCCCACTTTGTCTACTCCAGGACTTTTTAAAACAGTAGTTCTCCAAATGGGCATATCATCTTTCAACCTTAGAGAAAATCAAGAACGGAAAGTGACAAGCTTTCATGCCAGATGAGACTACGTATTTCTGCCATCCTCCCTCTCCAGCTTCCGGTATTGACAGCTATCACCCAGGAGGGTAGAGTTGTCATTTTGACGCATAAATTATATCCTGGCTCCTTCAAAGATGTTCTCTTGTTCTTTCTCCAAGTTTGCATTGAGTATAAACGTGGAAGAACTTGGTTTGTATAAGTTTCAGATTCCTACTCCAGGTTGGAATCTGTGTGAGGGTACTGTAAATAATTCAGGAAATACATGTGAAAATTGAACATGTAATAATTCAACTTCTTTTTCAGTTTAGGCATTAGAATTCCTAGTTGTGCTTTCTTACCTCAATCCGAACACAGTATTATTGCAAGTAAGCAAACTATTTCACATTTAGAGATCAGTTATTTAAAACATGGCATTGGTGTGCTGCAATTTGTACAGATACTGAAGGAGCAAAGTGAAGTCCATGGTTATTTAATGAGTTCTTTGTGTTTTCCCTTAAATTCTCATTACTTCTTTGAAAACATCTCTAGTAGCTTAATATAACACTCCACTAAACTTTTCTTTTTCTGTTTTTTTTTTTTTTTTGGTGTCTAGTGCTTGGGTGATGTCAAGTGACAGCAGGAGATCTTGGGCTGTGGTGACGTCAAAGGGTTTGAACCTGGGCTTTTTTCTTCATCTCTTTTCCTCAGTGGTTTAAAATGGATATTCTTTACTTCAGCACAGAAGGCCATCTGCTACTGTGTTTCTGTAGAAGAGAAGTTTTCATTAAGGGCCCCGTGATCTTAACCTAGGGTCTGCCATCTTATATTTATATTCTAGAAAGTATTGCCTTCTACATATTAATTTCAGAAACCAGCATACTTCACCATGAGAGGGCTGTGGAGTGGGAGGAATTAGGTGGCTAAATAATATCTATTATGACATTTCACTTCTCTGTACATAACGGACGATAAGGGCTGGTTGGGGGCATGAGAAAGAAGTGCTTTTGATATCTGAAAACACAGTTAGCACCTTCCTTCCTTATCACGGGTGTCATGATTCGGCTTGCCAAAACTCAGTGGTACCATGTGTCAAGAAACCTTTTATTTTTTTGTGGTTCAGTGAACAAGAAGTGTGAGAGTGTTTATGTTGTTTGGGGGCGGGAATGATTTTCAGTTTATCGACTTTCTCCCATAGTCTTAGTTCTCATATATCTATGCAACCCCAAATATTTTGGGGGTAGAGCCTTGAGAATAGTCACTGTTATTGTTTAATGGTCAGACAGTAGACAGCAGTGATCCGACTCCTGTGCCTGGCATTCAAGGCTGGGAAAAACCATGGATAATGTACTGTATATCCCTGTGTCATCACTCAGTCCTTTGTGTCCTCATTTTGGTAGCTTTACTTGTGCCCTAAGCCCAGGATTTCCTCTTCTCTGTTTATCTAAATCCTTCTCTTTCAGGGCCAGTCTCAAGTGGCTTATCTTCCATGAAGAATTCTCCAACTGCCATAACTGATGGAAGGGCCCTTACCCTAGTCTTTATCAGCTCTACCACTTCTGGCTACTTCTCAGGAACTGCCATTTGTTCGTTATGCTGTCTTTTCATAGTTGATACTGAACTATCGTTTTCGTTGACTTCTCAAATGGGCATGCTTTATCTCTTCAACCAAGATATGGAGAGCAGGGCAGGATGCGTTAGAATTTGGGGGCATCATCTACATAATCAGCCCATGTTCACGGCAGGGGTTGTTCATAAGTATGCACTGATTAATTGATTGTAGGACAAGTAGGTATAGACAGTAGGTCTTGCTGTTCTTTCGTCCTCCACACAGCTACTCATGGAGTCAATTTATTCGTAAGGACTGGTAAATGTAGAGCTACCGACTAATAACCCTTTGGGGTCGCAGAAATGCACCCTCTTGTTTGTCTTCCTTCCCATTTAGTGAGCTACATGCCATGCCAGGTGGTAGGAGCTTCTTGCATATTTGTTTATTTACTCTCACAGATAACTAAGGTGCTCAGGGGGTTTTAGCAGCCTGCCCAGGATCTTATGGCCACTCAAGGTAGAGCTTCAATTTGAACACAGGTGTGAGCAGCTCTCGAGAGTTTTTATCACTCTTTTGCCTGCGCTGAATTCCTCCAGAATACATGCCGTTGCTGCTGTTTCAGCTGTCCAGTCCTTGGCCAGCCTTGTCACGGATAATCTTTGTGTGTGTTTGTGTGTCTGAGTGTGTGTGTGTGTGTGTGTGTGTGTGTGTATACACCTCTATTTGGCTAGCTATCATATGGCTCTTTGAAACTAGCTCAGCACAGAAGAATGCCTTGCTCCTTCTGCTGGGTGTGCCAACTCTTTCAGCTGTTCCAGAAGCAGGATGTCAGGGGGATTTTTGAACAGTGATAGCACAGGGAGATTTCTGGCACCAGGTGTCCGAGGGAGGTTCTATTCTTACTCTTCTGGATTGCTGGTTTAGATAGAATGACCACCACCCACCCACCCAACACCACCACCACCACCACCACCACCTCTACCAATGTTCTCATCTAGATGGTAAAGAACATCATGGTATTTTCTCACCCAGTATTTGGGTTCATATTATCTCGTTTTGACATTCCCAAGTTATACTGTCTTTAGATTTAAGTCTTCTAAAGCCCTAATGGAATGATTTGACTCATCAGAGAAATCTGGCTTACTGTGTCTTCCTCATTTTTTTAAAAAAAAATTATTCTGGGTTACAACAGTTGTTCTCAAGACTATAATCATAGTGATGTTTGGCCCATCGGAGACCTGATCTCTAGGGGGAGGGTCTGCTAATTTGCATTTTCAAAGTGCTCCAAGTAGATGAGGACCTCTGGGTTGCACCACTAGTCAGCTCAAAAATAGTTCATCCAATATTTGTTCATGACAGTTTGATTGTTCTGTTATGAGGGTGAGTAGATTTAATAAATAAAATAAAGCATGCCCAATTACAATTGAATTTTTGATAATGAGTTATTTTTTGCGTACATATGTCCCATGCAATAATTATATCTCATTTTATCTGCAACCTTTATACTACAGAGTCAGGAAAATCTTGATTCTTTTACTAGTGGTAATGCCAAGAGGTCAACAAGGATCCTGAGACAAAGAGGTTTGAAGACCTGCCTGTGAGCATGTATCCTGAGTCCTTTTGAGAACGATTATATAAGAAATTTGGAGGTTCTTTTTTTATCTTTCATTCTTTTTTGTCCCTTTCTGCTGCATGGTGCCAAGGAAGCATTCACTTTTATTCCTTAAATAAATAGAAGGGTTTGTTTTTTTTTTTATTTTTTTAAGAATGCAAAGGACCACTTGACTTATTAAGCCATCCCTTCATATGGAAATCTGTTCCAACTTTTCTCATGTGGCTACAATCACCTTCTCCTAAATTGAAAAACTTTAGTTTCATGTGAAGTTTATAAGGAATCTAAGACCTCCCTATTGGCCATTTTTTTGTCTTCTTACATAGTTATTATTCTAAATGGCATATTTTCCATGGTTGTTGAATTGTACCTCCTCAGTCTCCTTTGAAGGAAAAAAAAAAAAACACCCAGAACAATACTGGGCAATGTAGAAAACAAAGACATTGGCCATTGTTCAAGAGCAAACCAGGTCAGCACCAACAACACTGGGATTCATTTCTACTTAAATTGATCTCTGCGTACCACCCACACTTATTATGAACTCACCCTGCAGAAAAAGCCTGTGGCCATTAGATAAGCCAATAGTTTCTCTTTGGCTTTTAGTTAATAAGTTATCAGCTATGATTTTATGTGCACTTAATAGGCATAATTATCTTGTGAAAATGGCAGATTCTGGGATGCAGCCTGAAATAAGTGGGTGTGATAGGCAAGGAGATAGTCCATCTGTCCTTACCCAACTTCACCTTAGTCTGAGGTTATTGTCACTCAACTCCTATCCCCCCCATTTTTTACAGTTTCACTGCAGTTAAGAAACTTGGACCCAGATCATCCCACACACAATCTTAATGTCTAAAGCAGGACCTAGGTTATTTTGCATGAAATACTGAATGCTTATATCTGCTACCACTGGGTTCTTTGCCGGGGAATATGAATACATGGAATAGGGGGCTCTGTGACTTAGAACCCCATACCTCACTTTCTGGGGCCGATGACAGTTTCATTCTCTCTTATTTAAAGATTTCTTCAAACTCAATAGTTATTATCTACCTTTTTCATCTCCCCCCTTAAGGTATTGTTTTAGAGCACAGTAATGGGTCCTGTTTCTCAAAAAAAAAATGTCCCCAAATTTACTTTCCTTTTTTAGTAGGTACAAGTTGGTCTGGAACTGGGGAAATAAAATCATCCAGTGCTTTATAACTTGCCTGGGTAATCCCATGCAAAGGAAGCTAAGTGGAGTAATGGGAGATGAACAATTTGGATCCTAGAGACCCCAAACTAACAGTTTTTACAGTGAGCATTGAAGATCCTGCCTTGGACGGTAAGGTAATGTTTTCCATTCCTGCATAGGAGCTGCAGAGTGAGTGTTCAGGAAGGAGAACAGAAAGGGCCTAGCATTGTGGCCACCTTCTAGCCAGTATACGCAGCTACAGGCCTTCCCTTCTCAGTGTCACATGTTCCCCTCTAAAGACATGGCACTTGGCCTAGGCCCCATCACATGGAAAGTTAAAGCAAGTAATGCATGTTTAGTGACCAGCAGGATCTGGGAGGGCCATGACCTTTCAGGACCTCAGTAAAACTTTAATTCCTCCTTGTCTTTACAACTGTTTGTGAGGCATATTCCAGAACCAATAAGGATGCTTATTGCACTGACTTGTTAAGACATAATTCACAGACCTGTTTGTTTATATGTCATGTTTCCTCCGATTAATGATCTACCATCGAACTCACCAGGACCAACCACTAGGTAAAACAATCTTCCTTTATTCATAACCTGCTATAGTTGAAAATATGACTGACAGATGCAGCCTAAGAACATGAGATTCTTGATCAAACCCTCAGTTATTTGTTTTTTTTCTTTTTGATTTGATGCTACTTTAATTAATGTGTGTTTTCTTACTTTCCTTTCAAGAGCTATGTGTTTTTGTTTTTTTCTATAGTTATCTTCCGGTGCCTCCAAGTATTTGCCTATTTCCCTCAATTTGGTCATTGAAGCAGAAACATTCTAATTTGCCCCACAGTATTTGCTGTCTCCCAACAGTAGACAGAGTGGCTTGCATTGATAAAGTACTAAAATATTTGCATTGTTTTGTGTTTGGTGCTTGCAAACTTGAAACTTTGCATATTATTAAGAGCTTCCAAAACCTTCTCTTTGAAAAATAATCAGCAGATTGCTTGCCTCTAGCATCCCTTTAAGGAAAGCCAGAGACAGTGGTTTTCAGTTTTGAAAAAATTTTTAATTCCCAATTCAATGGTAGGACAAGAAGGCTGTACCTTTTGGGGTAGTTTAACAAGATATTTGTCCTTTGTATTTTTTTTGTTTTCAGACTCATTTCACGTTCACAGCTCTCCATAGCGAAACTAATTGCTTGGCTTGATTGTGGAAATTCTTTATTGCATTGGAGAAAAGACTTTGTAGATATATACTTTGAAAGTATTCCATCGTACCTGCAAGAGCACTGTGAGGGGAAACAGTAATTCTGCTGAAAAACACAGATCTTTTACATGAAATTCAGACAACCCCCACATGTTTTGTGTTTCTGTTTGGAAAAAGTGGAAAGCCAGCTCTACTCATGTGTGCTGCTGATCTTAAGTATGATTATTCCTCTAAATATAGTTCAGGACATTTGTCAGTGAACTGTGAAGCTCTTGTTAAAAATAAAATGGAAATTCAAATCTTAAAATAAATGAAGAGATAGCCAGAATGTGTTACCACTTACATTTTTTCATCTTGGGTTGGAGAAAATGGGGTCTGTGGAATTCCATTGTGGATGACCCTATTTAAATAATTATTCGAAGGCTATCACTTCTTATAATTCTGATGGCTACTTTTGCTGCTTCAGGAAAACACTACAAAACCAAATTGATTTTTTTTTGAGAATATATTTTTATATTTTGTCAATATGTACAAAAATGGAGGAGAGGAAGTGAAATGATTCATTTTAAGTGACGTATGAATCCATATCCCCCTGCATTGCTGTTACAAAACTCCTGTTGGCACTGAATTTGAGTGCGTTTGTGAAGAGGAAGAATCCAGTCACAAGCTCTTTGCTGCTGTTGTTAAAGAGGAGATGCATGAATTAATTCCCTGAAACCAGGCTCCCCTTTCGTGTTCTCCTTTCTAGATGTGTATTCTCTTTTAGGCTGTTCATTAGCCTCTAAGGATCATTCCTGACCTTCAGATAGTATGTTACTTCCTGTACTGGCAGTTGGGTTACATGAGAAGGTCAAGGGCAGACTTTGGCCTTCATGCAGCAAATGGCTGTGGCTATCCTTGGAGAGTTTGTTAAAATGAGTCAAGTGGGGAGAGGGCCAGAGGTTTTTAATGTTGTATTCTGTACTCCCTTTTTGTTGTCATCTGTGCACAAAAGGTTACCCAATCTGTTGTTTCAAAAAGTACATTGACACCTGTTTTGGTTCCCCGTCCCCAGTTCTACACATAGCCATTCCTAATGCTACTAAACATTCTACTGCAGCAGCTCTCGTGACTTGTGCCAGGACCCAAATCACAGGCACACTAGCTATATTAACTAGGCAGTGTAAAAGCATATTGCAAACATTATTATCAGAGGAGAACATCTTTATAAGTCTATAATCATTGGAATAATAATGGCAGCAGTAACAATGATAACCGATGGATGATAAACCGAGAATGGATGCCTAAGTGGCTGTCTCGAAAAAGTCAGCTTGTAAATCAGCTGCAGAGCGGAGGCAAGGAGGCATTGATCTGACTCCCAGGCAGAAACCTCCAACCCTTGATACGGACAAAGAAAATAGACACACTGGCAATGTGGAGAGAAAGGGCATCGGGAGTATAGCAAACCTACAGAAAGGAACTTTCTGATTATTTCATGTTTACTTTACGTAGCTCATCTAGGGGCATTCTTGAACAAATAGAGTATTGCTTGAAATTATAGAAATGCACAGGGTCAAAGAGCTTCGTGGGAGGGTCCAGTACTGATGCCCTGCCATGGTATGGGTAAATTGAATCTAATGGACTCATGGATGGGTTTCCATGTGCATCAAACTCAAACTAGCTCTTCAAAACCTGCAGTCGCCTCATAAGCCGGAGAAGCATCTGAGCAGTAGAAGATCATGCATTCCTCCCACTTGGAACCTCATATCTTCTGATCTGTTCCAGCAGCCCTGATAGAAATCAGCTTTGGGAAGATACTTTGAACTCCTGTTTTGAGATAACTGCAAGGAACCTCTGCTCTTCTTCCACCCTCCCCTGTAGATAAGTCCTCCTTCCAGCTGACTTGACTTAACTTTATTGCTCTTTCTACCCCAAGAAGCTATCTTTGAATTTGGTGGGAGCTGTGCAGTGGGCTGGTGGGAGTGGAATGATGGAGGGGAGGAGTCAGGGTTAAATAGACTTGTGGACTCCATGGGATTGCAGGTTTCTTCTCCTTTTTTTATATATATTTATTTTTTATTTTTAAATGAATGTCTTCTCTTGCCTCAAATAAAGAAAAGAATAGGTCTGGCTTTTAAGAACCCTCCAGAGCCAGCTTATTCATACAGAGTTGACTGTGAGGAGCAGCAACCACCAGAGGTATGGGTGCCTTGATTTAGAAGTTGGACAGATACTGTTTCATTTAGGCTGAGGTTGTTTGGGGGAAGGAAGGACTCAGAAGTGTCACAAAACGTACAAATGAATTCTGATACACTCTTTCCTAGGATCTCATTTTCTAGATACTTAAATTACTTTGCCTCTTGGAGCCCCAATTTTTCTTATCTGTAAAATGGAAATAAAACTCTTTTATCTCATAGGGTTGTTTTGAAGATTAAAGGATATGGTATTCTGAAGGACTTTACCCCATTTTTAGTTCATCCCAAGTGCACCATAACTTAAAGCCTTTGTCATTATCATTTCTGTTTTTATGGCAAGGCAGATTTCTACTAAAAAGGTATCAGTGTTTAAAGGGCAGAAATTTATAGGCTTTAAAAACAGCACCACTGGAATAACTTCGAGTACTTCTCTGTGAATATGTAAATGCTACTCCAGATTGGGAGGGGGTGGGCATCCCATATGAAGGACATTGGGATTTCCTGAAATAAGTGGGTGTCAAAAGAGGATGCCTGCGTCATTTGTAGATTTGTCCTTGAACATGCACCCGTCTGGTTTGGGTTGTCTCAATTTTGACACTGAAATTTGCATCTTGTCTATCTTTCTGTTTTTACTTGTTTGGATTTCTCCCAGAGTATTTGTGGCTGAAATTTCTTTTGGACTCAGAACTGTCTTTTTTACATAAGCTTTGGACAGGAATCAATAGAATGTCAAGATGCCAGGCACACTGGGCCTAATAGCAGGTGGGTGTCTGCTGGACGGTATGCCCCATCTGCCTGACAGCAACAAATTGAGGCCAGAATTAATGAGCCAGGGAAGGTGCTGTTGGTGTTGCAAGATTCTTGCAGCATTTTCAGAAGTAATTTTATTTTTTCCTTCTAATGGGATTATGTTTGCACAAGAAATATATGGTTGTGTATGTGTGCTCATACGTGTGCATTTTTAAATGATACCGTTATCACGGCATTGAGCCAGTTTATTAGTAGAAAGAGATAGTCATACTTCCATGAACTTCTCACTGTAGTTTAAGGTAATGATTTGTCTCAGTCTTTTTAATGTCCAGAGAGGAAAACGCTCAAAGGCTGATGAGTTGCTGAAGTTTTTGTTTACAAGTATCAGGACACATTCTTGTTATGTGAAGGGCTAATGTCAGAGAATGGCCTATCAGTGGAAAGCAGGTCTCCTGGGAATAGAGGAAATGGGTTCAGAGTCAGGCAACTACTTCGTTTGAATCCTGTGTGTACGTTTTAGAGTATCTTGAAAACCCTCACTTCTAGGTCCTTTTGAAGATTAAATGGGGAAATGCAAATGAAGTGCTTGGTGTACATCACAGACACTCCCTAAATACAGAGGCTTTCTAGCTAATCCTCAGAGACAGAAGGCATGGTGATGATTCCGTGGCTTCCGTGTTTATCCCATTGCTGGCCTTTTTGTCTGTCTGATTATCTGTCTCTGTGCTTCTCTAGTTTCAGCTTTTAATTTCAAGTATAAACTCAATTCTGAAACCCACTGTTGACCAGGAATGCCCTTTAAATTTGTGCGACCTCCCACCGTGGGATGGTATTAAAACATCCTGATCTAGATTTGGGCAGAAGATGAATAAAATGGAAATGTGTCCTATGCAAATCAACCTCTCATTTATTTGGAGATGGTCTGGAGGCAGCAGCAGTTGCTCAGTATTCCAGATTCTGGAACAGAGCTAGCAGTGCTCTGAATGACAAGCCTGTGGCTTCCCATGGCTCATTACAGGATGCCACTTAGCCCCGGAGAAGACTGGCCTCTTATTTAGTGGTCAAAGAGAGGAAAGTAATAGCTTGACAGCACCATGGAGTCCAAGGTCAATTTAGGAAACGCGACCACGTCTCCACTTCTTGGAGTAACTCTGACGTTGATCCTTCCCTCAGGTCACAGCCTTTCTTCATGGACATCCTCAGTCACTGGTACCATAAGATTACCATGGAGATTGGTTCCACAATACAGACTTCTGTTTCCTTCTGGAATGGAAAATTAAATTTTCCTTGCAACATGGTGACATGACACACATTCTTACCAAGTTCTTTTTTTTAAAAATAATATTTACAATTTTTAAATTTATAGAAATGGATATTAAACAATGAAATATTTTTTTTTACTTTGAGTAAAGAAAAGAGTGTATTTATTTATGGGGCTTAAGAGACTGGTTGCCCCAAGGTTCTTTTCCCACATTTCACTTGAGTAAAAAATGGTCTGATATCTGAGGTCACTTTTCAGTCTTATTGCTTCATATATTCTGCCCACAGTGAAGGACGCATGACACATGTGATTCTGTGTCATTTCATTTCAGTTTGGGTCACAGCTTTTGAAGGATGCAGTGTTGGTTATGGCTGGCAGCTGTACCTGCAAACATGGATATGGTTTGGTCTTAATTTACAAACATTACCTCTGATAGCAGGTTCCTCTAATAACAGCTACCACTCTCCAGTCTGTATGATGTATGGGTTAAATGTATATATAGGCCCAGTTCTTAGATCCTGCAGGTTGGAGGTAAGGCAAAAGAAACAGATTTTTGACATATTTCTGTTCAATAGCCATATGAGTCCACATCAAGTACAACCACAAAAATGGCAAGTTATACTTTTATGTATGTATGATATGTCAAAATACAATCTACTGTCATGTATAACGAAAAAGAACAAATAAAAATTTAAAAATAGCTGTATGAGCATTATTTTGATAGATATGAAATTTGACCTTAGAATTATATGATGACGTGCATGAGCTTGTAAGGCATAGTTGTGGTTTGATTCATTTAGGAATCTCTATTGAAGGGGCAGAAAGCTTGAAGTGGGGACCTAAGGAAAAGGCCAAAGTTATTTCCTCAAAAACTCTTAGAGATCTTTTTCAACCTCGCTCACTGATTTTCATTTGTGTGTGTTTGAGGCAGTAAAACAGAGTGGTTAAGTAGTCTTGAATGAGGCCAGTCTGAGTTTAAATTCTGGCATTTATATGGATAGATGTTTGAGTAAGACATTCATCCTCTCAGGGTCCACCTTCATTTTTTATGCTATATGAAGATACTTACAAAAGCACAGGTTATATCGGGAGTAACTGAAGAACAAATTCCATACTGCTGCTGCCTGGGTTAAATGAAGACACTTTAAACCAGATGCCTGTCACATAGCTTGGAGCTCCATGAACTGAGACTGTCACTGCTATAATCATACTGTGATATGTATAAAGAGAATAATAATTAGTCCCATCCTAAGTGGTCCTCCTAGGGGTGCCGTGAGATATTCATGTGTAGATTTACTCTGCGGAGAACATGCTCAATAAATTCTAGCTATTTTTTATTATTAATGCAGGAGGTTAACACCTAATTTTAAGGGCTGTTAAGTAGTGACTTGAAAAAAAAAGACATTGTTTCATAGGATTTTGTGCATGTTAGATATATTTTAAGGTTTTGGCCATTCATGTGTATGATTTTCTACCTCGTCTTTTCATTTCGCGAGTCTGGAGGTTAAAGCTAAGCAACCTGTCTGCTCTTCCTTCCTGCCCTTATCTGAAACGGAAAGAAAAAAAATCAACCTAGGGAAAATACCATGTGAGGAATGAAATTGTCCTTGTGAAGGAAGTGTTTCAGAAAAGCACTGAAGGATAATATCCATAGGACCCTGAAAATGACTGGCAAGGATCAACTCTGGTGGGTTAGATGGTCTCTCCCAGGACTTCTAGAAGTATATATTTAAGGGGTATGCATAGTCTGTGGTGTCCACCTTCATTTTTTATGCTATATCAAGATACTTACAAAAGCACAGGTAAGGCACAAGAACGTATCCCTTTTGTTGAATCAGACATTAATGAAACTTTCCTCACCCCACTAGAGTCCTTGCTCCTGGTAAAGGAGAGCAGAGAGCAGCCAGAGTGCCCCTTCTCATAGCTACCAAGGAGTTAATCTGTTGAGCATTGGATGGACACTGTGTCCCATGAACGGAATTCAAATGTGGTTTAACGCAGTGAAGTTTAGGAGCAAACACTCCTACTTTGGCAACAGTTGCTTGAAGTCTCATGTGCTCCTAGAATTGGGCCACAGATGCCTTGGAGAGATGGATAGTCGGAACACAGCCCAGGACAGCCCTGGGGTGAAGTCAGAAGTACAGCTTCTAGCCTCCTTCAAGACATTGTTTAAGGAAGGAACTATAACTCACTCTATATAACATCAAGTGCTGCATGTTGATTGTCCTACTCTGGAGAGGAAAGCAGGAACCTCCTGAGAATCGGGCTAATCACAATCTGACAATGGTTATGTGGATATTTTAAGAAGAGCTGGTGATTGGCACCAGTTTCTGTTATCTATAGACTCCTGTGTTGCAGTGGACTGTCTTTATTATTGCAATAGGATTTATTTGTTTATCCTTTAGGGAATATGGACTCCCATACTCCCTTGTCAGTGAGTTGCAAGGCGTGGAGAGGCCCTGCAATTAAATTCTCTATTGTCTTAACCTCTCTAAGCACTGGTGAACTAGGGCTCCTTAGTACTTGTCTCCCAACATGAACGAGTGAGTTGATTAATGTTTGCACAGGACTAGAAAATGCCTGTTCCGAGTGGAATGTACACGTACCAGGCTGCATAATGTTGACTCAGGACACGGTACTTATTTCCTTGTTTAAATAATTAGCAAAAGAAATTACACTAAAAAAAAAATGCCGAAAGATAAAAATGAGAAAAATGCAGGGACCAATTAAAGCTGTAAAAGGCCTTTCTTCTACTGGCCTTATATTTGTATTTCTCTAAAGCTGCATCGGGTGATGCGAAACAGTGGGGCAAGTTCTTCCTTTGACGTTCTGTTCTGCAGTTCTCTCTCTGCTTCCTGTCTTTCAGGACATGACAATATGCCCTCCAGAGCCACAGAGGACAGGCATTCTTCTCTGGGCTCCAGGGCCCTGCCTGGGTCAGCAGAGAATTCCTCACTGTGCAGGAGCTGGTGGCTGCTGCAGATGCCCACGCACAGGCTTCTAAGTGGGCTGAAAGCTGCTTTATGAGCCTTGCGGCACTGCTGTGCACGTCTGCAGCTGCGCTTCTGCCAGAGCGCTGGTGGGATCAGGCCTCCTTGGCCCTACCTTAGTCAGGCCTTCTGTGCGCGAGCCATAGGAGGCTTTTGTCCTCCTGCTCAGTTTTCACTGAACATCCAAAAGGCCTGGGGTGGGGGTGGCTGGGGGGGCACGATCCAGGCAATGAATAAAGATGTAAGAAGGCTAAGCAAAGGCAAGAGGCAGGGAGGGACTGCGTGGCATGGTGAAAAGACATTTAGCTTAGTGCCAAGCGATGTGATTGGCATTCCAAGGCTGCTCCTGACCGGCTGTGTGACTTGGAGCCCTGGTTTTCTTCTGAGTGAAAGGGTGGCCCCAGTAGCTACATAGGAGATGAGGTGAGATTAAGGGAGATGCTGCCTTTCAGTCCTCTGTCATCAACACTGCATGGGCCTCTCTCTTGGGCAGCCCTCTCTCCCCAGGTCCAACTGAGTTGAATATCTGCCCTCTGGCCTGAAAGAGAAAAGTTATTTGCTCAGAGGTGTTATTTCTCTTACTAATCTCCTTCGGGTTTGGTTTATTCCAGACTATCATTTATCAGGGCAGTATTTATATTATACTGTGCTTATGCTTACTGCCCCACTCAGAAGGGACTCTAGCATTCAGTTAAAATGGAATACTAAAATTGTCCCCATTTTAAGAATGTGAACCTTTTTGTTCCTAATTAACCTTTTTATTTCTAAATCTGTAAGCCAGATTTACTGTGGATAATTTGGAAAATCCAAAGGGAAAGGGTTACAGAACCACCTTTTGTGACTTTAGCACTCAGAAGGTCACTGAGTGTTTATTACACAGGCATGTAATATGGACAAAAGTGTACTTCATTATGTAGTGTATTTCTCTTAATGTATTAGTTAGGGTTCTTGATGCTACAGTGTAGTTTTTAGAAAATGAAGATGGTTGATTTTTTTTTTTAACTTAATATTTAGCAAGAGGTTTGGTAAAAGAGAGAAAGCTGTGCATGCATCCTTGGATTTCTTCCTGAAACATGTGGAAGGTCTAGCTGAAGGGCCAGGAAAGCAGAGATAAGTGCTTGCTGTCCCCTTCCCAATGCCCTGCAGGAGTAGCTGTGCTTCATCACTGCTGTTGTCAGTAATGATCATAGTAGATATCTTGTTAAATTTACCTCCATGGCATTGATTCTAATGATCAAAATGCATAAGTATATTTAATTAAAGTATGTAACTGATATACCTGCATATCTATTATATATACATAATAAAAGTATACATAATCAATGTATATATAATAGATGAACTCATATGTGCACATACACGTTATATGCTTTAGTCAGATGTTTTGCTGCTGTGGCGAAAAGATCTGATTAGACAATTTTAAGGAAGAAAAGTTTATTTCATGGCTTATAGTTTCAGAAGTCTCCCTCCATCCAAAGAAGGCGGGCTCTATGGGAGGCAGAACATCATGGCAGAAGACAGTAGTGGAGGAAGTGGCTCATATTGTTGGGAGTCGCCCCGGCTCCAAACACTAACTTTCCCATCCCTCAAGAAGAGCCATCCAATGGTGAGCCCTGTTGGCTCACATGATCTTGCCATCCAGTGGTAAGCCCTGCTGGCTCACATGATCCTTACCCACCAATCAGACTAGCCCTGCTGGCTCACATGGTCCTTACCCACCAATCAAAAAGCACCCCATGCCAACTGTCAAACCCTTCAACCATTAAACTGTCATAACTGTCAAACCACCCTGGGCTCTATAAATATGCAGAGCTGTTCCTCAGTAAACGGGCATTTTCTCCTATGGCAAGCCTTGATCGTTCTTTCACATATGATGATCAGAAGCAGAGAGATTCCACTTGCCACATACAAATATATACCCCAAAGCCATGCCCCAATCCTACTTCCTCCAACCACACCCTACCACTCTGGTTACCACTCAGTTAATCCCTATCAGGGGATTAAATCACTAATTGGGTTAAGATCTTTACAACCCAATCATTTCTCCTCTGAACATTCTTGCATTATCTCACACATAAGCTTTTTGAGGACATCTTACATCCAAACGGTAGCATTATATATTCACACACACACACACACACATATATGTATAATATATATTAGACAAAAATATATGACTAATTAATACAAAAACTCTATGATATGCAGTTTACCCTATTTACAGATGAAGAAAATGAGACCAAGTTTTATATTCTCTGCTTACTGTATTAAAAATGTTGGTGTCAGAAATAATGCTCAATCAGGCACAATAAAGTTTCATTTATGAAAGATGAACAGGTCTTTTAGATCTGTTATACAATATTGTGCCTGTAGTTAAAATACTTTATTGAACACTTAAAAAATTATTGCTTGTAGATATCATGTTAAGTGTTTTTACTATAATACAATAAATTTTCTAAAAACAGAAATGCTATTCAAAACTGATGTTTCATAGTCCTGATAAAACTCATCTATACGATTTATGTATGCATCTTTTTCATAGTTTAGAAGTTGAAAATATGGTATTTTGATATGTACAAAGAAATATGAAAAATTTTATATAAAAAATATACAGTTGTGAGGAGAAAAAAATAAAAAGCCTGTCTTGGTTTACCTGATATTTTAGCAGTTGAAGCTTTAACATCTGTCAGATTGTCATGGCGTGGTCTATATGAAATCAGTTGGTAATGATTCCATTATTGGAACCATGTGGCTATAATGTTTCTCAAAGTAACAGGGAGGAAGTTCACATCCAAAAGGTTGACACAGTAGGTGTGCTGGTTGTCCTGGGGCTTCTGTGGGAAAAAAAAAATGAGCAGGGAGCATGCCAGTGTAAAAATAATGGATTTGTTCATATATTAATGTTCTCTGGTTTGCCTTTATAGACCAGTATTCTCCACCTTGGCTATAGGGAAGTCTACTCTATTTTATGGAACCAGGATGTAATTTGATGTTTGGTCCCTCACCTGTATATTAGACGAGGGTGTTGTGATTGCTTTTTACTTTTTGCCATCAAAGGAGGAAGCTGACTTTTACTTTGGTTTCAAAATGCTAGACATACATACGCACACTCACATTCTTTCAGCATTTCAGGAAGTGGGCACAAGTACACTTTAGCCTTGAAAACTGCTTTGTCATCTAGTTTGTAGCTGGCTAAGGAATGAAATACAGTAAAGTAATATCAACAGAAAGGCCAAGCCCATCATGGCCACTCTAATTGGCACCGACAGCAGATACCAGTGTGCCAGTCTTTCCAAAGAATTCCTGTGGAAGGCTACTCCAGCTGTCCGATATCTTCCCAATTTGTTTTGTTTGCACATTGAATGTATAATCTTGTGGTTTCTGGCTCTCCTCACCACATAAGGCAGAAAAACACATTGGATCCCTAGGTTGCTCTTACAGGATGCTCCTCAAGCCAACTATTTCAACAAATTAAAGGACTTGACCATGACTTTTTTTTTTTTTCCAAGAGAACACTTTACTCTTACTCAAACCCTACCACAAGTTCAGCAGAGAAATGCAAACAACCTTTTTAGATGTGGTCACAGTCGACAGTTTAAATGAATCCAGTCAAGACCCTTAGGACTAAATAAAAACTCAGCCCTAGACCAAGAGCTCATATTTCAAAGATGATATTAATATGATAATGAGCTTAACATCCTTTTTCAACATAATTTTTTTCCTGTTTATGCATTACCCGCAATGCTGTATTGTTTTAATCACCCTTTAGTAAGATACCTGGAACTCTTGCATGGTAAATGATGAGGAACTCTTCTGGGGGATTGCTTTTATTGGTGCTTTCTTTCTAATTGGTTGTAAAGAGATTCAAATAAAATATTCTAAAATGAATCAAGTATGATTCTTGAGCACTGAATTTTATATTTCTTAACGTTATAAACTTAAAACGAGTGCTTATTTTTGTAGCCTCTCCAGATAGGTCGTTAAGTGTAAGACATGCCATTATTACTGTTAAAAATAATAGAAATACTTCAATCCAAGAAGCCTTCCAGTAACTGGATGAAGTACTTGGCTTTGACTTATCTTTTAAAGTATCCTCACCTACCTTTAAGGTAGGTACTGTTTTATTGGTAGCATTATACTGATAAAAGAGACTTGGTCTTCCAGAAATTCATTATCTTGTCAAAATCCTACCACTAGTTCAGGGTTCTTTAATAGCAACCCTACAGACCTTTTGGTTTTCCTTGTAGGCTTCTGTGCTATGAATGGAAGATTTTGAAGCCTCCAATGTCTTTGCCCGCTAAATGATAGTCACAGCACAGGTAATGGCTACCAAAGCAGTCTACAGGATCCAATTCTTTGGGATGGGGATTGGGAGGTAAAATTACCCTCACAGAAAACCACTGCACAAACTAGATGACAGAACTTGGGAATGTTCTAGACTAATTTCATTCACTGAACTCTTTAGGTCTAACCTGTGTGTAGTTAACTGTGTGTAATTTCTTGTCCCTTTATGTCTTTCTTCTGAGTTTTAGCACTTAAGAAGCCAATCACTAATGTTGATGATAAGTGCATTGATAAAGATCTCCCTTTCCCTCTTGTAGGTGTATTCAATGAAAGAGTGTGTAGAGGTCTGTGTAGTTAAGGCAGTAGCGTTCCACAGGGTCACATGCAATCCTGTAGTAAGCACTTCTTGAATTACTCACTTCTGTACCCTCCCTGCTTTTATGCCTGGGGTATGCAGTAGTCACAAGTGCTCTGAGTCAGACTTCTGATCACTGTTTCCTCCAAAGTGCAGAGTGGCCTTGAGCAAGTCAATGAATCATTTGTAAAACTTCTGCTTTTTTCCATTTTGAGTAATTGAGGACCATCCTTCTACTGTAACACCCCCTATTCTTGACTTTGGAGAGTAATGATGATGTTTACTGAAAAATACTTTGAAAGGAATTCTGAGGTGTCCACTGCATCAAAGTGTAAATACTGTTTTTGAAAAAGAAAACATTGTTCATTGGAGTTAATTTGGAGATGAAGTAGTCCATCTAGCCTTAAAACATTGCAAGAAGGAAGCCAGAAGGTAGCAATGGAAGGTCGTTCTGAGCCAACCTTTCTGAGGGTGGCTTCTGTTTTCTCCATGGTGGCCACTTTCTTAGGCCTTAGAATCACTGAGGAGGTAAATACAAAAATCACTGTAGCAAAACTTAATGAAAGCATACATCAGAGGTGACTTGATATTGGTGACATTCATTCATTTAAGAAACCGAGGACACATCTTACCCTTTTCTAGAGGTGCATTCTTCTGTGAAAATTAGAAAGTCGACAATAGGAAAAGGTTCAGCTTTTGAAGATGGCAGAGAAGAACACATTCCACAGCCCTGCTTCTTACCCCAGGAGTGCCAGAGCAGGTTCATGCTGTGCACTTGTAAATGTGAAGTAGGTAAATAAATGCCAGGAATTCCAATACCTTAAGTCTGAAAAATAGCTACTAAATTGTTTTTGCCAATTAGTACATAGGATTAGTGGAGAATAAAGCAAATCTTCATATATCTAGGATTATAGCAACTAAATGTTTCTTCTTAATTGCTCTTAGTTTATTGAGTGACAGGCATATATGGCTACCTAATTGTAAGTGATGTGGAATTTTGTCTGGTAAATATATAGCATTTTTTATTGCTTAATAAATATTTCATGAGCTCAGCCCTTACTCTTATGAATATGAGGAATAAAGGGACATTATGATCACAGAGACTGCCATATAACTTTAATATAGATTTACCTTATTGTTTTAAACACACATAACAGTCGAAAAATGAATAACTCACTCCACTAAATTGATTGAAGGCAGCAAAGTAAATTACCACTTGATTTAAAAAGTGTCAAATTAGGAATTGCTTTACGTGTTAGTTGATTTCACCCTGCCTGAAATGGGTCTTAAAATAGATGTGATATGATGAAAAAATATTTTTGTGAAACTGTTTCAAGAAACAAGATAAAACTGTTTTTCTTATTTTTAAATTTTTATCAATATAGATCTTGTGATGATAGAAAAGAAAAAATAACTCCAAAGAAGGAAGGACAGAGCTCCTCCTTCTGGGTCATTGCATTTCATTGATGGCATCTCCCAGCAGGTGGCAGTTGGGCTGCCAATTGTGGAACACACTATAAGTGAGATCTCCACTGTCCCTTCCTTTCTCATCAGGCAGGTAGGTAATAGAACCTTCTGTTTAGTGATGAAATACATCAGCTGTAAGAATAAATGGTGCCTGCAAAGGGGTACTGGTATTGCCTGCTCTGTTGAAACCTGGAACCATGTGAATTCTGTAGAAGTTCATGCAGAATGTCATGCAGAGCATTCTGGAGCATTCTGGAGATGAACAGTGTACCAGGAGGTCAGTCCCATGAGTACAGGGCCATCTGTGTACACATTCCATGTCATTTCCCAATCACATAAATGTTTTATGTAATATTGTCAAATTGGTGGTTGGATGGTGAAACATAGTTCACACCTGGATACAGGTAACATTTTCTTCTTGGATTAAATAATTGTCACTAGATTACATCACTTGAGTTCTTAGACTTTCCTGATATTTTCATATTTTTCTCCTTTGCCTGTGTGCCCAGGTCTACATTGCTTCTGAAATTCCACAAAGCTCAACTCTTGCTCGTGATGTGTAAATTCTTTCTGGTACCTCCTCTCCCGGCTGCATATCTGGAGGGTTGATTTAAGGCTTTTTTTTCCTATAGTGTGTCTTTTAAGTACAATTGAAACCCTGTTGGTTTGATAAGATTGAAAATGTGTTGAGCCAAAATCAGTAAGTGCCAGTAGGACTTTAAATGTGTCATGTAGTTTCTAAGGACAGGAACCAAGGGGAATTGGTGGGTATTTATAGTATACCTGGGCAACAGTAAATAACATTTTATAGCTTCTGGACTGTATGTCATTGTCAACTCTGAACTACTCGTTTTGGTTGTTTAACATTGTTGGAATGGCTGTTAGTTATTTGAGCTTCCCCCACCCCCTTTTCATAAAATAACTTTGCACTGGGTCTTAAGTAATTAACATCTAATTTTTAAAATTATATTTTTATAATTCCTTGTCACTTCTGATAGGATCCCATCATTTGTCAACTTATTTAGAATATTTGGGTTGAAGTATTTGTTACTTTTTTTTTTTTACAAATGTATTAAAAACAATATTACTTTATAATATTTAATATACACTAAGTACCTGATATTTAAATGTTGTTACTTAAATAATAATACATCAAGTAATGGAATTGTACCTGACATGAATGAGCATAATTAGTTTTTGCCTAAGGGAAAAATGAGCACTTTCTAGAGTAATGAGTTTTTTAAGTTCAATCAGATTGTGGCCTTCTGGACATTTATTTTTATGAGCTGACTCTACCTTAAGCTCTTTAATGCAGTTTCTACAGAAAACTCAAATTGTTGGTAAGCCCAGGTCATTCACCAGTCACGTGATAAAACAGCTAATCTCTGTCTTGACATGACCAAGATATGCAGTTCTAACAGCTCAGAACATGACAGCAGGCCAGGTGGGAAGAGTTTGGTCTCCATCCTGTGCTTGGAAGCACATGGGTTTGGGTGCCCTGCCCCCAACTCCAGTTCCACTGCCTCTTACCACCAACATGGCTTCCTTCCTTTGGATTCCTAAGGGCTTCTCTGCAGAGAAATGTGAAAAATAACTTATGTCGATTGGAGGAGGTCTTCTAATACTAAAGAGCCCTCAAAAAAGCTATGTTGACTACTAACTTGGAACCAGAATAAGCCCAGGAAAGGTGCCTGTGGAGAGTAGAAATGTACAAACCAGCTGATTCAGGGTGGAGTGCAGGAAGGAATAATGGGAGAAGAGACTCCACAGACATACCTAGGCCTGTCAAGAGGCAGGGCTTTGAACTTAAGGAATGCTTTAGGTCTGTAACAGGAAGCAGCCCTTGAGCAGGTGACTGGAACCACAGATTGTGATGGTGATGGAGTGATTGTCAGGGAGCAGGGGTCTTGCCTAGGTCCTACTTATGTTTCAGATTTGCCTTCAGTGAAGAGGAAGAGGAGGAGAAAAACAGACCTTGATCCCTAAAGTTTGGGAAGTCTGGTAATTTGTGGGGTGTGTGTTGTGTGACTGTGGTTTTATGCATGTGAGCATAGCTTCATTTAACAACTCTCCTCTGAGATATGTATGCTCTGCTTCCTTCTGCAAGTCTCAGCTCAAATGTCTCAAATAAGGCTTAGCTTAACCATGGCTATTTAAAACTGTCCCCACACAGCCCTTCATTACACCCATTAAATCCTTCTAAATCAGTAGGTTCTTAGAAAACTTTTGGGAACTTTTCCCCTATAATCCTCATAAGAACTAAAGTTTTCTTAATAGTTCCATATGTACCCATAGTCATTAGCTAATTGGAGATGCATGTTACAGATTACCAAGTTCCTGGGTTTGGGGAGTCACATAATCCTTGGATCGAGTGATGATATTTACAGTTTGTTTTAAGTTAAGCAAATGATTTTACTTTTCTCAATTTTAGTATTAAAAACATCTCAAAAACAGATTAGTAACAATGGCCTACATGAATTCTGTAAGGATTAGTAATAAGGTATAAAAAAATCCTGACAAGGTTGCCTGGCATTGAGAAGGTACTCAGTGGTTGGTATGAATATTTTTCAAATATATGTCTGTCTGCTTGTTTATTTGTGCTTGTGTATATACACGTAGCCATAAGAAATCATGGATTCCTTTCATAGATAGGGAAGAAAGAACCTTTTGAAGTCTATATGAAAAGAGCTTAGGAATTAATGTCCTGCTTTTATCCAAGGTATAAGTGCCTATCATGTTCAAAGGGCACCAATAGGATTAATATTAAAAATTTTCTTTGAAGTCCTAATACGGAAGGGCCTGGAAGTAAAGTCCATAGCTCTTTCTATACGGGAATAAGCTCTTAGTAACAAGAAACAGGTCTGGTGGGAAAACGAGGCCATTTTAGGTTTGCTGTGCTTTCTTGTCTTCACCAATGCATTTGGATGTTTTCTGGGTTCCGTGAGTTCCGTTGCGATGGGGATCCTGTTCTTTGGGCTGTTCCTTGGAGTCAAGCCCTGCAAGTTCCGTGGAGTAGTTTTGCAGGTCTTTTCACAAAGCCATTTAGAGATATTTGATTTCTTTTTGAAGAAAAATATCATATAAGTACCATTATACATTTGTTTAATTTGTTCTACTAGATTTTGCTGGCTGTATTTCCTAAATTTTTGCAGTTGGAATCGGGCTCATTTTCATTCCTATTTGGACAGGTTTGTGGCTGCATCTCAGGAAATTACAGTTCATTTTTTGACTGCCTAGGAAGAGCCTTTTAAAATACTGGTGTCCAAAATACAAACATACAAGGCAAGGAGGCTGCATCACCCCGGGGAGGGGGGTGGCTAGGAAGCAGGCTCCTCTAAACCTTTGTCATCTCTTCCAGATCTGGAGAGGACAGAGAAACTGTCCTCATGGATTTAGATGGGGTCCATGAAATATCTACCAGGCCTCATCTTCACAAGAAGCTTCAGATGAATCAGGCCTTTCTTTGTACATATGAACACAGTCGGACACGCTTTTCACATCATCTTGTTTTCTTTTTGAAAAGCAGCAGTGCCTTAGTTCACTAATTGTCATGTTACGCCTTTCAGACTCCTGGACCACACAGAAGTTGGGCAGTAATACAAGATGGGCTGGTTTTGAAGTGACTGTTTCTGCTTTTATAATGTATAAAAAGGATTTTAATGTGAGAATTTATTTTCTGGGTTTGTTCAGTGCACAGGTAAAATAATTTCAGATTTGGATACACCAATGTAATTAAACTCATCTTTTTTCCAGAGGGTTTTTTTTTTTTAAAATCATTTGCACTATTTAAAATCTGTCTGTCTACCACCATGGTGCTTGGGAAAATTGGGATGTTCCCCCTGTGAGCGGTTCCTCTGCACGTGCACAGATCAGGACAGGTTAACTGTGCCTTGTTATGTGGTGTGTTGACTTTCAATTGATTTTAAGTGCACTTTAAATGATAATGAGAATGCCAGGCTGGGAGATGGCATATGGCTTCAAAGATCTGATTCTCAGAAAGCAAGCAAATATTGAAAAATGATGGAGTTTCATGATAGAGTAAGTCAAGGTGAAATCAGAATGCTTGAATGGCAGAAACAATTTCTTCTTTTTTATTATTTTTAGCTGTGCTCTTATTATATTTTGTTGTTTTGATTAGAAAACAAAATATAACAAGCAAGGCCAAAATTTGTTAGCCACATTAGGGTCAAATTAAATACAACATGCAGCAAGGGTATGACTACTTTGGTTCTTTAGAACTCAAAAAATCCTTCTTATAAGCAAAATTTAATATAAAAAGTCAATTAAAATATAATAAGGAAAAAATGCAGATCAAGGAGCTGGAAAATGAGAGAGAATGTGTCAGAGCATGAAAGAAAAATGAAGAGAAATATTAACTAGGCAGAAGTACATTTATATATGTGTGCATGTGCACACTCATAGATATTTCTCAGTACATATTCCCTTATGAATTTAGAGAAGTATGTAACTAAGTGAGATGAATGAGCATGTAAGGACCCAGTTTGACATCTTGGCTGTAGCCACCATTTTGGTTGCCATTTTGCCTTGCAGATGACTCTGATAATACCCTTAACCCTGTACGACAAGCAAAGTCATTAAGATAGCCAATTGAGCATTTCATAGTAGCCACTGATGGCCAAACTGTTTCCTAACTGACATTTGAACATATCAATAGTTTGCAGAAAAGGCAAGGTACGATCCAGTTGGCCACAGTCCACTTTGGTGTAGCTTGCCATATAAATCACTTTGTCCTGCCTTGGGGTACTGAGTCCAACTATCCCGCTGTCACTCAAGACACACTCTTACCCAATAAGACCCTTATAAGTTGCATTGACTCTCTCTTTGTTTCTTTGTCTTATAGCACCTTCCAAATTTAGTGGCCAGTTCTCACACACTGGGAATAGGTCCCTTCTCTCCCTTTCTCTCTCTCTCTCTTTCTTTCACAAAACCATTTAGAGATATTTGATTTCTTTTTGAAGAAAAATATCATATAGGTACCATTATATATTTGTTTAATTTGTTCTACTAAATTTTGCTGGCTGCATTTCCTAAATAGCAAAAATCAGTCTTCAAACTTATTTTCTTAAATCTATACTATCTTAGGTAGGAGCTTGATACTGGAAGTAACAAAATGCAATGATTTTAAGATACTTAGTGGATTTGAAACAACTTGGGAGAAATTCAGTCTGTTCGCAGAGACATCATCATGCTTCTCTTCATTCAATCATTTCTATTTCTGCAGAAATCTGAAGACATTGGTGAATTGTGCAGCCGTATGGCTTGAAATTATATATAGAAACATGTTACAACTGAATGGAACTTCAGAGATGATATATTCTAGTGGCATTTTTTTGCACCAGCAAAACTGATTTATTTATAGTTATAAATACAATTGTCTGCAGTTGGAAACTCAATGGAATTGATCATCTCAGTTTCAAAATTTCTTTTAATGCCTTGTCTACACCTGTCACTATTTTACTTCAGTTGTTCCACTCAAAACCGTTAAGCCACTGCATTTAGACACAGTCCAAATCTAATAATAAAAATAATGATTAACTTTTATTGAGCATTTACTCCATTCAGGCCATTCACTAAGGAAAAGCTGTGCATAAGTGGGCTCATTTAATCTTTACAACTATGTGGTAAGGAAATTTTGCATTAGAGATGTTAAACGATTTGGTAAATGTTCGCCCACAGCTCATTAATGGCAGAAGGAGTATTTGCACCTAGGAGTCTTGGCTGCATTTTGTTCATCTTGGAATTTAACAGGTTCTTTCACTGATTAAGGCATTATATAGGAATTCTAAATTAAATGTTCAAGTAATCTTTGGTTGCATGAGTGATACCAGATACTAGAAGGAGATTTGGGAAATTTGGTCCTTGCTGACATCTTCACGAACACTTCATATGATGTCCAATCCTCATAGCTTCTCCATGTCTTAGGACTGCTTCTCTGTTGGCCCTGACAGTGCATGGTCCCTGGGACTATGGCATTCTCAAGCTGAAGAAGACTTTAAACATCATAACAGCTCTCTTCTTCCTGGTACCGTTTTAATACTCAAGCCAGAGAGATGAAGTATACACACATCTAGTTAGTGAGCATGCAGACAGAGATCCAGGGTTCTGGAATCCAAGGTTTCCCTCTTCCTGGTATTCGTGCATAATGTAGGTTTATATAGCATATTCTGCATAGCTCTGCATTAAGTTGTAATGAGAAATTTGGTGCTTTGTTTTCTGACCGACTTTTTTTTTTTTTTAAAGATTAGTGCAATAAGTGCAAACACTCTTGACTGAATAGGATACAGGTGTTTTCCAGGGTCAGAGATGGCCATGCTTTGGCTGCTACCTCCCTATGCCAATCTCAAGAACAGTCCTAAGGAGGGCCCTGATGTACATGGCCCCCAGAGATACATGTTGCTGTTCCTAATTGTTAAGGTAACCTTGGAAGACAGGTATTGCCTTTCCCACTTAGAGAAAACAGTGACTCAGTGAAGTTAAATGGCTTGTCACCACAGATGCTTATTAGAATATCCAGGAATTGATCATGGATTTTACTAACTATAAAGCTTGCTCATTTCCCTCCATACTATACTGGACCAAATAAATAATAATTTTGTGTAACACATACTACAAGTTAAGCTGCACTTTAGTCATTCAGCTTAATCCTTTCTTCTACCTGTCTCTTCCCTTTTCCTTTTCACCTTTTCTCTTTCCCTCTCTTTCTTTCTTCCATCTTCCTTCTCTCCTCCTCCTTTCTCCCTTCCTTCCTTTCTTTGCCTGCCCCTGTGTCCGTCTGTATCTCTTCTCCTCTCTTCTACTCTCTTTTCTTCCTTCTTTCCCTCCCTCCCTCCTTCCTTCCTTCCTTCCTTCCTTCCTTCCTTCCTTCCTTCCTTCCTTCCTTCCTCTTTTGCTGATTAACAAATCCATATGTGTATTTTAAGATGAGGTAGCCAGGTCATGAGAACATTAAGTAATTTACTGTCAGTCGCACAGATAGTCGGTATTACATCTGGAATTTAAATGCAAGATCCAGTTGAAAAGATAGACTGCAGGGGGAAAAAAGTAGAAATCATATTATTATCACAGGCAACAGACGTAACAGTTTACAGTAGGACAGTACAATCATGGGCATAGTAGTAGTTTCAAATCTGCCAGTAGATGTTGCCAATAGTTGCTGGGTGAGAGTGGAGACAAAGAGTTATGGGGTAGGTGCAGGTTAGCTCCTTTATGGGTTTGCAGTAAAAGTCAAAAGAGGGAGGCATAGGAGAGATGCTGTACAGGGAGAACTGACCTCAGGAAGGATTCACTTGGCTGATAAGAAGAATTTAGTATGAGTAACTGAGAGAATGTCAGTGTCATTGGTGAGAATCAGAAGCCAGAGAGCCTGAGAGATTTGGTTTGAAGTTCCAGATGGATGGCTAGCTGTCAGAATCCATGGGTTTGGAAATGTAAGACTGCATTTCTGATCAAAAACTGTAATTGGGTTAACATTTTTGGATTCAGTTTTGTAAGATTAAAGTGGTAGCATTTAATCATATCTTGAAGAAAAAGTGCATGGGAATAAAACTGTGTACACATAGGAGTTGGGAAGCACATAGATGTGATCAGAAGGTTAATAGGAATGTTGACACTAGGGAGAGTTTAGGGAAAAGAAAAAAGTGGTCAAGAGTGTCAGTTTTTGCAGAGAAGCCAAAGAGGAGGAAGACAAGGCTGAGTGAGACCATGAGATTTTGTGTTATGAAATCAATGTGTGTGTCAAGATGGTGTAAACTGGATTAGATGGAGCCAGAGAATAAGAACTAGAGACACTGTAATTTACATGAAAACAAAGAGGAAGGTGGAGTGCTAGCTTGGTAAAGGGCTGGTTCTGGGAAGGAGTTTCTAGAATGGCCAAGACCTGACCCTCTTTGTCAGGAGAAGAGCTGGTCTGAGGTCAGTTCTCTGTGACTATGCATCATGCAATGGGTCTTATCCACTCTTAAGGGCTTAGTGGATGTTCATTGAATGACTAACCTTTTATCAGTCAGAAAGAGAGATATTACTCTTGTTTTATATTTAAAAAGTACTCTTGAGTCATGGAATCCAAAACCAAATGAAATCCATGTCCCAGAGTAGGCAGTTGGGTGGGAGAGTGTTTACCAAGGGGCATAGGGTTAACCTCAGAAAGGGAAGCTCCAGCTAATGACAGGCAAGGACTGAGGTACAGGAAGCCAGTGGTGATGCAGGTCAGGAGCCACAGTACTAAAGCATGGGATGGGACTGAGGGAGGGAATGCTCCATGTGGAAGAGTCCCACTGGCAGGATGTGGCCCTGGGTGGGCAGTAGGCGAGGAGTCCACATCCATCAGGGCTATGGACTCAGACCACTGTTGAGCCTGTTCATCAGCATTGCTTACAAGACCCTTTGAACTTCCAATGACAGTATGATCTTAATAAAGAGGTTCTGGGGCAAAGCCAGACTTCCATGACTAAAATCATGCCCAACACCACCAATTCCTTGGGGAAACTGCAGGCTGGTGGATAATGGAAGACAGCAGATTGCTCCAGCTGCTAGTGAATGGCAGGCTGCAGGATCCTGGGGAGAAAAAGTCTAAAGGACCTTCTCGATCCAAAGCCCAGCTCTGCTGCCTGCTGTCTAAACAAGCTTGAGCCAATCCCAGGCACTCCCTAGACTCCGTTTTGTTATTTATAAAGTGGAACCAATGACCACACTTGCCTCAGAGAGCTGTTATGAGGTATCAAATGAGATACATTGAAGAATATTAAATTTTGTGCAAACATTTAGTTCTTTAATGATTATGATTATCATTATCATTGGTAAAGCCTCAGAAATGTGGGTGGCTAAGAGTACTGGCTGAAGATTTGCTCTGTAGCTGCCATGTAGTATTCAGAAACGGGAGATTTTTTTTTTAGGACAGTGTTTTGAATACCAGGTACTACCACTGGTTGTTCCTGGAAGCCAGGAGGAAGAGTTCATTGTCTACTACAAATAATTCTTTTGAATGTATATAGAGGAAAGGTCTTTTTCATAATAAATATTTTCAACCATATCTAAACATGTGGATAAAATGTATCACTTAGTATTCATACTAATCTGTTCAGATGTATTGTGGCTGTAAACACATTTGCATATATATTTATAGACACACACCCTATAAATGCACAATAAGTATATATGTATTTTACATAAAAATACATATATAATTATTTTCTTTGCTCTCTCCTGACAAAACTGCTTTTTCAAAGGATGATATATTTATTCTAGTTTCTCAAAGTGAGCATCTTGATCAAAAGTCCTTTTGTTGCAGGTGGAGTTAGCTTTGCAGGAGAGTTCCTGGTGTGTAACTGGCTCTTCTCTCTGCCCAGCTTCTGGATTGGAAAGCGAGATGGTACTTCCGATTTCATTAAAGCACCCTGTAGCTTAGAGAACAAATCAGAGAATCAGGATTGATTACATTCTGTGCTTTCTTTGTCTTCGTCCGGGTTTGTTCAAAGCCAAGTTCCAGCTTTCAAAGAGAGAGGAGCTTAATGGAACTCTGCACTCAGTACAGAGAATTGTGATTTGGCAAAAGTTTCAATTATTACGAAGAGTGAAATGAAAAGGATGTCATTTTGCTTTAGCATCTGTACCTCCACATGAGTGACTTTTGCCCTGTTAACTGAATGGGTCTGGCAACTTAGTAGGAAACAAGTTGCTTAAGATGTTGCAGATGGATGGTGTGTCCTTTCATGCATGTGGATTCTGAGTGGGGACCTTTTGTTTCTGTTTCCAGTGAAACTAATCACCTTTTGGAAGATAACATCATGGAGAAATCTGCCATAACCCTGAGTGAATGACCATCTCTCTCTAGGGTTGTTTATTGGTGGTGTGTGTGTGTGTGTGTGTGTGTGCGCACACCTGTCTGTCTGTCTGTAGATAGCTGTCTTCTTTGCAACTCTATGGGGTGTGTGAAAACTGTGGATGAAGCTTATCTCAGAAGCAGCTGTCTCTCCAGGTCTTTGAGATATCCCTAAATAGTGCTGCTCTGGGTTTTGTACTTGTGTAGAATTTTGTCAATGCATCTTTATGGCATTGATGACCTTCTGCCTGTCATCCTTGTCTTCCTCTCTCCTGAATCATAGCCAGGCAAGGACATGGATTTATTAATTTCTGAATTCCCTGGAGGTGCTTTGTACCTGCACAGGCTCTGTACAGCCTCACTTGGAAACAGGTCCGTATTGCACTGATGCAAGTGCCAGAAACAGGAGACAAAGTCCCCTTTATGTCTGCAGGGAAGAAGAACGTTGAAGTTCTAGGCACCAAGTATTAAGGGAAAAAAAAAAACAACTCTGGGTCATAATACTTTCTATAATAATGGGATTGACTGAACAACTGATACCCACAAAAACCATTCTAAAAAGAATGGCCCTGTCTCATTACTGAAGGCTGAGTGAAGCTTTCTGCATGAGGACAAGATAAGGACAGACTAAGCAGCTTCTGAGAGTGATGTGATTCCCTCTTCAGTGCTTTTGCTTTTGTCCTATCCTGGCAGGTAATTAAGACCTGACTTAAGAAGGGAAAAAAGGCCAGAGATTAAAATTATATATATTTCTGAGTAACACAGAGCAACTTTTCCTTGTGTCTTGATAGGGCCATTTGGACTGTGTTAAATGTACTGCTCCTTGGAAACCCAGGTCTATCACTTTTGTTCTTTGTTTTGATGAATGAAAAATTTCATCCTACATAAATTAGTCCTCCCTGTCTCATTAAGTTTCAAAACCAATTTCTGTCGAGTGTTGTGTTGTTGTGGGGGATGGGATGGATTGGACAGTTGCCAAATTTTAAAATTGGAAAGGAGCTGAGGTAGTGTCCATTCATCTCCTTTCAGATATGGTGACTTGGTGACATGGTACCCAGGACAGTTAAGTGACATCTCTGCATTCATGGAGCATTCAGGAGTTCCATGAAAATCATGATTTCCTAACGCCTACTCAGATTTTCTTTTACTTATATCTTATTTCTTGTGTTTTCTGCATGTTTTTATGTTGCCCGATAATGCTCTCCAATGTGGGAATTTTATTTACGAAAATACAGTAAATTTTTCAAGAGCATAACTTTGACTTCTCTTGACCTCTCACCACCTACACATGTCTTCCACATTAGTATTCATGGTGGATTACAATTTAAAGACAAATGATTGCCATGGGCCACATTTGTTTCCGCAAATTGATGTGAGCAAAGAAATTGTGAAATAGTGGAAAATTATACCAAGAAAGAGGGAAAAAAAATGAGCCATATAAATATTTTTAAATCTCAGAAGAAAAAAAATTTTTTTGTAGTTCATATAGGTTTTGAAATTGGACTAATGGTAGAGGCAATAAAATGATGCAGATAAACTAAATTGCTCTAAATAGCTGCAGTTCAAAGAGGCACAAAGAAATACCTTCAAAGAGAGTTTAGAAAATGAGGGGGAAATAGTCTTTCCTGCTGTGTGTGTGTGCAGAGGCCTGGAATGGGGGGATTAGGGACGAAACTGGAAAGACAATAGAGTCCTCCTGGCCTAATCTGGCTATCAGTGGCCTTTAGCCCTGAGGTGACTCTTTGACACACAGAGAGTTCATAATCACCACAGGTCACATGAGAAGACCCAGAGAATTCACTAAGAATTCATTGCCCTTGGTGGCTTAACTTCAGTGAACCTGATAAATAATTCAAGTAGTCAGAGGTGCCTAAATATGGAAGACTTCAGGTGAGCTTTTCAATCTTCCAGGCCTTTCTGTCTCACTCTCTGCCCCCACACACTTTCTCTGAAGATCTCTCAGGGAGCCTCTAGTTTTGTTTACTCTCCGCTGCATTTTACTTTTGATAACTCAGAAATACAGTTAAAGATTGAGACCTGATTTCCATCTGTCACCGTGTCTCTCTCCATTGCACGGTAGACACCGCTTTGGCATTACTTTTTGCTTCCGTTAAGTTATAGATTTTCCAGGTTTTAGGTCTGATAGAATTATGACAAACTGTGTTTGAAAGTTTCTGTAATATACTACTTATCTGACATCAGACATAATTGGAAGTTACTCGAGTTCAATTAAAAGATTATAAAAATAACAAATAATAACGCAAAAATCACATCTAATTGAACACTGGTTGGCCAGTTTTTTGATGTAGGACTCAGATTTTGGTCGGCACATGGAGCCACTAATGGATTAACGTTGTTTTCCCCTTTAGATGTGTCAACTGATTTCCAGTTTTCTTTCATATTGAAATATAGGATTTTTAAGGTTTAGCCCTGTCCTTTTCCTTCCAAACCCCCAATTTGCCAGTGACTTTGACTTAACATTAATGTGTTTTTCTAAACCATGCAACTGGGTTTGCATTTCCTTTTTGCACCTTTATTTTATTCATTTTTTGATCTTAACAAAATTTTTGTTCAGATTCTGTGATGACAGTAGAAAAGCACAAGTGACATTGTAGGTTTGGGTCTCTGGGGAAGCATAGTCAAGAAATATGTTGAGATGCCTTGGCAGCCACTGATGCCCATGAGGTCACAGTTTGCTTGTTTCACCCAAGGGATGGCAGCATAATACTTTCTGGTGTATTGAATAAGTGGAATGGCAAGAAGCTTTCTGCTGCCTACGTCCCAGCTACCAATTCTAAACTCATTGATCTTGGGAAAGCTACTTAAACATGTGATACCTTAGTCTCATACTAACATGGCAATATCCAGAAGTCTCAGTCCATGGTCATTTGACTTCATTACTCTGGTTCCAAGGTGAGGCAGAACATCATGTCCAAAGGATGCCACCAAGGAAGATCTGCTCACCTCATGGCAGGCAGGAAGCAGGGGCAGATGAAAGGGACCAAAGGGAAGGTGAACCCTTCCACTGATTCTTGGAGAAAGGAGAAAAAACACTCAGACTTATGATGTTGTTCATGTCCTTCCCTACTACATAAACATAACCAGAAAAAGATGTACATAAGTCACTTCTTAGAGAGGAAAAATGGAAAATATTTGAAAGTCAATGCCATAGAACTACCCTATGGGAGTAAGAATAATAATAGCTGAGTGTCATGGGACACTGTGAAATGTACCACACCATGGGTCTGGGATTGGCCAACCCATTGAGTTTTTTGGGTAACCCTGTAAATATTATTATTGGGTAATTTTGGTCATAGCAACACAAAGCTGACTAACTCAGATTGTCTTTGGAGGTATGAAGTCATTATTGATCGGCTTGAAAAATACGAGGTGGGTGGATTCTTAAAACTGTTTAGGGTGGGACCACAGCACTTTGGAAAAGAAAACTTTCAGGTCCAAGAATAAGAGACTTTTGGGGAAGCCTAGAAGCTGAAGTTAGGCCCCAGATGGATGGCCTCCGTCCAGAAGGATGCTGTCCCTCCGTTTACAGGTGAGTTTGTTCTGCAATCTTGCTATCAGACTTGGATGTCAGGGGACTCTTTCTTAGTCAGCTTCTATTACTAGTTGCGGCACGCCTTGCTCTTGCGTTCCATATTTTACGTTTTTCCTACTGTAGTATCAAGGCAGCTGTATCTCAGGTTGTTAGCTTACAGTGCCATAGCAAATGACCACAGCCTGGACGATTTGGATAAAAGGAGTCCATGCAGTGCTAGAGGCCGGAGGTCCTGGATCAAGGTGCCGACAGGGTTGATTTCTTCTGAGGCCTCTTGCCTTGGATTGAACAAGGCTGTCTCCTCTTTCTTCCATGGGCATCTGTGTCCTGATCTCTTCTTATGAAGACACTGGTCATAGTGGATCAGGACCTACCTTGAGGACCTCTTTTTAACTTAATTGCCTCTTTAAAGACTCTATCTCCAAATATAATTCCCATTCTGAAGTACTTGAGGTTAGGATTTGAGCAAATCAATTTTGGGGGACACATTTCATATGAGGGACACATTCTACAATAAGTCGCTACTTGTCATATAGTGATTATTGAATAAAGGATTATTGGCTGGATGGATGGATTTTTATTTAATTCAGGTTAAGTCTGTGTAGTTAGCAATTTTAGAAATACATGTGAGTTAAATAATATTTCTTAAAGTTTTTTTCCTATTTCTTTCACCCTAAAGATATGCTTAGGAGATAACATTTCTCGATGATGATGTTTCTATTTATTTAATAACTACATTTAATTATTTTCTCTATGTAGGCAGGTCTCATAATAATGCAAAGAGCTACCACCATCAGCAGACCTGCCCCAAACATTTGCAGGAATGTATGATGAGAATATATGATAAGATCCACTATAGATCTAATTCTTCATTAACTATAAATCTTACTTAAAAATTATTTTAAAAGTCTGCGTAGTTCTTATACTGTGACTAATCTGCCTCTCAGGAAGTCCTGGAAAGTCAGACAGGTGTGACTTTAATATTTCCAAATGTATATATTGCCAGCACCTACCCACTCAGGAGGCTGAGGCAGGGGGATTTCTATTGAAACAAACCTCAGCAATTTAGCAGGGCCTTAAGAACTTATGGAGACCTTGTCTCAAAACATAAAAAATCCTACCCACTCAGGAGGCTGAGGCAGGGGGATTTCTATTGAAACCAACCTCAGCAATTTAGCAGGGCCTTAAGAACTTATGGAGACCTTGTCTCAAAACATAAAAAAGGGCTAGGGATGTTGCTCAGTGGTTAAACGCCCTTGGGTTCAGTCCCTGGTACCAAAATAAATAAATAAATATTCCTAACTCCAGCAAGTTCTGCATGAAAAAGTTGCTGAGCTAGGGAAACTGGTTCCAAGTCTCTTCCTTTCCCACTGGGATTCACAAGGTAGTTAATTGAAGGGGCCATTTCACTGGGAATTTGCTTCATTAAGTTCTGGTCCTGAATACTTACTGTTTTTGCACTCAAGAGGACGGACTTGGTTCCAGAAGCCCATAAGCAGGTCAGGGGTAGAAGCAGAGCATGAGTGGGGCCCTGCACCCGTTGAGAGGGGCTCAGCCTCACCTGCAGAGACCCGGAACAGCTCATATCCCCTGTTCAGGTCAGATAGCACAACCCAGGCAGTCATCAAGAAACACATCCAACCTGGGTTGCACTAGGACTTTCCTTATCACTAGGGTCCCGAGGGTTATTAATGAATTATGGTTGTTTTCCAGGCTGTGCACAGAATTTCTGAAGAAGAGGCCAGAGCTTTACCACATAGAATAATTTATAAGTAGGGACCAATTTACTTGCTAGGGAACAGCAGGGTGGCCCGTGCGTTCCCCAGCAGAAGGTACGTCCGGCTAAGCAGGGTGGCAGGCTTCAGTGCTCAGCATAGAAAGGGGAAGACCCTTCTAATTAATGACATGGCTGTCGTTACACAGCATGGGCACCTCACTTTGTCATCAAAGTCCTTGATTACTCAAAGCTGTGTTTCTTTTTTTATTATTTATTATTTATACATCATCTTATTTCCAAAGAAAATTTGAGAAGGCTGGAAAAAAGAAATGTGTGGGGGTGAAACAGGACACTGAAGAGAGAATTCTGGCAGATTTTTGGAGCTGCTTTTCCTCTCCAGACTCTTCTCAGTAATCTTTCCCTTTCTGCCTCATCATTACTTCCTTTCCTTCAGAGCATCTCTAGGTCTCTCCTGCGCACTTTCGGGCAGATTCTTGAAATGCACTTTCTCTCTACAGCCTCTCCTTGCCCCAGTGTATTTCCCTGCAGGCTTCCTGTTGCCCTGAGAATAAAGTCCACTTGGCCTCCCAATATCATGAGGCCTTGCAAGTTCAGACCTTTTAGAACTCTCAGCCCTCCGTCTGCCTGGGAGGGCCCTCTCCTCATTTCCAGTTACTTTTTCATTCAGGCCTGAAGGCAGCCAAGCTCTTCCTGCCTGCTCCTACCTGGGCCTGACTGTGATAGAAAGTAGATACTTAACCCAACCCTGGATCCCCATTCTCAACAACTCCTCATACATTTGGGATCCCATTCTCTAAGCTGCCACCCATGACCACCATGCCTGAGTGCTCCCACATCTCTCTCCAGCTATTCTCCACCACACTTTGTCTCCTCCATGCTGGTACTAGTTTGTAGTTTTTATTTGATTTTACTTTTTTTTTGTTTTTCTCAGCATCAGTTTTCTTTTTTTTTTTTAATTTTTTATTGTTGGTTGTTCAAAACATTACAAATTTCTTGACATATCATATTCCACACTTTGATTCAAGTGGGTTATGAACTCCCACCTTCACCCCATACACAGATTGCAGAATCACATCAGTTACACATCCATTGATTTACATATTGCCATACTAGTGTCTGTTGTGCTCCGCTGCCTTTCCCATCCTCCACCCTCCCCCCTCCCCTTCTCCTCTCTCNNNNGGGTGGTTTTGATTTGCATTTCTCTGACAGCTAGAGATGGTGAGCATTTTTTCATGTACTTGTTGATTGACTGTATGTCCTCCTCTGAGAAGTGTCTGTTCAGGTCCTTGGCCCATTTGTTGATTGGGTTGTTTGTTCTCTTATCCCCTTCCTTGTTGATTTGTAGCGATTTCATCTGTCGTTCAACTTTTCCTCGTACAGTGGCCACTCCACAACTAAGGAATGATTGAGAAACACTCGCTTTAAGGAAAAGTCTGACGTGCTTCACTTGATTTGGAATGGCTGCCAGAAACATTTGCCTCTGGGGGGAGGGTAGCATACTCATTTAAATTATTCGTTTTATAATTACAGTATTTTAAGCATCCGAGAACTAGCAAGGAAAGGTGTTTGAGGATGTGGAGGTCCATTGGGAAATGACAGCACACGAAGCCCTTGTCCACTCACAGGTCTTGCTCTTGACCTGTCTTTTGTCGTCACCTGGGTTTTGTCTCAGAGAACAGGGCTGCCAATGGATGCCATGATTTACGAGATAAACCTTCACAGACCACCTATCCTACTTCCCAGGGTCAGGGCCTGCCTTTCAGCCAGGCTTAGGAGCATAGCTGAGGAAGGATGAATACACTAGTCCCATTTCACACATGTAAAAATCTCACCCTGTCTTGAGTTTAGATCTAGGTTATCCACACTCTCCTTTGCTCTTTTAGACTTGGGTTTTTATTTTATTTACCCATAAATATTGCAGCCCAAACATTCAGTCATTAAAACATATGGAAAATGAATCAAAACTATTTTGTGTGTGTGTGTGTGCGTGTGTGTGTGTCTGTGTGTGTGTGTTTGAGAGAGAGAGACAGAGAGAGAGACAGAGATTATAGTCACCTTTCCACAGTGTTGCCTCCCTCTGGTGGCAGTTATATGCATATGGACCCGGGTGGCATGCACTGAGTCACATTGTGGTTGTCTTTTTATAAATAAATAACCAAATAAATAAATAAATGCCTTTACACCCCCCATCTTTTTTTTAAACAAAAATTTAAATGGTTTAAAATGGCAGTATGGACACAAGCTTTTGGTGTTGGAGTAAGGTTGGAATCTGCAGTGTCCATAAATGAGAGCAGAACTCTTGACTCTCTATAAATCTAAAGAAGAATTTTCTCGTATGTTTAGACTCTTCTGTGTTTGGAGACATACCTCAAAATTTATTCACGTGAGAAAAGCCACCCAGTATAGTTTTTTAAAAAGTGGCTTTTAAAAATCTGCCATGTATTTTTTATATTTTCTGTTGAATCATTTCTTCTGTGTGCTGTGTAGCTATCCTGGTTATAAAAGTGTTGCAACTCATCTGGGGTTTTATTTTAAGCTTTAGAAATGATTTTCTCTTAACCCACGTCTTGTCACGTTCTGGGGAAGAAAGTGTCCTTGAGACAATGAGAGGGTCAAGGATAAGAAATAATAATCTCTCTTCTGTTTCTTTCGCTTCTCATTTCCAAAATCCAGAAATAGTCCCCTGAACATAGCCTGACACCTCAGCATGACAGGTGTCCTGAAGATGAGAAGGTGCATTGTAAAAGTCTATTTATGCAGGGAGGAAATTTTATACCATTTACATTCCGAGCCACCTCTCTGATACCAAAATAGGCTTAAGCAATGAATTTTTCATTTTTCAGACTCAAAACCAGATAACTCACCTGGAAATACACACTATTTAATTTCATTTCGTGTGCCTGATCAATATTACCGACTGGAATCTGTGTTCTCCTTGTGAAAGATTAAAGCTTTTCTGTTTCATTCGTACAATACATATGTGGTGTGATATTTTGGTGGGGGGAAATAGGCCATGTTTATATTTTTGGATTCCGTTTATTTATTTATTTTTTTGGTAAGTGTTTTTATAGCTCTCAAAGACACTGCCCTATTTTATATTGATTCTAACCATGTGGAATGGTAAAACGCTATGCAATTAAAGCTCAGTTGAACTGCTACCCTGAATTTATGTAAATATTTAGAAGCAATTGATATTATGTGAGCAGAAACACATATATTTTGTGGTAGACCACAAAGACTTTCTGATTTTAGCTCAGCCATCATAGAACTGAAGTGATAGTTATTGACCGACCGGCTTCTCATCAAACCTAGTTTGTAGTCATGGTTCAGAGTGACCCACTTCAGCAATACTGTAGGTTAACGAGAGCATTGAACCTGATATTACTTTGAAAGTAAATCTATTACTGTAGTAACTACAGTGATTTCCTAGTAGCATATTCTGTGCCTTTTACCAAAATCATTAATTTCTTTATGTTTAGGGACCCTTCATCCATCTGCCTCTCTGTCCTTCAGTCTGTCCACATAGGTTAGAATAGCTTACCACCTGTGAAAGCTGTTATGAAATATCATCTCAGTGATTTCTTGTGGGACCTTGGATTGAAGATGTTGAAGAGTTTTTACAGAGTGCCTCTTCAAACAGAGTAATCATCTGAAGAACATTCTTTGATTCGTTCGTTTATTCCACAAACAGTTCTTAAATGCCTTCCGAGGGCTGCTGTGGGCTCTGGGGAAATAACCAAGAGCAAATGCTGACCCGCCTCTGCCTGCATGGAGCATGACAAGAGGCAGTTAGAGTATGGAGACAGGCTCTGCAGCCCATGCCTACCTTCTGGTCCCAGCCTGTCACTTTTTCACTGATTGACCTGAGAATTGTGTCCACACATTTGCAGCATTGACAGATGGTAAGAGTTGTGTGTATCACTCAAGGAAAGAGCTTTCAGCGGATGAAAGGGAAAGGAAAATGGGATGAATTCAGCAGAAGCAACTCTACCAAACCAGGGACAAATACTACTTGTACAGGAAGTATTGCTGTTATTGTTTAAAACACGTAGTAGGAATGACCAACATACTGACTGTGTTCTGCAGTATTCTGAGTGATTTGTAGCCTGACAACAACCATAACAGATTGATACTATTAATTTCTCCATTTTAAATGGGTTGTCAGAGAGGTGAAGTCATGTGTCCAAGTTAATAGGATTGGTAAATGAAATGCCTCTCAGGTTATCTGTCCCTCATCTTCCCCAGAGCCCATCTGTCATTCACCAAATCATCTCTACACACACCCCCTGCTTTCTTGTTACTGGAGTTTGAACCTGGAGGTGCTTCGTCACTGAGCCATGTCACCAGCAACCAGCAGCCCCCTCTGTTTTTTTTTTAATTTATTTTATTTTATTTTTTTAGGAGACAGGATGCTCAGGCTGTCCTTGAACTTAGAATCCTTGTGCCTCAGCCTCCTGTGTTTTGGGGATGACAAGTCCTGCACCATCATGTCCAGCTCCTCTCTGCCTCTCTTAAGCCAGTTTGTTAGTTTGTTTTGCACTTAATCCTCATCAGTGTACATACTTGGTATCTTCTCTTCCCAACAGTTCTGTAAGTGCAGCTGATTATTACCTCCTTGAGATGAAGAAAGTGAGGTGCCAGAGGTGAAACCAGGTGTCATCATCCTCCTGTTAGTGGATGAGCTGAGATTGCTGCTAAATTCTCATGGACTCCAAACCTCTTCTCTTTCCTTGACCCCAGCCGCCACCCACATGGTTGTGTGATGGGCGAGGGAGAAGCACCAGTTGTATGGGTCCCCACAAAGCACTTCTGAATGGGAGAGGCCCAGGTGGATGAAGCTTCAAGTGCTGATCTTCAGCCTTACCTGGGGAAGATTGACAGAGACACCCCTGCCCAGCCTCCTGAGCAGATCTCTTCAACCAGGATCTGCAGGGGGTTCCCAGAAGCCTCCATTTTGCCCCACCTTCCCATTGTAGTTTGATGGCCCACAGGGTTGGGTAGCCACAGTACAAAATGATGGGGAAATAAATCTTTTATCAAGGTGAGAACCTTAACAAATTAGAACTTTTCTATGAAACATGAGGTGTTACTGTTTAAGCAGATGAATTAATGTTGTTGAACAGCCTCTCTTTGAAGTGGATTAAAAGTATGTAGATAGGAGCTATAGGAAGTTCATCGTTTATGGGGCATGTCCTTTTGTATTCTGTTAACATTCTTTCAATTCTTCTCTCTCTCTCTCTTTAAAACTATATTTGGGAACCAGATACCCAGCCAGGGATTACTATCAGGAATTGCTGTCTGGCATCAAGTTAACTGGTCATTCTACCTTCTGGAGCAAACCTACATGTGGGTGGTAGTTGATAAGGAAAGAGGCCATTGTCCAGCAGTTACAGATTTTAGTCCATGGTAGCTCCCTCCTGGGTTGAGGCATGTCATGGCAGTAGTGAATGTGCCCTCGAATGTGTGCATTTGACGTTTTATAACAGTGGTTGTTTGCTCTAATTGTATCTCCACTATTTGAGCCAATTGGAAACCACATGAGGATAATCCTTCAAATGTGTTGTCAGACAGATTTTTTTTTCTCTTTTTTTTTTGGAGGGCTGGGGTGAGGTTTGATTTTAATTCTAGACTGAGTGGAGCCAGGTAATTGTAAACTATATAAAGTATTTCCTTTCTTTTCTTTCCTCCTTCTCTCCTTCTTTCCCACTTCCCTCCTTTTTCTCAGCAAACAAAAATATTTGTCTAATGAGAAACTTCAGGGGTCTTGGTCCAGTGAATGAGATGGAAAAAATGGTTTCAATTCAGAGGTGGCTATTGTTATACTCCCCAGATTCCTTTGCTAATCCCCACATCTTGGCCAGCTGACTACAGAGCTCTCCCATTGTCGTACAAACAGTATTTATAACCTACCCTCAGGAATGTGGAAATGTGCACGAGATCTATAAATTGCTTTCATGTTTCCAGATCCTATCAGAGACGTTTGTCGTGTAGTTAGGCTTATGAAATCTGTAGCTGAATGGGTGCGATTTTAAACACAAATTGCTTAACACCAGAATCTCTAGAAGTGGGACCTGACCCCAGGACACTTTTCTGGGAGAAACCCTCTTCATCTGAGCTTTCTCATTCCTGTCACTTCGTGCCCGGTGCTATCTTGTCACCATCCCGCCAATGCTGAGCCCATTAAGATTTTATTAGGTTTGTCCTAGTGTGGTTATGTTATGTGATTGGCAGTGCTTATTGACAACTCTTATTTTCTGTACCGTGATTTTTATAGTCTGGATTTATTAAGCGCTCCTGGAATACAGACTTCTGGAACTAATTAAGAAAAAAAGAAAGAAAGAACTTCTTAGGTAACACAGGAGAGAAACACTTTGCACAAAGCTTTTACATGATTTGTGTGCTTAAGTCTCAGTTCCTATGAAAAGAGTTAAATTAAGGTAAAATAGCTTGGAAAAGCTTCTGCTGTTACTGTCATCTTTAAGAGACTGGCAGGGCCAGGCTCTCTTTGTCCCCAAAGAGCATTTGTAATGTGTTGGTTTATATGCAGGCTTTTGAAACTGTATTGTGGACTTTAAATGAAAATTTCTGTTTTTATCTAACACCTTCCATTTCGCTATTCTTCATTATCTCTGGTTTCTAGTAGGGGGAACATATTCAGTACACATTCATACAAACAGGGGAAAATAAAATCATTCTGTCTCAATATTTCAAATCCATCTTACAAAGACATTTTTATCCCAATAGTTAAAGACTTAGACATTTCTAATGATTTTGAAGTATGGGTTTGTTATTATCTTTTAGAAGTGTAGTACTCTGGGAGAAGCTAACCAAGAGCTGGGGAGAGTGCTTTCTGGTTGGTCAAGTTTTGTTCCTTCTCTGGACTGAGCTGAGTTTCAACTCTTGATTCAAATATCAAGCAGCTTGATCTGTGTGCAAAACCCTTTGAATGGCTCCTTGGCTTGAGACTTCTATCCTTCACAGCTACACTGAGACAGTCGTCCACCAGGAACAATTAATTTTGTTTTTTCTTGGTCCCCCATCAACTGGATTAAAACTCTTTCCACAGTGCTCTCATTCCCTTTATACCCAAGGTCTCTCCCTTCTCTACAATTTTAACTCTCATGAGGCCTAAAATCACATTGGCTCTGCCCTGTATTCAGCTGCCCTTTCTAGTGCCCAGTAAATATGTATTGAATAAATGAATGAAAATCATTCCTTATTAGTATCCACCACAGTGAACATTTTTAGGTTATGCTTATTAAAAACTTACCTTTAATTTCCTCTAGAAAATTAGCAATAATGATGCTAACCTTCTGAGGCACTGGTAAGATGAAGACATTTTTGGATGCACACCACAGCCCCACAACAAAGAATTATGTGTTCCAAAATGTCATCCGTGTAAAGACTGGGAAACCCTGCAGTAGGAGAAGGTACATAGAATTTGGAAGGTCAAAAGTGGTATCATTTTGTGCTACGTATTGGAGTTCACCTCTTTAGATATCATTAATAATGACAATTGCATAGGAATACTGGTTTGTATTTATTGTATTTTTGCCACCTGAAGGCACTAGACAAGCTTTTCAAAACTCTTGCTTAACTCTCTCAACAGTGCTATGAATTAGCAACTATTTTTCTCATTTTTCAGATGGGGAGACCCTGATTTTAAAGTGTCTGTTCTTTTTACCTAGGAACTTCTAAACATTGCAGCTGTTTTTCTTACCTAGGGAATATAACAGTAGCCATCCTCTGAACTGAAAGTAAGAACAGAGTGCTCCTGTCACATTTTGAAGATTCCAGATGAACACACAATACTCAGACACATTAGATTCTAGGTTTTTGGGCTTTCTTTTCACCTAATTACTTCATAAAGGTAGGCTGTTCTGATTACAAATAAGTGTTTAAGATCCTACCAGACAGCCAAGCTTGTCATTGAGATAAATATTTTCCACTGAGGTCAAATGGCATAGCTAGTCATTGTGATTCTCTACCTAGAAGATCTAATTTATATATAAGATATAATCTGAGGCCGTCTCCTTGAGACGGAACTGATTGGTGTCTCTTCTACCTCTACTTGGCTCACAGAAGTCGTGTGATATACTCCTGAATTTTATTTAACATGTAATAAATTAAACCATGAATAATTAAGACATCTCTGTGTTTAGGGCGGTATTTCTCCAATATTAACGTGCCTACCCACTGTTCTTGCTAAACTGCAGTCTGACCTGAGGTTCTGCATTTCTACCAGCTTCCTAGGTCAGATTCCTGCTGCTGGACCACACACCATACTTGAGGAGCAAGACATTAGGAATCATTGGGATACTGTGACACCTGAGATAGAGATGGCATAGAGGTGATGGCGTCAAACTCTGTTGTATAAACTATTCTTTAAGCATATAGAGATTTCTTCTGGAGAGAATGGCTCTCTTTCAGTGGCAAAATACATTTCTAAGTACCACTTCATTTTAAATAAAGCATCATATCTTTCTGCTTTTGCCCAGAAAGAAACAGCCTCTCCCTTTTTTTAATAAGCAATCAAAAATGAATTTATCATTTCTGATCATCAAAGGCGTTTTTATACGGTTTACAATCTTTTAAATGATAGAACAAATTCACAGTATCCTTGACTCTGAAATAACATTAACAATACTTTTTTTTTCCTTTTTTAATTATATTTCTAAAGATAGCTGAGGGAACAGTTACAAATAGACCCTCTGTGCTTTTAGATATAAGTTATTTCGATCTTTGTATCTTGGTGAAAATTAGAGGACTTGCAGTTCCCATGTCCTGTCATGTTAGCTTATTTTGTAGGGAAATCAAATCTGGCACCTTTCAATTAACTTCTTTACCTCTGTAATCTAAAAACAAATGGAACACATTCTGGAGCAAGAAGGCATGCTTGCTAGCCCTGGATTGCCTTTCCTTCCTCCACTATGTCTTCTCTCATTTCATAATTTGCTGAAAGTCCTTCAAAAATAGGAAAGCACTCACAGGCAGGAGGGAGGTGATATTGGAAAATCATTTATTCTCAATCATGAGCCTGGCAACTCTTAAAGGAATCACAGTGGCAGAGCTCATGCATACCTGGAGGTCCCAAAGGAGGGTGGTGGTGGAAATGTGTCACAGATTGGAGTTTGGACAGTCTCCTTGGTAACTCAAGTGGAAGCTATTTGGGAGGAAGACAAAAGAAGAGAGGCAAGAATCGGGGAAGAAAAGAGAAGTCTTTTCTCTGCCTTCATGTGTGCTTCTGTGCATTATCCCTGCACTAGTTCATCTGTGTCAGATAGAAAGGATGCATGGGTTTTTAATGACATGGAATGTGATCATGGCAAATTGTTAGGTAAGAAGCAGGAAGGTAAATAATGATTCCAATGTTGTTATGTGCATTCTTAGGCAAAAGAAATAAACTTATCAGTTATCTCCGAGTGGTAATATAATGAGTAATCTCTATTAACATTTTATTCTAACCTTTTCATTGCATTCTCTAGAATTCTCCACTAAGCAGAAGTAAGCTTTCATATTAGAATTTCAAGATGCATTTTAACAGGAGATGGAAACATACAAAGCTATAGCTACATCATTTATGAGTTATCATTATGTGATAAATGTATTTGGAAACACAGTGCATTTGGAAGAATTTTTTAATAAGGGTGAATTTTTTTAAAATGACTTACTCCCCATTTTGCATTTTGAAGATTTATAACTCTAGAGGGCTTCACATTTTTTCCCTTAGTGCCCAACTCCATCTTGTAGTAAGATTGATAAATAGGATTTGGAAATGATAATCATTCACCAATCCTGTGTGTTGACTGTGTGTCTGTTGCACTTTGACAGAACCTGTCCCGTGATTTTGATTTTGCTGATATATGTAAATAGATATTTAAGAGAAGGTACTGATTGGGATGCAGAGTTCACAGTATGATTGATAATAAGAGTTTCCTTTTGAAGATATTTCATTGATTTCTTAAATATCTTTCCAACTAAATACTGGTTAGCTAAAATATATGCTAGTCCCAAAGTTGCTATTTTTGAAAGGTTTGTGGGCATATCAGTACTTCTTATATAACTACTGTTAACTGGACTCTCTTCTCTTTTCTTCCCTACAACAGATCACAGATTGTGCTTAACCAAGAAGTCCATAGGTCCATCAGCCCTGGCCTGACCTCCACCAGAGGACAGGAGTTCTGTCCACCCACTCTGGCTGTGTAGACCCCGCAGATAACGTGGCCTCACCTGCTGCCTGCGTAGAAAATTCTCCCTATTGAAGTCTTTTGCACATGGAGGACAACAGCAAAGAGGGCCATACAGGCTGATAAGACCAGAGACATCAGAAAGGTTCTTTCACCGATGCCCTCGGGACATTTCTTGTAGCTGGAATTCTGGACTTTGATAGAACCTGTCCCGTCATTTTGATTTTGCTGATATATATATATTTTTTTATTTTTTCTTTTCCCCACCACATTGTATTTTCTTTCTGTTCTTCAGAAATGGGCCTGCAGACCACAAAGTGGCCCAGCCATGGGGCTTTTTTCCTGAAATCTTGGCTTATCGTTTCCCTAGGGCTCTACTCACAAGTGTCAAAACTCCTGGCCTGCCCTAGCGTGTGCCGCTGCGACAGGAACTTTGTCTACTGTAACGAGCGAAGCTTGACCTCAGTGCCTCTTGGGATCCCGGAGGGCGTAACCGTACTCTACCTCCACAACAACCAAATTAATAATGCTGGATTTCCTGCAGAGCTGCACAATGTACAGTCAGTGCACACGGTCTACCTTTATGGCAACCAACTGGATGAATTCCCCATGAACCTTCCCAAGAACGTCCGAGTTCTTCATTTGCAGGAAAACAACATTCAGACCATTTCACGTGCTGCCCTTGCCCAGCTCCTGAAGCTTGAAGAGCTGCACCTGGATGACAACTCTATCTCCACGGTGGGGGTGGAGGATGGGGCCTTCCGGGAGGCTGTTAGCCTCAAGTTGTTGTTTCTGTCCAAGAACCACCTGAGCAGCGTGCCTGTCGGGCTTCCTGTGGACCTGCAAGAGCTGAGAGTAGATGAAAACCGAATCGCCGTGATCTCAGACATGGCCTTTCAGAACCTCACAAGCTTGGAGCGTCTGATCGTGGATGGGAATCTCTTGACGAACAAGGGCATTGCCGAGGGCACCTTCAGCCATCTCACCAAGCTCAAGGAATTTTCCATAGTCCGTAATTCGCTCTCCTATCCCCCTCCTGATCTGCCAGGTACGCATCTCATCAGGCTGTATCTGCAGGACAACCAGATTAACCACATCCCTCTGACGGCCTTCTCCAACCTCCGGAAGCTGGAACGGCTGGACATATCCAACAACCAACTGAGGAAGTTGACTCAAGGGGTCTTTGATAATCTCGCCAACTTGAAGCAGCTCACTGCTCGGAATAACCCTTGGTTTTGTGACTGCAGTATTAAATGGGTCACAGAATGGCTCAAATATATCCCTTCATCTCTCAACGTACGGGGTTTCATGTGCCAAGGTCCTGAACAAGTCCGGGGGATGGCTGTCAGGGAGCTGAATATGAATCTTCTGTCGTGTCCCACCATGACCCCTGGCCAGCCTCTCTTTACCCCAGCCCCAAGTACTATTTCTCCAACCATGCAGCCTCCCACTGTCTCTGTTCCAACCCCTAGCAGAAGCTACACACCTCCAGCTCCTACTACATCGAAACTTCCCACCGTTCCTGACTGGGATGGTAGAGAAAGAGCGACTCCACCTATATCTGAGCGGATCCAGCTGTCCATCCACTTTGTGAATGATACTTCCATCCAAGTCAGCTGGCTGTCTCTCTTTACTGTGATGGCATACAAACTCACGTGGGTGAAGATGGGCCACAGCCTGGTGGGGGGCATCGTTCAGGAGCGCATAGTCAGTGGGGAGAAGCAACACCTGAGCCTGGTTAATTTGGAGCCCAGATCCACCTATCGGATTTGCTTAGTGCCACTGGATGCTTTTAACTACCGTGCTGTAGAAGACACCGTCTGCTCGGAGGCCACCACCCTTGCCTCCTATTTGAACAATGGCAGCAACACCGCTTCGAGCCATGAGCAGACGACATCCCACAGCATGGGCTCCCCTTTTCTGCTGGCGGGTTTGATAGGGGGTGCAGTGATATTCGTGCTCGTGGTCTTGCTCAGCGTCTTCTGCTGGCACATGCACAAAAAGGGGCGCTACACCTCGCAGAAGTGGAAATACAACCGGGGCCGTCGGAAAGATGACTATTGTGAGGCAGGCACCAAGAAGGACAACTCCATCCTGGAGATGACGGAAACCAGCTTTCAGATTGTCTCCTTAAATAACGATCAGCTCCTTAAAGGAGATTTCAGACTGCAGCCCATTTACACCCCAAACGGGGGCATTAATTACACAGACTGCCATATCCCCAATAACATGAGATACTGCAACAGCAGCGTACCAGACCTGGAGCACTGCCACACGTAACAACCAGAGGAACAGCGTTGTTAGGAAGGTGAACAGCCGAACTCTTGAGAACACACACGTGTGTGCACATAGACACGCAGATCACATTTGATAAATGTTACACAGATGCATTTGTGCATTTGAATACTCTGTAATTTATACGGTGTACTATATAATGGGATTTAAAAAAAAGTGCTATCTTTTCTATTTCAAGTTAATTACAAACAGTTTTGTAACTCTTTGCTTTTTAAATCTTAAAAAAAAATAGTTGCTGAAGTACTGTACGGGGTTGTACAATGAGAACCTAGCGCCGAGGCAGAAGAAAGAGTGATTCTTCCTTATGATGCACATTAACCACTTTGCTGTGGTAGCTGTCAGGATAAATTCCTTTCCGACAGCTGATGGTCAGATGAAAGGGCGTATTCATATGGACTCCTCGGGGTAAGAAGAATAATGGGTAAAGCAAGAAATGGCTGAGATGTTCTCATGCTATTTCTATGCCTCCTGGTCTGGAAGAAAAGTTAAAAGAAAAAAAATTCCATGAAATAAGAAAGGAGGTAGTTACCCTGAGTTGACCCAGTGCAGGAAATTTAGAAAGCATCAAAAGGAAGCCGGTTCCTGTGAGATAAGTGAACCCAGCCTGACACAATCTAGAAAATCAAGAGCCAATTTGAAAAGACCTTAGAACCCGGGGGTGGCTTTCTGAGTGGGAGCTTAAAAATCACTCTTCATGCTTCCCTGGCCCTATGTGATAACAGAGTTAGAGACTTGAGTATGATTTCAGTCATCTTCAGGGACTGGTATGATCAGTCCTAGCAAGAAAAAAAAAATCCCTTAAAAAGTGTCACTATTCAAATCATATGTCAGGTTGAATCACATTCAACAGAGATATATTCTAGAATACTTTTTTAGAAGAGCCTAATAAAATAATGGGAAGAATTATATTGAATGGAATTATTTTTGATAATGAGAATTATTTGGGTAGTTTCACTGAGGCTATATCAACATGATATTTAGACCAATGAGAAAACAGTGTTTAAAATATATTAAAACAACTTCTTATTTAAAAATTACTGATACTATTTAGACAAAAGCAACTGATCAGTGGTTATATGACACTCTATCAACTGACTTTATTAGTATCATGTTGAAATAGCTTGAATTAATACCTTTATCCCCTCTCAAATTCTTGTCTTCCAATCATTTCGCATCTATTTTTGTAATTAAGTTGTTTATGCCACCTTTGTTTGTCCCCCTCTGCTCAGTATTTCAAAGAGAATTATGAATGCCAGTCCTGGTTGCACAAAATATCTTTATGTACTTACATGTTTTAAAATGCATACTAATTCTCACTGCTAATAATTCTATAAGGACATATCAGAGCTGGCCAAAAGAATGCGTATTTTTAAAAGCAATACCAGGTTTCCATCTCAGACCGACTTTGATCCCATTCAGCACTTGAAATTTCATGTGTTCTTTTTCGATTGTGGAAGTTCCTCCAATTGGGAATTGTGGAGGGATGGTAAATCTTCTGTAAGACCACGGATGAAAAATGAACAAGTCAGAGAAGAAGAGCTTCCCCGAATGTTGGCAGAGCAGGGCAGCAAGCAGAGGGCATAGAAAAGAGAGGGATTATCTGCACTTAATCCTAAATGTTTTTGAAGCAACGTCCATCTTCAGCAAGCACGTACCATTTACTCTAATCTTCACCACTCCTTAGATGTAGAAGGGCTATAGATCACATGCATTATCTGAAAGAAAGTGCATCCTTGGAAAATTATTTTGAAAGATCGTGTCTAGGCATTTCACTGCGTGGTATATTTCTGTTACCACTGGCCATTATTTTAGGGACTCATGAAGTAAATGTCACACTCATCTTGCTTTCTCTGTCTTTTTAAGCAAAATAAAACTGTGATGCGTCTTTGTAAAAGTTTAGGTATAAAACGCTATGCAAGTTTTTCTTTATAGTAAGAGCTTTATTTTCCTTAACGATATACCCTGACTTTATGTTTTAATCTCCCTCATCCCTCAGAATAAGCAGAACATATAACTGAAGCTAGAATGTTGTAGACACAAGACTTGAAACTGTGCAGTCAATAGAGCTGAATTTAGCTATGAATTAATTTAAATTAATTCTGAAGTGACTCTGGTTTCCATTTTAGTCTGTTAGCTAGAGGGTCTTCGCTGTTGTGTTTTTAAAGATAGGTCCATACCATGAAGGGATAAGACAACCTGCGAAGGTGACCAGTGTAATAGTAAGCCAACTAAAATCAGGACGTTGTCGTGGGGTGGTTTTTTTTTTTTGTACTTAACTGGATAATGTCCTACCACTGGCCTCTTCCCCTTGGCTATGTAGATAAAACTGTTTGTTCAAATGATGGTACTCTGGCTTTTGAGGGCTTTTATTTCTGTTATCCACAAAACCATTCTCATTTATTGGTATTGTATGTTTAACTCCCAGTGGGAATTTTGGCTGTTGAGACCTCTTTGCTTTGGATCGGGAAGAACAAGAATGGAGAGGTTCTTGTAATATCTTTGGGGATTTTACAGAATTATTTCAGGTTTAAGTGGCACAGTGGAGATCTAGTCATGTGAAATGGTTAGGGTGATCTGACAGAATTTCTCTACTGAAGAGAGAAAATCTAGTTACAGGATTTATTTTGATCTTGTGCACATCATGACCAAGAGTGCTACGACTGAAATCAGCCTGCCATTTATAATAACGTACCTGGGGCTCTCACCTACACCAGGATGGAAAGTACATCATAAAATCTGTAAAATCTCAGGCATCTTACAAAAATTGTTGAATGACCGTCACTGATGGATTATGCTTTCACTGGCATGTTTCATCATCAGAGTATGATCTGTAGATATATCTGCTCCGTATTTTCTCCTCTTTTGGTTTCATCATTTTGTATTTTGAGGTGATTAGTCAAGGTTAAGGGTGCAGGCCAAGACCAGGTCCACTGGCTTATAGAGAGCTTGATGCTGACCAGCTGCGATGATCTCAGATAGTATCCAGCCTTGTCAGAGTGCAGAAATAAGTCACAGTACAGAGGACATTTCAGAAGGAGAAGGCATAGCCATGGTCACACAATATTATCAACAGGTATTCATACTCTGGGTAGTTGCTCATACCTGCTTGTTTGAGGAGATGTTTTGATCATGGAGAGACCTTGGGCTTCACTCAAATACTCTCAGATGCACTGCCCACACATCACATGGGACATTCACAGGCAGAGACCACGAGGATGTTCCCTATTTTCCTTGCACAAGGTGGAAAACGATCTCTTGTGCTAGGGAAAAAAGACGCAATTTCTAATTATCCAGATGTTCATTGAAACTATATTAGATATTTTCCCCCAAAGTTACAAACAAAAATTATGATGTGACCAATCTGGTAAAAAGTCTTATTGAAGTAGCTCATAGCACAGCTCCATTTCCTACTAGTGCTGATCATAATGGTCTTAGTCATTTCACCATGTCAGAAGTTCCTTCTCTTCATGTTGTGAGCAAGGCTCCCACTTAGAACACAGGGCAGCTTTGTGGTCCACAGGGAGCAGGAGCCTCACTTGATCAGCAAACCCAGCTGCAGTGTCCATTGCAACATTTGACTGTGAAGTGGCTCATTTCACTCGGTGTCTTTGTTTATGGCACTTTTCTCTAACTCTAATAAGGAGACTACACTTTACTTTAGAACATGACATTAGTACCCATGCTCATAACTTACCTTTTCAGATTCACAGGACAACAAAGCAGAAAAGAGTACCCAACAGGGGAAAGATACATACACAAAACAGCTTCCGGTTCTTGATCTTGTCAAATATTGCCTGATGCTCTTTTATTTATGTCAAAACACTAAAGTTAGGAAGCTGTAGCTCACATCCTTCTTTGGTTCCTTCTGCAAGGTTGAAAGACAATTGCTGGCAATGGGGGATGCTTTTCACTGGCTGTGGGGAAAATGTGTTTTACACAGATGATGATGCTGTTATAACACATCTTTTGCTATATTTCTTTTTTCTCACTGCACACCCACCCAAAGAGCACAAAGCAAGGCCATTGTGACAGGCATTTTTTAATCAGTTTGAAGTACGCATGTGCGTGCATACACATAGACCTGAGGGCATTTGTGAAGGTGTCCATAGGATGTAAGACTTGTAATCAGTTGAGGCACGGTGAGTCACCAGCACTGCTTGTCCCCTATAGGACTGATCTATCCACTGAAATCAATCTGATGACTTGTTATTGTTTGAATCATTTGTCGATTTGCTTCTGGTTTGTGTGAAGCGTGTTCTCTCTGACCAGGGACTTCAAGGAGCTGGAAGATTCTGCATCCCACATCCTCTTGAGACCTACCGTGTCACACACTCTGTTAACTACAAACTTCACTCCACGCTATACAGTACCTTGTTGATATGTTCAGTAAAGGCTTATTTTAAAAGAGAACCACATTGTGTTTATGTACTCAGTTCATTGGGATACAGCCAGTACTTGTATTGTTAATGTAAAAGAGGAAGGAGGAATGGAAGAGGTAATAGGATTTTCATATTCTCCGACCGACCATGCAAACAACTTGTGTTGTGTAAGGGCCATTTGATTTTTTTTTGTGTGTGAGGGGTTTAGTGAAAGCCTCATGTTCTTTCCTATTTCTCAACTAAATTTTGTGTTCTCACAAGTATCCTTAACATATACTCACATATACAGAGCGCGTATTGTTTTATGTTTGTGAAAATGATGTTGTTTAGGATGTAGATAATGACAATGTAGTTATCCAGTCAGAATAGTCTTCTCCCTCATAATCTGCTCTTAACATGCACTATTGTGTTTGAATGTCAGTTTTCTTTAAGAATCCTCATGGTACTTTTCTCCTTCAGAATTGCTCAGAGCTCATCACCTATACTTTTCTGTGGGACACATGAAAATGTGTCTGTTCAAGTTCAATTCTGGATATTCTGGATTAGTCTCATGGAATGTTCCAGAACCCCTTTCCCTAACCTTCTTGGCCATTTTCACCACTGATGTATTTGACAGAGATTGAATCAGGAAATAAAATTTTGACATTTCAGTTAACTAGTAAGTATCACTTATTTGTAGAACCTCTGCTGGAAAATGAACTATGAAAGAGAGTGGTAATCGGTGACTCCTATTACATTGGGAATATTTTATGTAAATTAATGTCCTTTTTATTCTTGGTTGGTTTTGCCAAGAGTTAAGACATTACTGTATGGAGACTAGATCCCTTAGCCAAGGAGTACCTTTCATTTAAAAGAATTTATGAAGGTCCTGCTCCTCTGTTCCAGGCCCCAGGCTGAGTCCAGAGGCTTCATAGAACAAATGCAATGCTAGCCAAATCAAACCCGAGTTCTACTCCACCATGTCCATAGATATTTCTGTTCATCCAGTGCATTTACCTACCCCTCATCTACTGTGTATAGTATTGTTAGGTTCTATTGAGAATTCAGAGAAAAATGAGACTCTGCCAAGTAAAGAACACATGGATTTTGTAATTTATTTTTTGCCTGATGCCCTCATGTCACAGAACACATACAATCACCTGCCATTCTTTTTATTTAACTAGCAGCATGTCCAGGATAATGAGAGAGAGATAGATTCCTACCTGTTGGGAAGGTGGATGATGCATCTACCTTATAGGTTGATCTTTGCTTTTAAAATGTGATGCAAAGTGACATCAAATTGACAAAATCAGAACTAATTTCAAATAAAGTTTTCAAATGTATGCCAAGTAAAAGTAATTGAAACATTAGGAACTGTATTTTGTAATTACACATGCAAACTCTTGGATCTCTATTATGCACCAGAATGGAAAATTAATCTTGAATAATAATGGCACCTGACAATTATCAAGCACCTATGTATCCAAAAGTATGTATCCAAAATGCTTTGATACACATTTGCATTTAGTCATTAAAATAACCATGTAAAGTATGGTCTCTTAATTTTTCAGATTTTAAAACTCAGCCCCAGGGACATTAAGTGATTGGTCCATAGCCACAAATACTGCAAATGGCACAGTCAGGAACTAACCCCAGGCAGGTCTCCATGGACATTTAGCAGTTTTCCTGCCTCTTAATAAATTGATTAAGACTGGCCTTTGGGACAAATTCTTAGTCAGTGTTTAAAGATATATGAAGATGGAACTATAATTTCTCTCCGTGGGTGCAATATTAGTTATTCTTTATGACTAGTGAAGGAAACACTGGGAAAACCTCAAAAAATACTTGGCTTTTAAAGCCCTTTTTCATTCATTCTAGTTTTTTATAGAAATTCCATTTTTTTTTCTGAATGTTTAATGCCCTCATGCTCGATTTGAAGGTTTCAGGTGGAAGCAAAATATGTCTTCACCCACAGAGAGATGAAACTATGAGACAACTTGACTTGAGCTATTTTTAGTAATCATTTGTTTCATACTTGAGAGGTTGCCCCAAGTATACTGTACATCCTGCTGAAGATGCACTTACGTCAGAATCTATTAGAGCCGTAGAACCCTGGCTTCTGGATTTATACTCACTGTGGTACAAATAAAGAATGAGTGCTTTGGGAGATATTATTGGGGCTTTATTTTCTTGAGTTGTGTTGAAAGTTAAGGACACAGAATTTTTAATGATATATCTCAAACCAGATGTCTTTTTAACATGCACACCCAATGATAATACCACTTGTTTACTCTTTTGGTACAAAGTCTAAACATAGTGAAAATTTCAGTGTATCTTTGGAGGACTCTTATGATTTCAGGGATATGAAAAACCTCCATATTGGGTCCGTCTTCTTCAAATCAAATATAACACTGCTGGCTCAGAGGTGGTTAAAATGCCTACATTGAATACATGGGCCTTTATTAGTTTGCTATTATTTTCATTCAGCAAATATTTACTGGGGCTAGGTAAGTCTGGGGGCTAAATAAGAGAGTTTTTCAGTGGAGTTAAACTGCATCAACAAAATCCGTCCTAGAAGCCACATATTCCACATGTGGCCCAGGCAGCCCCTGAGCTATGCTTCCACCAAACACTTACACGTCGGTTTAAATAATCCACCAAGGATTCAGCACTTGCCTAGGCCTCTCAAGTATGATTTCTCTGTTTCCTGACTTTACCTTAGTCTTTTCCCTCTTTAGCCCTTCCTGCATCCTGGGACAGAGGAAAATCTATGAAAACTGGATGCATGTGATGTCTTGCTTTCAGAATATCCCATTGCCATCACTTGCAAGATAGAATTTTAACACCTTGTGTGACACATCTGAATGCAAACTACTCCCTGGCATGCCTTATCTGTCCTGCCTCTATCTTCGTTACATTCTCTAGACAAGACTTATATTTACAATGAACATACACAGAAAGCTTTTAGTTTGTCTCGCAGCCATCTCGAGTGCTGTACATTCACTCAAGAAATATCATCTGAAATTCTCCTTTACCTGGGGACATGCTCATTTTAGATATAGGTCAAACATACCCCTTGAAAAATCATTTCAACCTCACCTGCCAATTTTCTCAAGCCCTCCCCCCATGCAGTTAATATCACTTCAGAATTTTTTTTAGCACCTACGTATTCTAATTTTCTATGGGCTTATTTCATATCCACACTCTGGGTGGCCTGGAGGTGAGGAATGTATCTATCAATTGTTTCACCTCATGCCCTGCTGAGCAAAGTGCCCAATCCCTTCTAGAAGACCAGCCACCTCCACTAGTCACTTTGGGTGAAGTGACTTTAAAAAAACCTCTGAGAGCTGTGGAATTCTGAATTATGTGGAATCATTTAAACACCCCAATGTGTACTTTACAAGAAGGGACAAAACATATTTTATAAAAATGACTCATATTATGTATCTTAAAGAAGTTTTGCATATTATGTATCTTAAAGAATTTTTGGTTTTGTGCTTATGTGATGGTCACACGTTTGTGTGATTTGAAAGCTTTAGAAGGAATCAGGATGTGTCTACACCTACAAGATGAGCAGAGTGAGCTACTGAAGTAATGCGAAGAACTTACTTTTTATGTGTTACGAACAACCTGAAAACTCTGAGCCAGTTTGCAGAAAGGCACGTAAAGAGGTGTCTTTACAAATTCACCTTGTAAAAAAAAAGTGTCACCATCATGAAAAGTCTACAAAGCATGGGTAGACATAAAGTCAGAAATGTTGACAGTTAGTTAGTCAAAACGAATTCTTCACATGTAAAAAGCAGAGAGAGATGTTTCTTTCGTTTCCATCAGCAAAATCAAAAGAGACAGTTATTATTCACTGTCATAGCCTACATAAAAATGCAGCATGTGTCATTTAGAGGTCCCCATTGTGTGATCCTATTTGGGAATGAATAGTATGTCCTAGAAATAATAGCCCCTACCCGCTACCGGAGGCAGTGGAGAGGGGTGGTTAGGAAGAGCTCACGCTTGAGTTCACGCACATTTACTTTGGAAACTTGCCCCTAAAACTGACCAGACAATTCACTTTGGCATTGACTTACACTTCAATATTATCAGTTCCCTTTTCCATAAATGGGATCTATGATGTTGAACACACGGTGACTGGAAGAATAAAAGGCATGGAGCGAGGTTGGCATAGTATCTGATGCTGAGAAGCATCACATAAATAACATGAACATGATGTATTTTCCATACAGGACGAATCCAGAAACACAGGGTGTCAAAGTGTCACCTTTTTAACATGGAAGTCAACTTCTTGAGTATTAAGATCAGAGTTACGTATAGGGGTTTTTTATTTAAAGGTAGTTAGCTTCCAAAACTCCACATAACTGTGCACAATAATTACCAATACAAGTCTGACAGTTTTTCATTTTCCCTATTATTTTTATTTTTTTTATTTTTGATAAGGAAGAGCTAAGGAAAGTGAGGTGCCACATGATAACAGAACAGCAGCACGTTCTTGTCTTATGAATGGGACCATTGAACAGCTTCCTTGAACAGAAAGAAAACAAACTCCTTTGTAATACAGTATAATTCCTCTCTAATCTGCAGAGCACACATAGGTTTGGTTATTGTGGAAAATCAGCTCAAGAATTGGGAGTACCAAAGGACCCTGAGAATGACTGTTGAGCAGAGGGTAGAAAACCAAAACATTTTTTTAAAATCAGGGAACTAAATTTCTGTTCCAAAAATCTGTAATCTTGTAATCCCAGCGGCTCAGGAGGCTGAGGCAGATGATCACGAGTTCAAAGCCAGCCTTAACAACAGCGAGATGCTAAGCAACTCAGTGAGAGCCTGTCTCTAAATAAAATCCAAAATAGGGCTGGGGATGTGGCTTAGTAGTTGAGTGCCCGAGTTCAATTCCCAGTACCTCCTCCCCCCCAAAAATCTATTATCTTATTCATTCACTTATTTTTTTTTTCAGTGCTGGTGATCAAACTCAGGACCTCCACCCCCTCCCAAATCTATAATTTTAAATGACAAGATGTTGGTTCATTCTATGATACCACCAACCATGGCATGTAAGTGCACCTTGCACAGTGGGCATGGTAGCAACCAAAAGGAAGAATATTTTTGTGGCTATGCAAAGCAGATGTTATAGTCTACCACCTGTTTTGCAGTAGCTTTTTTCAATAGGTTCCATTCTTAATTTTGTAATCTGGTAATAATTAAGAAGCATACATCCTCTTCAGCTAGATCATGTTGTTTTTTATTACCTGCACCCTTTCTGTTTGTGGGAGTTAAAATAATCTCAAAGCAGCTCAGTCATTGTGGTCTGTATTAGCATCCATTCCCCTTATTTTTCTGTCTTTCTCTTGCTCAATAAATGTGGAAATTCAGATATCTGGATTCTGAGGGGAATAGTATTTTCTCTTCTAGTCCTTAACTACATAGTTTAATTGGTTTCAGAGTATTTATTTGTCAAGTATAAATGGAGAGCAGCATTCTGTGGTCTATAGCCAATCTCTGTTCTATTTGGAGGAGTGTCTGTTTTGATTGGTTGGCCCCCAGCTGTTTCTATTGAAAAATAGTTTCAATATCAGCCCTCATTAGTTGGAAAATGGCATGCTTCACTATTATTTCTGAGATAAGGGGAACAAGGAAGTGAATTGCTTTGCAATTGAAGTCAACCATATTGGACAGAGGGTGGCAGTGTCTATAGGACCATCGCCTATTAGATGGGAAGGTATATCATTCAAACATGACAGGTCTCTTTAATTCTGGGATCAAACATGCCTAGAACTTGATTTAAATCACTGCTCCAGCTCACACTAACCTTGGGTGTTGAGAACGTTTATGATTTAGTTTTCTTGTCTTTAAATAGGGAATAACAATAATACCTCCATAATAACAGCACAGCACAATACCTGGCACACCCCCAAGCGTTCAATATATGTCAGCAACTATGTGAAAATATTCAGAATTGGTGTATAAAAAGTTCGGTTGCATAGCTCAGCTCTCCCTTTGATGTTGGGTAATATAATTTAGCTCTCTGGCTTGTTCCTTTTGTCAAAAATGTGGGAGTTTAGTTGAGTTAGCTTATTAGTCTAAGTTTATAAGTTTAGTTAGTTTATTAGTCTGTTGGGACTTTAAATTCTGTTTCATACTTCTTAGTTTTCTAGGAAGTTGAGTTTTTGTTTATTGGGCTGATTTGTGTCCTGTTTTCTTGTAAAATTCAAGAAGATTTGTATTGAATAGATAGTAGGAATATTCACGCACTCAGCTTCATTGACTTTATTATATAAAGTCAAAATGCTTCACACTAGTTATTACAACCTGAAACTAGACATGTTTGGGAAGTCACATGCATGATCATGGAAAGGAGGAGCTATAGAGTCAAGAAGAACTGTGTTTTTGTACCTATGTGGTCTTATTTTATGTTGCTAAGCCTCAGTTTTCTCCTAGGTGAAATGAGATATTAATATATCTAAGGATTAGTGAAGTTATATATGTCAAGTCTTCAATGATGCATTTATTGAAACCCATTATGGTTGAAAAATGACAGATGAACAGGACTGGTAGCAAGTGGAAACAAAACTCCTTTTTAATTCAAATACCTTTCCCCATAACAGGGAAATGAAAACTATATTAGCAAGTAGGCATATTCATAAAATACTTTATGTCAATAAAAATGATCACAGAATCCCTTACAATAAAATTATATAAAGCAGAATTGTTTCTTAGAATATTGAATATATCTTCAACCTTTGCAAGCCTTTTATGTACTAGCTATTAAACATTAAGTATTCAAAAGCATAGGAATTATGAGAACACCCAGGAAAATATTAAGTGTTAAGTGTGGTATATTTTGGATGAAGTAGAACACAATTTCACACTGACTCAGACACTTCTTTCTCTGAATTAAAAAAAAAAATATATACAGATATGATCTTAAAAAATTAGAGAATGAGTTTTTAGGACAATTAGATAATTTTTTTTATTTCCAACATCTTTAATACATTTATAAAACACTGCTTAACAGATAACAATGGGTTGTTAATTTCAAAATGTTTAGACTTTTAAATAGTTGCCTAAGAATAGATTCCAATATACACTTTCTTTGATCATATCATACACCTGAATATAATAATGAAACATTGTTTTATTAAGGATGTTTATATAATAAAGCCTTTCCAATAATTTATAATAGCCTAATTATTGATATTTTCAACTGATGGCTTTTAATTATATAATTGGAAAGTAATCCTTGGGACTCAAATTGAAGTATTGTTATCTATTCTTTTACAAGCTATTATTTTTCTTATTAATTAGCTCCTTGTTATAAAAATTTTAAAATTTCATTAATTCAGTAAAAGAAATTTAATAAAGTATAACAAAATTAGCAAAATGATTATTTTCTTAAAAATTTATATAAATATTATGCTACCTCTAAAAAAGGACCAAAATAGTATTTTAAAAGGAGTTTATCAAAATAAGTCAGATAAAAGTATTTAATTATATTTTTATTACATAACAAACAATCAAGCTCTACCAAGAAATTCAATACATCACCAGTACTACTTAACTTCAGGGAAATCAAGTCACCTGGGAGAAAAAACACAAATTTATTAATCTCAACTATTTTTTTAATAGAGTGAGAAAATCAAAATTTCAAAGGACATGTTTTTGAAACAACTTATCACTAATGAAAGAATTAGTATGAATCAAGTGTATTTTGAAAAGCCAATATAACCTGAAATGTAAGCAACAAGCACACAAGGAAGAGAAAAAGACCTAAATAAAAAGTTTATACAAATGTTAACCTTTTAACAAGTAAGACAAAAACAATAAAAAACAAAAACACACAAATATGTTATACAGGATGGTGACGGAAGTGTGGGCAAGTAAATTGTGAAATGACATAACTTTTTAACCAAAAATAAACAATATGTTTTGTGGACGCATGAATAAACACTTTATACATAAAAATCATTTGTGGCATGAACACAAATTTAAATAATCAGGTATAGTGCAAAAGCTATGAAAAGATTATCTGTAGAACAACGAATTATCAAGAGAATTAACAAGTAGTTTATAACATTAGCCCTCCAAGTTCTAGCAACTTTTACCATTGTCATGAAAAAGTTATTCAAGATTCACCATGGCATACAACATAGTGGAAATAGCAATGGCCTTGGAGTTCTCATGTGAACTTACTTGTTCACTTACCAACTGTGTTACCCAGATGTATAACTTTGCCTCTTTAGTGTTTGGTTTTATATCTTTAAAAATATATAATAAAAACACCTCCTATAGTGTTGGTGTGAGCATTCATTTTTGGCTACCAGCACAGTGTGTAATATAGAGTCGTCACCTTAGTTCACTCCATGCAACTTTCTTTTCCACTGCCATCACTTATGATAGAACTAAGCTCTTTTCTGTGCTTCTGTAGAGTAAGCATCTCAAGTCTGCTCTTCCCCGAGACCTTCCAAAGAGAGAGTTATCTTCTCACATGACCAGGAGTGATGTGGCTTTGAGCATTACTGACATATCTTGTATGCTCATCTATCATGTGACTTCAAGTCAGATTTAAAACATAATAGATTCCTTTGAAGTGTCTATGAATGTGTCTGCAAGAGCTGGTAGGGCACATGCTTCTTCAAATTTTTCATGTTGTAAAGTTACACTACCTCTAAAAAGGACCAGTGATCCCAATAGTTAACTCTGTGTACTCATAAAGTAGTATCATTTAAAGGGACCATGAATTCTCTGTCATTCTGAATCTTAGCTCTGTTGTCCTCCCTTCTGCTTACAATGCCCACGCTGACCCATATTTCTTTGATGCCATCACCAAAATATACATACTTGTTACCGAGATTTTCAAGAAGGGAACAGTTTCCCTTCTTGATGGGAGTGATGGGAGTCGGCACTGTGTGGTTTATTCAGTTACAACAGTCACCAATAAAGGGCAAAAGACAACGAAATATGAACAAAGGAGAAATGGAAGAATTTTGAGCATGAGACATTTGGATGAAGAGATCCCAAGGGAAATCCCAAATTTAGGGTAGCATCAAGCACAGCAGACTTTGCCTGTATGTTTGGCCTGCCCAGATATGCTAAAGTGCCACTGCTCGAAAACCTTCTTCTATTGCTCCCTTGGACATTGCTCAGGCTAAACAGAGCATTTCATCAGGTTTTGTACTCTTCCCAGAACACCCTTTCTGGATGACTGATGGATGTGGGGGTAGGTAGGCCTGGGAAGTTTACTCCAGCTCAGATTAGCCCCAAGGGGCCATGTCATCTTCCTGATGGCTCAGTTGAAGCTTCCTTGAGATCTTATCTTGACTGACTTCTCCCTCCATCTGGTCCTGCTTCCTTTCCCTGCCTTTCACAGGGGTGTTTGTCAAGCCTTCCCTCCTGGGTGCTAATCTCTGTTTCTGAGTCTGCTTCCCTGGAACCCAACCTGCCACAGCCTCCTTCACACTTCTGCTCAAGCTGTCTTAAATTTCACCAGAGATAGAACAATAATTATGTGAAAGTGTGAGATGGAGCCCAAAGGATTTCTTTACATACTGAGCCAAGTTAAGTAAAAATAACTTCATGTTATAATCCCTCATTGTTCTTTTAGTTCTATGAATTTAAATGATGCACATGAATGTGGTTTGGGCCAAAACTGGAGTATGGGTTAATCGAATTTTGATGTATAGACTCTTTAACTGCTGTCAAGAGCATCACCCATTTTAAAGATAGGAAATTTGAAGCCCCTGGAAACACTAAGATCTTACAGTAAGAAATGGAGTGAGATTTGAAGCACAGGACTGAGGATTTCAAATCCATTTGCTTCCCTAACTGTACCACACTACTTCACTATTAGATTTCTTGTAGTTACCCGACGACTTAACTCATGTGGACTTTTCCATGAACTTGCAGATAAAACAAAGGAAGTCTTGAAATGAACAACCTGAACACTTTGTTCAGGACAATAAGACCTTCAATGGAGTAATGAACTGTCCAACTTGCTCACTACATTTCAAATCACGCAATTACTACTTTATTAGTGACTGTGGCCAAGATTCCCTTGTGAAGTAAAATTTAGTTACCAAAATCTGTATAGTATTAGATATCCTTGAAGGTCTTTGTTTTTTTAATTGATTAATTCTTGGGAAAATGTCTGAAATTCTTCAGAAACAAAAAAGGAAGGACAGAGTAATTTAATGATAATAGTAATAGTACCAAGAATGACCAAGTTCTCTAAAGTCTCTGCCATTATAGAGCCTATTTGCTGCCACAACTTGCCTGTTTTTTTTAAATATTTTTTTAGATGTGGATGAACACAATATCTTTATTTTATTTATTTATTTTTACATGGTGGTGAGGATCGAACCCAGTGTCTCATTCATGCAAGGCAACAGCTCAACCACTGAGCTACAATAAATGTCCCCATGTGATATTACCATGGCTTTGTATATGTGTACCAGATTTGTACTGGTTAGGCTCTATGCTCTGTACTAGAATTTAGCATTGCTGCAAAGAGATTTAAGTGCCTTGACTAGATCTTAGGAAACTGCTCAAACCATTCTAGCAAACATGTTATTGGAAGCTACTTCCTCTTCTCCCTCCTGAATAGCTGGAGTGCTTAGTGCAAACAAACATATCTAACTTGCAGATCCTCCCATGGGCTTTTCTTCAGTGTGGCTGAGTTGTCTGTATGGAAATCCTGTCCTGTCTTTCCACTAGCTAGATGACCTTGGCCAAGTTGCAGAAACTGTAGGCACACATTTTTCCTTGCAGATTTGGTATAAGTACAAAATGAGTTTAAATGCATATAAAGTGTGTATCTAGTGCAGTTCTCCATAATGTGGGTGGCAATTGTTCTAATAACTCCCACAAAGTATTTAGTTTGTGACTTATTTCTGCTAAAACCCACTAAGATGAAATCTAACAAAAGAGAAGGGCTTTTAAAAACATAACAGCCTCCAGGGATTAAGGAGAAATCATGCTATTTAATGATGGGGTGGCATGCTACAAGAGTCAAGATTTTAGGCAAAGCCCCAGATACAGCTTATTTGTATGAATTATTTCTAACTACTTCTGTATACCTTCCTTTCTGGAAAGAACTGCATTCTCCAGACTGTTTTACATTTGTGTTCTACGTATTAATTATGCTTTGCCAATTATATGCACATGTACAAATTTTCAGGGCAGAGATGAACTGGGACTATCTTCCTGTCAATATTTGGACTTGGGCTCAAGAAGCAGTCAGGCCTAGCAATGATCAGTGTTCAGGGTCTGAGGTCAGGAGACACATGATCTCCTGGCAAGGGCCATAGCAGTATGTCCTTGGGTGTGACAGCTTAAGAAATAGCCCTTGATATTTCTTCCCCCAGTCCTTTCACCAGTCACATGCACACATAATACTTATATTAAAACCTTTCTTGCTTGAAATAATCAAGATTATTAGATTATTTCTGCTTTCTTTTTTTAAATCTTATTGTATGAAGTATTTGGCACTAAAACTGGTTGCAGGTTTATTTACTAAAGGATATACATTTGGTATTCGTTGTCTAACCTGGTTGAATAATTCTTCCAGTGCATCATGGATCATTGGTAATTTATGGCTTGCAGTGAACAAAAAAGTATTGCTGAAATTATTATCTGAGGTTACCTGCAATGAATGAGCTATTCAAGCCAAGATTTTCATAGCCAAGGAACATCTATGACTAACTCTTAAAATCTTTTCTATCTTATAGTTGCAGAGCTTCTGTCAGAAAAGAACTAACAAACAAAAACTTGCACAGAGTGTCTGATATTGTTTGTTGCTGAATTGTAATGTGGCTGATTCAGAGCCTTACTAGGACTCCGTGAAAGTTAGGGTATCGATTAACAAAGAAGAGAAGTCCAGAAAATTAGAGTAGGAATGCTACATGGATTTAGACTGAACTGACAAATTCACTGAACTTTTACACCAGCAGATGCCCTTCATCCTCGATGCGTAGGTTGCATTCTTAGAGACTAATTCACCTAAGGTAGCAAGTGGACGAGAAGTACCAGCTCTCCTCATCGCCTATCCAGCTCTAGGTTTAGAATTGGTTCTCTGTGTGTTAGTAGAGGATCCAATGCAAGAGTGTAAACCAGGAAGAAAAGGCTAAAACAACAGAAAATGGCAAGTTTGTTATTTTATTAATAGAAACCCAGAAGATATCAATGGCAATGCCTTTGAAGGGAGTTGCACCATGTAGGAAAAAAATCATAGATGGTACCAAGTTAACCAATTCATCTGTGTGTATGAGATTCTTCCGTCAGTGTACTCACCCCCAAATTCAGAACGTTTATCATTGTTCTGCTTTGGAAATTGAGTGAGTGAAATCTGGACTCAATGGCGGCCCACACTAAATGAAGTTGAGATACAAGAAATTTCTTGGCATATCATAGAATCTGAGACTTATGGGACAAATTAGTTCAGATTACTATACCAATAATACAATAGACTGGGTACGGGGTGGCTTAAACAAAAACATTTATTTCTCACAATTCTGGAAGTTGGGAAGAAGAAGATCAGGTGCCCAGAGATTTGGTGTCTAATGAGGGCCACTTCCTAGATTGTAGACAACTGCCTTCATGCTATATCCCAGAGACAGAGGAGAAAGGGGAAGAGAGAGAGAGGTCATAAAAGGGAGCTTGTTCTTGTCCTTTCCTATAAGGCACTAATGTGATAATAAGAAATCAACCCTCGTGGCCTAATTACCTCCCAAAAGCCCCATCTCCAAATGCTATGCTATTACAGGTTAGAATTTCAACATATGAACTTTGAGGGGATACAAATATGCAGTCCATAATAGTGCACTAGGAACATTGGAATAACTTATCATGTGACTTATTTTATTATTTAATAAAGTTCCTAAAAGATTCTGAAGGGTAATTCTTTCACCAATGTGTTCATCAATAAATTCATAAGGATCCTATTTTCTTTGACAGAAATGATGGTATGGCTATGGCCCTCAAATGGGTGTTCTATTTAAGTGGAAGTGATGGACTTCTGGAGTGACAAAGGACAAATGGCCATACTAACACCACTTACAGGGTGGAGATGGCTTTCATCACAAGTGGCAAGAGTACAGTAATAGGAAAATAGTTGAACATATTTTCAAAGACTGCATAATTGCTTATCACAACTGTATGAATAAAGTAGATGTTCAGTTCATTTAAATTGTGCCTGAAATGTATAACTGAGAAAAGACCCAGGTTTGGCACATTGAAGAGTGACTAGTTATCATAATAGAGTATCCCCATCACTCACCAAATTTCAAGACTTTAGGTTTGGGAGGGGATGCTTCTATGATATCCCTATTTGTCTTGCATCTTTGATTCACGAAGAAGTTGGCTATTCTGGAGAATAGCCGATCAACATAACACTGCTCAGGTGTTGACTCCAGTTGCTATTTTGTTGAAGTTATGATTTTTACTGGAACAAAATCAACTGAATTGTGACATCTCATATGGAGTAATCCATCTAGAAAAATATTTTAATCTCAATAAGCAAAGAACACTAACAGAATGGTTTCACCTTCAACAAATTTTGGGGTTAGTTTGTTTTCTCTTGCTATAACAAAATACCTAAGATAAGGTCATTTATAAACAATAGACGTTTAGTTCACAATTCTGGAGTCTAGAGAACATCATGGTGGCATCTGTTCGGCATCTGGTGAGGAACCATTTTACTGCATCATTACATGGCAAGGGCATCACATGGTAATACAGAGCACGCTTGCTAGCTCAGGTATCTCTTCCTCTTCTTATAAAGCCAATAATGTTATCATGAGGCCCCATTCTCATGACCTCATCAAATACGAATTAGGGTTAGGGTTAGGGTTAGGTCTGTGTATTAAAGGCTTGGTCCCTAACTTGGCACTATTGGAAGATGGTAGAAACTTTAAGTGAGGCTTAGTGGAAAGATTTGGTGGTGGATCTTGAAGGGGATTCCAAGGGCTCCAGTATTTTCCTTTTTATTTCTTTGGCCTCCTGGTCATGAAGTGAAGGGTTTTGTTCAATCATGTATTTACAGTCATGATGTGCTTCCTTGCCTCAGGTCTGAAAACAATGAGGCCAAATGTATAATGGATTGAATATCCAAAACTATGACTCCCAAATAACCCTGTTTTCTTTAAAAGTTGATTGTCTCAGATATTTTGTTACAGTAATGGAAAACTGGCTGACAGAGTGATCCATACAACATTGCTTTACAATATAGAACATGGATTTATTTGCATCAAAATTATTGAGAAGATGGACTCCAGCCAGTAGGATTTATTGGTCTTATCATGTGCAGCAAACTGCCTGAAGCAACTTGACTTTTAAAACAGTAAAATGGATTACTGAAGTGGACTCTTATTCAGAATAAAATGATCTCAATTATTGACCAATACATGGTAATCTGCCCCCCATCATTAAATGGCATATGGAAATTACCTTAATCAATTCCAGAAGCTATTGAACAGAGATGTTCGTAGACCAGATTAAGATGTTCAAATCATGTGACTTATTGGATCAATTTAAAGCAAATCATGATGGGCTGGGGATGTGGCTCAAGCAGTAACGCGCTCGCCTGGCATGCGCGGGGTGCTGGGTTCAATCCTCAGCACCACATAAAAAATAAAGATGTTGTGTCCACTGAAAACTGAAAAATAAATATTAAAAAAATTCTCTCTCTCTCTCTTTCTTCTCTCTCTCTCTCTTAGAAAAAAAAACAAATCATGAGACTTAAGGGAAAGGAGAGATAGGTTTACACTCTTTTTAGAAAAGGATGAATGGGCTGGATGGACTATAGTACTTGAATCTTCAGTTATGACTATTTATAGGTTTCGACTCTTAACTGTATCAGCCCTCCCTTCTGATAGCACAGCTATGAGGACATTAGATGAGGTTTAAGACCATGCCCTAAGAGATGAAAGTGGCCTAGAACTGATACATTTGATTGGGGATCACTGGGAGACATACATGCACACCTGGCCAAGATATAGCATTTTAATCACTAGACGAACAAGTATGGAATTTATTTGCTTTTTACAGACATCTGCTTTTTACAGAGGGAATATGTGTTTGGGATGGGTTTCACTAATGTGTGGTTGAGCTATATACCTTCATATATTTTGAGTACCTCATATTGTTCATTTGGATTTAATGTATGAAGAATGTTGGGTGCCTCAGGTATTTCATGTGTATTTAGTATATTATGAATGTTAGGCATCTCTTGGCTTTTTTTCTATATTCAGTATGCAAAGCACATACTAGGTTTATCTATTCTTACTGTATTTCATAGATATAATTTACTGAGCACATCTTATAAACTTTGTTTTCTTGTTCTCTGCTACAGAACTCAATGTTGTAACATAAGACAATATAACATGTGACTATTTATATACTTTTTAAATTCAAGATGTGGGACTGGAAGAGGCAACACTCATTTCTTCTGGGCACCACTTATAATATTTAGTTCTCCATCTATCTGAACTGGAGAAGTGATAGTCTTAGTACTCAAAGGAACAATGGCCCTCCTTTGAACACTAAAATTACCACTGAATAATTTAGTCTTTCCATGACCCTGAACCCACAGACAAAGAAGTTACCTACATTAGCTGGCAGAATCCATCCTATTATTAAGGAGAATAGAGTTATTTCTACACAGATGAGGATTTGTATATGTGGAACAAAGGGGGTTCTACAGGAGCACCTCTAATTTCTTCCACTTTTTGGAAATGTCCAGTACACAGAAGACTGTAATAACCTAACAGAGGCAGGATCATTAGCAGTAAAGTCTCCTTGGTATGAAAATTTGTGTCCTTCTACTGGACAAAACCCATAACCAGTCACAGTGTAGGCTGCTGTCAAAAGCCAAATGGAATGGAAAGAGGATAAAAGGAGTCTATGTTAATCGACTTTTCCTTGCTGTGATCTAACTACCTGATGAGAACAACTTAAAGGAAGAAAGATTTATTTTGTCTCATGGTTTTAGAGCTTTCTGCCCGAGATTCAGCATCCATTTGCTGTGTAGGAGGGTGGGGTGGCAGAAAGCTACTCAGCTCATAGCACCTGGGCAGAGAAAGAGAAAAAGGGACAGAGGAAGTGGGCGGGACAAGAAGTGACCTTCTAGGGCACACTCCTAGTGCCTTACTTCTTCTAACCATACCCTGTCATCTATAGTTTTCACCCCTTCCCAGTAGTTCCTTCAGCTATCAATAGAGTAATGCACTGAAGATGTCAGAGCCGTCATGATCCAGTCAAGTCCCCAAAGCCCCACCTCTGAACATTGCTGCATTGGGAACCAAATCTTCAACACTTGGGACTTTGAGGAACATCCCAGATAGAAACCATGACAGTGTCCTCAACACATCTCTTTGCATAAGGGAGAGTTGTTATATATTAGTCAACTAGGGTGGTGTTTGTTTTTTGTTGAGGTTATAAGTCTTGAGTTGTCTAAGAGTGCGCTGTCCTGGATATAGTCACTTGGTACCCTGTGCCCACTCCCTTTTCTTCTGGATGCCATCCCAAACTAATCAAGCTGTGAGCCTCCACATTATTTCCCACACCACCTTGACTTCTTCTTCAGTGCTGAAGGTCTGGGTGGGAATGAGGTGTCACCTTTAAATACACTTAGATATTTTCAAAGACAAAAAGGGACAGATACATCCTTCCAGGATTGCTTCAGTTAGTAGGTTGTCTGATACATGAGTATCAAGAGTGGTTGATGTGGGTATTGTGGCTGAGCAGTAAGGACAGCAATCTTTGAAATAGGCTTTTGAACCCAAAACTTCCATTGGCAGTCACCTTTCTTTGCTCCTTTAACTCTTCCTCTAATTTTCCAAGTATATAATTTCCCTAAATGCCTAAGGTAGATTTTATTTTCTGAAGTAAATACAACAAGATGTTCTGCCTCCTTAACTACCTGTACAAAAGCACCAAGGATACCAACTCTAAGTGGTCATTTTTTCTCTGTGTGTTCCATGTCTATCTCCCTGTCAGGTCCATGAATGTAAGTGTTTGTTTACTGGACCCTGACATAGTGTTCAACATATAAGACGACCTAAGTAAAATGTTTTTGAATGAATGGATTCTAACCATGTGCAAGCAGGCAAAGAATTTGACTTTCTTTTTCATAATTTACCACTTCCTTGGAACTCATACCACTGTCTTTTGCAGGAAATGCTCCATAACAGATATCAATAAAAATTCCCAAGCTCTGGGAAAATTTTGATATTGTTCCTGATAACATGTCTGTTACCTCAATGCAACATAACACCCTACATATGCAACATAATGCCCTACAATCTGACTGCAGAATCATAAATACACATGTATACTTTTAGAAATGATCTAAGAATCTGGGAATAGACTAAATACTAAATTTTTATTCTCCAGTTTCCTCTAGAAAGCCCCAATATATTTATTCTAGATAATAATGTACTTGAATAGAAATCATTTGACCCAAATTTTCATGATTTAATAGCACTTTGGAAGAACTTGCCTGAAGCCATTGGTCTTTTGGTTTTTGAGCCTTAATAATTTGAAAATCAAGAGGATAATCAGGATCCAAGATGGATATGTGTGTCTTGAGGCAGAATGTAATTCAGAATTGTACAAAATGTTTTGTCAGATGAACTCCTTAACCACATTTGTTACCAGTGACACAGAATATATTGGATTAAATTTTGAATAATGTTCAAGGATAATGACAAACTGATTCTAACAAACAAAAAGCTCAGAGTCAAAACCAGAATGCTGTTTTTATCATACTAATTTTAGGCAAAGGATTTTAAGGCAAATTCTTTTATACTGAAATTTGTTACATTGTTTATCACTTTTCTCATTACAAAATTTCATGACCTTTATATCATTAATATTTTTGTGTTAATGTTGGGTCTTTTTTCATTTTATCTTTACTGGAGTTGTGTCAATAGCTTCAAAGAAGATAATGTTTGAACAAATACAATTTCACTGTTATTTTCTTATTGTATGTCTCACACATGTGTAGAATTATTTGTTATATTCTGAATAAGTAGTAGTAATTCTGTCCTAGGTGATTATAGAGTTTACTGCCTTATCATTTATTTATTTGAGTTTACCCAATTCCTGTTGTATTTATTTTCATTTTTATTAAGAAGTATTTTAATCACACCAAAAACTAAAAACAGTAATAAAAGAAATATTCATGTACCCATCAATCAGCTGTTATCAATGTGTTTCAGAATTTTATTCATATCAAAAATTACATCATAATATTCTCTTTCGCTTATTAAGTATTTATTATGTTCAGTATGTCATTGTTTTATATTATTTAAATTTATACATAAATGGTTTTAAACATCTATAAATCTTTATTTTGCTCTTTTATGTATGCTTAATTTTTTAAATGTACTCACATTTCCTTAATTTATTCATTTTCAGTACAGTTTGGTATTTTATTGTATAAATAAATAGGGTTTTAAATTTTACTTTATCATATGGATGAACATTCAGCTGTTTTAGTTTTTTCAGGATTCTAAACTCTCTTTGCATGAACAATATTTCAGTGTTTGCTTATGTTATATATGAAAATTCCCTTACCATATATCTAGGATTTGGATTTCTAGATTGAAAATTAATTTTTCATTTTAGCTTAACTACATATTGTCAAATAATTTTCCAGAATGTACCAATTTTCTTTGCTATCAGAAATATATGAAAATTCTCATGTTCATATCCTTGCTGTTTTCTATTGTAAATATTTAAATGTATATCTATTTTTGGGGTGAAAATGGCATCTAATTTTATTTTGATTTGAGTTCATTTAAGCTTCTTTTTACCTGTTGTATTTAAGCTTCTTTTTACTTACTTATTATCTGTTCATTCTTAACCTATTCACTCAGGTTTTATGCATATACTAAATAGTAAATTTCAGCTTGTTATAGTCTGTAAATTTTTAAAATTTTGTTTTTCTTTTTTTTATAGTTGTAGATAAACACAATACCTTTATTTTATTTATTTATGTGGTGCTGAGGAACGAACCCAGTGTTCCATGCATGTGAAGCAAGCACTCTAACACTGAGCCACAACCCCAGCACTAATTTTGTTTTTTTAATATAAAACTATGAATTTCTCTTTGTGTACTAATGTAGCTGCCTCTCAAAATATTTATCTAATTTAATTTATTTTTTATTTTTTTCAAAGAGAGAGAATTTTTTAATATTTATTTTTTAGTTTTTGGTGGACACAACATCTTTATTTTATTTTATTTTATTTTATTTTATGTAGTGCTGAGGATCGAACCCAGCGCCCCGCGCATGCCAGGCGAGCGCATTACAGCTTGAGACACATCCCCAGCCCCTATTTATCTAACTTTAAATGAATATTCACCTTTCAAACTTTTCTAATTCAATTGATGATATGTGATTAATTAGTCAAGACTTATTTAGGAGAAGGTCTACAAGTTTCTCTCTCTTTTTTTCTTTTTTTGTATTATAGGTATATTTTATTAATTATTTCCAATTTATTTTCACTTAAGTCAAAGGACTTAATTAGCATTATTTTTTGGTGGGAAATAACATTTTTTGTTCTTGTTAATTGCTCTGATTTGATTGGTCGTTTGCTTGAAATTAGTGCTTCTTACAAGTGGTTGTTTACAGAATTCTATATAACTCCATTATATTAAGTTAATATTACCTGACTTTATCTCTTCCATTTTTTTATTTTTGGCCTGCTTATTGGTATGATGTGTTATGAGTATGTGTGTGTGTATATATATATATATATATATATATATATATATACATATTTCTGCCATTTGTGTCTTATATTTTGACTCTATGTTATAAAATGGGTAGATTTTTATTATAAGCATATGTTTTGGTGAGATATCCCCTCTATTATTAAGTGTGACTTGCTTCATTTTTCAGAAAGATGAATTTTGTTAAGTTATTCTAAACACTATTTTGATTGTTATTGATTTACTTAATTTTGGTCAATATTTTCATATTATTCTCTTCCTGCTATTATTTAGCCATTCTATGTCTCTATGCTCAAATTATGTCTCTTATGTATTGGTTTTGTTTCTTCCTTCAACTGATTTGGAAGATATATGTTATATTTCTAAACCTGAAAATCTCAGCATGCATATTTGACTTAAGGTCTAAAATTAATCAACACTTTCTCATTTTCCTGAACAATAAAAGGAACTTCAAACACATTATTGATGATCATCACCTGCCCCCTTACATATGCTTTCCTACTGGCTCTGGGAGCTACCATATCTACAAAAGTTTCTGTATTAAATATGGAATTCAAGACAGCACTAAGAGAATGCTATAGATCAGATAGTTCTTATTAAGTCAACTTGCAAAGAAATTAATGATCAGAGAGCAACAAATATTCCTTTGACATGAAGCAAAACAAAGTGTTTTTAAAAGTATATTTGATGTTGTTGAAGATTCTTTCCTAAGCATATTATTTAAAGTCAATTAAAATTCTACTTTTGATAACCTTATCATCTCAGAGGCTGCTTTAATGATTTGAATTGATAAATTATTTGGAGACTCTTTAAATAATACTGTGAGATGCTTTAGATATATTGCAATATGTTACTGCTGCTCAGGAACATCAACATGGTAGAGCAATTTTTTGAATAAGTTGAAGAAAGACTTTTACTTCCTGACATGCATTCTTTAAATTAAGGAATTTCCAAGGTGAGTTTTTCTTGAGAAGCAATTTGCCTTTTTCATCTTGAAGTGGTATTTACATATTTTGGAGATACAGATTTTTTTCTTGAAATTTTTCTTATAATGTTCTTAATATGATTAAACAAAAAATCCATCTTTTTTAAAAAATAAAACCTAACAAAATATTATAAAACTTTTATAATATTGAAGTTATGACTGTTTTTATTCTGCAGCTTAAACATAATCTCCCTGATTAGAAGGTCAACTGGGGTATTTAAACACATTGCATTTATTCTTATTTAGCTATATTAGTTAAGCTGTTCAGAATAATTATATAATAGTTAAAAAGCATAAGAATATTTTCAGTGATTTATAAAAATCTGGAAAATAACTAATGACTTCCCTTTATTATTTTAAAAAATTTCTCCTTTGAAAATCCCTTTTTAACAATAGAAAGAGAAGTTAAAATTATATGTTTGGCCATTACTCAAAGTAATAATACTGAAAAATCATTTAACTGTGAAGCTGTGGAATTTCTAGCCTTTTTATTTGTTCTATGCTGGGAATATCATAATTTGAGCTGTGAATATAAGTTGCCTTTAAGCACATAAAAATAATTAAGGAAAAGTCAGGTTTGTTACCAAAGTCAGCTGATATGCAATGGCTCAGGTAGTGGCCATTACCTACAAGGCATCACATAAGTTCCAGATATTTTATGGTTTTGCATCTAAACTCAGAATACATTTTTTTAAACAATCTAAGTTTTTTCCGCTTGGGAGTATGGCCTAGATAGTGTGGCTGAAGATAATTCCACATATGCAAATGGAATGTTTTGAGCAAAGCCCTACACACAAAGAGAATAACATGACTTGAAAAAGTAGCAGATGACCAAAAGTTTGGTCATCCTAGATGACTAATCTTCCAGGAGCATCAAAAGAGTGTCATTTGGCTAGTAATGCATGGGTGAAGAATACCAGTGGTTCTATGCAGGTCACTGAGGATGCTCTGTAAAGGTATTTAAACCAATCACTCTGGCAAGTGATCTCTAGAATCCCAACTTTGGTTTAATGAAAACTTCTAGCAAAGCTAAAAATACTTCTGCTAGAGTACCTATTAGCTTTCTGCACAGTGCTTCTCAAACTGACTTCATTTTCCTAGAAGAACCTGAAAGAAATTCAGATACTGTGTGCCCTTCACCAAAGCCACCTTGGAGAGAGCCTGCTCTGAGATGCAAAGACATGGACTTCATTAAGAGCTCAGCCACAGAGTGCTTTGATTGAGTCATTTAACCTTTGTGCTCTCTGAAGCTCTGTTCCTGGCCTGTGTTGCAGAATGTTTTTGAGGCTAAATCTATGTGTAGGAATCCTTCCGTGTATGTTGCTATTAGAGACATGGAGACTGAAGTAATTAGCCAACTTTCCAAAAAATAAATGAGGGAAATGTAGAAAACTGCCTGTTTTCCTTCAAATTCAATTAAAAAGAGACTATCTTCATTGTCATTCTTGTTGCTAAGAGTATATGATTCAAAAATGCAATCTCAAAAGGCATCTCAAGTAATTGAGTTAGTGATATCTGTTGTCTTGTGATTCGAGGTCATCTGATAAAAATCAGAATTGTTTCATGAATATATGGGGCATTAAAATAAAAACTGGCAAAAATAACTCCTTGCCATCTATATTTATGTCAAAAGTGTCCTGTTGAGTTCCTGGTAAAATGACTGCAGTGAAGAGACTGGCTTTTTTGTTTGTGATTTATGAATAATAACAGATTTATGACAGTTATGAAAATGCCATGGGGTTGATTTGTAAATAAGTTTCTCTATATAGATAATTTTAATGTATCCTTATTATTGAAAAAATCACAAAAAATAGATACAAAAAATTAGCCATATTCTCACTAACCAGAGCCAAGTAAATATATATATATATATATATATATATATATATGCATATTTTTTTAAAAAAATTTAAAATTGACATAATACACTTAAATCTTGAGCATTTTCTTTATGAAATATACTTTTTAAATATGATAATCTCTTATGGATTAACCAACATGTATTTAATCAGGGTCAAGTAAGATTATGTAGAGGATTGTTTTTATTATTGCATATGAGATAATATGTACCTATTTTGGATTATATATTTCAAATAAGTGGTAAAATTGGCCAATTGGGTATTTTCAAGATTTTAGTTCATATTATCACATTCTGTCAACAAAATTTATACTGTTTTAGAGTGCATGGAAGCTTCTAAGTTAGTATATCCTCGAAAACACATTGTTAATTTAACAAGGTAGGAGATGGTACTGATGCCTTCCTGGCACAATCATAAAACAGACTTCAACCAGATGTTGAAAGAACACCTGGCTATTAACAACAGCTAAACAAATTGAATAAGTGTCTTTAAACTTAATCCTGAAAGCTCTTCCTCAACATTTGAAAAGCTTTAGGAAACAGAAGAGAAAGAATGCATTAATTTGAACCTGGGGGTCCATCTGCTGTCTACAAATCAAACCCATTAGCTTTGCTTGCCTTATGGTTTGGCTATCACGTGGAAACCATCTTGACTGCCAAGGAGAGATAAAAGCCTGCATTAAAAATACATTGCACCTTATCTCACGGAAGCAGGTGAAGAAGCTCTCCTTCTTTATGCAGACTGTAACTTTTTGTTGTGTGTGTTTAACAGGGACTCTACACAAATGTTAGCAACAGTCAATCTGAGCATGTTATTTCAGGAGCAGTGTCTGCCATCTGCTTGGGCTAACTGGAACTGGCCCAGCCCTTGCCTCTTCCCTGCCCCTGAAACTTGACTATTAGATTTTAATTACATGGTTATATGATTAAATCAAAGAGATTGAAAGGTTAAAGCTAATGTCCCCAGAGGTGAAGCAGGCCCCCAGGCCTCTGAAACAGCTGGCACTGGGGAGGCAATCTCCTTCCTGGCATGTCGGAGAAGGAGAGGGAATGAACTCCTTTGGGTGTGATGCTGTAGTTTTATTAGATGAAGTTCTGATGGAGAAAGAATTTTAAGTTCTCAAGCTCAGAAAATGAGTGTAAAGCCTCCCACCTTGTGGCGTCTTAAAGTCAAAATGCCCCCTGAAACATGGTATCCTCTGAGTTGCTCTTTGATTTCTTTTGCTCTTTGAACAATTCTGAGAGCCCAGAAAATGTGGATACATTTTCTTGAAGGTTAAAGAATTAAGGAGGCAAAAAAGGAAGTCTAGGATACTTTTCAATCCCTGGGCTGTCTCTTTCATATCGCCAATAATTTCATATGGTGCTAGTGTCTGCATCAAAACCATCAAAATAGGCATTTCCTGATGAACTTTGACCTTCAAAGTGAAACAGCATTCTGCTTGGAAAATGCATGGGAAATCAGTGAATAATCAGATATTAGTTGCAAATGATTTTGTAAACTTTACAGTGCAGTGTGACACAGAGCAGAGTAAGAGATAGCAGAATCCAGACTCAGGGGCTAATATCTGCATTAGGGAACAAAGCCTGGTTTTTATCACTGGTATGGGAAAATTACCTGACCTCCCCTTGACTCAGTTTTCTCATCTGTAAAACGGACTAATGATAATACCTGTCTCATAGAAGTGTTAATCAAAGGACTAGTCTGGCTAGTTACCACCAAATGTTCAGAAGGGGGACTTTGAAAGGATAAGTTCTTATTGCTATTAGATCAGATGCAGAAAAAAAATTATTTGATTCTTCACACAGTTGCCCTTTCTTAGGGTCTGTGTGGTGCTACCATAGCTCTTTGGCAAATTCTCTTCAATAAGGACAAAGTATGTTGTGAGAACTGGAATGGTAACATGAATTGAGGGCCAGCCATATCATATGATCTCCCAGCCATAATGGTGGAATTTTCAACACCATTTTTATGATAAAAAAGTGTTTTAGTCAGGAAGAGAATAATAGAGAAGGGTGTGCCACCCAGAATCTTTCCAAGTCCTCAATAGCAAAGCTCATCCTTCTTTTTCTCCCTCCCTCCCTCAGAGTAGCTTAGATTAGATTCTGTCACTGAGAGACATTCTCAGCACTTGTTACTTTTGTTTACAAAAGGAAGCTCATTCACAAAGGATAAGGCAATTTGCTGCTTGCACCTGGGAGGCTGTGTCTTTGCCAAAGCAACCATTACTTGCAGAGATTTGGAAGGAGGAGGTGTGACAGGCAAATCAACTCTTGCTTGTGACTACTGAGATAAAAAGGGAAAACAGACTTTAAATGCAGAATGACACAGTCATTGCAGGCATGGATGAGGATTTTCCAATAGTGAGCGTGGTGAATATTGCAAACATCAAACTTCATTTGCTCATTTGTTCTGGATGTCTTGCTCCTGTCATGATAAGTCTTGCCTGCATTTCCACAGCTAGAAAAGTCTTATGCCTGACTTTAACCCAGCCCTTTGTAACCTCAAACCCATCAATCTTTGACCATATTGCTGTATTGCATTGTGCAGAATGATCGAGGTGTTATAAAAATAATTACATCAATATTTATAGACATGTTTCTGTGGCCAGGCCATTCTAAAGCATGGTAATATGCATTACATGTATTCTCATATAAAATCCACAGTAGGAAGAATGTGATAGTAACACTATTTGACAGATGAAGAAACTGAAGTTTGCTGATCTAAGGAGATGAGATTCGGACTCAGGGCCTCTGAGTCCAAGCCATCTTCTGATTAACCAGATTATGTTGGGATATGTGAGATCATGCTGTCTAGGATTTGGGAGGAAGACAAATAAGCACATATGTAAAGCATCAAGAATCAAAATATAAAATGATGGAGAGGGTTTAGGTGAGGATCAGAAAAGCCAAGACAATGATTGACGTTGGTCTGCCATAGGTCATTCTATCAACTTGGATAAACCAGTTATAAAACACTATTAAATAAAGGACATCAATGGATGATTATTAGATGTCCTGTTTGATAATTCTTCTGAATGTAACTACCAAATTATTGCTATAAATGAGATTAAGGTGATTAATAAAAGAGATTCTTCTTTTGAAAAAGGGGAACAGCATCTGATGTTCTCACTTCATTAGTTTTCTTTCATGTTTACAGCTCACTTTTACAATAGGTGCTTTTTATCACACACACTTCACAGAACGACTTTGACAATGGTCTCAAATGACTTTCTATTTTATGTATTTATGTTACGGTTTGGATCTGATGTGTCCCCCAAAAGCTCATGGGATGAAGATGTAGTTCCTAATAAAGTAGTATTCTGAGGTGAGACTTTTATGAAATATTAGATTATGAGGGCTCTGACTTCATCAGTGGATTAATCCAAGTGATAGACTGATAGTTTGTACAGACTATCAGGAGATGATGGAAACTGGAGAGGTAGGACCCAGTTGGAAGAAGTAGGTCACTGAGAGAATACCCTGGAAGGGTGTTTCCTGTGCCTGACTCCCTCCTCTCTGTCTCTCTCTGCTTCTCAGCTGCTGTGAGCAGAGTAGCTTCCTCTTGCAACACTCTTCCCCTGTGATGATCTAGCTGCCTCACAGACCCAGAGAAACAGAGTTGGCTGACCATGCTCTGAGATCCCTGAAACCCTGAGCCAAAACCAATCTTTCCTCATTTAGGGTTATGTCAGGTGTTTTGGTTATAGTGATAAAAAGTTAACCAAATTATTTATTTTCACTATCATTACATCAATTGAAGAATCTTTTCCTGTGCCATAAAATTTTATTTGTTGAGATCCTAACTGAAAGCTATGGAAATCTTCACTGAAAACTTGCGCTGATGCATAAAAACACATCTCTACATGTGATCTCAGGTAACATATGGTGCTAAATTCTGCATGGAGCTCAAGAAGAATTGAGACTGAGGAAACTCCTTTGAGTTTGACCATTTGAAGAATTTTATAAATCTCAAGTGTCAAAGATAAGAAACAAGTCATATAACAAGGGATAATAGAGGGAGGAATTAGAGACAATGATGGATTGGAGGCTCATGGGATTTCTTTTTGCAAATAGAGCTATATAGATAAATAGCATTAATTTTGGAAAACAATAGAAACAACACCATTTTCCAAATTAGACAATTTACCCTCAAAGATAAAAAAAATGGACTTTGATATTGGGAACTACTTGATTAATTTCTTTTCACTTTTTTCTTATTTTTTTTTTCCTCCAATGAAACACTATAGGTTGAGGAAATTATAATAGCTTATGAGTGGTAGGTGGGTTTGACCTTGTTTAAGTACATATGTAGAGTTTCCATTCCTTTTAAATTTCAGTTGAATTATAGTACCATAATGGTCCAAAGAAGAGAGTCCTGCAACCAGTTTGCCTTTCATTTCTTGCACCTCTTTGTGAGTTTACCAACACATATATACACAAAATAATTATATAAACTCATAGTGAGCATTTAATTTTGAAAGCAATAATAAAACATGGTCTTTCAACATATACCATCAATGCTCTCTTAAGAGCTCACATTTACAGGCTGGGGATATAATTCAGTTGCTAGAGTGCTTGCCTTGCAAGCACAAGGCCCTGAGTTCAATTCCCAGCACC
>NW_025999900.1:51545415-51587915 GCF_001458135.2 Marmota marmota marmota
TCTTTTGTTAGATTGATTCCCAAGATGGTTTTTTTTTTTTTTTTTTTTTGTCTAGTTGAGTTTGTTTTCCTGCTGAAAACAAACGTCTCTGGAGCTCCGTTTAATTTAGCATGTCAAACTGCTTCCTTGAAAGTCGATTTGGAAATGCTTTATATGTATGATAGACGATAGAGGCAAAAAGTCTAAACCAAAGAGGGAGCAATGCTTCCATGAGGAAAGTGAAAGCAGAAGCAGGATGGCCTCTGCTGAAGTAATTGCTCCACCATTGGTACATGAACAATTGTCCTAAAATGAAGGAAACCAAGGAGAAGGGCAGGAAGCATTTCATCAATCTGAGCTACAGAAGACATTCTTTATTTAGCATCACTTTATTTTCATTGATTTCACTGTAAGTTGTCAGTGGCAACTCAAAGGGATGGAACCCTGCTAGACACTTGCTGTACCACTGAGCTCTACCCCAGCCACTTGAATTATTTTTTAAAATCCAAAATATCCTAGTGAATGTGATACCATCAGCTGGATTCTTCTAAGTTTCCCCAACACTCACCTGGAAATCTACCAACATCATTCTTTTTTTTTAAATTTTTTATTGTTGGTTGTTCAAAACATTACATAGTTCTTGATATATCATATTTCACACTTTGATTCAAGTGGGTTATGAGCTCCCATTTTTACCCCATATACAGATTGCAGAATCACATCAGTTACACATCCATTGATTTACATTTTGCCATACTAGTGTCTGCTACCAACATCATTCTAACCCTAACCCTAACTCTAGCCCTTGCTGGGTTGCGGCTCAGTGATAGAGCGCTTGCCTAGCACAGGTGAGGGTCTGGGTTCGATCCCTAGCATCACATAAAAAAAAATTAAGTAAACAAAGTAAAATTCAAAATATCCTGACATTTGAAAACACGGAGATTCTAGAAGGGCGCTTGTGAATCTGAAATGACAGTAGCCGTAAGAGTGGTACAATGCTATTTTAGTTCCCAAAGGGCTTTCCAGTGTAGGATCTCATTTGAACTTCATGGAAGATTTTTGGAGTGGGTGTTATTTCTATTTTACCAGTAACAACACTGAGACTCAAAGATGCTGAATGATTTTCCCAAAGGTGATGAAGTATTGTACCTGAGGTTAGATCCTGTGTCTTCAGGTTTCATATCCCAGCTTCTATTTGCCTAGAACACAGGAAAAAATTTACTCATCAAGTAGACTCTCATGCAAAGTTCAATCAAAACTCTGTTTATGTGATATAAGAAAAAGGAGAGAAAGAGAGAGAGAGAGTGTGTGTGTGTCAATAAGCTGAAAGGCAGTTCCAAGTCACATAATAAACTTTTATATGTAGAGCTGCTTTCTCTAGCATTTGATAAGAACAGAGGATCCTGAAGGTTTCTGCACATAAAGAAAATACTGTGCATGCATTACAAAAGCTCAAGTCAGCTAAAACCCATCCACACCTTTGCCCTAAAACAAAACAAAACAAAACAAAAATACCTTCTTTACTGCCAAGGTTAAGAGTTAGGAATATCAATTGCCAGCTATTTTTTTTTCAAGAAATAATTCTGTTAAACTAGACTGCTGAACCTAATATCATATTAAGTAGGGTGAGTCAAGTAAGGTTTAAGAAATATCCCAACTAATGTTAGTTATCTGGTGTCATGATAGTGATTATCACAAAGAAAACCCAGCTTCTTTGTTCCTGTGGGTCTTATGATCCTATTATTTGCAGAGCCCCACCACCCTAATGTAACTCATTTCTTCTCTCCCTTGGGCTGTTAAGCCAGGACAGGAAGGCTTTCGTGACATGCAGGAGAGATTTCCAGAACTCTGCAGTGCCTCTAAATCTCCTGTTTTGGCTGGAGGAAATTACCCAGTGCAATCCTTAATATCAGATAGCAGTCTAAGGAGAGGCTAAATGTCAGGGCTGGGGAAACAGAAGGATGAGGGATAGATGTGATTGCCCAAAGCAGGACAGAGAAGAGCTCATTAATCTTTCATTTTACAGGCACTGGTTTCCAAGAAAGACAACAGGGACACAAATAAAAGATGTGTGTTTTGGGCAACCCATGGAACAAAACCTCTCCACATCAACCTACCTGGAACGTGAAGAGGTTCTGCTAATACCAGTATGATCTTGATGGTGCTTTAAGGATCTCATTCAGAGAGAAGGCTGAGTGTTTTGTAAATCCTTATGCATAATGTTCATTGCTGGGGGGCCATCAGAGAGTCTTGGTGTTTTGTTTTTTTAAACAAATTCAACTTGCTTTAGCCCACAGCAAATAAGAATGACAGGGGAGCATATATTCTATGATTGCTGTGGTTAATAAATCTGGACCTCAAGGTTTCAATGCCAAAATTGCTTTTTTATAGCCCATCTGCATGTAAATAAACAATTCCCCATGAACATGGTTTAGGTCACAATCAAATTTTTATCACTTTACTCATTTTATGTGATTCATTCTGGGTAGTCAATTTTAATCCTGGGTTTACAGGTGGAATTATTTATTTACATATTTATTAAGTGATTGAATGGACTAGGCATTATTGTTAGCAGTCAATGTCTACTGAAAAAGTACATGGAATAGAAAACAGTGGTACAATGGGGTCTTGTCTATGGTTGACAAATGAATATAGGGACAACAATAGGGTCTTGGAAGAATGTGTACTGTCTTCTAGGGCATGAGGAATACTTCTTGGAGAAGGTATTGAGGTTGATTCTGGAAACATGGAGATTTTTCCATATGAACAATTCAGTGGAAACTTTTCCCTATAGAATAAATGGCATACAAATGCTTCATACAAATTAAATATTCTGATACGATACTTTACCTTGGATGCACTAACATGAATATAGCTCAGTTACATAAAAATAATGGAAATAGCTTCATAGTGCTATCATAGTTGAAGGTATATAAAGCACTTTCCCATATGGTGGTTCTTTGAGTGCATAAATGACACAGAGGTCAAAATCTCCACTATAAGAAAGGTGTGATTAATCGTTTAGAATATCATATGAGAATTTTACACATGCCACATTGCAATAAATATATATTCATTTTAAATGGCTCCTCTGAACACACTGAAAATTTCTCCTCCTAATAATAGTCCTAATAAGTGATAAAAATCTGAAATGATTTTTTGCTGTACTGGGAAACATTTGAATTACATAGTTGTGGTTTTCTTATTGTAACTTTTCAAATATATTTCTCTCTCTTTTTTTCTTAAGGAAGAGTTTAGGTTTTGGTATTGTTTGCATAATACTCCTAAAAGGAGTATTATTTTTGGCAAAGACTGTCTTCCCCATTTGATTCTCTTCCTCTGTATTGTGCTGGGCAACTTCTGGAAGTTTGCTTGTTGAATCATTTCAGGCTATAATCCTCTGCTTAATAGGATAGCTGATTAAACCCCATGAATTATTTTCTAACTCTGCTGGGGAATCTTGTTTCATATGATCAGTTGTGATCATTAACTTTTATTAAACTTGGCAAAATTTATAACTTTCATTTTGAAATAAATTCAAGTTGCAAGCGGGGTGCAAAAACTCCTATGTATCTACTCCCAAGCTTTTAAAGATAATGAAATCCTTACATAACTATAGTTGTAATGACCCAAACTAAGAAATTAACAAAGAAGAAATACAATTCAGTAAAGAGCAGAACAGAGTGACTTTCACAAGCATGTATTTTCTGTTCCAGGATTCAATCTGGAATCTCTCTTGCTTCTGGTTGTTCTGTTTCCTTTAAACTTAGATAGTTGTCTTTCACAATTTCATCTTTTTGAAGAGGGCTAGACAGTTGTTACCTTATTTTTGGTTTATCTGATGTTTACTTACAATTGAATTCAGATTTGCATTTTTGGCAAGAGGGACACAGAAGTGTTATGCCCTCAATGGGTACTATCAAGAATTACCAGATGGGCCATGTCTCATGACCAGTCTTATTAACTTAGATCACCTTGAAGTCTGACTACATCAAACCAAGTTTGTGATCACTCTGCAATGGTACAGATCTACTGATTTTAGTTCCTAACTTTGCATTCAAATTTTCATTTGAGGTATATTTGTGGGAGAGATAAGAGTTTGTGGATCACAGTTGAAAGAGACAAGATTATTTTCTCCTTTTGCAATTCCTGATTTTGTTTCCGGAAACCAAATCACAGTTCTGAAGTTTTACTGAGTTTTCTAAGTTAAAGAAAGTTTTCTCTCTCCTTTTGCCACACTTAGACAAAATCTGCTAAGCTCACAGGACTCTGGTCTCTACTATCTGTGCTATCTGGGAGAGAGAAAGCATGGATCCTATATTCTGAAGGAGATTTTAACATACACTTGTAGTCCATATTCAATCCCTTAGTATAATAGCTCACCAAATGCCCCCTTTTTATGAGAGAATGACATGACCAATTGTTGACTGCAACTTCCATTTTATTGTTGAAAGATATTATACTTTCAACTTTTCTTACAAGAAAAGAAAAAGCAACTATGCAGTTCTTAGGAAATTCAGGAGACATAAAAACAAAAAAGAGCTGCAGGAGAAATTACCAAGGAAGTTGAACTTCATATGTATCTATGTGGAGACATTGTGAAACAAGGTTCAACCTCATCAAAAAAGGTTATTGAACTGGAAATAGGAAGAAGCATGAATTTCGTACAAATAGTGAGGAGCTCAAGGTGCATAAATTGAATCTCCCACTTGCGTTGTCATATAATAGCTGTGCTGTTGAGGGACTAGCAAGTGGCTTACATGATCCTAAATAAAGTTGATGAGATTATTTTAGCAAGACATGGCTATTGTATCCACTTCATCATCAAAAGCAAAGAATGCTGTTATATTATAATTCAAGTAATGCATATGTTCATGAAGTCAGAAAACACAAAGAAAAAAAAATCAACTTGCTAATAGAATCAATCAGCATGGACATATGATGAAAGGTAGTAAGTGTGTGTTTGGAGCCGTAAAGCGTGACTATCTCTAATTTCTCCACTTTGGAAGAGGCTCCCCATGAAATCAGAGGAGATAAACTTCATTTTTAGCTGTTCTAGGATTCAAATGAGTAAGCAGGAAACTCCCACCTCACCACCAGCACACTGGAAGAGAGCCAGCCACTCATTCCCAAGTTCTGGTCCAGGGTGGAGGAACAGCTGAGGGTCTTCCATCCCTAAACATGCACATAGCACCATGAGTGGTTGAGTCCAAAGTGCTCTAAAAATGGTCTCAGCTCTGCTCACTGTTCTCTTTCAAGCTCTGCCAGTCTCAGCATTTTATCTCAGTATCAACCCTGAATGTTCATTCGGCAACATACATTCATAAACACTCTTAATATTCCATCTTTCTTGACAATATCATTCTATTATTAACCTGTCTTTTTTAAAATGATGCCATAGAATTAAATTCATGAGCTGTTTTCCATGCTGTGTTTTCTAAGACATTTTTAAATAACAAAACATTCTCTGTAGTTATTTAATACTTCCAAAAAGACTACTTTTTAAAAAGCTCTTTCATGATTAATCATTGAAAAGTTTACAACTAGGAATTTAGCTGTTCTGTGAAAACCTAACACCTTCTAAATCTGACTTCCATTTGAAAAACCAGGGGATCATTTAGCTCTTATAACTGCCTGTTGCTTAGAAGATCATATTGAATACCAAAGAGAAGTAAATAGATGGGATGAAAGGAATGTCTGTGGCTGACTGTGTTGGTTCCTTCCCTGTAAAATGCACCTTTTTATTTAAATTAGACAAATGGCAGGGCTTCCTGCCTAATGGGACTGTTTGGACTTGTGGTTTGGGAGTGTCACCTCCACTCTTTATCAGGTAATCATAATTAGGGTAAATGAACCAACCAGGGAAGTGGAGAATAAGTCAAAAAGCATACTGAAGGGAAGAAAAAGACCTCCAACGAACAGACCACCAGGGCACAATCAGGAAGAAACATCCAGAGCTCAGAAGTCTGGGAAAAGCCACTGGGCACCAGCAATGTGACTACTGAATTACAGTTCATAGCAAGTTTGAACCCAGACTGTCTGGACTGTCTAACCAGCTCTACTTCAATTATGTTCACTCTTGTCCTCCAGATTGCAAACACTAGCACTTTTTTTTTTAAATTTCTTTCTCATTTTCTGCCAATTAAAACAGTCCAGGATTCATTTGAATTGCATTTGTCTTCTTATTGCTTGTTGCCCCCTTCTGCTCCAACTGTAGAATTCGTTCACAATACTGGAATGTTCCCGCCTTAGGACATAAAGAATCCTCTGAATCCCTAACAGCACCAACACGGAGGCACTGAAGAATCCATAGCAGACTCGGATTATTGCTAAGGGCCCTTTTAAATTTCTGTTTTTACAGTTTCAATATTGTCAAATGTCGTTTTCTTTGAGGAAGATTCCTGGGGGAAATTTCTGGGCCAAGTCAGACTAAGACCTGAACTTTTGATTAAATACAAGGGTATGGTAGTTACTCTTCACATTGGCAAGATCAATGCTAGGCTTATTTTCAAAACAGTAGGAAGGCAGAGGTGAGGGATTCATGTAATTAATTTGAATGAGGCATGAAAATAGACTCTAGGATCCTACATGCTACAAGGAAATGGACAGGTACAAACAAATTTCAGATCAGTGATTATTAGACAATTGAATGATAAAATATTGCATATTTCAGTCCTCATTTCCCAGAGATTCTAATTCAATAAATCAAAGTCTGGGGTACAAAGATCTGCACTTTTTAGAGAAAACACAAACACACGCACACACACACACGCACACACACACACACACACTTCACATCGTTTGCCTCACAATTTTATTTAGACAAAAACAGAGGAAAATACTATTTCAAGTAATTGAACTGCTCACAAATGATTATTCTACGTTAAAGTAGACCTGGGTCTAGGTTCTGAAAGCTAGTTAACTAGAAACTTCTATTTTCTGGGTCTGCTTTTCTACTTAGCTTCTTTCCCAGGAAGACTTTGACTAGAAATGTTATTTATATGGTACTACCAAATCTGGCTTAGAGTATACTAGTTTAGCAACTCTTAGGGAAGATTTTCTCTATTTCCAATGAGTTTAACAAAATTTTTTATGATGTAATTTCACTGAATTAATTTGCTGAGTTAATAAAATAAGTTTATTGACTATATTTGGGTCATTGAAACACAGTGGTGGGCAGGAGGGTAGAATATGGCTAGCTATGAGTGACATGTTACCCATGAATCCTTTGGTGGAGTTTTCATACAAAAATCAAATGGACTGAAGTGGAGGCTAGAAGGTGGGGTTGGATTTCTGAAGGAAAATCCTGGATTCCATTCTCAGAAGGGGAAGTAAATTCTAAGAAGTGTAAGCATTTCCTGTCTATTCTGTATGGATTCAGATAAGGTAAAATGACTCCAGAACCTGAGGTCAATGAATGTTGGTGGGATCACTAGCAAGAGGGGAAAAAAATGTGAAATAATGACTCCTTATTCTAAAGAAAGGATGTGTTCCTCCGATGTGGAATTTATGATTTCTCCCTTGAATAAAAATGGACAAATTTCTAGGAGTGTGTTTTGCAGATACTGTTAAAGCTGAATTCAACAAGATATTCTCACGGCAATGACAAAATTACTTCTTTGAAGGGTTTGGATGGATGAATGTAAAACTCAACACAAGGACATTGGTAAAAAGATGTTAATGAACTTAGTTATAGAAAATGATACCTTAAACTGATTAACTTATAATCAGAACCTTTGAAAAAGTTCAGAGGGTTATAGATTTTTTTTAGTTCTCATATAGGTGTACATTCAGTATATTATGCAAGAGAAATTTGTAAAGAGTGTATCCGTTAGACTGGGATAAATAAAAATGACCAATATAAGCTTAAAAATGGCAAGACAATGCTATGAAAGGTAAGGAACAAATTATTTACTAGCTGTTACTTGTAGGTCACTGACATTCAACATATATAGCATGATATTAAGCATTATATTTTTTAAAATTTTATTTTTTATTCTAGCAAACTAGACACTGTTAGAGTCTGTAAACAAGTCTGGATGGCGCCTGGCAAAATGCCAGAGGGAGTGGTTTGTGAAGTAATGCCAGGGAGCCATTAAGTGTGGAGATTCCTTATTGGTTGACTGATGTATCGAGTTTAGGCTAATTAGATAAGCTGTGTGGAATGTATAAATACTGCTCCTGTCCTGCAATAAACGGCTCCCACTCCTGCTGTATCAACGTACACAAGTTGTTCGTCACCCCCCAGTTATTTTGTTGCAGCCGGACTGCGGCAGATGGTGGCCCGTACGGGGAGCCCCGGGACACTCGGGGGTAAGTGACGAAAAAAAAAGCTGCCCGTCCATAGATAGGACGGGAGCAAATCTGCTCGTCCCTAGGCAGATAGGGCAAGAGGAAAAATGACCATTTCGAGAAAATGGAAAAGATTGATACAGTATGTTTGTGTCTTGTTTTGTCTCAGTGTATTGTATTGTCTTTGTGATGAGAATATGGAAGGGGTGAAAAGTAAATTATTAAGGGAAGAAGGCACCCCAGTGGAACCAAGAATAGTTAGGGCATGTGTTGATGGAAGCCCAGAAACTCTAGTCAGAAAGAAAAAGAAAGTTCAGAAGAAGAAGGATTATCAGGAAAAAAGTTGCAGCAAAAGGCTATTACTAAATACTTTTCGTTACCGGAGGGTGCGTGAAGCGGAGAGGCGGCTGCCGAGTGTGCAAGCCGGTCACAGCGCAGCAAGGATTTTCCAAGAGGCGGCGGCGACTGGCCCTTCCCCGCCTCCTGGCCGGGGAGCTGGCTCTTCCACTGCCGCGAGCCCAAATCTAGACCTGACCTGGAGGCACAGTCTTGCAGGCTCTTGCTCCCTGTGCCCAGTAGCAGTTTGAGTCCGGGACACTCCCCAGGGCCATCTGGGGCTGCCCAGGCACTACAGCCAGCAGAAGACGCTACTGGTGTCCCTGATGTTTGGTCATTTTCAATGCCAATAACTAAGCTACAATGGTTCTCCCACACCTGGAAGCTAATGAGTAATGAGCGCCATTAAGGCTTATTTCAAATGTAAAAAACCTTGAGATAATGTACTAAATTGTTCAGAAGGTTGTTTTCTTAGTGCCTGCTGGAATACTATGGGATTTTCTTTAGCCATCCGGAGTTCCTGCCTTCGTCCCAGTGCCAGCAAAGACCAAGGTGGAAGAATTTCCAGTGTTGCTGAAAACCGGAAGAGACTTCGGATCAAGCTAGTTGCCTGCAGAACTTACCTGGACTGTGATTTAAGCTAGCTGCCTACAGAACTTAACTGGACTGTGATTTACCTGAACTGTGAGTTAATCTATTGAGACACTGCTTTACTTGGACTGAGACAACAAACTATAATCTACAACAAATTGTAACTCGGTATCTTTGCTAACGGTGTTATTGCTTGTATAATTTTTCCAAGGGCTTCTTGCATGGAGCCATCAAGTGGCTTGGTATTGTGGCATTTTGTAGCCTCCCCTTCTGCTTGTAGCAGATTATTTATGGTGTTTATGTAAAAACCGCTATGGTCATTATTTAAATTAAACAAAAGGGGGAAATGTTAGAGTCTGTAAACAAGTCTGGATGGCGCCTGGCAAAATGCCAGAGGGAGTGGTTTGTGAAGTAATGCCAGGGAGCCATTAAGTGTGGAGATTCCTTATTGGTTGACTGATGTATCGAGTTTAGGCTAATTAGATAAGCTGTGTGGAATGTATAAATACTGCTCCTGTCCTGCAATAAACGGCTCCCACTCCTGCTGTATCAACGTACACAAGTTGTTCATCACCCCCCAGTTATTTTGTTGCAGCTGGACTGCGGCAAGACACAATAGCATTTACCATGTTAGCCATTTTTAAGGATATAGTTCAGTGACATTAAGTAGTTCATATTGTTAAGTAGGTTCATATTGTTGTACAATCATTAGTATATCCATATCCAGAACATTTTCATCATTCTTAACAGAAACTGAGTCATTAATAATACTCTTTATTGCTCCTTGGTAATCACCACTTGATTTTCTATCTCTATGAATTTGAATATTCTGGATCCCTTGTATAAATGGAACCATGCCATATTTGTCCTTGTGTGTGGCTCATTTCACTTAACATAATGTCATCAAGTTTCATCCATGTTATAGCATGTATTAGAATTTCATCCTTCTATAAGGCTAATACAGTACTCCATTGTATGTAGATGCCACATTTTGTTTATCCATTTGTACTTTGATGACATTTGAGTTTTCTGCCCCCTCTTTTGGCTCTAGAAGATAATGTTGCTTTGAATAATGCCTGGCTGTACCAGGCATTATATGTTTTCAATTAAAAAGTAAAGCCTATGAATGCATGGTTTTTATGTGGTAAATATCTAACTTTCTACTTCATATAGTTTAGAACTATCATTGACTTGCATGAAATACATTTTAACTTGTAAAAAGATTTTAATTCAAAACAAATGAAATCAATAGAGGTAGAAATTTGAAAAAAATTGGATATTTTTAGAGTCAAATTAGCAAGGATAGACTCTTAAATGCCTGCTGTGGAGATAACACCACATTATGTGCTATATAATTGTGTTCTCAGGTACTCAAAAGTGTGGGTAGCCTCTGTAAAAGCACATTCTATTTCTATGGTTACATAAACTTTTTTTTTCTGTGTGTGTGTGTACATTAAGAAGACATGTAACTAGCACATGAAACATGAGACAAGTTAGAATAATGCTTCATTAAAAAAGCAAAAATCAAAAGTGGGTCTAAAATGTACAGTAAATAAAAAATAATTGCTAAGTAGATACTGAAAAAATTGATATGGCAATTTATGAAAAACTGAAATTTGAGAAATTTATTGTGTATTCCGTAAGAAATAAGCAGGAAATAAACCCTCGGTAGGAAGAAAGGTATAAGTTAGGCAAGTAAGGCCATTTTTATGCAGAAAAAGTCAAGAGAGCGATAGGCCGTAACACGCTGATCAGAGAGGATTAATGTTACACTTTCCAATACAAGTGCGTAAAAGATGTGTGAAAGGAAGACAGGCTGTGGTTCCAGCCAAGGAGTGAAGGAGGTGATAGAAATTTTTGCCTTGTCGTTTTGGGTGCTAATGTTAGGTTCCCTTTTAGCCAGAATTAGCTTAAAGGGAGAGAAATGATTTTCACATTCAATCCTTTCAGCAGGTCCACCTGGTTTTCTAGCTGATTGTCAGTCTCAAATCCCACATATCACACTCAACCTGTTAGCACTGCATTCATCGGACCTACAGAAGGTGGAGTTAGTCTTACGAGTGCAGTATTAGCATTGTCTTCTGTTTCATAACTATTTTTATGTGCCACCCAAACTCAGGGTGAAATAAAACTGAGCTCAAAATACTTAATTTCTTTTCTTCCACACACACAAAAAATAAAAAATTAAAAAAAATAGATACTGGATAGTATTCATAGATGTATGTAATTTCAGAAAGTTTACTTTTGGATATATCAAATTAGGTCATCTCCAACAGATGGTCTCTGGTAAAAATATCTTTATGATTTCATATAATTTTCCCTGTAACATAGCAAAAAACAATATGGTAAGAAGTAAGAAACAGGATATTTATTTATTTATATGTATATTATTTGCTAAGGATGGAATCCATGTTCCCACACATGCAAGGTAAGCACTCTACCACTGAGCTACATCCTCATCTCCAGGATATTTTAATAGTAAATAAAATCAGAACTGACTCTAATCATGCTCTGGAGATTAATTAGACAAGATATTTTTGAGTGGCTCATCCTCCTTAACTTCATTTTCTTGAGTCCAGTCTGAGCTTGGTGTTAATTTTCCAAGTTCCATCGCTCATGAGAGACCAAGTTTTGCTATGGAAAGACCCATAGCTCAGTAAGTGCTCACACAGAATGTGACTTTCATACTAATAGAAGGGCTTCTGAGGATCTGCATGACTATCCACTTAACTTTGGTATAATCCCATGGCATTTCAGTTTGCTTGATTCATGATGCTGGAGTGGTGGAAAACTTATCAACAGATCACATACCAGCTCTCAGATGTTTCCGCTGATAACGGCATCTGTCACTCTTTCCCTCTGGCATTTAATTCACTAAAAAGTCCCATGATCACTCTTAAATTTACAAGGTCAGGGAAGTGTAAATCTAATCTTTCTGTGTCCTCAGATGGGAAGAGACCTGCAAACAATGTGAATTCTGGTAAGGCCGACACCACCAGTTAGCTTTAGAAAAAAATTTTAAAATGTCAGTTCCTAATATCAGAAGGCCATATGTTCACCATGTTATACTTGAGAAAATTTGAGTTGTCTGGAGCATCACATAGGCATGTCTGAATGTATTTCAAATCAGCATTCTTAATTATCTGCCCATGAGAGATGGGAATCAGCAAAATGTAAAAACTGCATGGGTAAGGGCTTCATGTGAAACTTATGCGCTGCTGTAATTCCAGCATAGCTTTAGATACATAGAAAGTGCTTAATAAATTTTCATGGATTAATTGATAATGTATGCTCATTAGAATGAAAATCATCTAGAATTGCTGAATTTGACTTAAGCAATATGTATTTCAAAATTGTTCACGAGAAAAGTCAATTGTCTTTCTAAAACTTATGTTTTAAAAGCACAAAATTAAGGGCAGGAAAGTTTAAGCATCTTTTAGAGTTTATGTCTAAGACATAAAAGCATTTGGAGTTTATGTGAAAGGAATATTGAAAATGGGGATGTAGGACCCTTTTTTCTAGATTGTTTGACCCTTTTCTTCCTCTCTCTTCTCATAACCATATCCATCAAAATGTATCCCAGATTATTAAATTTTATCATGTTTTTCTAGATTGTGGAGTACTTCAAAATTGGTTTGATTTTTAACATATTGACTTCATATATAAGTACTGCAAGGTCAAAGCTGATAATTAAAGAAACACAGACTTGAGTTTATCCATTCATTTAATCTCCACTAAAGCCATTATAATTGTGTCATTGAATATTTTTTAAAGAATAAATGCCACTTTGAGCATGGATCTCTTAAAATTTTGAAGTCATTGGGAATCCTTGTGGTGATTTTTGTATTTAAAAGATATAGTAAATGAGTTTAAAGTATAAATACTTATAACACAGTTTTGTAATTTATAAAACATATATTCCATCAATATTTTCAGATTCATAAGTTTATGAACTTTAGTTTTCAAAATACCGGCATGAAATACTTGAAAACACAAATATTGATGATAAAATTTAAGAGTGAGATATAGAATGCAAAAGACCTATTAATGCTCTTTATTTTAAATTTTTATTTAAAAGCAGGGTTGTGAAGCATTTTCACAACATGTTTCACGCAACACTGTTTTTGCAAAATGGTTTATGGCAAAAGGATTTAATGGTCTTGAAAGTCTGGGGTGCATCTGGTGTCAAGTTGTAAGGCACATTACCATATCAGGGTTAAGAATGAAGCAGGGTCCTTCTCATTTGGCTTTAACTTGAACCTAGATGCCAAAGGTGCTGTATATCATGTATATGTGGAATGGTTCTGAGAACTAATGTTTGATCAATAGCAGAGGGAAGCTATTCCTCTTCTAGTGTAGAAGAGGGTACTTTGCAGCTGTATTAGTCAACTTTTTATCCTTAGAGGAGAAAAAGATTTAATTTTGGGATATAGTTTCAGAGGGTTCAGGCCATGATCTGATGACTCTAAGGAAGAACAAGCATGGTGGAATAACATGGTTGAAGGAAACTTCTGAACTTGTGGGAACCTGGCAGAGAGAGAGGAGTGAGGGAACATGAGGATCCAAGGAAAGATAGAGTCCAAGGTCATGCATGACACAATGTCCTACTTCCTCTAGATATGCCCTACCTGACCTGTAGTTACCATCCAAGGGTTCCTTCAGCTATCAGTGATAAATTTGGCAAACAGATTAATCCACTGACGAGGTCAGAGCTCTAATCATTGCCTAAAAGTCCCAGCTCTGAACCCTGCTGCATTGGGGATCATGCTTTCAAGACATGAGCTTTGAGGGGATATTTCAGATCTAAACCATAACAAAAGGCTTGAATTAAAATCTTGGCACTTAAATCTTTATTTTGGAGTTTCTCAAGATAGGCATGCTGATAAAATAATATCTGTATCTTAAAATTCTTATGAGTAGGGCTGGGATTGTGGCTCAGATTGTGGCTCGATTCTCAGCACCACATAAAAATAAAAGGCATTGTGTTGTGTCCATCTACAAAAAAAAAAAAGATTCATTCTCTCTCTCTTTTTCTCTCTCTCTCTCCCTCCCCCCTTTTAAAAAATTCTTATGAGTATATACATTGATTAATGTATGAATATTATTGGAATAGAGCCTATCAAATATGAAGAGTTCTTGATGAATTCTAGCTATTATCATAATTTTGTAAAGTCTGGCTTTAGCCTTTGAAGTAACCTCAAATTGACTCTTTTGTTCTTACTCTGTCTTATCACCTGTGCAGAACTGTGCATTTACACTGCATATATATTATGTGCATTGGCGTACATGCATAGGCACATCTACCTAGCTGTTTATTCAACTGTGTATTCAATCTTAATAAACTTCATTTAATATATCACATAGAGCAGAATATTTCCAATAAAAAACCTTTGTGAAACAAACCAGTTAAACATGTAGTTTTTTGGGAAATGTTAATATTTTACTAAACAAAATCATGCTCTTCTTTCCAGAAACACTAGGTATAGATAGCCAGTGAGAAATAGAAATATGATTTTATAAAGAACAACGTGACTTCAACTCAGTGCAATAATTTTCAGTTTGCTCCATGGCACTCCTTATATTTTGGTAGGATTCAAACATGAATTTCTGTTTGAACACTTGTGTTCTTGATTATAAGAACCAGAATTTAAGTTTCAGAGTGTATTTCCCCAATACATAGTCTGTTTGTTTGATACACACAGTCTGTTCTCATTTTATTCCTAGTTTAGACATCATGTAAGATTTTCATTAGCATTTATATTTGTTACAGTGAAATTGAAAGAAAAATTCTATATTGTCCATATATTGCATGATTTCTCCCCTATTCTCATTGTGGACAATGGCCTAAAAGCAGAAATGAAAATTCATTTATTTTATTTAGTGAAAGCTTATCTTTATTATTTTCAAAATACATCATCAGTCTAATTATACATATTGTCAAAAAAGGAGATTATTTTCTTTTTAATTTTTTAAAAAATTTCTTATTTAATCAATTCCATTTGATTAAATGAAGTTTCATTTTGATGCCTCTGTGTGCAAGGTCTTAAATCATTAAACTCACTGAGGGACGGCTATAATTTGGATTTGGCATGTTCCCCAAAGGCTCATGTGTGGAAGGCTGGATGTTCAGATGCTGGTGCTTCTGGGAGGTGGTGGAACCTTTAGAAGATGAAGCCTAGTGGAAGGAAATCAGGTCTTTGGGATAGAAATCTCACGACTTCTTATGCTTTACCTCCTGGCCACTGTGGGGTGAGCATTGACTCCACTATGTATTCCCACCATGATATACTGTACTACCACAGGCCCAAAGCAACAAGGGGTCAAGTGAAATGTCCACAGGCCCAAAGCAACAAGGGGTCAAGGACTGAAATGTCCGAAACTGTGAGCCAAAATAAATATTTCCACCTTTTCAGTTGTTTATCTCAGATGTTGTGTCACAACATTAGAAAGCTAACACAGGTAGAAACCACCTTGTAGCTGCATTTGGACAATTTATGGGAGCTATTTTTAGTTATCACAACATTTGGGAGGTAGCAACTAGTAAAGTTTCACTGAATGCATCCAGGAAGTTTAGATATTATGCAACAATAAGAATTATTCTGAAAAAACAAACAAACAAATCAAGGATTGTGTATGTCCTAAATTTAAATTTCTTATTTAAATTCAAAAGCTCTGAAGTTTCTTTTGTTCAACCAAATTGAATGTGCATGCCTAAACCTATAGACTAAAATTCCATTTTTATAGACAAATTCAGAATATTTCTGGCAATTGTAAAGCAAACCAAATCATGTAAATTAGTACAGCCATTATGGATGTTCCTCAAAAATATTAAAAATAAAACTACCACATGAGTCATCATGAGTATTAGCGAAAGGACAGTTAATTGGTATGTTAAGAAAATTTCTGTGTTTTTGTACTATTGAAAACATCTAAGATGTGGAATCAACCTAAGTATTCATCAGTGGGTAAAAAAATTTAAGAAAATGTGGCATATATCCACAATGGAATATTACTCAGTTATAAAATAAGGAAATTCTGTCATTTGTAGCAACATGGATTCACCCGGAGGACATTATAATACATGAAATAAGGCAGGTACGCAATGGCAAATACCACGTGGTCTCACTAATATGCAGAAGCTAAACACACTTGAGCTCATGGAAATGGAGAGTGGAATAGTGGTATTCAGAGGTTGGAAAGGGTGGGGGAAGGCAGAAGGTGATTAACGTTCACAAAAATCACAGGAGATATTAGTTATTTTATAGAACAGTAGGGTGAACATAATTCACAATAATTTGTTGCCTATATAAAATAGCTAGAGAATATGATTTTGAATGTCTGACCAAAAAGAAATGATCATGTCTGTAGCAATACATATGTGAAATGTCCTGATACGATTATGCACATTGTACAAATGTATTGAGATATCACACTGTAACCCATAAATATGTAAAATCATTTAGTGTCAATCAAAAATAAAGTTAAAAATGAATGTTCAAAAAGTGCATATGTATGAATCAAAGGAAACTTGTTTGAAACTACACTAAAATTTGCATGCCATTTTGAATCTTCTTTTATTTTCCTCCAACCTCTCATGGAATTTGAGGCTGAATCATTCTCTACTTGTATATTTTTCATGCATGTTTGTAAAGTAATACCTATGGCTCATTTTCATAGCCAGAGATGAAAATATTATCAAAATTAGTGGAAACATATAATATGTAGACACCTCATTTAATTTTATTAATGAAGATTGTCTAAAAATAGTTCATGTCCTTGATTTTCTATTTTTGAGTTCTTCTGTAACATGATGAAAAACCTATATTGTTAGAAAGCATATTGAAATTATTTTACATTTTTTGCTTCCTGTATTAAAACATATTTAATGGTATTTCCAGAGATTTGAATCACCATTTCTCTGTAGCTTTTTATTCATGCTTATCTTCTCATCTTCCTCATATAGCCTATTTCTCTCATCTTCTATTGATCAATATGGTCTCAAAGGTCTTTTACAAAGCATAAACACATTATATGCCTCAACATACAGTTAGATTCTAAATTAGAAGAGTTTGCCATTCTTTTAAATTTATATATGACACTGGAATGCATTATAATTCTTATTATACATATAGAGTATAATGTTTCATATCTCTGGTTGTATACAAAGTATATTCACACCAATTAGTGTCTTCATACATGTACTTTAGATAATAACATCCATCACATTTCACCAACATTTCTAATCCCATGCCCCCTCCCTTCCCTTCCATCCCTCTGCCATAACTAGAGTTTATCTATTCTTCCCATGCTCCCCCTCCCTACCCTTACTGTGAGTCAGCCTCCTTATATCAGAAAAAAACATTCAGCATTTGGCTTTTTGGGATTGGATAACTTCACTTAGCCTTATATTCTCCAACTCCATCCATTTACCTGCAAACATCATGATTTTATTCTCTTTTATTGCCAAATAATATTCCATTGTGTATATATGCCACATTTTTTTATCTGTTCATCTATTGAAGGGCATCTAGGTTGGTTCCACAGTTTAGCTATTTTGAATTGTGCAGCTATATATATTGATGTGGCTGTGTCCCTGTAGTATGCTGTTTTTAAATACTTTGGGTATAGACTGAGGAGAGGAATAGCTGGGTCAAATGGTGGTTTCATTCCCAATTTTCCAAGAAATCTCCATACTGCTTTCCATATTGGCTGTACCAATTTGCAGTCCCACCAGCAGTGTATGAGTGTACCATCTTTCCTACATCCTTGCCAACACTTATTGTTGGTTGTCTTCTTAATAGCTGCCATTCTGACCAGAGTGAGATGAAATCTTAGAGTAGTTTTGATTTGCATTTCTCTAATTGCTAGCAATGATGAACACTTTTTCATATATTTGTTGATTGATTGTATATCATCTTCTGAGAAGTGTCTATTCAGGTCTTTGGCCCATTTGTTGATTTTTTTTTTTGTGTGTGTGTGCTTAGCTTTTTGAGTTCTTTATATATGCTAGAGATTAGTGCTCTGTCTGATGTGTGAGGGATAAAGATTTGCTCCCAAGATGTAGGCTCTCTATTCACTTCACAGATTGTTTCTTTTGCTGAGAAAAAACTTCTTAGTTTGAGTCCATCCCATTTATTGATTCTTGATTTTAATTCTTGCTCCAAAAGAGTCTTATTAAGGAACTTGGGGCCTAATCCCACATGATGGAGATTACACATGATGGAGATCACACTACTTTTTCTTCTATTAGATGCAGGGTCTCTGGTTTTATTCCTAGGTTCTTGATCCATTTTGAGTTGAGTTTTGTGCATGGTGAGAGATAGGGGTTTGATTAATATTATCAAAATGACTATACTACCAAAAGCACTACACAGATTTAATGCAATTCCATTAAAAATCCCAATGACATTCCTCATAGATATAGAAAAAGCAGTTATAAAATTCACCTGGAAAAATAAGAGACTCAGAATAGCTAAAGCACTCCTTAGCAGGAAGAGTGAAGCAGGTAGCATCACTATACCAGACCTTAAATTATACTACAGAGCAATAGTAACAAAACCAGCATGGTATTGGCACCAAAACAGACTGGTAGACCAATAGTATAGAATAGAGGACACAGAGACTAACTCACAAAATTACAATTATCTTATATTAGACAAAGGTGCCAAAAACATGCATTGGAGAAGAGATAGCCTCTTCAACTAATGGTGCTGGGAAAACTGGAAATCCAAATGCAACAGAGGTTGTCATTCTTTGGTGCTATCTTATCCAAGGTCATTATAGCATGCCATGAAAATCAAGCATAAGGACACTTTAATCAAGATTGTGGTTTCACACCTTGGCTTTATTGTTTACCAGCTATGATTCTTGGACATCATGGTTCCTTTGTATCAGGATGCAGTGGCACATGTCTGTCATCCCAGTGGCTTGGGAGGCTGAGGCAGGAGGATGGTGAGTTCAAAGCCAGCCTTAGCAAAAGCAAGGTGCTAAGCAACTCAGTGAGACCCTGCCATTACATAAAAAACACAAAATAAGACTGGGGATATGGCTCAGTGGTTGAGCATCCCTGAGTTCCATCTCCTGTACCCTCCCTCCAAAAAAAAAAAAATGGTTACAGCTTCTTAGGGTAAGTCATATGAAGAGTTACTAGGGTAATTCATATGTGTTTACCCATTTAAAAAGCACAGAAGTGTACCAGATAGAAAGCACAGCATGGATGTTTTATAAATGAGAATATAGAAGGTATTTTCAAACTCCACTTATTCACTAATAAATCTAGTTCACTACAGAATATTTTTGACAGTGCACACGGTTCTTAATGGTTTGTACCTATATTGATTTAATGTAATTTTTCTCTTTCTTGTGTCACTCATATGTAAGGCTATTTTTTTTCGTTGATTTATCTTCTAACTGCATTTTAGTCCAAATTTCACTTATATCTTTGCTTTCCTTTTTCTATAAAACTTGTCAGAATTGCTTTTGATGATTTCCCCCTATTTATTCAAAATTTGCTCATTATAGTTAAATAATCTTATGATTTTTTTATGTTTTCTATTAGAGTCAGTTTGAACTGTTGTGAACTAAAATGTCATGTTATATCAGAAATTGCTTTATTGTTATTCATTTTTATTGTAATTCTTCAGTATAACAGTCTTTATATTGACTTTTAAGATAAATTTTGTTTAAGTATGAATGTAAGTTTTAATGAGGACAGTAAATGAAACATTAAAAATAATGTTATTAAAAGTTTTTTTTTTTAAAATTAGCTTTAGAGACATTGTGTGATACTATGGACAGCCACAGAAACATCTCCTTCCTGAGCTCCTGGCCTTTTAATATCACACTTGTAGATAAAGAGAAATCACAGGGGTCTCTTCAGGGAAGAATGATTGCCTTATGATTCTCCATCTAGTAAAACCAACTGAAGAAACAAGAAATCTGGTTTCTTTATTTCTAGTACGCTCAATAAAACTATTATTGCAGATAATTACCATATTTAGTTTTAGTAACAAGAGTAACACCTATATTTGCATAATGAAGAAAAATGAAAGGTTAAGAGAACGTAACCAATAAATAAATCTTTGTCTTAACTGAATTCTTACCTTCCTAGGTTTTAAGGTAAAACATAGTGCTTTTGTAACTTGTCTGATGACTCCCTTTGACTCTAGTAAAATAGCAGAGTGTTTGTCTTAATTAATTCTACTGACCCTTTTGAGTCCTGCCTAAGAGTTCTTAAAACTTTACACACCTTAAATAATAATTGGCATCATGAATCAATTTTATCTCCAAGTCAATAGAAGACCCATGTATGCAATGTGTTGAGGGAAAAACAAAATTCCAAACCCAAACTCCAAGTCACTCTGTCTTCAGGAGTGAACAGCTTTCAGTATTATTTTCTTGTCTATTCCACTAAAGAATGTTGACCCAAAAGGAGTTTTAGCAAGACCTGAATAAAGCTATAAGCCTTTTTAAAAACAAGTTATTCTCCAGAGTTTTAGTAATGAAACAAACTTCATTCCTGGAAAATATTGTCAGAGCTGTGGTCTGGAAATGATGTGCAGTGACTAGTCTGCATAATATGTGAGTCTGTGAAGTATTGATTTAATGAATGATTGGTTGCTTATTGCAAATTTGGTCAGAGGTTCGGCAGTGCTAACTTTGGTACATTCTCTCTGTTCATCATCATGTAGCTGCATAGCCTACTAAAAGGGTCACAAGAGCAGTGTGCTGTAACCTGGGCTTTCTTGCAGCTGCAGTTCTACCTAATTTGTACTTTGGCGCTAGAAAGATTATAATAAATGAAGTGCTGCTTTCAAAGTTTCAGACACACTAGTTTCCCCCATTTGGCAAAGGTGGATTTAATTTGACTTTCACGAGTGCAAAATCCGTCTCCTTAGAAGTTGGTCAAACTATTAATTTTATGGTAGGGACAACTGAGTACAGTAAACCTTTTCACAAAGCCAGACAGCTTAACCTAATTAAACGGTTGTTTTGACAGGTGGTCTAAAGTGGAATGAATGCTATCAAGAGCATTTCAAGAAATGAGTTTGATGAATGCATGAGTGTGTGTTTGCAGGTGAAAATGTGTTTTGGAAGGGTGTGATGACAGTTCTGTGTCCAAAAAGTGGAAGGTATTCCTCAAGCTTCATTCATGCACTTGTTTGGCAAATTTTTGCTTTTTGGGGGTATTTTAAGGGGATGAAGGACATCAATTCGACAATAGCATAAAAATATATTAAGAAATAATACTGACGGTTGTTAAAATAATTTAGAAAATAGCTTGCTCACAGCTGAGCAGAATTAAAGTATCCCTTTTAGGAACTGAATATGTGCTAGGAAGCAAACTTAAATTTTGTGTGGAGATTTAAGTTTCCTTCCTAGTACATATTCAATTCCTTAAAGGTATACTTTAATTCAGTTTCTTAAATAGGACATGAGATAAAATAGACATATTGTCCTTAGCCTCTCCTTGACTATTTGACCAGTAAACCCAAAACCTTCAGGCAGTTTTTTTTTTTTTTTCATTCCATGCAGATTTCATTAGTGGAAAGAAACGTAGAAACGTATCAAACTCCTGCACTAGGATTCACAGATGTGTTTTAAAGAGAAAATCTATAGAATTCATCGATGTGAATTGTGTGATTTTAGCGATGGTATGTGCCGCAATGGCTGGTTTTCAGAAAGTAGATTCTTCTTGACGTATATCCAGCTCCTTCCCCCTCTGCGTTCTTGCTATGTCTTCAGTGGAAATGTAATTAAGATGATTCAAGTGTCTGAATCACCAGTAGCAAAATGAAGCCAAATCAATAGAGGTTTTCTATTGTCATTTGATAGTGATATGATGCGTTCTATCTACAAAAGTGATGATTTCTTCAGAGTAAATTGATGCTGCCGGGACTTTTAGAAAGAACCGTATTAAATAGCATATTTCTCATCCAACATTTGATAATTTATCTCTCTGATGAAGAAAACTAGGCTCTTAAAAATGATTTATGAAAATTTCCATTTTCATTTTTTCAGCACTTATAAAATTTCAAACACCCAAGCTATCATTAGAAGAAGTGATATTGTTTTTTAGGTTGATAGAAATAATTGCAAAAATTAGTAATTTGCCCAAAGTCACATACTCCTAAATCTTTAAGTTGAAATGCAATTCATATATTAAAATGTGGGTTGTATTCTCTTAATCATTATAATTCCACAAATAGTTAATTTGTGAAATTTGGCATCATTCAAATGTATCTAAATTATAAATGCTGGAATCATGGAAACATTTTTAGTGATTTTAAGGTAACTGGATCTAGTGGAAAAAAAAAGAAAAGAAATTGACCTGGGTTTTGACCAGGTTTTGACCTGGCTGTTGGTGAGACAGTGCCACCTGAGAAATGGTTGAAAATTCACACTTTTCTCATTGTATCCACATGAGCACTGACTCATGATCTGGACACCAATCACAAGACCCAGGGCCACTTTTTCTCATTGGACATTGGATACTGGTCTGTGAGCTTACTCACACCAAATCCATCTGTACACTCAGAAAACTGCTACTAAAACAAACTGAGTTTTGTAACCATCTAACAGAAGGGGCAAGAAGCAGAGTAAAACTGGGAGGTTACATACATTCTAAATGTTACAGGCCCCATGAATAGTGTTGTTCAGAAGTAAAATCATCTAACGAAAAAAGCCCTTGACAGCAGGTAACACAGAAATTAGATTTAAAAATTAAGTCTAACAACAAGGAGTAACAAATAACCTAGGGTAGTTCAAGTAGGAGGAACAGACCTACAGAGAGTAGAGCTTGCTTGGATATACATTTTGTAGGGTGTTATAGCTACCATCTTCTCTAAATGAGGATTCAAAGCATACACACAGCTTGGTAGACAGAGAGCAGGAGCAAAGCCAAATGTGTTTTTTGGTCGATAGGCATCATGTGGAAATTACCCTTCATTGCAGTAAACTCTATACACTGATATACACACATCTACTAAACACACACTTACTGAACATATATGTGATTGGTAAGTGTTTCCTCCCATTTTGGGGGATTGTCTTTAATTCTCTTTACAGTGTTCTTTGATGCACAACAGTTTTTAATTTTTATGAATTGCCAGTTATTAATTTTTGTTGTTGCTCATTCTCTCCTACTAGTTATACAATATTCCCATGAAGACACTTAATACAAGTTCTTCAAAATGGAACCTCTGTGGATTTTGCAAAAACAAATAAGACTTAATGAATCCAGGTTATTGATTTCTAACTGAGAATTCCAAAATCCAAAAAGCCATAGAAATAGAAATTTTTGAACATAAAATTCAGCTGTGAGTAAAAGCTGTCATTAGCAGTCATAAAGCTAGAGGTGGTCTTTATTTATCCCTTAGTGGGGGTCTTTGTCTATTTTGTTACAAATACATTAATGTGTATGTTTAGCATTTTTGCTCCAAATCCCACTGAATTGAATGTTTGCCTTATGTACGGAATTACTTTTCTAAAATTCAAAATATTTTGAAATTTGATGATTTCCTGTCCCAAGAGATACTAATAGGGTTTGTGAATATGCAGTGTCAACAGCAGCCAAGAAAGGTCAGATATCATTTTCTAAAGGATTTTCTGTGTTTCTCACTTGAGCTCACCAAAGATTTTTATGGCGGGCATTATTCCTATCTGATCATTTAGAACACTGACTCTTAAAGAGGAAAAGTAACTTTCCCAAAGGTGGTGAAGTGTTAGAGAGGTTAGAGTCCATGACTTCTGATTCCAAATCCCAATGGGTAGGACAGCCACTATTTGCCATGCAATAAGAGAACACTTATTAAACAAAAGTGACCTCCCCCACCATGCAAAGTATCACCGGGTCCAGGAAACAAAATATGAGTAAGTATTGATTATAATAAATGGTCTGAAAAGTGAAATAGGAAAACAAAGTGTAAAATCAAGAAGACATGAATTTTCAGAAAAATATAAGCAGAAGAGGGTTCTACATCCTTGAAGACATACTGTAGGAAAGGGCCTGTTGTCATTTACACCTCCCAGACTAAGAAACAGAGGCACAGAGGTAGGGACTAGTTAGTCCTTGAATACCTTGTTCAAAAGGAAATGGCAGAGTTGGGTTCCAGAGTTAATGCCATTATTGTTAAAAATATCATGAAGAGGTTTTAAGGCAAAAACATGTAACAGAATGAAGTGGGTATTTTTATAAGTATACAATTCACAATGAAAGAATAACTAGGTACTTTTGGCAGACATAGACTACTTTATGAAATCCAGAAGGCAAATCACACAGAAAAGTAAGATGAACTTGATAATACATATTAATGTTAATTATATATACTGATGATCATGTATTGTTAAACCACAAAAAATTAATATGATTACATGATTTTTCATTGACAGTGATGGTGAAAACCAATTACAAGGATTGATTTGATGTAGATATGGTTCTGGACAGTATGGTTCAACTTAGATTTTTTTTTTTTGGCATTATGAGGTGCAAAGCAATAGTCATTCAGTAGAAACTATAGTTTTTTGAATTTTGATTTCTCTCATGCCATAGATAGGAGGAATGTCATGATGCTGGGAAGTGGGAGCAAGCTGCGGCTCCCAGACAGCCAGGATACTGCGAGGATCAACAGTCCATGCTCTACAGTGCTCTGTTGCTAAGCTACGATGTTTGGTAGGTTGGCTGTATTAAATGCATTTTCAACTTCACCCTAGTTCAACTTATGATGGGTTTTTAGGATGTGATATCATTAGAGTCAAGGAGCATCTGAATTGGCATGTAAAATTATGCATTCTTCAAATAAAGGCTATAGCTCCCTTTCAAATGCATATAAAATAGTTCAACATTTCATCTATTATGACAGGAGGAACCTATTAGAATCCTTGACCCAGATGTTTTAGAGACTATAGTATCTGAATGCAATAAAACTTTAAATTAATAACAGTTAACTGCCCTCCAATAACAAAGAAAAAAAATCACCGTTACCCAAATGCATCAATTAAAATTACCAAATGCCCAGAAATTTAAAATAAATCTACCTAAAAATTTGACAGTGAGGACATAAAACTGCAAATATAGAATAATGACAATAATAATACAAAATTTATAGTATTTATCAAAAGCTGATGGAGAAAAAAATGATACCTTTCAGTGATTCTATCACTAAAGAAAAAATATAATAAATGAGCTTATAGTCAAAAAAGGTATGTATGCACCCACACACTACAAACACACACACAGCCCTAAAGAGAATAGGCACTTATAGAATATTAACATAATTTATAAATTAATTTGCAATTAAATTGCAAATATAATCATTGAGAAAGGAGAAATATAAATGACTACTACATGTAAAATTCTATGTTGTTAAAAACTTTTAATAAAATAAATGACTTGTGACAAAAATATTAACCAACATTGGAGATAAAAAGCTGTTTTGAAACTGAATAGGACAAGAATCATAAGAGGTATTAAAAACATAACAACTAGATTTTTATCACTACTAATGCTGAAGAAAATCCTAGTCAACTATCCAAAAATAGGTACATTTGTATGATTTAATCAATGTGAAATTTTATGGAAATGTAAAATTCATGAAAAAATGTTCAATAATTATAATAAAATGCAAAGTGAATTGTTAAACAAAATATTGCTTTTAACTATCAGATTTATAAAGATTTTAAAATAATTACATTATGCCCTATTACAGAGATAATAAAAGTATGCATCTATCTGGCTCGTGGGTGAAAAAATTAATTGCATTTTTGAAAGGCAGTTGCTTCAGAAATACTATAGGATACTGAATCAATAATCTATATCTAAAAATTTCATTTGAGAAAATAGTAAAACAATGTCTTCACTCAGATAAAAGGATCCCATTTCAGTGTTTCTTTTTTGTGATATCTAATAATATTGTTGTTAAATCAATTTGGTGCTTTCATAAGTTCATGCAATGGACTATTTTGAATAGTATGGTCCTATCAAGAAAGATGATGTAGGTATCTATATTCATACAGAAATATGCTCACCTATCATAAGAAAATACAGGTTTATAATCTTTTAAAATACTTCTATATTTTGCTTATCAATTATCATGTATATATAAAAGAATATATATAAATATATACACTCATATTTATAATGAATAATAGTTAAAGCATTTCCCTAAGAAATTTTGAAACATCCACTAGATAGTAAGGGTTGAAGAATATTGGTTCCTGAGAATGTTACAATTATTGCTGGGTGCAGAAGGACAGGAATTCTTTTAATGGACGGAGGGAAAACTCTGGAGGTGAAGGGGGTAGCATGTCTGTTGGGTCCCAGCTGCATTGGATGAAAACTGAGAGAGAAAGCTGATTTGTTTCTTTTTAAACGAGACTCATTACCGTGCTAAATACCAGTGACCTGCCTTTAATTTGGAGACCCTGGATCTTCTGGAGTGAATTTTTTTCCTCTTCCTCCTCAGTGAGGCGCTCTTGGATGTTTTAGAAACAAGGTATTTTGATGATGGAGCCCATAAGACTCCAAGGTAGCTCTGCTGGGAATCTTTTTAATGCCTCTTCAGGGTTCGGGTCTGCTCATGGGGGACTGTCTGCAATGTTAGTAATGTCAGACTGCTTTGGGGCAGGCTACACCAGATTTTGTCATTTCCTGTCCTCCAGTATTCTGATTGGGAGTACTGTTACAAGGTTATCTATGAATAGAAACTGGGCTTGGAGCCACAGTCTCTATGGCCCCAACTTTCAGCCCTTGCCAACGTGATTGCCATGAACATCTAATGTGCCTTTGTTTTCTTGTGTGAATATGAACTGCAAGATAGAGGCCCCAGGGAGGTGGAAAAGTTGTGCATCCTTTTCCTTTTCCTCCCCTCCCCTTGTCTGAATATCTCTGCTGCTTTTAGTTTTTATCATTATCATTCTGTGATAACTATACTATTGTGCTTATACATATAGCAGTGGAAATGAGAAAACAAAACAAAAGAGAGAGAGAGAGAGAGAGAGAGAGAGAGAGAGAGAGAGAGAGAAACTTATTTGCAACATTTTTCTTGATCTTGGCCACGTTAACAGGAATGACAACAAATTGTTCTAAAATGCCGTTGAATCCCCATGGACTTGGTTAACTTTTCAGATTAAACTGTATTGATGGTTTATATCTTCACATTGAGATTTTACGGTGCTTAGCATTTAGTGAGGTTGTTTTGTAAAACTAACCTTGTGAATTAAATTAATTATTTAAAAACTTTACCTCATACTCAGAAATTCTCTGATTCACAGGGGAAAAAATTGTGATACAAATTTAAGCAGTCAAGAATTTATTGAGTAAAATAAGGTTTGATTATTTATTAAGAATGCTATTATGATTTAATGACATAAATTGCTATTATTCTATGCAAAAGTTCAAGGATCAAAAAGTAACTAGCCTATATGCATTGCCAGGCTTTGTCCCTCAGATCAAGTAAAAGCTGAAATGCATATATATTTTTTTTTCCAATTAGATTACTTAGTAGAGGCATTCCCTGGATAATCATTCTTAGGATGAGTGAATCCAGTTCTCCACAGGTAGAAAGGAAAGACTGCAGGGAGAATTTTTTCATTAAAACTAAAAGATTTAGGACATTAAAGACTGTGAAGTAAAGGCTTTTTCTGTCTCCTTATTTGACTTTTATAAGATACATGAAAGGTCAAATAATTGAAAGCCTCATGGATGATGTAAGAAAACCCATGGGATGGATTTGTCTCACAATATGGGTATCCACTATGAGAGATGGATTTAATACAATCTAACTAATTTCTAAGATTGGGACTTAAAAAACAAGCTAATAAATATGCTTTATCCTCAGGTAAAAATGTCCATGTTTTTATGAAATTTTCGATAAAGGAGCCATTTATGGGATCCTTTGATTTTATGGTTCTAATCTTAAGAGAATTGCTCTGACCTTTCGGCTGACTTTATTTTTTTCTTAAAGCTTTATTGAGATACCACCCAATTGGTATCAAATCTACCCATTTATCATAAAACAAAATGATAGTTAATACACAGATGCTCCTTGACTTATGTTTACATAATAATTAGCCTATTGAAAATTGAAAATATCTAAGTCAAAATGCATTTAATATACATAACCTAGCTAAAGTCATAGTCTAGCAAAACAGAATACTGTAGAGCATTGCTTTCTAATATCATGATTGTGTCTCTGACTGGGTGCCAAGGAGCACTACTGCTCAGTATCACAAGAGAGTTTTGTACCATACTGCTGATCCTGGGAAAAAATTAAAATTCGAAGTATGGTTTCTAGTGAATGCCCTTGTAAAGTAAAATAATCATAGTTTGAACCATAATTTGGGGACTACTTGTATTTACTAATGCATATGATCATCATCATATTCAATTTTGGTGTATTTTCATCACCCCCAAAAGAAATCCTGTACTCATTAGCAATAGTTCCCATTTTCATTCTCTGCTTCCCAAACCCTCTGCCTCCCAGCCTTAAGCAATCACTATCTTCTTGGAATCTATCGGTTTGTCTATTCCAGGCATATCATACAAATGCAAACATACAATATGTTATTGCACTTAGCATTGTGTTTGCAAGGCTCACCCATGCTGTAGCATAAATCAATGTTTATCCGTTTTTATTGTCAGCTACTATTCCATCACATAGATAGATATTATTTTATTTTTCCATTCATCAGTTGATGGGTATTTGGTTTGTTTCTTCTTCCTTGCTATCATAGCGGTATTACTGGTAACTCTGGTATGACAATTCATGTACACAATTTTGCATATTTTTATTTTTCTGGACTATACACTGAGTGTGTAGAATTGCTAAATCATACACTAACTCTATTATATTCAATCTTTGAGAAGTCACCAGAATCTGTCAAAGTGGCCATACACTTTTGCCATCTCACCAAAGCAATGTATGAGTTCCAGTCTCTCCAGCTTCACTAACATTTGTTATAATCTATTTTGGTTACCACCACCCTAGTGGGGATGAATGGTTTCTCTTTGTGATTTTGACTTGCATTTCCCTCGTGGCTAATGATGTTGGGCATCTTTTCATGTGCATTGACCATATGTACAACTTCTTTAAAGACATGTTTATTCAGATTTTTTGCCCTTTATACACGGAGTTACTTATTTTTATTATTGAATTCTGCAAGTTCTTTAGTATACACAAGCCCATTATTAGGTATACCAATTGCAATTATTTTTTCTCATTCTGTAGGTCATCTTTTAATGTTTCTTGATGTTCTCTTAAAGTTTTGATGAATTCCAATTTTATTTATTTGTGCATTTTGTGTCATATCTAAGAAGTTATCTGTATCAAGGTGATGGAAATGAACTCACATTTTATTCTAAGAGTTTTATAATTTTTGTCTTACATGTAAGTTTATGATAATTTTGAAATAATTTTATGTCTGATTTGAAGAAGAGTTCTAATTTTTTCTTTAAATTTAGTTATTTGTCTCAGCATGATTTTGTTGAATAGACGATTCTTTCCTAGTTTAATTGTCTTAGCACCATTGCTAAATACTGGTTAACTTTTGAAAATTGTTTTATTGTGTATATATTATTTATCCTCAAAAATTTGCAGATATCTGATCTCTGTTAGTTGTGCCAATCCTTCCCATTGAAAAAAGGCAAAAGTGTTTTTGTTCATTACTAATTGATAACTTTCTATGGGTTAATGATTATTTTACTTTGAAATGAGAAATTCTTCAGTATCTGTCAGAGGTGTTCTTCATGTAGTACTGCTTAAATTTTAATCAAATTTATCAGCATTAAAAGCTATCATGTGCATATATGTACATATGTATATATGTGTGTATAGGGGTGTGTGTTTAAGAAATGAATGTTAGTGTGTATGATCTAAAAATGTACTAACTCCATTATTAATATGTAATAGTAGAGCCATTTCTAAAATGAACTGCATTTTAAAATCAAAAATAATTTGGTAAAAAGTAAAAAACTTGTAAAACCAAGTTGCTTAGGCATAGGCTATTTGAATTTAAATATCTAAGATTCATGTCTTTATTATTTTTACTTTACACTTTAGAAAGAATGGGAATGGAGATTGAATGCCAGTATGTCTCAGTCAGATTCACATTATTTTCCCACTGAAGAGTATGACTAAAGAAAAACCTTCTCCTCTCAATCTTGATGAAGAAAACAGTATTCAAAGATTGTTTTATTAAATAGTTGAATAGAAAAATACGGCCAAGTGAAAGGTCATTAAAATTACAGAATAATTGGTAAGTCTGTGTATTAATTATGTTCAGGATATTTACCCGTAGAAATCACATTTTCCCCTCATTTTCAATTATTTTCTTCTTCTTTTTCCATGTAGTTCTTAATTATCCTGCAGCAGCATTATGTAATTGGAAATGAGTGCAATAAAAAAGAAATCTTTAATAATACAAAACCTCAACAATTTTGAAGATCAGAGTCTCTGAGATTTTCATTGAAATATATTGTACTTCCAATGAAAGAAAGTGTAAGTTTTGTTCAACGTACTGAATTTAAGAAGATACAAATGAACATACTTCATGTTTGAAGGACTTCCACAAAAATGATGAACTTTTATAAAACCTTGCTCTGCATAACCACCTATTTGCCAAGTCCCATTATTTTTACATTCATAGCATCTCTCATTTCTGCTTCCGACTCTCCATTCTTTCAGTGTTGGTATGTTCTCCCTAGAAAATTACCACAGTTGTCTTCTTGCTCCTTCTAGTCTTGTTTCCTTTCTAATCTAAACCCTGTAAAGTAAAATTCTATTCTACTTTTCCGCTAAAACAACAAATTAAGAAATCAAAAAAATGTCTCAATATGTCAGTATTGCTAACAGAATAATTTTGGGTGTGGTCTGAGGTATAATTCAAAGTCATGTTTTCCAATATATGCATCTAGTTGTTCCAGCATCATTTGTTGAAGTGATTATAGATTCTACATTGACCTTGTTTTGCCCATGTATAAAAAATTAGTTGTGTAGCACAGCTACCATTCAGCACATGTAAATTTTTATATTTATAAATATTAATATTTTAAACTTAAAAATTATTTGTGTATGTTGACTATTATATTTCATTGATCTCTTTGTCTATCTTTATGCTAATATCAGTTTTTTGTTTCTACAGCATTATGGTATGTTTTGAGGTTAAAGAAAATATTAGTTTTCAACTTCGTTCTTAATATAAATTGTTTTGGCTATTCTAGAGGTTTTCATTTTCATACAAATTTTAGAATATACTTTAATTTCTATGAATACAATTCTAGGTGGGATATCAACTGGGATTGTGTCCAAGATATAAATTATGAGAAAATTGAAATCTTTAAGTATGTTGAATTTTTGATTTCATGCACATGGTATATCTCACCATTTATTAGGGTCCTCTTCAATCTATCATAAAAGTGTATTTTAGGTTTTAGCACACTGGTCTCATACATTTTTGTCAGATTTATCCTCAAGGGTTTTATACTATTAAAACTATTTTTATCTTTGATTTCTCTGTGTTATTTATCTTATATTGATTCTTCATCTAAATTTGCTAAATAACAGTTTTAGTACTATTTTCTTTTTAAAGATTTCTACTTTCATAAATTTTCTTCTTCAAATATATCATGCCATCTTTGGATAAAGGCAATTTCACTTCTTCCTTTTGAATCAGGGTGACTTAGTTCCTTGATTAGTGTTATTACACATGGGAACCCTCAGTACCAGGGTAAATAGTGGACATCTAGGCCTTGATCATTGAGGGATGGTGTTCAGTCTTTCACCACTAAGAGTGATGTTATATCTAGAGCTTTCTAATAAAAATAGATTTCATTTATTAGATTGAGAAAGTTCAACTCTATTCCTAGTTTACTGAAATGTCACCAAGAGGAACTTAGTAGTTTCTCAAGTGTTTATCTATATCTATTGAGATGATGTTAAGGTTTTCAATTGCTCATATGATGGCATTCCTGGTCATACTTGGTCATGATGTATTATCTAGTTGATGAATTGTTAAATTTCATATTACATACCTCAAAATAATAAGGGAAGATCATATATATTCACCCAGTTATTTAATGTTCCTAGTGTTCTTTATTCATGTGTTGATCTGTATTTTCATCTGGTATTTTCCTTCTACTTTATGTCTTTTTTTATGTTTAAAGGGTTGGCTTTTCTTTCTTTTCGGCTTTCAAAGCATTGCTTATTGGATACTTTATGTCTTATAGTACAGGTCTATGAGACACAAAGAACAGTAGTTATAAATTATTTCTGCTCTTGTATGTTAGAAAAACCTTTATTTTAACTTTGTTTTTGAATGATATTGTTGCTGGGGGTAAAACTGTAGATTCACAGGGTTTCTTTTCTTTCTGTTTTTAAAAGGTGTTCTATTGTCATATTACTTGCAGTGGGAAAGATGCTGTCATGGTTTCCTTTGTTCCCCTAGAGGCTTTTTTTTCCCCCTGCCCCTCTGGAAGCTTCTAAATTTTTCTGTTTTTACTGGTTTCAAGCAATTTGATTATGATGTGCCCTTGTATCCATTTCTTCACATTTTTTTTTTTTCATCTTCGGGATTTGGTGAGTTTCTTGGAGTCATGAGTTTATAGATTTCATTATATTTGGGAAGATTTAAACTGTGTCATCAATGATTTTTTGCCCCTTCCTTTGACGATTCTTGTTTCATATTTATTAAGACTTCTGAAGTTGTCTTATAACTCCCTGATGCTATTTTTTGTTTTAAAAAAACCTGTTTATTCCTTTGTAATTAATTTTGAATAGTTTCTATAGAAGTGTCATAAAGTTTATGAATTTTGTCTTTGCAGTACAATCTACAATTAATTTCATCCAGTATCATTTTTCATCTCAAACACTGAGATGTAGATTTTTTGTTTCTTGACTATATCTTAATTTGTTCAATATATGAGACATACAGTTATAATAGTTGCCGTCTCTCTTTCTTCTACTTTTAATATCTATATTGATTCTGTGTCTGTTTCAGCTGATTCATTATATATGTTAGGTTATATTTTTCTTATTATCTGTATATATTATTATCTTATTACCTGGTAATTATTGATTATCTTTTTAAATATTTTTTACTGGTTGCCTATTTTTATATCTTATGAATAGAAAATGTGTAATACAATTATTTTGAGCTTTGGCTCATACAAAATCTCTTATCTTTTAAAGTAAATATGCATTTGAATAGTTAGTGCTGCTAGGAACTAGTCTTTAGGAAATACCAAAAAATTATTTCTATTTTTATATCTGCAGTCTTAGTCAATTTGTGCTATTATAGCAGAATGACAGAGACTGATACTTTAAAAGAATTGAAATTTATTTTCAGAGTTTTAGAGGCTGGGAGCTCCAATATCAAGATACTAGCAGTCTTTGTTGTCTGGTGATGACTGTCCTCTGGAGTGGGGAGTGCAGGAGGCCAATGGGAGAGCTAGCTAGATGCTGCATAGAGCCGCTTTTAAAAGGGTTTTAATCCAGTTAATGAGGAAGCAGCCCTCCTTTTAATACATTTTAGCAGCTCCTCCTTTTAGTACAATCACAGTGATAGTACCTTTATTTTGGAGGGGACACTTTCAAACCATAGCATTTGTGTAGAAAGAGTTCAGATACATTACACCTATGATATTTATGATATGACATGTGAGGTCTTGGGTTCAATCCTCAGCATCACATAAAAATAAAATAAAGGTATTGTGTCCAACTACAACTAAAAAACCCCAAAATATTTAAAAAATACAAATGTGAATTATTAATGGGCCATTTAGTATACTGTAAATAATAAATAACTACAATTGGCTGAATATTTTATTTGAAATATGAAGATCCAGATAGAATTATCTGATTCCATCACTTATAAATGGCAGTAGTCTATACATTTACTATTTCCCTGAAGCATTCTCTTTTCCCTGAGTTAAAGGATGCAATAAAGTTTGCTATCTAGATTATTATAAAAATATAGAAGGATAGAAGGAGAAAAGTATCAAGTACTTTGGACTATCTAATTCAGTCATCATCTACCTGTTTTTCTATATATTAGTGTTTTCTCTCTCTCTCTCTCTCTCTCCCTCTCCCTCTCCCTCTCTCTCTCTCTTCCTCCTTCTCCCTCCCTCCCTCTCTCTCCTGGTATTTATCACTCACATTAGTGCTAGACTCTTGCTTGGACACTTGCCAAGGCATTTCAACATTTTACTGAGTCTCTGCCTATAGTGTCTTGAATTATAGAGATTAAACTACTTCATGGTTAAGCCTCTTTCTATCTACTGGAACTCTTCCTGATACAAAAATAGAACTCCTTTCCAGTGGTAATTGAAATGAATGTAGTTAGAAATTCAAGGGAAAATCCAAGAAAATTTATGCTCAGCATAGTAAGATTCAGAGCAGTATGAAGTTTACCTTCTGTTTTTTTTTTTTCTTTCACATACCTATGGACCCACTGACTCTTTAGTATTCCATATTGAAAAGACTAATTCTTGTCCAGTTGAGTAATTGTCTATGGTTGTATTTACATGAATTATAGTGAATTAGACAACTTCAAAGGTCAGGAACTAATTTCAAATGAGCACACTTTAAGATGTGTGTGTGTGTGTGTGTGTGTGTGTGTTTTCTCTGGGTGAAGGCAGAGGCTGTGAGTATGTAGTATCAGGTTGAAGCTCAAATTCTACTTCAAATGCAATAATAGAAAGAACCCATGATTAGTTTCTTATACCCCATGGACATCTATTCATCTGCTTCTAAGGGAAATCTCGTAGAACATCATATTTACTGCCTTTCTTTGTAGAAAAAAATAAGTTTCCTTAAAGCAAATAAAATCAGATTTTAATTATGAGGCTTAAGAGAATTGTAGTTGTTGGTACAATTAAAAGCACTAAATGTTCAAAATGGCTTTATTTATGAGAGAGACTATATTTCAAGTCCCTCAGTTAATGACTTCAGCCTCATTATTTTGAAGAGATGGTTGTACTAATAATACTTCAGTAATTCCTTATTACTGGTGGAAATACATATGCTGGAATGAATCTTTTTGTTAGACTTAATAATAGAATAGAATTGGTGGAATTGACAAAAATGTGATAATTCAGTCATAGAATAAAGAATATATCAATATGACCCTAGGGGGAAAAATGAACTATTTAAGCAAAGCACAGAAGGATACATTGTAGACATAATAAAACCTCAGATTTTATGGAATAGTTTCTCACAAAGCTCTCATCATTTAAAAGTCAAAGGTCATGGTAAATTATTAAGACTTTTGCATCCTAAGAGAGGATAGGTATTTTTCATATATTTCCAGAAACAGTATCTTACTTGTATGTTAAAATATTGGGTAAAAATTATGTCCTGAAACATTACTTATGATCTTCTTAGACTCAATAATTGTAACTTTCATTCAGCATGAATTTTGAAATGTATAATTCATTATAATTTGTGATTGTTTTGTTCAGGAATGTCTATTCTGCTGATAGTTTTAATTCTTTCAAACCCTGATGGAGCATAATTAAAGATTGCTTCAATAATATACTAACTTGGTATAAAGAACAGTTTGTCAAAGTTTTTATTGACTCTGATATTAAATATAATGAACTGATATTCCAAAATGGCTTTGTACCACTTCATAGAATAATGCCCTAGTAAGATGAGAATAGTGAAAGGAAAGTGTGGGCTTTGAGGTAGAAGCACACTGAGAAGTGGTGGAATACCAAGCCTACCACCTTATGTGTCACCAACCTGAAACATTTTGGACAATCAAGGTTTCCATGGTTTTTGGTGAAAGTGCTTGTTCTGAAGTGAGTCACTGTTTCCTTTGAGCTGTTCCCGGGAACAGCAGCCTGCTCAATACAAAGGTGGGGTCACAGTTCAAGGTATATGACAATTTTAAAGGGTTTTTCTCTTGCTGCATTAATTTTAATTGTATATATTTTCTTCACTTTGGGAAGGTGTCTAATAAAGTAAAAGAAATGCAGTGTGAAAGTAATTCATCCTTTCACTAATGCCATGAGCTACGACTTGTGATACTTTTTACCCACTAAGATGAAGCTTAATGAAGAGTGAAAGAGTGAATGAAAGATTGCGTGCAAGACAAATGGCAGTGTATGATTATTATAATCATGCAGTTTTGATATGACTATGGAGATTTACGATATGGGAGAGAGGAAGAGAAATATCGAGGAAACACCAAGAGAGGAGGGTAAAAAAGAACAGTAATAGAGCCCTTTGTACCTGGGATCTGTTAGTGGGATAGAGAAAAACAGTTGGAATCATGACCAAGATGGAGGAATGGGGCAGAAGGTTCCAACTGACTTGATGAGAAACAGCTTTACTGAAGGTGAACAGAAGGAACTCTCTCAAAGAATCCAAACCACAGTCAAGAGGAAAACAAAGCTCTAGCAGGAAGGTGATCCAAGCATGAGAGTCAAGAAATGAAGCAAAGTGATTAGGTGACCTGGGCTTAGAAAATATAAGATTGTCAGGGTTTATAATCCAAAGCAGTTTGGATGAACTCGTTCAAGGTGTGGGAAACCTCCATGAGAGTGATGCTTGTGCCATGTTGCAGGGACTAGTTCCTTGGTTAGAACCATTTGGTGTCTCTTGCCAGTGGCCCAGCCACTCTGTCCCATCTGGTTTCCAAAAGCTTGAGAAATATCATGAAAGTGCAAATTAAAGTGTGATTTGTAGAAAAGAAAGATAATCAGTATTGCAGGAATTTGCTGGCCAGTTTTTATATCTTCTTTGTTAGTTTTTGAAGAAGGGAAGGATGAAGATTAAATAGGGAAGTCCATGTGTCCAAATGATCTAACCTGTTCTTGAAAATCTTCTATGTGAAAGTTCTTCAGCATCTTCCACCTTGGAATCAATTGGACTTAAAGGAAATTATACAGGAAAGTATGGCTCTGATACAAAGTGACAAAGACTGGTATTATTGTTGGTTGAATATAATGAAGAAAAATGGTTTTAAGACATCTAACCATGGATCTTCCTTTTTTGACATTTTGTTTCACCACTCAGCAGTTTTCTCACTATGGCCCCAAAGAGGGATGAGTTTCAATGGAGGAGAGGATAGTATGGCAGAGGAGAATTTGCCATCAGAAACAGGGAGCCCTTAACACAGCCCAGGTGAGTGTGAGTTTTCCTATTGTTGCTTTTGTGTTGAATACCCCCAAGGCAAGGGAGGATAGGGACCTGTAGGAAGACCAAAATAGGCTGTGAAAGTTGTAGGAAGCTCAAGGTTAGCACCTCATTCTCTTGTTTTATGATTCAGAGACTGAAAACCTCCTACAAAAATCAAACATTTAGCATGGTGAGAGCCATCATGATGATAGTCTTCAGGGAGCAGCTTTATGGACTAGGGTCCAATTAGATCTAGATCACATTGCCGATTGTCTACAACCCAAATGTCCAACATAGGAGGTCCAGAAACAAGGTCATTGGTGAGGGTAGGAAGGGTGACAAAATGTCAAGCAGCTCTGTGGCCCTGCATAAGCCATAGTTTAGGAAAAAGTGTGTACATCTCATGACCAGAGGTTACTGATACAGAGCCTATGGTCTAGTATGGGTGACCTCTGTGAGCTGTTCCTCTGGGCTCTATGCAGAGGACAACTGACCAGAACACCAACCAAAGTCTACACCACAGAAGTAAGACTCTTTTCCTCTGCTTCCACTGAGAACTGCTACATTCCCTGCCCTCAGAGATGTCTTGGGAGAGAAGGGTAGGCATGCATTTTAATAGGGGAAAAGGCCTCAATGTGAAGGTGGAACTTAATGTGTCTAACTTTATGAAGAAGAGTCTGTCTTAAAGGAAACAAAATAGAGTTATTAATAAAAAGCATTTTCCCCTTGAGGTAATAAGACATTTGTATTTGTTTTTTAAAAAAGCATTTTCATAAGTGCCTAATGAAGCAGTAGGTATAAAAGTGCAAAACCAGTTAAGGAGAAAAAGAGGAGAAATTCAAAGTCAAAGGTAAAATAAGCTGTTATTTGCATAATACGTTTTCTTAGGAAGTTGCAAAAACATTTCTCATTTTTATATTGAATTTATGTTAAAAATAAATTAGTTTGCCACAAATTTGAATCTGGTTTAGTATTTTTTTCCTTACCTTTTCTTTTCTCCCCTTTACTTTCCCCAAGTTTGGACAATATTGAGCACCTTGAATCTATATTTTCTTGATTTCATCAATCTTTAAAGATCAAAGACATTTTCTCTTCAAATATTACTACTACCTCAAATACCCTTTATTTCTGGAACTCTTAATTTTTCACATAATACACTTTATTTTTAATTTTTATTTTTGGTAATGGGGATTGAAACCAGGGGCACTTTAACACTGAGCCACATCCCAGCTCTTTTTATTTTTTTATTTTGAGGTATTGCTAAGTTCCTTAGGACCTTGCTAAGTTAGTGAGGCTGACTTTGAATATGTGATCCTCCTGCCTCAGCTTCCTGAGTTATTGGGATTACAGATGTGCACCACCACACCTGGCTCATAATTATACTTTTATTTATTCTTCACGTCTGCTAAATTTTCTTTCAGGTTGATAACTTCGAAATAAGATACAACTTATTTGAATAACTTAAATATTCCTCTTAAAGTACCCCATAAATGGAAACATAACAATAATAAAATACATAATGCAGTTGTGTTGATATCAGCTATGTTCAATGGTTGATTGGAAATTGAATCGCCTGGTTTAATGAATCAAAATAGTCCCACCACTACTGAGAAGTACTTTCCCCAAATCTGTGCTCCTTTGATTTGTTTCTCCTGGTGTTTGTGGTAACTGTGTTCTCTCCACCCCTTTCTTGGACTCAATCTCAGGAAGGACCTATTTCATGGTTGGATGTGTGATTTTCATATATTGTGTGTGATAGATATTTAGCTACAGCAATTACAATAGACTAAAAGAACTTCCGCAGTCCGGCTGCAGCAAACTAACCGGGAGTGACGAGCAACTTGTGTACATTGATACATCAGGAGTGGAAGCCGTTTATTGTAGGACAGGAGGGGTATATATACATTCCACACATCTTATCTTAATTAACATAAACTAGATACAGCAGTCAACCAATAAGGAATCTCCACACTTAATGGCTCGCTGGCGTTACTTCACAAACCACTCCCTCTGGCAAAATGCCAGGCGCCATCCTGACTTGTTTAAAGACCCTAACAAATAAGGATCTTTGGAAACTAAGCTGACTCAATCAAATGAACAGCTCACTTCTAAGACCGGAGCAGGCCAGTGATACAATACAAAGATGCTGGAAAATTAATGGTCTGGAGTGAATAGGAAAAAGCCACATAATATCTGTGGGGGAAAACATGAAAAACCTGAGGATTGATATAATTAGTCCATAATATTGTCCCTTCAGGTTTTTGTTTTGCTGCTTTATTAAATATTACCAAGATATCAGTGTAGAAATAATTATACAGAAAACATTGCATAATATGGTGAATGGATAGACATGGTTAAGAGAATAAAAAGCCAAGCCCCAGACCGAGAGAAAACTTTTGCAAAATTAATATTTTAAAGGACTTATATCTAAAGTTGACAAAGAACTTCTAAAACTCCACATAATGAAAACAAACAACTCAATTTAAAAATAGATGAAAAAAAAACTGATCAAGCAGCTGAGGAGGGAAGATATACATATGGTAAATAACAAAAATATTTCAACATCTTGTGTTATTAAGGAATTACAAATGAAAACAACGATGCAATGATAGTTCACACCAACAGAATGGATAAAGTAGAAAAAAATAACAATAAACAATTACTGGCTAAGATATAGAGAAACAGGATTGCTCCTTCCTTACTGGTGGCAATGCAAAATGGAACAGCTGCTCGGGGGAGACAGTTGGAAGTTTCTTACAAAGCTAAATATAATCCTACCACATAACCCAACAATTGTGGCTAGAGGTATTTGCCTAACTGATATGAACACTTATGTTCACATGAATACTTTCATATGAATGTTTATAGCAGCTTTACTCATAGCCACCAAAACCTGAGAACAAACAAGGTATTCTTTGACAGTGAATGAATAAACAAACAGTGGTCCATTGCATCACGGCATACCATTCAATGATATAAAGAAATGCACTATCAAGCCATGAAAAAAAACTTGGATGAATTTTTTGTTGTTTGTTTGTTTATGGTCCTGAAGGTGGAGACCACACCTGGCACATGCTAAGCAAACACTCAACCACTAAGTCAAACCTGCAGTCTGTGAATGTATTTTAAATACATATTGTTGACTAAAAGAATCAAATCTTTAAAAAAGCTACATGCTGAATGACTTTAATTATATGATATCCTGAAAAAGAACCATAAACAAAGTAAAAAGATCAGTGGATGCTAGTAGTTTAAAATAATTGTCAGGAGAATGTTTGACTAACACCATAGAATAGGTGAAGTTGAACAACTGGAAACTAAGGGATTTTTAGTTTAGGCCCTACAAGCAATGGCACCCTGGTAGCAGTCAGTCCTATTAGTGTTCAGACTTTGGTATCTTATACAATTGTCCAGTAAAAGGAACCCTGAGCTCCTTGTAGAAACAACACATTTTAAGACAGGGGAAGGAAATGCACATAGATAACATGTAGTAGAAAATAAGTAATGTCATATAATTTAAAAAAGCTCTAAGAACTAATCAACATCAACAATAGCAAAGTCATGAAAATGTTCCACAAATTGAATATGCAGAGAATAGAACCAATTAAAAATGTTCTCATTGACCAAAATGGAACAACTTAAGCAAGACAATATAGTAGTATTGGATTTTAGCAAAAATAATAAAATACATAATTATTATTCCAGACTAAAATAGTTAAATTTGTAAATAAACAGATTAGAATAGAGTAACCTCCCTTGGAGGAAAATCCAAAATAGCTTAATTAGCTACCCACTTTTATGGAAGTGAAGCATATCCCCTCATTCCTTAAGTGTGACCTGTGCATAGTGACTGTTTTAGTCAGTTTTGGGTCACCATGACAAAAAACAAACAAACAAACAAAAAACACCAAAAACCAAAAACCAAAAAACAAACTGATAAGAACAACTTAGAGAAGGGGAAAAGGGAGAGTTTATTTTGGCTCACGGTTTCAGAGGTTCAGTCCATGGTCAGCCGACTCCATAGGTCTGGGCCTGAGGGGAGGCAGAACATGGAAGATGAGGGTGGCAGAGGAAAGCAATATAATACATGGCAACTGGAGTTAAAAACAAAACAAAACAAAACAAAACAGAAGCTCAACTCACCAGGAACAAAATATAGACCCTAAGGGCACAACCCTACTAGCCTACTGTCTCCAGCCATACCTCACCTACCTACAGTTATCGCTCAGTTAATCATAACAGTACATGAACCCACCAATTACATTCCACCTCTCACAATCAATCTTTTCATCTCTGAAAATTCTTATACTGCCTCCCACATGAGACAATGAGAGATACCTTGTATCTAAACTAAAACAGTGACTTTCTTCCAAACAGTGAAGTGTAGTGGGGGAAAGAATATCTCCATAATATTGGACTCTGATACCCACTGCCTCAAGACATGTGATCAAGGCTGGCATCAACAGTATGTCACATGGATACTATGTGCCATTGACCTAATATGATGAGAATGGAGTTTGCCTCTGTCTTCCTCCCCCCACCCAATCATTTGATCCAATCTAATTGTGAGAAATACAGGAGACAGACACAGAGTAAAGGACATTCTACAAATTACTTGAACAGCTCTCAAAACTGGTAAGATCATCAAAAACAAGAAAAACCTGTGAAACTGTCACAATCAAAGGAGCCAAAAGAAGTATGACAGTTTGTTTTGGCATCCTGGGTGGAATCCTGAAGCAGAGAGAAAAAAAGAAAATTAAGGAAGAACCAAGGAAATCTGAATAAATTATGGTCTGTAGTTAATAATATATCAAAATTCATTCTTGAATTGTGTCAAATATACCATACTCATATAAGAGGTTAATCTTAGGAGAAAATTTAAATGCAGTATACAGAAACTTTTTGTACTATCTTCTCACTGTTTTGGGGAAAAATAAAATTTTACTAAAAAAAAGATTTATTTTCTCTTTTGATGTTTTTGGTTCTTTACAGATGCATTATACTAAAAACAAATAATATTTTTATTTCTTCTTTTGTATTCTTGATACCTTTTCTCCCCTCTTATTAGCAAAGTCCTCTGGATGTTAAATGGAAATGAAGCTAATGAAGATTTCCAACCTTAGTGAGAATGTTTTCAATACATTATAAAAAAAAATATGCTATTCATTGTTGGTATTCACTCTTGTA
>NW_025999900.1:51589229-51652556 GCF_001458135.2 Marmota marmota marmota
ATATATATATATACATATATATATATGTGTGTATATATATATATATATATATATATATATATATATCCTATTTTCTTTATCCATTTGTCTACTTATGGGCCCCTAGACTGGTTCCATGACTTGGCTATTGTGAATTGTGCTGATATAAACCTTTGTATGCATGTATCACTATAATATGCTGATTTTAGTCTATTTTGATAGATACCAAGAAGTGATATAGCTGGGTCATATGGTGGTAACATTCTCAATCTTTTGAGGACTCTCCATACTGCTTTCCAAACTTCTTTTTGTAGTAATTTACAGTCCCACCAACTATGTATAAGAGTACTTTTACTTTCATATCCGCACCAGGAATCATTATTTTTTCTATTCTTGATGATTGCCATTCTAAATTGAGTGAGATGAAATTTCAATGTAGTTTTAATTTGCATTTTCCCAATTGCTAATGATATTGAAATTTTTTTCATCTATTTATTAGCCATTTATAGTTTTTCTTTTAAAAAATGTCTCAGAATCATTTGCCCATTTATTGATTAGATTATTATTATTATTATTATTATCATCAGAACTATTATTATTTGGTGTTGAGTTTTTGAATTCTTTGTATATTCTGGATATTAATTCCTTGTTGGAAGAGTAGCTGGCAAATATTTTTTCCTATTCTGTAGGCTCTCTCTTCATGTTCTTAATTGTTTCCATTGCTGTGCAGAAGTTCTTCGTTTTTAATTTGAGGCCATCTCACTTATTGATTTTTGGTTTTATTTCTTGAGCTTTAGGAGTCTTATTAAGGAAGTCCATGCCTGTACCAGCATGTTGAAATGTTGACCCTATTTTTCCTCTAGCAGGAGCAGTGTTCCTTTTCTAGTTCCAAAGTGAAGATGTGGAAGGACAGAGAGGCTGGATGTGGAAGATGAAGGGGTAGCGTAGAAGGGCCACAGTAAGGGAAAGTAAATGGCTCAAATGGGTTCTATTTTGAGTACAATCTGTGGATGTGACATAGCACAGGTCAGGATTAAGAGCTAGACTGTAGGAAGAGAAGTGACATTCCTGAAAAGGCTCAGGGTAGGCAATGACACTGGTTTCAGGTGCAGCCCACATGGTCAGGCCCTCAGAGACATATAAACTTTAATAATAAATACAGTTCTTAAATAAATAGCTGCCTAGTCAATTATACTTGGTTTCTGCATCTGTATCTACTACTGAATAGCCCTGAAACATTCCACAAACTACTTAATCTTTTCAAGACTCAGTTACCTGATCTGCATAAGGAAAAAAAAAAGTAGAAATTTCATGATGCTGTTGAGAGGATTAAATAAGGTAAATTGCATAAATACATAGCAATATTTAGGCAAATAAACTAATTTCTCCAAAGATGGACCAAATGAGTGGGTGGGGGTAAACATTCAAGGAATTTGGTACCTAGGGTAGACAGAGGTTTTTTTTTTGTTGTTGTTGTTTTGTCTGTGGTGCTGGGGATTGAACTCAGGGCCCTGTGCATGCTAGGCAAGTACTCTACCAACTAAACTATATCCCCAGCCCCAGACAGAGGTCTTTTGAGGAAGAGGGATCTGTATGCTTATGGAGAAATTTTTTCTTTTTCTTTTTTTATACCTTTATTTTATTTATTTATTGTTATGTGGTCTTGAGGATCAAACCCAGCGCCTCACATGTGCTAGGTGAGTACTCTACTGCTGAGTCACAACCCCAGCCCCAATTTTTCTTAATCATAGTTGCATATTGGAATCACCTGGGATTGATGCCTGAATCAATCCAAGGACATTTGGTTTAATTAGTTGGGACTGAAGACTATGCTGTAGGCCAGCTTATTTATGCTTTACCTTCTTCCTCTGCCTCTCCTCTACCTTCTTTGTGAAGTTAACTTTAACTTTTAATTGGTCTCACCTCTTCCCATCCACTCAGCTGTGTGAGGCCAGTGGGACCTACTCTACTCCAATTCCAGGGGTGGAAGTGGCTCAGATTTGGCCAAAATCTCATACTCCTTTAGCCCCAGTAGATATACAATGCTGCCAGAGTCAATTAGAAATTATGGGATTCATTGAGCCTTGAAAAATAGATACTCTCACTTGCTTTATTTAATGGTTGAAGGTTTTGTAGCTACAGAACCCATCTTTTTGTTTTGAGAAAGAACAAGAGGGAAAGAAACCTAGTTCTGAGCCCCTTGAGTCAGCCATGCTTGAAACTACTCCAACCCCTGCACATTTAAGTGAATTGTATCTTGTATCAGTATGGTACTTTTTTTTTCTTTTTCACTTCAGCTATTTTGGGATAGGTTTTCTTTTGCTTTCAGGAGAGAGAGAGAGAGAGAGAGAGAGAGAGAGAGAGAGAGATTGATTTAATTGAGACTTCTTTTTTCCCCATACACAACTACTGATATTTTTTTGCAGCAGGTGAATCTAGTTAAGACATTTGAAAAATTGCTGCTCAAATAATTTTGCAAGTATTTTTCTGAAAGGGTAGTCTTAGTAAAGCATGAACTGATGAACTCATTATAAGCTTTGACACTCTCTAGGCTACTAGCTCCAAATGGAACCGTGGCTGATGAGGCCACTCTAACACACTCCAGAGCCTTCACTTGCACAGTGATATCGGAAGAAACAAGTTTTTAAACCATAAAGAGTAACTGCACTAAAACTTATATTTCACATGAGAAAGGTGCCTTATACACGAGTCAGCGTCTGGATGGTTCTGAAACATTTAGTTTCCATTTGATCTTTAGCCACAAGTTGTCAGAAAATAGCTTGGCTAATGCTACTCAGCAAATTCTCTCAAGGGTAAGGATTCACACCATGAGTTTTTTCTCAGGTCTGATGACTAAATCTCCCACTTCATTTATTACTCTGGCACTATCTGTTCTCTGGGGGCAGCATGGAATACAAAGGAAACACTTTGTAGAATGAGGTAGGTGATGAGTGTGTGTCTGTTTCCCCAAAGCTGCATTTTGTCACATCAGCCCAGCTTAAGGACAGCAGACTAAAAAACAACCCAAAGTTGCATTACAAAGATAAGAGAAGGACATCATTAAGTGCTCAAGGAGCAGAACAATGCACTTCAGCTGTCTCTGCTAGCACACAGGAAATGGAATGGCAGCCCTGTCGTCCTCTCACTTTGCAGTAAATAGAACTTATTCATTTCGTGAAGGTAATTGTAGGTTTTGTTGGAAAACTTAGCCACTAGAGGGTCCCTCTGTTCAAAGCCATGCATATATTGTTGAAGGATTTGTACACTGAAGGGAGAAGGGGTGTACAGAAATAAAAATGAAAAATTGGAATTAAAGGGTAATGGGGTTTCTTCAGTTTATGAATACCTGTCTGTATTCTACTATAGACTGTTACTCCACACCTTAAACTGAAATCACTCCTCTTTGAAGGAAAAGGAGATGATTTTCTTATAAAATATACTATAGAATATTGGCAAGTATTGGTTCTTACTAGCTATACTATTTGACATCAGAGCAAAACATTGTTCAAGAGCATTTGGTTGCACCTGTCTTGCCCTTCTCTCATGGAAACGCTGATAGCCAAGTTGAAAAATAGGGAAAGATAGCCAAGTTGAGAAATAGGGAAAACTGATTCTGATTTGAGATATTAGGACTGGATACAATGAATTTACACCTTTTTTTCCATAGGATGAGTTGTACCAAAATACCATTGCTTCCTTTCAAGTGTCTGGCTGTTTATGTGGCCTGAAGAGGATCTCTTACTTGGTTTCATGAAGCAGTGGGAGAATATACAATATCTATAGATCTTACAAACAAGCATACACTCAGGGACACACAGATCTTTACAAGCTTTTTGCTCTAGTTTTGGATTTGAAAGGTCCAGACTGTTAGTGAAAATGCATCCAAAGATTGAAGTCTTTCTGAGCATTGTATGTCTGAAGCATTTTAGGTTCACTTTTAGTTTTGCTGACAGTGGGAATATATTTTCAGGCTGACTGGGAGAGTGAGTCAGATTGGAGTAATTGTCCCTGCATGGACAAACTCATGAAGCTGAGATTTCATGGCTCCTGTTTTTGTACTTTCGTTCATATTGTATTTTAATCAGCGGTATTCTGAAATCATCTTTTTTCATCTGTTTAAATTTCAAGACTTTTAGAATCTTACAACATCTTAAAGGTTTAGTCTTCCCACCGTGACCTATTTTTCTGAACTACAAGAGTATCTATGCTTTCACTGAACCCTCAGTCATGTGCAAATTTAACTGAAATCTATTATCTTCATTTTTATTATTATTAGTATCAATATTGTTAATTATTATTTGCAGAGATATTTGCTATGCATATGGAAAATGGTGAGCTGGGATTCGAACCTGAGTTTTGGCTGGGGTTTCATATATTCAAATAGTTCATTCAGTTGGACACTACATGGCTCTACATGGCTGACACTGTACTCTTCAGAGGACTCTGCATTGTCTACGGTCGACCCTTATATACGACCTCCTTAAATCGTCCTGCTAGTGTTCTATAAACTTCCCTGCTCCTCTTCTGCTCAAGAAAGGAGAGATTCTTGAAGGAGAAGCTTTCATTTAGTTCATCATCAAATCTCCTACATCTAATATAGCCAAAGTGATGTTTTAATTCTTCTTTCCTTATATATGTCCTCTATTTAGTCCATCAAGTCAATCACTCATTTATATTTCAAACCTCTATCGAGGTTTCCACTTTGTCTAGGAACTCTAATTTCTGGGGACATAAACATGAATCAGGAATAATCTCAGCCCTCCAAAATTCATGGACTATTGATGGGAAACCTATGACTGAATGACTGCTACGGCATGACATGGCATGTCATGTGGAACACAGTACTAGCATGTCCAGGCTGCACTTCTCAGAGATGGAGACATTAAAGTCCTCCAACTTTCAGAGGCCAAATTATTACAAAATGCTAAACCAGGATCACAACAAACAGTGGCTTATTTAAATGCTTTTCACTGAACACATAAACATACAGTGGAATATAATTTTGCTGCTTGCAAATATTAAGTGGGATTTTAAAATATTCATAGGACAATATAGATAGTGAAATTTGGTGTGAGGATAGAGGCTTAAATTGAATAAATATATCTTTTAACCCATTACTATATCTCTTGTGACTACTCACATTTAAATGTATACTTAAATTCCCTCATAGTGTGAGATCTGAGTCCTGTTACAGATCACAAAGTTTCCCACTTCTCTTTATCTAGGTTGGCTAGACAATGTGCTTTGCTTTAAGGAATGTTTGATGCTAATTACCTCATTAACAATTTGAAAATAAGGGAATGCTGTTAATATAACATGGAGGTTAGAGGTTGGAAAAACAGTTGATTTATACTGACATACTGACTCTTCCCCAGAACACTAATATTTTGAAGTGATTAGGTTAAAGAAAAAGGCTGCACAATTGTTAAGCTCTTTAAGAAAAATAAAAAAAAAGATTTAAATTTGACAGAGAAGCATATCTTTAGTGCAAATGGTGGCCTCAAGGAAACACTGTTGTACCAACATGTTGGAGTAGTCTAGAGAAGTAGGTGAGGAAAGTTGAGGAGATTACCACCAACTTAAAAAATACTAAAGTCTATATCCTGGATTCAGTTTTCAAATATGATAGAGCTGGTCACTGGAAGAGGCAAGCCTCTTCGATGGCTTACTTTTTGAAGCAGGAAGCATGAGCGTAAGGTTTTAGGCTGCAAAGGGACACTGACTTTAATGTTGGGTGCAAATACTAGTCAGGTCTAACTGTGCAGCTGGTTATTTGTTGTTAATGCTCTCATTACAAGTACCATTGGTTTTGGGAAGTTTGTTTCTGTCCCTACTTCCTCCATGACTCCTGTAATTTTTGGCATGCCATTCTACATAATGTAAGATAATTTAGAAATACATAAACAGCAGTGTAGCAAAGCACAGGAAGGTGTCATAGGTAACACCTAGTAATTGTAACATATTTCCACTTCCTGGACATCTCCAGTTCCATGCAGAAGGGGATCTTGTTTATATTGTTCCACTAGGTGTCCCAGTGAATTTCAAGGTGCTTGGAATAGAATATGGGTTTATATTAATTTGCAAGGATATCATAACAACATACTGCAGATCAGGTGTCTTAAACAACAGAAATTTATTTTCTCCTAGTTCTGAAGGTTAGAAGTTTGAGATCAAGATGTAGATAGAGTTGGCTTCTTATGAGGCCTTTCTTCTCAGCTCGCTGAAGGCCACCTTTTCCCGCTGTCTTCTCACGGTCTTCCCTCTGTTCATGTCTAGGTTCTAATCCCCTCTTATAAGAAAAACTCTCTTTTTGGAATAGGACCCACTCTAATAACCTCATTTTAACTTACTTACCTCTTCAAATACCGTCTCCAATTATTGTCACTTTCTGAGATACTGGAAGTTAAAAAATTAACATATGCCTACTGGGGGGGCATTATTCAATCCATACCAGTGTTCATTTGATATTATCAATAAATGTGTATATTTGCTGAACATCAGGGGCACAACTGGACCTGGCATGGAAAAAGAGTAAGAGCAAGGCTTCAAGGCAGAAGGACAACATTAGTGAAGGATTCAGGCAAGACACCCCTGGTGAAGTCAGAGAGGTAGAAGAAGTTCTCTGTTTCTGCAGTTCTCTGTTTCAATACCTAGGGAATGTTGAAAATAAGCATATGGGGTGAATTGAATGTCCCATCTTGGGAAACCTGTTGGTACTGTTTATAGGGAAGGGATTGTATGTGTCAGCCATGAAAAGTAGAAGATCTCATTTGGTTGAGTGTTAGGTCTCGGTGTGGATGTTAAACTTATTTAGGATAGGACTGCACATTAGTCATGAGCATCCCTGTGTGTATGTAAGTGGACATGTGTGGGACAGACAGAAAGGCTAGCCTAGGGAATAGGTTCAGGAAAATCTGGGGGAATTGCTTTGGCAAAAATTTTCAGGCAAGGAGCCACCTAGAGTGAGTGGTTTGGGAAAACAAACAAACAAACAAACAAAACACTCTCCCTTCACCACGTTCTTAGGATTAATGAGAATATTTATTTTACACAAAAAGAGATGTATTAAACTACAACTCACCCCAAGTATGCTGTGGGGGAGTGAGGCTTGGAGGAAGGAAAGCAGATCAGAGCTGACCAAGAGGATGCAATTCTTGACGGTAGTGGTTTTTATTCTCTCTGGGTCACTTTCTGATTTTTGATTTGAGACTAGTTTGAATAGTAATCAACCCAAAATATGGAGAAGGGAGGAAAAGGCAAAAAGACCACCAATTCTTTGCTAAATGCTAGTAAAATACTTGACTATGAGCTTATTGTCCTTTCTTTCTTTGACAAAATGTTCTATTCTTACTGAACACTGAACATTTTAAAGACTTAAAATTGTAAAAGGAAGTGAAGAATAAAGTATTTTTAACTCTTTAGTGTGTGGGAGTGAGACCCTGGGGAACCTGCCAATTTGGACTAATGACAAGTTGCCAAAGGACATTTCAGGTTCACTAAGAGCCTCGGGTGGTAGAGATGGTTGTCAATCACAATTGTACTGAAGGCAGCAAAGCAACACTTTGCATATGATTATATGATGAAGAGAATGTCCCCAAACTCCCTTTAAATGCCATTTTTCTTCCAGAATATGATTGTGGTCTTTATATAATCTTGGGGGTGAGAGTCACTGCATTAGAAGATCTCCCCATTCCAATGAGTTGTGGCGTTTTTGCAGCAAGAAATTCAATCGGAATGAAAGGCAAGAGCTGTGATTTGTGCTGAATGTGGACCAGTAGAAATTTCACAAAGGAATTATAAACCACACTCCACTTGTAAAGGGTTTGCATAAAACACTTTTCCTACTAATCTGAAACCAAGAACACTAACAAAGAAAGAATATAAAGAGTTTTATCCCTAACACTTCAATCTTCCCAATAAATTGATTTTATCCGTATCAACTCGGCCTGGCTAGTTTATTTATCTTTTTTTTTTTCTTTTTTCAGAAGTCGTGTGTCAAGGAGAGAATTGCCTGACTCTTGTCAGATCAAATTTCTTTATTTCATAGAAAATAATGCCATTACAAGGCAGGTGCAGCAATGCTTCATTTTATTTTTATATCTTTCTGAGTTTATATCTTATTTCTGAGGAAAACACTCTGAGCTTTTGGTTTAACATGGGTACACACAGAATATGGGCATGGGGAATAGCAAGGATGAAATTAGTTATTTTTAAAGGGCATGTTTCCAAATTGGACTTGATAAGAGCTCTATTAACTGCTATGATGGCTGGCTGAGGGTGGCAAACCAAGAAATATGACAAAAGGCCAGGAAGCTGCCCTTGTTTTACATCTTTGTTAATGATCAAAAAGGAGCAAACAGCACATTAAATCTGGAAGATATTAATTCAATAGCTTTTGAAAGCCCTACCAAGGTCAGGCAAAGAATTTTTAAAAGGCTTGTAAAACTTAGAATTGATGGAGAAAAAATATTGAAATAAGACAAAGAAGACTTCCTGAGCTTAAGAACAGGTAGCATTTAGGACCAATATTTAATGAAAAGGCTATATTGTTCATCAACACTATTGAATAATACCCCACATTTAAAATGGAAAGAAAAATTAATGGAACTTGCAATATGACCGAAAGGTGAAAAGAAAGATAGATTACTCTATTGTGGCTGACACATCATTTTAAGAGTGTGGGCATGTACACAAAATGAAAATATCATCTACATTTATTACACAGTACCATCACTACAAATAAAAGCCAGAGGAATCTTTGTATGTTTCAATTGTTTATAATAATCATGCTTAAATTGTTTGCTTAATTCCCTAAGCAACTAGAATTATATTCACTTTCTCCTATGACTTTTAAGCCAAGGGCACAATAGCTATTATTCTGCTGGAAATGGAGCCCTGTGAAAAACATACAAAATCCTACCCTTATTAAGCTTATGTTCTAGTGGAGAGATACTAAATAAATTAGTGATAATTCTTTTTTGGTACTGGAGATGGGGATTGTCCCCAGGTATGCTTTACCATTGTAGTTCTTTTAATATATATATATTTTTTATTTTAAGAGAGAGTTTTACTATGTTGCTGAAAGTTTTATTGTTAAATCGTTGAGTCTGGCTGGCCTCAAACTTGCCATCCTCCTGTCTCAGCCTCCGGAGTCCCTGGGATTTATAGGCATGCTCCATTGCACCTGGCTCTGAGAATCCTTGATGTTAATAAATAAGTCAAGTAAATGTGCCAAGGGGTTGAGGGTTTAGCTACAGTGGTAGAGAATGTGCTTAGCATGTGAGAGTCTATAGGTTGGATCCCCAGTAGAAAAAAAAAAGAAGAAAAGGAAGGAAGAAAGGAACTAAGGAAGGAAGGAAGAGAGAGAGAAAGAGGGAGAAAATGTGGAAAAAGCTAAGAAATATTAGGAATAAGGGTAACATATAAACACATACTGTGAAAAGTGTTTAACTGCTATGTTAATTGTATTTGTATTGCTTTATAGATAAGAAAGTCAAAATAATAAATTTACAATGTTTTAGTTGTCTGTCTGATCATCCCAAACTTACTCGATTTAGCAGATAGCAATTATTTATTATCCTGCCCATTTTTGAAAATTGACTGGGCTCAATCGAGCAGTGCTTGCCCAGGTTCCTTTGGGTCAAGCTGAATCATCTTTTAAATTTCCATGCTAGCCTGGGACGACTTGAAACTGGGGAGTCATAGTAGCTGCAGATACTCAGGCATCACTGTCTCTGTTCTGCGGGTTTCTCAGCATATGACTCCACTCTGCTGAAATCTGGGTCCCAAAGACTCATGGCCTGAGAGCAAGAGAGGAAGCCAGGCAAGAAATTCAATTTCTTTGAATTCTACCAGAATCGGTCAGTGTCACCTGTACTGCAGACTATTGGTTGAGAAATGCATAAAAGTCCACCCAAATTCATGCAGGGGGAATATGGATTTCTCCTTTAGTTATGAAGGGCATGATTATCCTGTCATACAAGGTGCACTTGGGAAGAGATACATACTGTTGTTGGGAAATACAATCTACCTATCAGTGGTAATTGAAACTCTATTCCATACAAGAAGAGCTGATAAGCTTTCTGCAGATAAATTCTGAGAAAGTGCAGTTCTGTAAGGTGAAAGAACACCAAGTTACAGTGAATGTTAACATATGATATATAATAATGAAGCATAAAGTACTGACACAGACATTGTAAGATTTCATATGGTACAATTTCAGAGGGAGAAGGAATTCTATAAATTCAGAAGAAAGATATAATGGTAGAACATTCTGAGAAATGCCAAATTGGAGAAGGAATTTGATCTCCTCCATAGGATGTAGGATAAGACATGGATAAGGCACTTCCAGGCTAAAGGGAGAAGGAACAAAGCCTAAGAGATCAGAATGTTCTTGGAAAGGCTGGTGTGAAGACCATCAAAAGAAGGGAGATTTTCTTCTAGAGAGTGATTAAAACATAAACACCAGTGAAAGTCCAAACATTCGAGAAAGACCACAGGACATAGATGGTAACAGGCTCTGCATTTCATTACAAAGATCTAGTGATGAGAAGATAGAAAATTAAGATCTTGGCCCTCTTTGTTAACTAAAATTTGTTAAGGAAATCAGCAACAATATGACACTGGGATATTTCCACATTTAAAGCCTGACTTGGGTTTTGACTCAGGAAGAGGGAGATCTCTTTATTAGAAATTGGGTATGGAAGTTTGCTAAAAACACAACAAATAAAACAAACAAACAACACAGACAGAAAATATAAATGGAAAATGAGGCTCAGAACATTGGCATCTCTTCAGAAGGAAGCCTCAGGGTAGCTGTGTTGTCTTCCACGACTTTGTTTCAGAGGTTACTCAGAATGACTGATGCCATGTTCTTTGGATCAAGACACAAAGATCTGTCTGGGTTCCAGGACATAAGGAGGCACATTACCTTCCAAGAATGGCATAGCATATTGTATGTGCTAGGGGAGGTAAAAGCCAGAAGGAACTCTGTTGTTGCTGGATCCATATTGTTTTATCTGCCAGTCAAGTGCTATTTCCCATGACCATGGTTGGTTTAGAGTTCCTTAAAGCCTCTAGAACCTAGATATCCAAACTTCCCATTGAAATGGGTGGGTTTAGTCACACAAGATAGGAGGACTCTATCCATCAGATTCTCCTCCCAGGCTACAAATTATATGTATCATTATCTAGTACATCTTGATAAGTTAGTTTTATTGTTTGTTTGGTTGGTTACTGCAGTTATTGAGTTTCTCATTTTGCATACGGAGAAAGGATCTAAAGCTTTCTCTGACATTTTCCCCCAAAAGAACGGCTTTTAAATCAAAATCAATATGAAAAAAGACTATTTAATGTTAAGCACATGACATCAGTGATTCTGTCTTCTTAAAGTAGCAGAGAGTTCAATTCTTTGCCTTATATATTTCTATTGCTGGCCATTCTTTAAATGGACACGATTTTATATTTATATCCTCTTCTTAGGTGCTCTGCTGAGAACAGCCAGATTCCAGATGTTCTCAACAGCATTCAGTTTTGCAGCCCATGCACATTTATCTCAAATACTGGATGTCTCAGAACAGGGTAAGGAGACTGTGCAGTGACACTGCAGGTGACACAGGTGACCCTTCTGCACAACTCCACACCCTTATCTCAGAATGGCTGAAAGGACTCCTTTCTGCCTACAGTTATAATATTTGAAGTGATTCAGTCCTTAATGCAGCCTCTCAGCTGGGGTAGTGCTATCTCTCCTCCTCTCTACCAGTTCGAGCAGGTATCATAGTCCAACATGCTTCCTGGTGTTTTCCTGTGGAGGAAGGAAGATTGGCTTCCAAATCAAGCACAACTGGCTAAAAAAAAATCAATGCAATTTCTCTACCTATAGTCATGCATATGGTGATCCCCTGGGAGTATTTTCTTCCACACGTTAGCCTTCTGATGCTTAAATTGATCAATACGGCTTATTTAAATGCCACCACATATGGAACACCTTCCTGAAATAATCTAACCAGACATTCAATGTTTCTAGTGATTTTTTACACTTTTTATTTTTAAATTATTCATTCAGCAACTATTTATTAAACTCCTAATAAACGGCTAGCTTCCACTTGCTAGCCAAATGATGTACCAAATCAGTGAGTGGAGTAAACAGATATTGACCCTGGCTTACACATTGGATTATTGATTTGGAGGGAGATAAAGGGTCTTGTGATGATAAGAGTGATTGTGGGGTGTGTGTGTGTGTGTGTGTGTGTGAGGGAGAGAGAGAGAGAGATGAGGGGGGAAGGTTAGAAACTGTGTTGTAGAAATGCCTCTCATAGAAGGTGATATCTAAGCTGAGACCAGGAGAAGCTAATCTTGGAAAGGACAGGGTCAAGGTTAGCGGTGGGGATGGAGATAGACTAAGCGGGAGGAAAACAACCATTGGAGCTGGAGGGAATAAAGATCTGGGTACCGCAGAGAGACAAAAGGTCAGAGTGTTTGAAGAGGCAGGAGAAGAGTCCGTGTCAGGGGGCAAACCCCGCACAGAGTTTACTTTTAGCAGAAAAATACTATAGAAAGCCATTGCTAAATTCTAAGTAAGGGATTTCATGCCATTTCACAGTGAAAATCTTTTCTCCTTTGAAGCTTGCCTGGTTGTTGAAGGTATTTGCTTTATTTTCCTTTTCTGGGTAACAAAACTACTTTTATCTTAGCCTGAACTTATTCATTAATTACCAGTATCTTCTCGATGGACCCCAAAGGGGAATAGATGTCCATTAATTAGTTGCTGAATTGAATTGAATCAACCAATTTAACTACTTTCTTTCCCATAGCTATCAATAGTTCAATTATATATATTTTTTCCTAGTGCTATATGACCAATCCATCTGACATTTGGTGGCTAAGTAAAAAAATTATCATCTGTCATCTCTCACCATTTCTATGAGTCAGGATTTCAAGAGCTGCTTGGTTGGGAAGTTCTGGCTCAGGGTCTCTCTTGAGGGAGCAGTTAAAGGAGCTGCTGCCCTTTGGGGACTTGACTGGAGCTTCAGGGCCGTATTTCAAAGTGACTGCAGGTGGAAGTCAGTGCTGGTTGTTGGCAGGAAGTCCCAGTTCCTCTTCCGGTGGCATCCTCACAGAGCTGCCTCAGCATCCTCATGGCATGGTGGCTGGCTTCCCACTTGTTCCAAAGAGACCATGGTGAGAGCTTCAATACCTTTGGTGACTTACCCTGACTCAGTGTGGGATAGACTATCATGAGGGCTGGGGTGCCAGGAAGCCAGGTTTACAGCGAACCACCTTGAAGGTTGGCTGTCCCAGGTTGTAAACTCTTAAAATGAAATTCGTTTACCACATTTTGCTTGGTAGTATTCATACTTTATTCTTTCTTTGCTAAACCTGCTATTATCCACTATAAATTCAAGGGTGAAAAATTCTTTTTCACAAGGAGAGTCTGGAGATGGGGTTCCATAGGCTCCAGCCAGTGCAGAATCTCCCTCTGCTTGCTGAATACAATCTAGTCTGTCTTCCACACTCATTCTTGTTTCTTTTTTGCCACCACGGGAACCAGATGGTAAACCTCTCAGGGGTCCTGGTGGCTTTTAAAGCATATTTATAAGATTACATGAGACAGCATGTCTTTAATTTGCTATTTAGTTGCAGAGTAATATGCTTCTCTATTAGGAAAACAGTTTTGTCAAGGTACCGGAACAAGGGATAGGAAATTAGGATTTCTAAGATCAATTTCCTAACTGACTTATGTGTTGTTATATACCCTTCAGCAAGACACTAATGTGCTTGTCTGTAAAACGGGAATGTGAAGAATAAATCCCTACTTCAAGGGAATGCATCATAGTTGAATTCATATTAATGCAACAGGCTTCGAAAAACCTTGGAAGAAAAGTGCTATGGAAATGCAAATTATTATGTTATAAAGCTCTTTGGGAAAAAAGGTCCTATGTGCCTGCAAAAATACTAAATCAGTTTGTTTTATCTGTTTTAAGATTGTTGCCTTTTAATTTCCAAAAGTACTTCATTTTTATAAATTGTGACAGGACAAAGGGCAAGCTCAAATTGTATTTTGCAAATGATACATTATTTCATATAGCCCTAAAATGGGCTCTAACATTCTCATAAAGAACTCACCCCTATAATCAAATAACACCATTCAAAGACGATAATTACTTTTTATTCCTATGTTATCAGTAAAAGGTGAATCACATTAATACCCACATTTTTTTTTACTGCTAAAAGCATAATTTTAACAAATATGAATGTGTGGGAGAGAGGCAACCAGAGGTGAAAGCTATAAGCTGACAGAATGGATTAGCATATATAATGTTTGCATGTATTATACATGTATATAATATGTGCACACAGTTTATTATATAATATATATTTATTACACATAATATACAGTGATTATTTTGAATTTAGTACCTGGCACATAATATTTACATCAAGGATTATTGTATTCAGTTTCTTGGAAATTAATTTTGGGTTATTTTTCTATAGACTAGGAAGGAGATACAGAATGATATTTAATGTAATAGATGTTTTATAAATGGCTTAATTATAGAAAATGTTGACAACATTTTTGTGATTTGCACATGGGATCAGCCCACAGTTGGTGAAATTTAGAGGAATGGCTTTAGTTTTAGGGCTTTTTCTCTTCCTTAACACTGCTTTCCTTTCATAATTTGTTGTACTAGACTCTCTAAAACATTCTTTTTTTTTTCCATGTTGTTTCTGAATCAAATCTTTTCTTGAGAAAGATACTAAAAGTCATTCTTATGAAAATCAAAAGTCACAGAAAACCGTTTAACCTATGACCTCAACCTAAGAAGTTTTGAAGTTTAAACAGCATTGATCGTCCTATGGTAGATGTTGGCACTTTCTGATCTTTTCTCGGAAAGGAGATATCTTGGCCCATAACAGGTGTGATTTGGTGAAGGTCTAACAGTACCAAAATGGAGTCCTGTGAGCAGTGTGAGGAATGGTGAGGAGGAGGCAGATTAGAGCTAGAAAATGGCAAGGATTGGAGATATGGCAGAGACATGTCTCAAGCAGGACTCATCTACTGTGTATTATTGTCACTTTTAATGTTTAAGCATGGTAAATAGCTATTTCTTTTTATCCAGAGAAAAAATAAAACTGCTGAAGTGATAAATTATGACTTTCAATTATTGGTTAGTTTTTGATGCATAACAAACTTTTTCAAGATTTTTATTTCTTTTCTTTTCTTCTTCTTTTAAATTTTTCTTTATTGATTGGTTACCAAGGTATTTCTTCTGGTTTGTGCCAAGCTACCTAAGATAGGATGATTTGGGATTACTTCATGAACATGTCTGTCATTGGTTGGTTTTGGGGTGTCTCACTTACCCATCTGGTTGGCTTGATATCCCCTGTGGCAAGGTCACAGCTCATCATCCAGAAGGCTAGCCCAGGTGTGTTCTCATAGAGGTGGAGGAGTTACCAGCAGTAAAAACTAGTCCCAATTGCAAAATCTTTGCTTATGTTTTACAGGTTCATGTTTAACTATTCAAAGAGAGACAATGGATAGGCCAGATCCAAGGCTTTGGAAAGTACTCCACATTTTGATAGGCAATATCAAAGAATTTTTGGCCAGTTTTATTTTTTTTTGTACTTTGTAATATATGACAGAATATACATTCCATTACTAATATTCTCAGTCTCTCTTATTACTTCTCCAATATAACAGTACCTGAGTACTTGAGTATTTTCCTTTTCTTCCTCCAAATAAAAATATTCTTTCAATAAAGTTATTTGTGCACACACACACACATACACACTCACAGTATGTATGTATATATATTTATACTTGTATGTATGACATATATGTATGACAAAATGTTTTCATGTTAAAATGACTGACCACAGAGAAGAATATATATATGACTGTCTATCTATATCTATCTATATAAATATATATATATAATGTTATGTGTGTATATATATATATATATATATATATATATATATATATATATATCTCCTGAGTATGGATAACCATTGTCTTCCCCTGTGGTCAGTCATTTTAACATGAAAAAAATTTGTTAAGCCCAATATCATTATAACATGAAAAGAATCACAGATTTCTGTAGATTGTTTTGGAATAAAATACTTTAGACTAAAAACTATTGATAGTATAAATATTATCATATATGTTCCCAGTGGCACCAAGAAGTCTTTCTTGAAAAGTCACTGTTTATCTAATCCAGCTCATGGCTGCTCTTTTAAAGCACTGCAAACCCAGATTCATCTACTGGAAATCCCACCACCGAAGTATCCACTTACCCTTCTCTTGCATATTTTTGTCTTGCCTATTTATGTTTTTCCTCATAATTAATTATATGCCTGTAAATGTGTCTCTTATCCAGCCAGCCAGCCAACCATCCTTCCAACAATAGTGTAACATGTATTATGTGATTGTCACAATTCTAAGTGTTGAGGACACAGCCAGGAAAGATGGAAATGTCAGCACTATCATGCAGCTTACTGTCTAGAGGAAAGACTATTTTACCTTTGCCCTTCTAGATTCACTCTCCCTCATTCTCCATCCTGCTGTGAATCCTATACTAAGTTAGTGTTTGTACTTGTTCAGATTTTGGAAGAGTTTGAATTCTGAGAGGCATCATCAGGGAATGAAAGGGGATCAGGAGAATGAAGTCATGGTATTTATTCTTCTGCTTACTTTTCTTCTAGTTAAATTACTATAGATTGAATACATGTTTTATTTTAGTCAGCATTTTTGCCATTGTGACCCAAAGACCTGACAAGAACAAGTTTGGAAGAAAAAAAGTTCACTTGACCCTCACAGTGTCAGAGGTCTCAGTCCATAGACAGCTGGCTCCTTTGCTCTGGGACCAAGGTGAGGTAAAACATGGCGGAAGGGTGTGGCCAAGGAAAACAGCTTAGAACATGAGACTCAGGAAGCAAAGAGAAAACTCATCTCATCATGAGCAAAATAGAGACTCCAAAGACATGCCCATAGTGACCTACCTCCTCCAGCCACACTCTTCCTGTTTACAGTTTCTACCCAATTAATCCATTCAAGTGGATGAATGTCCTGATTAGTTTAAGGCTCTCAAACCCAATCATTTTACCTCTAAACTTTCTTACATTGTCTCACACAAGAGTTTTGGCAGACTCATTATACTTAGACCATAACATCTTACTATTGAAAACCTATAGACAACATTTATCTCTAGAGACAGAGTGGGCACAATCATCATAATAACTGGGGAAGTGTGGTAATCAGAGTGCTGGGACCTACAAGCACCGAACTGATCATAGAATCCTGAAGAAGAAAACAGATGACCGGATTCCCAGGGAACTGCAAAACATATTTAAAAATAGACTTTTTCTACATCTGGTAAAAAGAAACCAGACTAAAACTACTGTCATGGAGATCATGATCCTTATCAATGAACATTAAGTTTCATGCCTGTCAGAGCATAAGCAATTAGCCCTGAGCCTAAACTAGTGTACAGATTTAGTTTGCTTCTGAGTCAGACCTTGCCTTTTTAAGGAAAATCTTGTAATATGGCCACAGACACATTGTGAATCCCTTCACCCTCCAAACCTTCCCCAGAGGAGTCTGTACCTATTTTCAGAAAGATGTTGATCTCAAAACGGGAAATACATGGCTTTTCTTGTTGCTGTTGCTTAGCAGTTTTGAACTTAACACTAATTGAAAAACCTAAAGTATCAGTCTGGCCCACTTGTTCCAGAGGTTTACGGAGAGCAGGTGATACTTGAATTTTTAGAGAAGTTTATTCCTTAGGGTATCCAGTGAAACTGAGTATCTGCTTTTTTTTTGTCTCATTTTTCCCCCCAGGTGCAGACTGTATGATAATAATAGATACTAAATAATCAGTGGGTCCAGGGGTCCACTAATCTATGTTCCTTTATGTAAGAAATCCCTAGGAAGGACCTGTCCCAAGATAGTATATAAAAAATTGTATGGTATCCCTCTAAGAAAGAAAGATTAATACTCTTATCAAAATCTTGATAGACACAGAGGTCTTGTCATCTTATATCTATACAATTGATCAGTGCAAGAGCTGGCTTACAGAAAATTATTTGGATGATTGTAGACAAAACCAGGTCAGCCTGTCATTCAAAACTATAGATCCAGATATCTTTATGGAAAACAACAAAGATTTTAGGACTGAGTTTACAGTTACTGGCCTAGAAAATCTTTTTCTATATCCCTAGTATGAAAGATAATAAGAAATTATTTGCTTTTGCCTGATCAGGACAGCAATGTACGTCTTCTCTTTTTCTTCTGGGTTATGTGAATGCTTCTACTTCTCATTATATAATCTGGAGGGAATATGGTAACCTTGAAAGCATAGAGACATGTGCATTATATTCATGATATGATGTTCATTTGACAGGGTTGGCCAGTGATAAAAACTCTAGAAAACATACTATGTTTCATGCATGGGAAAGGGTGAGCAATAAATACTAAGAAATTTCAGAGAACCATTTGCATTGCTGAAATTTCTAAAGATCTAGTAGTCTAAAGAATGTCTATATATTAGCTTAAAAAGGAGAAACAAATATATCTGCAACATCCACCACAAAAAAGAAAATACATTTGTATAGATTTGATCTCATGCTGTCTAACCTTTGAGGCTTCAAGTTCTGAGCAAAATCTGAAACAAAAACAAATAAATGAATATAATGGCTGGGAAACCAAAGTAGTCATTGATATACACTTCCTTGCCACTGTGTTTTATAACTTAGTGTAATTTGTAGTAAAGGAGTGTCTGTGGCAGATAGAGATGTTATATGGGGCCTCTAGTAAATACAGGAGAATCAACAGTGTAGATGCCTGCAGTTTTGGAGAAGGGCAATGCTTCTTATAACCCACAAATATTCATTATATTAAAAGGAATGTATGACACATTATTGGGCCTTGGTAGAGATTAACATCTCACTATAGAAACACTAGAGATAAGCGACCTTAATTGGTTATGTTGCCAGCCACTAAAACCTTAAAAATGGTTTGGGACATCAAACCTAGAATGATCAAGCTTAGGGAGATCTTAAAGGCAAACACAAATAGCATGAACAGGCACCTTATATTCTCATGGTGCCTGCTCTTATTGCTACACTGCTTTGCTCATAACATGCACATATACACCCAAAATCACATAGGGCCTCATCAAGAATTCCAGGTAAAGCATAGGAACCTTCCAACAATTTGTTTCTATTTTCTTTTCTGCTATCTTCTTTAGTGCTCTTTGCATTTATATTACCTTACATGCCTATCAATCATGTTTATGCATACATGTGTATATTGCCATTTATATATCAATTTGATGATATTCATTCTTTCCTTTAGATCTTAATTGTCCTTGAATGCCCTTTGTCTTCAACCTAAAAACTTTCTTTAACCATGGCTTGTTTATATTGAATGTCATTTTTTTGTCTTCAATTTTAGTGGATAGTTTTGCTGGATATATAATTTTTGATTATGATTTTACTTTTATTTCTTTAGCCATGTCATGGTGTGAATATGAGGTATTCCCCAAGGCTCCTGTATTAATATGGGAATAAACAGGTAAAGTGATCAGATTGTGAGAGATATAACCTAGTCAATCCATCCTAGTTTGAATGAACTGAGTGGGATATTATTGGAGGAGGTGGGTCACTGGTGGAATGTCCTGAAAGGGTGCATCTTCCCTATAGTCTCTTCCCTCTTCTCCCTCTCTTACTTCATTTTCTGGCTGTCATGTGGGGAACAGATTTCCTTCACCACACCCTCTCACCGTGGTGTGATACCTCACATTGGATCCAAAGCAATGGATTCGGATGACTATGGACCAACTGTGAGTAAAAATAACCTCCTCTATTCTAAGTTGTTCTTGTCAGGCTGTTATGATTTGGATGTGAGGTGTCCCCCAGAAGTTCAAGTGGGAGACAGTGCAAGAAGGTTCAGAGGAGAAATGATTGGGTTGTAAGAGTTTTAACCCAATCAATGATTTAATCCCCTCATAAGGACTAACTGAGTAGTAACTGAAGTGGTAGGGTGTGGCTGGAGGAGGTGGGAATTGGGGTTTGGCTTTGGGTATATATTTGTATCTGGCTAGTGGACTCTATCTCTGATTCCTAATCACCATGGAAGTCGCTTCCCTCTGCCACACTCTTCCACCATGTTGTTCCTGTCTCACCTGGATCCCTGAGGAATGGAGCCAGCTGTTTATGGACTCAGATCTCTGAAATCATGAATGCTCAAATAAACTCTTCCTCCTCTACAGTTGTGCTGCTTAGGATATTTAGTCATAGGAGCGAAACAGCTGACTAAATCAGAAGCATTTTGGTCACAGCAATGCCCAGCTGACTAACACAGAAATTGGTGCTAAGAAGTGGGGTTGTTGCTGGAACCAACCTGATCATGCAGTTCAGAAGGTTTTGGAGCTGGTTTGTGGAATTTGGAAAAGTTTGGAGATGTAGACTGAAAAGGCTGTAGAATGTTTTAAGCAGAGCTTAATGGATGATACTGCTGGGAACTCAGAAGGCCAGAATACTGATATAGTAATGAGGACTGTGTTCATGAGGTTTCAGAGAAATGAGAACTGTGTTGGAATTGGGACTAAACCATTTGTGTTGCATTCTGGCAAAATTCTTGGCGATATTTTGCCCTTGTTCTGAGACTTTGTGTGAGGTTTAATTTAAAGATAGATTAATTAATCTGGTGGAAGAAATTTCAAGGCAGCACAACATTCAGTAATTGGCTTGGCTGTTGCTACCAGGTGTGCTGGTGTTCAGGCATACTATGAGAATAGGGAGCAGAAAGCAAAGCTGAAGGATTTTAAAAAATGCCATTTGACCAGAAAAGTGCTTGTAAAACTGGGGCCAAGGAAGAGGTGATTGTAAAAGAAATTGCAGCCACTAAAGGGATGCTAAGTTCTTTTGACAGACACTTTTAAAAAATGGCTTGAGGGCATCTCAGACTATACCGATTGCAGGCTCAAAAGTTTAGAGGGAAAATTTCTTTGAAAAGAGATTATGGGGGCACCCATTTTCACAGGAGGTGAGTGGGTAGAAAGTTTTTCAACTTGTTCAGCTGTCCAGGGACTTAGATGCTGCTGGAGCCATGATTCCAGAGGGTCCAGGTACCACATAGCTGGTTGAAGCCCTTGGCAGCATCCACATGGTGCTAATTCTCCAGGAATACAAGATACTGGAATTAAGGGGTCATGGTGGCTTCCAACAATATTTCAGGCCTTCCAAGGAAGCCAGGCAAAGTGTAGCATGGTTGGAGTGTCTGCAGGTTGCCCCTGAAATGGTGATGCATGAAGCTATGAGGGTGAAGCTGAAGGTGGAATAGAAGACCAAAGGAATTAAGAGATGCTGGTAACATGGACTGTGTATTGAGACAAGGTGGTGGGTGCAAAAGAGAATTAGAGTAAAAGAGAGCCCATGTGTGCCACAACCTGCAAGGCCATAGGGGTAGGGTTGTACAAGTCTTTTGTAAATCACACCTCCCAGGTATGTGTCCGACATGCTGTCTGAGAATTTATGGGACCTCTTTGCCTGGCTGGGTTTAGGTCTTTGCTTTCACCCCATCCCTTCTTTCAATCCCCCTATTCATCCTTTTTTTTTTTTTTTGAATGAGAATGTTTGTTCTGTGCTATTGTATATTGGATATATGTGACTTTCAATTTTCACATTGGCTCACAGTCTAGAGTTTGCCTGGAGTCTCAAGTGGGATTTTGGATTTGAACTTTAAGATAATACTGAAACTGTTAAGACTATGAGATTCTTGGAGATAAACTACATGCATTTCACATTGTGAAATACAAATGAGTTTTCAGGGGTCAGTGGAAAAACCTTGTGGTGTACTGCTAGGTGTCCTTCCAGAGTTCCTGTGTTCTGCAGCAATATTCAGAGGTTAAACGATTAGATGGTGTAGCCTAATCATTCCATCCTAGTTTGAATGGACTTACTGAGTGATAACTGTAGGCAGATGAGGTGAGGCTAGAGGAGGTGGGTTACTAGGTACATGCCCTGGAAGAGTTCATCTTCCCTGGCCCTCCACCCACCTTCTGATTCTATAAAGGGAGTAGCTTCTCTTCATGATACCCTTCCAATATGATGTGATGCGTCACCTTGAGCCCAGAGCAATGGACTCAGCCAACTATGGACTAACTCTCTGGAATTCTGAGCCAAAATAAAATTTCTCTAAATTTTTTCTTGTTAAGTATTTTGGTCACAGTGATTCAAAGATAACACAAGCAAATTGGTTGCTTCATTACAATTTTATCTGGCTTCCCTGGTTTCTGATAAGTCATCCACTTATTGTAATCATTGTTCCTCTGAAGACAACATATTTGCATCTGTCTAATTTCAAGATTGTCATTTATCCTTGTCTTCCAACAGTTTGAATATATTCTACCTAGGAGTGGTTTTCTTTGTGTTTATTCTGCTTTACCGCTTAGAGAATTTTACAATCCCTTAATCTGGAAGTATTAACTTAATTTTCCTCCAAATTTGGCAAATTTGGGTCATTACATTTTCAAGTGGTTTTGCTAATCCTTTCTCTACTCTCCTGGAACTCAAATTACATATTTGGTAGGACTTTTATCTTCCATGGATTGTACTTATGAAGAGTCTTTAAGACTCTTTATCTTTTTTTTTTACAATAGTTTTTCTGTCCTTTGAATTGTGTAATTTATATTTATTTGCCCTCAAGCTTTTAAAATTCTTTCTTCTGCCATTTCCAAACTGCTATTGAGTTCATCTAGCAAAATTTTAATTTTAGTCATTTCACTTTTTATTTAGCCAATTTTTTATATGTAGCATTTCTGTGTTGAGATTCCCTATTTATTAATTCATTGATACCATATTTTCCTTTTAATCCTTTCATCATATTTTAAATAACTCCTTTTAAGACAGTGTCTGCTAAAGTTCCTATCTAGGCTGTATGTGAGTCAGATTATTTTGATATTCTATTTCCTAACAGGCATGTTTTACTGGTTTTTAATACCTAATAATTTTTATTTAAAAGCTGGATATTACAAATAATGTATTGAATTCTTCTGACTTCTCTGGGAATTATTATATTTTTATTCTTCTGGACAATTAGCCATTTGGATGTTTACAAAAAACTGTCTCTCTCACACTTTACACTGGCTCATATTTCAGTGTTGTATTAATGGCTTCCATTTTTAATCTTCATATCCGGGACCCTGGTGGTATTTTCTATGGCTGCATAATTTGGTGGTCAGCCAAAACTGTGGACAGAGATTTTTATCTGACTTAAGGATGCAGACTTTTATGATATCCTGTGGAATTCTTGCTTAATTCTAGACAGTCTCTCATTGGGCTCTATTTTCTGACACCTCAGGCTAGTATGCTCTAGTTTTATGCTAACCAAATTGCATGGGATTGTGAAATACCTTCAGTTATAAAAACGGAAAATCCATTGAATTTACCTAAGTATGGCTTACAGTTTTAAGAGCAAATTCATTTTTGATTTTCAACATTTTCCCAGAACTACTGGGGGTCCTTGTGTATGATTTTTTAAAATTTGTCTGCTATTGGTTCAACTGGTGTTTTTTGTAGGTTTTATAATTGTTACCTATGAGAGGATTTGCACAAAAATGTCACTTCGCCACTTTAATCAAGTACTTTCTTTACTTTTGAATTTGTTTTATTTCCCTCTGATTATGGTGCTGCAGGACTAATGTTTATCACTTACAGCGAAGGTTTCTAAGACCCTGGCACCGTTGCTCAGTATTTCAATTGCTCATTCATCTGTTGTACCCATTGCTACATCTTCTCCATCACTTCTGGTTGTACATATACTAAAAGGTCTTATGTTACCACTTAGGGAAAAAGAATAAAGATGGCAAGAATGATAAGGACTGAGCACTGTAATTAATGTTTCCATATCTAGAAGTGAGGAAGTAAGAAGAACCAGAGAAAACAAAATATTATCCAATATTACTCCCAATATTTCTGCAAATGTGATCGTTTGAAAGCAAGTCTGATCAAATTACTTTTCCACTTAAAATGTATCTGTAGATTCTTAAAGAGAAAGCTCAAGCTCCCTGTCATGATATGCTAAGTATGAATAGCACCTGTTTCATACCTATGTCTTCAAACTAGATTCATGTGCAGTGCATGAAATATGGTGGGCACTCAGGAAATTACTGATCCAAGTTATCTATAGGAAATGGATGGATTAGTGCTATGTGAATTATAGAAACTTTTGAGGGAATATGTTTAGTTTGTATATCTAGATTGGAACTTCAGGAGTATGATGACTAATTTTTATATGAAAGGATTGGGCAACATGGTGTCCAGATATTATCTCAAACATCATTTTGAATTCATCTGTATGAGTGTTTTAGACAAGATTAGCATTTAAATGGGTAGAATAAGTAAAGCAGATTACCCTCTATCACAAAGGTGGGCCACATTTATTCAATTAAAAGACCGAATGGAACATAAAGGCTGACCCTCTCCTGAGTCTCAGAAATTTCTTCCTGTCTTATTTTATTCAAATTGGGACACTGGCTTCTTTCCTGCCAAAGGATTCAAATGGAAACATCAGTTCTTTTCAAGGTGTCAATTTGCCAGACTTCAGACAGGAGTGACACCATTGCTCTAGTGGTTTTCAGGCATTTGGACTTGGACCCGAACTAAATTATAAGCTCTTCTGAGTCTCTAGCTTGCCAAATGATGCGAGAGATCCTGAGACTTTCTGGTCTCCATAATCATGTGTGTCAATTCCTTATAGTAAATCACTTCACACACACACACACACACACATGCTATGTAAGAGCAATATATACATTCTCTTTTTTCTATTTTTCTGGATAACCTAATGCATAGAGTAAATGGCAACATATTAAGTATTTACTTATTGATGGGAGAAAAAAACTATATAAAAAAGAAGTCACAATATGGATTATTTATTTATAAGTAACTACAAATACTTAGATTGAGCGATTTATCCAGTGTTTGCCATAATTCTAACACTACTTTTTAAAATTTCCTTCTTCTGAATTAATATTATTGACATTAGGTGACACCAGTTATAACAATAAGAATAGCTAGTTTAATTTACTTTATTAACTTAAGAAGGACACCACACATACTAGAGGTCTTATTCTAAAGGTCTTATTCCCTCATTTAGTCCTTACGTCAGTCTTATGAGGTAAGTGTTAATATTATCCCAGAAAGGAGAAGATACAGTTAACCAGGCTTTTCTCTTATGTTAGCCCCTATGCTAGGTATAGTATATAAATTATCACATTAAAATTATCACATTTAAAATTTCACTATAAACCTACAAGTTAGGTCCATCTCTCAGACTCAGTGAACTTAATAATGTGTTCAAGTTGAAAAGATGTGGGAGACGTCATTTTGAAACCCACCTTAATGTAATTCTAAGGCTGTTCCCCTGTAGAATTGTTTGGGCTAAGGCTAAGATTTGACACCAAATAGGGGGAAGCACCTCTTTTCATCTAAGCGGCACTATTGGAATTAGTATTTGGGAATTGTGACAAAATTTTCAGGCCTATTTCTAAGACTGCAAAGAGAGAACATGGTTTGTTTGTAGAAGTTTCAGCAAACCTAAGTTCTCAGTGAATGCTTATCATAAGAAATTAGTAAATTAAAAAAAAGACAAAAAGAATGGGAATGTGTAGATCTGAAGAACAAAGTTTCAAAAAGTTGAGAAGAAAACAATTTGAGCTACAATCAAGTGAGTCTAAAGAACACGAAAAAGAGATGCACAGCCATATTCCAGACCTGTAACTTGTGAGCTTCCTCCAGGCTTTTCTGTCTCAGGAGAACACTCTCTCTGCACAGTACTGGTTTCTGATCCAACAAAGACAGTTCTTCTTTATCTTAAGCAGTAACCACCCTTAGTGGTGTAGTGACATGCCCATTTGATTATATGCCATTAGTGTGCAATTCCATTCTCTGTGCTATTTGTCCAGTTCTCCAATAAATCTGATGATATGTGTTTCCATTTCATCATGGTTCCGAATATTAATGGAAATACATTTGTCCATTCTCTAGTTAAAGAAATGCCTTCCCAGTGTGTAGGAATCCTTGCTAAGGAAACCTCCTGCAGGGTTTTGCCTGGAGGAATTTTCAATGCTTGTTGTCTGCTCAAAGGTCAGGTGACCTTTGCAGACAGAAAATATTTACGATCCCTTAAGGGACATGCATTTAGTTGTTGCCATTTGGTTTCTAATTTAAAGAACATATTACTCTTCCTGCTTGTCTATGTCAGAAGGTTTAGCAGATGTTTCGACTGCATAAACCAAGGCAGGTTTTTCTCCCCTGTATGTACACTTTTCAAACCAGGTTTAATGATCCAACCACTTATTCTATTAGAAAGGAGTTTTTAAATAGAGCTGCCAATTCATTATACTCTTAAAGCACTCTGAAAGAATAGATGTTCTTCCTTGAACTACTTAACAGAGATTTAAATTGTGCAATAAGTAAAATTAAGCTGACATAGAATACAAGATACTGAAAACACTGTTTTTTAGAGGTATTAAGCCTTTGTTTATGAGAGTAATAACAATTGTTGGCATAACCCATCTGAAGATCTCAAAATATTTTTACATTTCTTTTACTAATATCTCAATTTTGATGAATTATAATCTCTTGCTATTGGGATTTTGATTTCATTTGGAGAATATTTAAGTGACTGCATTTCATTATTAAAACATAGGATAATAAAATCTGGCTTCCTAGAGAACTTAAAATGGTACTAATATTACTATAAACAGAAATAAATCTAAAAATACCCTTTAGATTTATGGGGACAAAAGCAAAGAAGTTTGGGAAAATATTCTGAAACTAATTATATTTCCCATATGTTAATATGCTGACCACATTATTTAATAAAGATGAAAATAATCCTGGGTCTTATTTTCCTGGCAATTATATAAGCTGTACATATGTAGATGATATATGATCATAGTTAGGAATGTTTTCAAAAGTATTCTTGGAGAGAAAAATATGAACCTAAATTTAGAATCATGAAACATGATGTAAGTTTTAGACTATGAGTAAATTTTTCAAATAACATAAAATTTGAAGTCAATTTGTATTTTGTTCATTTTTTTAGACAAAGTAGATTACTTGTAAAACCAATGATAGATTCTTGTTCTTTCCTTTAAATAAATGTTAATATGAGTATTCATGGTAGGAATTATATAACAGTTATTGGAGTAGAGAAGGCTTTGGTGAACATTTTACAGTGGTGCAAGCTACTATTTTAAACTTTGCAGATCTTTGTAATGGCCTTAATTTGAGAATCACCCAACAATGTTACTTGTGAGTATGAGTTATCATAAGAATGGTAAAAATCAGAAGTCTATGTATAGGTCAAAACATAAACATATATTTGCATATCCATATATAGCATATGTTCATTTTAGTAAATAGGTAAGATGATGATGAAAAAGGATAGTAGCTAAAATATTAAAATTTTGGCCCCAGATACTCCCCCAAAGGGCAGGGAATAATTATAATGTTATAAGAATTAGTTGTCACCACAGGAGGCCCGAAGTGTAGGAAAAAAGAGTTGCAACAGTCCCCAAACCTGGTGGAGAATGCTAGGCCCCAATCTACACAAGGGTCTCAGAGCTTAATTTTCTCTACTTATCAGGCTATAAACCAAGTGAGTGGCAATCTACCAAGCCAGCAAGATGGAGATTCAGAAATTTTATGGGTACCACAATGTGCCCATTCTCCTATCTATGAAGATAGAAGATTTGTTGGGATTGGCTATATCAGCTTTGAGTCTGGATGGAGAAGTACAGAAAACATTATCCCCACCCCTTCCCTCCTCTGTTGTCTCTCTCCCTTCCCTTCATTCTTAACAAGGTGCAAGAAGACAGTGATTCTATACTCCTTTTCTTCCCATCTTTTTATCTCTCTTTCAAAAACTTCTTTCCTATAAACAGACATGTGACATATCAATAGGATCCTGAAAAGAAATAGACAGCCTATTTCAACCCTTAAAGTGAAGAAGTTTAATGAAGAGCTATTAAAAAATGATTTTGCTAGAATTTAGGAAAATCAGTATGGAAAAGTGGAATATCCTGGGATAGTGACAGGTCTAGAAGGACAAAGGCTGAAATTCAAGGGACCTAGAAAAGGAAGTCATAAGCTCAAGAGCTCTGAATGAAGAGCTGCTGGACATGGGCCACTTGGCGGGAGGAGGTGGATTTCACGTTCATTCTCTGACCTCCTATGTGTACCTTCCATTGGCTAAAACCAACTTAGATAGACATCCAGGGATCCTTGAGGGCCTCAGCTGCCCAGGGTGCAGAGCAGAGTGAAGAGGGTGCAGGCATGGGCATCCAGGGAAAACACAAGTTCTAACTCTTAAAGGCAAAATAAACAACTTTAAAAAATCTTTACATCTGTTTCAGAGCAAAACTGTCTGATACCAATAATACAACTCATAACTTCTATTTAGAAGTTTTAAATTATGTTATAATCATTTACAAACTTTTGATAATGCCAGACAAGAAAAGAAAAGGAGAGAGAGAGAGAGAAGGAAAGAAAGAAAAATGAAAGGCTTATGGAACAAGAAATGTAGAAATCCATTGTGTAGAAGTTGGGTAAAGTAGGGAGGGTACAGACTTAGAGTGGACTTCACAGTTCTGTCTCAGTGAGTTACTGTCCTGTGGAATTTTCTGGACCTTTGTCCTGTCTTGCCAGACTTTCCCCTAAGTGATCTCATGTAAGAATGTATTAAATGTTTTCTGAAATTTTAGCACATGACAGTTTAGTTAATTTTTAAAAATTTTTTATTTGTTTTAATTAGTTATACATGACAGTAGATGCATTTATGCACTTTGATATATCATACATAGATGGGATATAATTTTTTTTATGAGTGTACATGTTGCAGAATCATATTGGTCATGTAGTCACATATATTCATACAGTAATGATGTCTGTTTCATTCTACTATCTTTCCTATCCCCACTTGCCCTCCCCTTCTCTCCTATAACTTCCCTCTACCTAATCTAAGGTAATGCTATTCTTCCCTAGTGCCCCCTGCTTTATTGTGAATTAGCATCTGTATATTAGAGAAAGCATTCGGCCTTTGGTTTTGTGGGATTGGCTTATTTTGCTTAGCATGATATTTTCCAATTCCAACTATTTACTGGCAAATGCCATATTTCACTCTAAGAAGCTGAGTAATATTCCATTGAGTATATATGCCACATTTTCTTTATCCATTCATTTATTGAGAGTCACCTCAATTGGTTCCATAGTCTAGTTATTGTGAATTGAGCTGCTATAAACATTAATGTGGCTGTATCACTATAGTATGCTGATTTTAAGTCCTCTGGGTAGAAACAAAGGAGTGGGATAACTGAGGCAAATGGTGGTTTATTCTCAGTTTTCTGAGGAATACTGCTTTCCATAATGGTTGTACCAATTTACAGTCCCACTAGCAATGTATGAGTATACCTTTTCCCCCACATCCTTGCCAACATTTATTGTTGCCTGTATTCTTGATGATTGCCATTCTGACAGGAGTGAGATGAAATCTTATAGTAGTTTTGATTTTCATTGTTCTATACAATTATTCTTGTGTGGAACCTGCAAGTATCTTTGCTCTCTATCATTTCTGTGCTGTCATTCCTTACCCCTCCAGCTGTGTTACTTAGCAAACATTTCTGGTGTGAGCGTGAGAAGCGGTGGTGTTGCTAGAGGACACAGAGTGAACTCTGCAAGTTTTGTTATCTGTATACTTACCAGAAAATTTTCCAAGTTCAATTATATCCTGTAAGTTCCTCTCACAGGGCCAGGTCAGGGTAGACTGAGGGTGGCAAATCTTCAAACAGACCCAGGCATCTAATAAGGGCCATGGGAGAGATGAAAAAGGTGAGCACTCAGCAGAAAGAAGGAAAGATAATTTGTGAAGAAGCAATTTTCAAGTCTCTATATAGGTTATATGCAATTTAGAGAGCATTTACCTGTTCAGAGAATACTGACAGAAATCTTTAAAAAATAAGTTCAGCAATGTGTTTAGATATGGTAATATGAATGTACACTCAGTAAATTGTGAGGTTATTATATAAAAAATGAATATAATTTGTAGTCCATGGATTGAGGATCTATTCAACTAGTTTGAAGACAGGAAAATCCATTAAATGATGAATTGCATGCTGCATTGCTTTGTTGTTTAAGAGTCTAGTGAGTGGTAGCGGCTTTAGCTATCGAAAGAGAACCCCACATAACAAAAAGCCTGGGCAAGATGAAGGTCAGACAGTAAGCTTAAAAACAGGAACTGCAAAGATTAGAAGAGGAGATGATTTTCCAAAAGCAATGTAAGTATCTTTCTTTACCACTCCAACTAAAGAGATGGGGAATTCAGCACCAGCAGAGTTGGCAAGAGGAACAAGTACTTGACCTCAAAAATCTTCCCTATCTATAATGCTCATGGATTTCCAGCTGCCTCTGCAAAGATAAGAATGTGCATTCTTTTGTAGTGTGGTCTTCTTTATCTGATATGTGTCATAATTTACAATGTTTTTGCAATCTGAAACTATGACCAGTTCAGATACAGGGTGCATTTAGAATGGTTGTAATAAATCTGTTTGTGTGTGTGTGTGTGTGTGTGTGTGTGTGTGTGTAGTATGCATTAATTCCAAATAAAAAAATATCTTTGTGGTATCAGTTTTCAGAGTCTGTGGTATTAAGGAAAATGTACTGATAGAAATGTAAATACAATGCAGGATTTAAAAGCCTAGTAAACTTTATATAATCACTCTGAAATGTTTTAGTAGAAACTTTCAGTTCCCATTTGCTTCCTTAGTTCTTATTCCTATTCAGTTCTTGTAAAACAAAATGTGTCTTTCCTGCTTGCATTTTTATCATACTTTCCCCCTCATACTTGATTATTTAATTCATTCAGAATTTCTTAGTTTGGTAAGATCTTTCAACATCTGGGAAGTTAAAAATCTAGCACAGAAAACTGCTTCCCACCTCATTATGATGGTGGGTCTCTATTGTAATACATAGCCAAATATAGTCCTCATTTTCAAAGTCCATGCAGAAAAAGTTATTTATACCCCATGGGCCCTTCTGTGAAAATGTGGAGCCATCAAAGTCAGAAGTATGATTCTAGATGCTCTTGTCTGTTAGTATGCATTGCTCTTATTCTGATCCCAAGGCTACCTTTATTCTGAATTATGGAAAGTATTTTCTGTTTTCCCCTCCTCTAAAGTAAAACATTTATAATCTGTTGTTTTATACTAGGGTAAATTTTTTTTCTCAAAATGTAACTCTGTCAAAATGCTTAAATGGATCCTGAATGTGTTATGTAGGAACTCCTTAATAGGGCATTATAAACTTTTCACAATAAGATCTACCATTTTACATTCTTATTTCCCAGCACACTAATTTTTCTATCTATCAGATAGACTGTCACATCAGAATATGCAGATATAACTGAATGTCTTATGATTTTTCCCTCCATGTATTTGGTATATTCTACCTGCTCTCTATAGCAGTGTCTCTCCTTCTCTTGCTATTGTAATGTCTATCCCTTAGGGCAAAATCAAACCTCTCTGGTCATAGACATTTTCTCTTCTATATGTTCATGCTCCATTATACTTCAATAAAATATGTGTGATTCTTGATCATAGGTTATAACAATCTGGGTGCATCTCTCATCAGCCATTCAACATTCACTCAAAACCATTTAATGCATCTTTGGCCATTGGTATTGCACAAATAATTGTGGAAACAGAATACAAAAATGTCTTTGTGTTAAGTAGAGTTTATATTAAATTGAGTGGACCAAAAGCCAGACAAGTGGTTACAAAACAATCTGATATCAGTGATCATAAGAGAACATATGAAATGTTACCTAAGAAGAGAAGAAAAAAATACTTAAGTCTGCCTATACGTGTATGGGAAAGCCTCGTTAATAATGGTTAATAAACTTGAGTCTTGAAGAATGAAGAAAAATTTACTAGTCAGGCAAAAATGAGGAAAGACACCTTGATGATAAACAAGTGGATTAAAGGAATTAGTCTGCTAAATGGGTGGAAATGATTCAGTAATGTTAGGTCCGGAGTGCTTAATGAGGAGACACTGAAACACTGTAGAAGCGACATCATAAAAAAGTCTTTTATGCTGTTCTCAAGATTTAGGGGATAGGGAAGAGCTGAAGAAATACTAAGCTGAGCAGTGATTTGATGTATGGAATTGCTTGGAGTACATTAGACTTGAAAAAAAAAAGAGTAAAATCACATGATTGTATCTATCCATTTGCCAAATGAAGCATGAGAAACCATAGGCATTAGCCTGGACATGGAGAGGAGCAGGTGAGGTCTGAGGGTGTATCCAGGAGAAACCACAGGATCTCATGGCTTATTGAAGTTAGGGATGGGAGAGAAGAAAGGTTGAGACCACTCTTCAATGTTGGCTTGGGCAAGGAGAGGAGCAGGCATTCCATTCCCGAGTCCAGGGGCATGGGAGAAAAGGCTGGCAGAGTAAGCAAATGAAGTTTGTTTCTTAGGACTGACTGAATTTGTGATACACTTTGAAGTTTAATGTTGAGTTATCAATTTGGAATTTGGAAGAAAATTTGAGGATCTTGAGAGACAAAATTAAAGAGGACTCAAGTGAATATGAAGGTATTGAATTAGGATGTAGAAGCGATAGAAACAATTAAAAAGGTGGAATAAAATGGAAATTTCAGAATGAGATTATGGAAAGAAAATGATCACAGGGTCCTGAAACCTTCTAACCCATTAGGAGAAAAATCAAGTTTGTGAGGCTGTAAAAAAGATTAAGACAGAAGTTTTAGAGTAGTGTGATATAATAGAATCTGAGAATGAAGAAAGCAGTCAACAGTGGCACATGCCAGTAAGATAATAATATGCAGTAATTTATTAGATTTGGAAATTAGTTATCCTTGATGACTTCCTCAGATTATTTTCAATGGGGCGGGGGAAGCCACTCTTTAACAACTTGAGACATGAGCAAAGGAAGACATCATGTATTAAGTTTGAAATAGAATGTAATAGACAATATCCAAAGAGGAATAACTATTGTTGGATGCTTTGTTTTTCTTTTATGGGTGAGAGATCTTAAAGGTTATGTATATTTTTAGGGGAATAATCCAGCGAAAAGTAGTAAAGAAAGTAGTATTCGATAGAAGTTATTTTCCACTAAGATGAATTGTAGGCATTAGCCGGTAAAGGAGGTAGAATGGTTTGTGGACAGTGTATGGATGGATGAAGGCAAACTTTTAGATGATGAGAAAGACTCCCTGTTTTTTTAACAGGGACCTGGGTCAGCTGAGTCATCTATTGTGATATGGTGATAGGAGAAAGACTCTGAAGAAATGGGTACATATTTAAGATAAATACTGTGGCTATAGAAAAGGACTCAACTACTTGCACATGGCAGGATTCTGAGTAATGTCTGGGGCACTTTTATTAAAGATTGAGTGATTTTTCCCATAGGTGCAGTAACGTAGAAGACAATTGGATAGTTTGATGCAGACTGGAGGAATTTTAGGTTTAACAAAATTGAAGAATATTTGCAAGGTATATATAGGTAAGGTTATGAAAGTTTGGAAGCACTGTTCTGAGAGATCAAGAGGGAACATGAAATAAAGGAAGCAAGGAGAAGACTTGACAGCCTAGAACTGCGTGGTAAATTTAGCTCAAGTCAGGCCTGTTATCAAACTTCAGGGTCCATAGAATCATCAGGAATATTATTTTAATGTAAAAGTTTTCAGGTTTCCTCAGCATACTTTAGGGTCAGTCTTGAGAACCTACATTTTAAAATCACATTAGGTGAAGATATAGGAGGTCCTCAAAGAAAATTCTTTTATTTTTAATTATTCACTTATTTTTGGTACCAGGGATTGAACTCAGGGGCACTTGACCAATGGGCCACATCTCTATCCTCTTTTTGTATTTTTATTTAGAGACAGAGTTTCACTGAGTTGCTTAGTGCCTCATCATTGCTGAGGCTGGCTTTGAACTTGCAATCCTCCTGCCTCAGCCTCCCGAGTCACTGGGATTACAGGCCTACGCCACCAAGCCCGGCCTCAAACAAAATTTAAATAACACTTCTAAAGGATATTGGCTGAGAACAAAGATTGGGAATGATGTGGAAAAGTAAATGGATATTGTGTTGTTATGGGCCTGGAATGTAATTTACTGAAGAATAAAGTTTGTTTTTTTTTTCAGATATTATATCACACTAAGAAATCTAGCCCCCACCCCGAAAAAAAAAAAAAAAGAAAGAAAGAAATCTATGCGAACTAATGAATTTGGTAAGATTGTAGGATATATGATCAACAAATAAAATCAGTCACATTTCTTATAACTTATAACTACTACAAAATATTTAACAAAATATTTAATGATCTTTCTGCTCAAAATTATAAAGTGTTGATGAAGATTGTAAAAAAAGACCTAATAGATGAATAAACATACTGTGCTCATGAATCACAAGACTCATCAAAGATGTCCATTTTTTTTCCAAGGTGATCTATAGTTTTAATGCTATAAATCAAAATTTCCTAACCAAGTCTTAGCAATGTTTTTCAGATATAGTCAAGAATATTATATAATTTATGTGGAAGCCACCGACCTTAGAACAGCTGAAATCACCTTGAAAAAGAAGAACAAGATGGTTGGAATCACTCCACACAATATCAAGTCCTGCTATGGGGCTGCAGTAATCAAGGCAGTGTGGTCTCTGTAGAGGGACAGACAGACCAGGAGCACTGGATAGAGAACCCAGAAATGAATCCATCATGAAAAAAATACAAAACCAGTTTAACAGTAGAAAAGATAGCCTTTTCACCATCCATATGCACAAATTTTAAAAAGGAGAGCAAGAAAATAGAAGAAAAAGAAACTTGACTAAACCTCATAGCTGACACAAATGATATATTAGGTGGAAGTTTGTGCAAAGCAACAGGAAGAGATAATTCTTGTTCAAAACGGAATGGGCAGGCCTGCCCAGCCCTGCCCAGAGCCTCCACCCGGGGCTTCCTCCTCAGTTATTTTAATTCTTTACCTACTTCAATGATTCCTGTATGAAAGTTCTTCTCCACAGAGGCCTTGCTTCAGTGTCACCTGGAAGGTTTATGAAAAGACAGATGTCTGGGTCCCAACCCCTGAGCTTTTGATTCTCAGTAGGTCTTTTGTTAGAAACAAGAATTTACATTTCTAGGAATTTCTAGGGGATGCTGAAGCTGCTGGTAGGGGGACCATTTTAAGAACACTGTCTTGATATCCACAGAGCATAGGTGAAAGTTGCTTTTCATGCATTAAGTAACCAAGAGAAGTTTTTAAGCAAGTAACTAACATAGTGAAAATGATAATGCTTAGGTGAATATTTGAATGGAGGTTCAGAGTGGAACAGATTGGAAGACCAATGAAAATAATGTGGCACTGGCCCCCAAAATGGAAAGATGGGGAAGATTTAAAGAGCCAGATACCTAATTGGAAGTTATGGGTGACAGACTGGAAATCAGGAGAAAGCAGCAGTGGGGCTGATCAGTGGTGCATTGAAAAATTTTAGCTTGAAGAGCTGTTTTCCCTTTCAGTGGCACAGCAGAGAAAATCCGCTCACTACCACTCAGCCTGCAAAAGAAAATACAGTTGTTTATTCTGTAATTGATCTAACTACATATCAGTTCTCTAATTGCTCTCACTTTTTTTCTGAAGCCCCCACTCCACTAAGTAGCAGGGGTTGACTGGAACATTCAATTGCCAATTAATGTAATGCAATGTAATGGTGGAAAAAGTCTGCTTCTAGAAGCTCAACCTTTTTGCGGGGGGAAATGTTTGGTATTTTGTATATTCTCCTTTCTCTGCTCCTAAAAGGATGTCATATTTCCATCTGTGGAGGAGGGTGCCCATGTGGGGGGCGGGGAGGGTGTGAACTAGGTGTCTCTGATTGCCAGGGGCCTTGCCAGAAGAAGTCTGGTTGAATCCATTTAGAAGTAGCAAATCTTGCCTCACCATTTGACCTTGATGCCTGTCCCTCTGTGACTTACTATCTGCCATTGCCTGCTGTTATTGATGCTTGCATGTGTAGTAGTCTCTTCTTTTGTTGCAGGTGATTCCTGGTCTAGCATCTCTTGGTTCTATCAACAAGACAGATGGCAACTCCTGTTACCCTGCCTATGGTGCAATGACCATGGACAACCAGCAGTGAAATCTTAGCTCTCCAGACAGGCATCTTCCAAATGTGGTTCACAACTGATCCCATACTGACTTTGATCTAGGCTTCAGATAAATGTGGAGCTCCTTTGGGAGGTCAACAATTCACTCAAGGCTTTTCTCAGGAAATCAAGCTGTAAGTTTCTCAAGTTATTCATTTTAACTCTTCATCTTTATAAACCCAACTGATTGAACAGAGGGATGAAGAGAAAATTCATCTCTTTCCATTTCTTCACCTATCAAACTCCAAGGAGGCAAAGACCATTACCACTTTCTATCAGTATTGAGGAGAAAATTTCCTTATATTATAATCACTTGATTCCTGAGGTGCCATTCACTCTCCTCCTTGTTTTTCCAGAGGCCACAATCACAGATGGATACACATGAGAAAATGATTTGTCAATAATGTAAAACATGTACATGGAAAGGCATGAAATATGGAAAACATTTTGGCCTCAGGGAGACAGAACATGAAAAAAGAGCCATGTTATTGGGCAAAATAGCTTAGTCCTCCTGAGCAGAGTTGAATTTAAGTCCTGTCATCAGTTGTCCTGATGAGATAATCCAACAGAATTTGGGTCATAGTTCAGAAAAAAAATATTGTGTTAAAAATATAGTTATAGCAATTCTCCAAGTAATTCTTCAGGTTGCCTGGTCACTTAATTAAAAGCAAAACAATCAGTTAATTAAAATCTATCTCCTTGGCTGGACTGTTTTTGCGCTAATTGGAGTGGTTTTATGGTCTTTTTTTTTTTTTACTATAACACTGGAATACATTCTATGTTTAATCTTTAATTTTGACATTTGGAGTTCAGAGATTTAATTTCACATGGTTAAATAACAGTGACAGAGTGTCATAGAAATTGTTCTGTTTATTGAAAAACTGATGTGGCTTCACTTAGTTCTGCATTGATCTGTAGAAGTTACACATGTGTAATTACTCCTGCTTATGGTTAAAGTTCACAATTTTCTGTCTAGTGGAATTGAAGATAGTGGTCTGATTGTGGCAAGGTTATTCCTGTCTCTGCACTCTCTTTTCCCCCTCATTTTCTCTCCCTCCCACCCAGACCACTTTTCTGCACTACAATATATTTTGCTTTCTCCCAACCAGCCACTTCTCAAAATACTTCTCAGCCTTGTCCAATCTCTAAGTGTTGGACTTCTATAGATCTCCAGGCTGGACCTTTTGTCCCTTTGCTTTTCTCCTTTATCCAAAAAGATCTCATCTTGTCCTCCAGATTGTCAGTCATCACTAACACCCTGCTGATAAGAAGCTGACTCATATTTTCACATTTTCAAATCTGATCTCCATAAATTCCAGACCACTTGCCCTCTTTGCTCAGAATATAATAGACCTCAAATTTAAAATATGCAACACAGTATTCTTGATAAACCTCTGCATGTTGAATAGTCTCTTCCCAGTTCTCTATTTCTCAGTAACCAAATGTATCTAATGATACTACTGTTGGTTCTGCCTCAAATCTCTACTGAGTCTGATCAGCCTACACCTTGTATACACCTGTCCTGGTGCAACTGCCTCCTACAAGGTCTCCTTACTTCCACTCATACTGTCTACAATTTGTGCTCCACACATACACATTGGATCATTTCGTTATCCCGCACAAAACTTTTCCATGCCTTCATGTCACTTAGAGTGAAACTCTGCATGCTTGTCCAACTGGAAGGCAATGCATGATACATGCAGCTACCAACTAACATACCCCTGTCTATTTTGTTACTACTCTCCTTCTTATGAGCTTTCATTTCTGCCTCTCCACTTTGCACCTGCTGTATTTTTCTGTCAGGAATGTTGTTTTCCCATCCATGTGCATGGTTTGATGTCTTCCATTCAGGGTCTGTGTGAAGAGCAGTTGCTATTGCTTCTATGCTTTTTCCATTTAACCCTGTGTAGTCAGGCAACACTTTAGAGAAACTTCTGGGGCTCTGTGGATTGCCATATCCAATAGAAATGAATCAGCTTGTGTATGCTGCTTGTGACACCATTGAACACTTTGAGCATTCATTCTTTCTTGATCAATTCCTCTTTACCTTTTATGATACCACTTTTTATTTATTATTTTATTTATCTTATTTATTAATCAGTCAGTCATCCTCCTACATATTAATTGTACAGCAGTGAAAGAAACATCATTTCAATCATTAGCAAAATAAGCCAAACTCACAAAGAAATACTATTTTCTACCTAACAAACAGGTCTATTAATTTTAGAAAATGGAAAATAAGTTGGAGTGTGAGGAAAAATTGAAATCCATGTGTACTCTTGGTTGAAATATAAAATGGCAACTTCTCAGAAAATGGCATGACAGTTTCTCAAACAATCAAACATAAAATTAACATTATTCAGCTATTCCATTTCTGGGCATATAACCAAACAAATTGAAGGCAGGGATTAGAGCAGATATGTGTACATCCATGTTATTCCCAATCACCAACGAAAGTGAAAACATACCAAGTATACAGAGACGGATTAATGGTTAAACAGAATGTAGATATTTCAGTGGGATATTATTCAATCATAAAGAGAACAGAAATTTGACATGTACTAAATCAAGGATGAATCTTAAAAGACTTATTCTAAGTGAAATAAACTGCTCATTCACAAAAGAAGAAATACTGTTGTGTTTCACTTAGCTGTGATTCCTAACATAGTCAAATTCCTAAAGTGAGAAAGTGGAATGATAGTTTCCCAGGGTTGATGGGGAGGCTGTAATGGGAGATATTTTTCAAAGTTTTCATTTTGAAAGATAATACGGTTCTGGAAATGGATGGTGGTTATGGTTGCATAACAGTGTGAATGTCCTTAATTAATGCCTCTGCACTATACAGTTTAAAATGGTTAAAATGTTAAAATCTTCATGTTTTATATATATATATCTTATTTATAATATAAATCTATGTTAATCTGTTTTATATATATATATATATATATATATATATATATGTTTATAACTTAAAAATTAAAAATGTTTTCTACTTCTGAAATTTATATTCTACTGGAGGAAAGGTAATGGATGAATGCAAGTATGTATAGCACAAGTTTACCTCCAGAGAAGAGATCTTTGGTGACTCTCCTGTCTGAACAGTTGTCTTACTTTCTCTATCTCTTGTCTATACCCTTAGCAACACTTGACATTACACAGTATATACTAGAATATAAGATATCTAAGGTCAGGAGGTCAAGGACATTTTCGTTCGATTGATTTTTTTTTAAAGTCTATTGGTAAATAATAATTATACATAATGGTGAGATTCATTATGACATATTCATGCATGAGCATAATTTAATTAGTTTAATTCCCCAGAACCTCTCCTTTCCCTTTCCTCCTTCCTCCTTTAACCCACTTTATTTATTCTACTTGTTCTCTCTTTTATTTTAATGAGATATTTTTAAACATAATTTCATTAGTCTTTGTGGTTAAATAAAACTCCATTGTGTGTGTGTGTGTGTGACATTTACTTTATCCAGTCATCCTCTGGAAGACAGAGGATGGTTCCCTAACTTGGCTATTGTGAATTGTGTTACCATAAACAGGGCTACGTGTTTATCACTATAATATACTGATCTTAATATGTTGGGGTAGATACAGAGGAGTATTATATCAGAATCATATGGTGCTTTCATTTCTAGTCTTCTGGGGAAACTCCATACTGATTTGCACAATAGTTGTACTAATTTACATTCCCACTACGGTATATGAGTTACTTTTTCCTTGCATCCATGGCAGCCAGTATTCTTATTTGTATTCCTAATGACTGTCATTCAAACTGGAGCAAGAACAAATCTCAGTATAGTTTTGATTTGAATTTCTCTGCTTGCTTAGGATATTGAATTTTTTTTTTTCATAAATTGTTGATCATTTGTAATTCTTCTTTTGAGAAATGTCTGTTTTGTCCATTTGCTCATTTATACATTGGATTATTTGATTTTTTGGAGCTAAGTTTTTAATATTCTTTCTGTGTTCTGATACCTGACATGTAGCTGGAAAAGATTTTCCCCTATATGATGTAGCCTGGTACTTTTGTTTCCTCTTCAGTGCAGAAGATTTTTATTTTGATACCACCCATCCATTAGTTCTTGTTATTATTATCTGATCTTTAGAAGTCCTATTGAAGAAGTCATTTCCTACCCTTATATGTTGGAATGTTTCCCCTGTATTTTCTTTTAGCAGTTGGAAAGTGTCTCATCTGATTTCTTTATTTATGAGCTGACTTTTGTGGAGCATGAGGGGTAGGGATCTGGTTTCTTTCTTCTACATATGAAAACACAGTTTTGCAGCACCATTTATGAAAGTCTGTCTTTTCTTCAATCCATGTTCTGGGCGCTTTTGTCAAAAATCAGATGACGAAAGCCGTGTATGTTTTTCTCTGTGTCTTCCAGTCTATCTCATTGGTCGACATGTCTGTTTGTATGCCAGTGCCTTGCTGTTTGTGTTTCGATACCTCTACTATAATTTGAAATCAGGCATCGTCATGCCTCTAATGTTGCTCTTTTTGCTTGGAATTAGCTATTCTGGATCACTTATTCTTCCATAGGAATTTCTGGACTGTTTTTTCTAGTTCTGTGAAGACTATCATTGGAGTTTTAATGGGGTTTGAACTGAATCTGTAGATCACTTTTGGTAATATAGCCATTTAAAAAATATTAATTCTGCCTATCCATGAACATCAGACGTCTTTCTGTCTTATATGTCTTTTTTAATTTTTCTTCTCCTAGTGTTCTGTAATTTTAAAAATTGCTTTTCTCTTATTTTCTAAGACTTGGAGAAGCATCATCAGGTTGTTTATTCGGGGAGTTTCTGATTGTTTTAAAACTGTAGCCATTTATAACTATAAATTTTCCTCTTAGAACAACCTTCATAGTGTTCCAGAGATTCTGATGTTTTAGCTCTATTCTTGTTTGATTTCAAGAATTTTTAAATTTATCCCTGATTCCTTCTGTAACTCATTCATCATTCAAAAATTCATGTTTAATCATCATGAGTTTATATAGTTTCTGTAGTTTTGTTGCTCTTGGATTTCTAATTTCATTTCTTTATGATCTCATATAATGTGAAGAATTGTACCAACTATTTTGCATTTGCTAAGACTTGTTTTATGTTCTAAAATATGTTCTATTTTTAAGAAAGTTCCTTGAGTAGCTGAGAAGAAAGCATATTCAGTTGTTGGATGAAATATTCTGTAGAGGTCTTGTAAGTTCATTTGATTTTTAATATGTTTTTAGGTTTGACATACCTTTGTTGATTTTATGTCTGAATGATCTATCTATTGGTGAGAAAGGTACATTAAAATCACCCATTATGATTGTACTGGAAACAATCTGAGCCTCTATATCCAATAGTGCTTGGTTTTTGTAATTACATGCATCAATGTTTGGGGAATAAATATTTACTCTAAGTATATCTTCCTGTTGGATTTTTTTTCTTTACTAATATTTAATGACCTATTTTGTCTTTTCTGATTGATTTTGACTTGAAGTTTGCTTTGTCTGATATGGGAGTAGCTACTTCTGCTTGCTTTCAGATTGCATTTCCACTGAATATTATTTTCCATTCTTTCATTTTCAACCTGTGGAGGTTATTGAGTGTGTGGTGTGTTATCTTGCAGTTAAAATATAGTTGGTCATGTTTTTTAATCCAGTCTGACAACCTGTCTTTTAGTTGGGAAACTGGTACCATTTATATTAAGTGTTACCATAGAGAGGTATTTATCCTTACATTTTGATTTATTTATAACATTTAACTTGATCCTAACTTTCAATTTCCTAACTAATCTTATAATGAGATATATTATTTCTGAACTTTGTTGCTTATTTCTATGTTCTTCCATTTGTAGTATTTCTTTAAGTATCTTTTGCACTGAAGGCTTAGTAGTCATGAATCATTTTAGTTTATTCTTATCTTGTAATCCCCCCCCCCACCCTTTTTGCATTCCCCCTCAGTGTAACCTGGAATCTCTCTTATAGATTTTAAATTCCTTTCTTTGATTTTTTTTTTTTTTTGCATTTTAACTATGTGTCTGTCTTAGAGAAGTTCTTTTCAGTCTTATCCATTTGGGGTTCTAATGCCTTCAATATCTAGATGTCCATCTTGTTCCCAAGGTTTGGAAAATTTTCTGCTATTATTTTACTGACAAGGTTATTAATGTTATTAGCTTGTACCTTTGCTCTTTCCTCAATGCCTAAGAGCCTTACAGTTGGTCTCTTAATGTTGTCACTGAATTTTTATTTATTTGATTCTATTTTTATTATTTTTAAACACTTTCTGAATATTCAAGGTTGCCCATATTATCATCAAGCTCTGGGATTCTGTCTTCAATATGATCTAATCTATTGGAGAGCTTTTCAAATGAATACTTTATTTGGCTTATTATTACTGTATTTTTAATATTTCTGTTTGAATCTTTTACAACATCTCTGTCTCTTTATCAAATTTTTCATTCATATCCTGTACTGAATTCCCTAATTCCTTAAGTTAGTTTTCTGTGTTCTTTTAGGATTCATTGATTCTTTTGATAATCATCATTTTGAACTCTTTTTCCAATATATTATATGCATTGATATCCTTGGAGTCAGTTGATACTAGAATTATGAACATTAGGAGCTATGATATTACCTTGTTTTAAAACATTTCTTGTTTTCCTATTTTGAGCTTTCTGCATCTGTTTGGGAGGATTTGGTAGTATGTGGACAAGGTGCACTGTCTCTTAGATGGATTGGTGTTGTCACACTAGATCCCAGCACCTCACACAAAAGGGAGAATAAACACCAGCAACAACAGAAATGAACAATATACAGAATTAAAGCAAGCACCAATTCCAATTATGACACCTACAATGCTAATGGTCACAAAAATGGCAGTATTGGGGGCAGAAATATATAAATCAAATTGTTTTAAAAGATGCTGAATGTTATTTTTCATTTGGGTAAAATAAAATGGAAAGGAATACAAGGGAATGATTAGAGTATTCAAAAGGTAAGAAAAGCAGAAGAGAGGTAGAAAGTTGTTAGAGTCAGTAAACAAGACAAGATGGTGCCTGGCATTTTGCAGAGGGAGTGGTTTGTGAAGTAACGCCAGCAAGCCATTAAGTATGGAGATTCCTTATTGGTTGACTGCTGTATCTAGTTTATGTTAATTAAGATAAGCTGTGTGGAATGTATATATACACCTCCTGTCCTACAATAAACGGCTCCCACTCCTGCTGTATCAATCTACACAAGTTGTTCGTCACTCCCCGGTTATTTTGCTGCACCCGGACTGCGGCAGAAAGTGAGGACCAGAATGAAGGAGAAATAAGAATTATGATGATGATGATGATAAGACTCTTAATAATAAAATGAAACAAAAATAAAAAGAGAAACAGGAAGAACAAGATAATTTGAGAACTAGAGGAAGATGGAGAGAAAAAGGTAACAGAAACCAAAAGCACCCTAATAAATCTCAAGAAAACTAAAACAAGATAAATAATAAAGGCATAATAAAAGATGATTTTAAGAAAAGAAAAAAGGGGGGAAAACGAAATACATACATATATATATATATATATATATATACCAATCAGCAAATACAAGAAGAACAACAAAAAAACATACTTATCTGGAAAATGAAAGAATTGTCTCCACTGAAGGGGTCAAAACTGTGGACAAGGATGGATGTTCACTATCTGTGCCAGGCTGCCCGTCTTCCTTCTTGGGCTACACATGCCTTAGAAAGATCCAGGGCTGGGATTGTTAAACCCTTCCTTCTTCGGTGTTGCCTTCTGGGCTGCCAGGTGAAGCTGATTGAAATGGCTCATAGCTTCCCTGTCTACCTGTACAAGGCAGGATGGAATGGGAAATGACATTTACTGGAGTTTTGTTTTGATGGCCTACATTGATACCCTTTCAGGGAAGCACTGATACAAAATTCTAAACGGGAAGTTCTGGTGACTGGTTGGAATTTTGTTGGTGAGGTCTATTCTGGAGGCATTAGAGTAACACACCCCTATGGCTGAGAAGATGCCAATCTCTGCTGGAGCCTCTTGAGAATTCTACTCATAGGGTGGGGTCACATACCACCCTGAGTAGACTGGACATAGTAGGTATAAGCAACTCCCATGCCCATGAACATGGTCTTCCTCAGCTCAGTCCCTGAATGTAATCATGCCTGAACCTTCAATTCCCTGACCCTTTTCTGCTGGTCATGTGACCCGCCAGACAAAGGGAAAGAGAATTGCACTTCCCTTTGCATCTCTGACAATCTTAGCTTTGCGTATTGCAATTGTGTTCCATCAGGTACACAGTAGGCTGCACGTTGGGCACGGCTAGGGCAGTGTGGTAGTGTCTGTTATGGTCCCCTAGGTTCCCACAGCAGCCACTGCACCAGGATGGCTCATAAGACCACTCCTCACCTCAGACCTCAGCTCTCTCCTTACTATCTGATAAACACACAGCACTTTTCAGACACCAGCTTGCTGTTCAGTCTTTGATTCAGCCAAGTTTGGACTGTACTGCTTTCCCTCTTTTTAAATTTATTTTCATTGGTACATTATAATTATATATAATGGTGGGATTTATTTGTGTGTGCACATAATATAATTTGATCCATCTCATTCCTCAGTACTTTCCCTTTCCTTCTACTCTTTCCTCCCCTGATCTACAGAGGGATCTCCCTTTTATTTTTATTACTAGTTCATGGAGAAAAAAAAAAGCAGAATTCATCATGGTATAATTGTACATGGAGCATTATTTGGTAGATTTATGCTCCCCATTCATCCTTCTTAATCCCCTTCATCTACTCTACTGGTTTCACTTCCATTTGCATGAGATTCTCCCCTTTCTCTCTCTCTCTTGAGCTTTTACATATGACAGAAAACATATGACCCCTGAATCTCTGAGTCTGGCTTATTTCACTTAGCATGATGTTCTCCAGTTCCATCCATTTACCAGCAAATGACATAATTTGACTCTTCTTTATGACTGAATAGAGCACCACTGTGCATACGTAATGCATTTTCTTCATCCACTCATCTGTTGACAGGCACCCAGGATGGTTCCATAACTTGGATATTGCGAATTGTGCTGCTATAAAAGACATTGGTATGCCTCTATCCGTGTATTATGCTGTTTTAGTTCTTTTAGATAAATACCAAGGAGTGGGACAGCTGGGTCATATGGTGGTGCCATTTCTGGTTAGACTGCCATTCTATTTTCCAGGTGTTTCTCTCTCTCTTTTGTGTTACCCTCCCCTATTCAGTGACCAGCTATGGCTACCACGGGCTTACACCTTTTCCTCTGTCCATAATTTCTTGGTCTGTTTCACAGACTCTGCCTGCATAATATTGAATTTCAGTGAATTTCCTCAGTCACTCACCTCATGGAGGAGCAGGCATCCCAGCTGCTTTAATTCTGCACCACAGTAGAACTGGGCATGCGCATTATCCTCTGAAGTGCCATCTTTGTCTGATTCTGGTTTTCAAAACACTGCATAGCATGTGGTCATAGTGATTCAATAAATATCATTTACCTCATTGCATTAGTAAGCCAAGAAAAATATCATTATTGGATACCCTACATACTGGTGTAATTTCAAAAGATTTTTTTTTTTTTTTTGCTACTTTGATGTTGACAATCCAAGTGCTCACAAGGTTTTTTTTTTTTTTTTTTTTTTTTTTTTTTTTTTGAGAGTGTGTACAACATGCACATGACCCAGAGAAGCTGGGTGCAGCTTACACATTACATTGCAATTGGAAAGAGAATAAAGAAGTATGAGTTCACTTGCTATTTGTCCCCGGGGGGAGGTTTACAGTGCAAAAGGTAGAGATGAAAGCTATTACCTATTTTTTTCTTGATTTGAATAAAAGACTCAGTGAGGCTGAAGAGCTTTCGTATGCCTGTGGTTGTGGAAGGGAGAAGTCACAGCAAGTTCACATTCTATGAGTGCTTCCTCTAGAAGTTCTAGTATAACCACACTATTCCTGATGGTGTCATCCTACTAGTAGTTCCTCAAGTAAGTTCTGATCAGTGGCAAGATGTCAAACTGATTCTCCAGCCTGCAGGGTTAAGGGCAACACCAGAGTGAATCAGAAAAGCTTATAAAGTACTAGAAAAGCACCACTGTGTAGATTAAACAAGATGAAAAAAAACTAGAAAATGAATGTATTTTTGTTGTTTTTGCTGTCAAATCCACCGGAGGATCAATGAGCTGCCATATGTAAATATTCCCCTTAAATCCGTAATCCAATCCTGGTTTTAGCATGCAGCACACACGTAGAAAGGAAGCATGTTGAGGGTTAAACATTTTAAAATGTTGTGTGAAATTGCATTTTCATTGATTATTCATAGAAAGGTAGACACGAGTGCTTCATGATGGCGTGCTTTCCTCTTATGTTCTATTATATGGAAATAGGAAATAGAACCTATCATCTTTGTACTGCTGAGAGCAACAAAATCAGTAATAGCAGCTGCATGGAGTCATTGGCAGGGCGATGAGAATGGCTTTGTCTCTCTTCCTGCAGTAAACATTCCACAGTGAGCATGGGCCCTCCATACCAAGTGTGAGGAGTTCCCCGCCTCATACTCCCATGTCATTGCCAAGGAAAGAATGCCCCTGTTTGTGTGCACCTTCGGCTGTGAGATCTGTGGCTAGAACCTCAAAGACGAGACCTATGTTTTGAAAGTGGTGTTTTCTGCCTCCTGGTTATAGTAAATGGAGTCCTACTGAACACTGGAGTGCCCACAGTGCTTCATGATTCTGATTTCAGTGCTTTGGGGTAAAGAGCTCAATGTGAGATCACTGCATCAGATGTTTAGTTTTACTTTTATTATTTTGGGGAGCCTCTGTGATAGACTGAATATTTGTGTTACCTCTCAAAAACATTTGTTCAAAACTCCATTTCCCGGTGTGATGATATTTGCAAGTGGGGCCTCAGGAAAGTGAATTGAAGAGCTCCCGGTGGGATTAGTGTCCTTTTAATACACCCCAAAGAGCTCCCTTCTTGCTTCCATCATGTGAGGACATGAAAAGACAGCTGATTGTGTTCCAAGAAGGGAGGCCCCTCCATACACAGAATCCACCAACATCTCCCTCTTGGACTTCCCAGCCTCCAGAATTAGGAGGAATACAATTATGTTGCTTAGAAGTGACCTGGTTTAGGATGCTTGTTTAATTGGGCTAAACAGACCAATATAAACCCCATACTGTTTTCCACAGTGCTGCACTTTTTCCATTCCCACCTATAGTGTGCAAAGGTATCAATTACTTCACAAACTCACACTTGCTGGTTATTTTTTCCCATCCTTTCTCCTCTTCCTCTGTCTGGTGATAAAAGTCATCCTGACAGGTGTGATGCAATACCTCATTGTGGTTTTGATTTGCATTACCATGATGACTTGTGATGGTAATCATACAAGGAATACTATTCAGCAATTGACTTTGTGTTTGTCTGAAGGGAGATTATTCTGGGTTACCTGGCCTCATCAGATGAGTCCTTCCCTGAATTTAGACTGGATCTTTATCTGGTTTTGAAGAAGCAAGCTATTATGAAATCTAAGACTGCAAGGAAATGAGTCCTGCCAACAAACCAAGGAAGCTTGGAAACAGATTCTTCCCTCCCTAATCAAACCTACAAATGAGAACACAGCCCAGCCAACACCTTGACCTCAGCCTCAAGAAACCCCTAGATATGTATATCTGAACTACAGAAATATTGAGTTAATGTGTTTTTTTAAACTGCCAAGTTTGTGGCAATTTGTTGCACGTCATTAAAATCTGATACAAAAGCTTACAGGAAGTTAGACTATTGAACAAAGACAAGGACTTTGGACAGTAGATATGTTCTCTATTATGTGGGCAAAAGCAGCCTGTGAAGAATACTGATACATTTTTTATTTCCTGGGATCCAAAACCTAGATGGTGTTTTAGATTGTCCCCCAAATGATATCATTTATGTCAAGCTCACACTAAACATTCTGAGTCCCTGAACCTAATCTGTTATTATTCTTTTGTATGCCTACTAGGCTGCAATTACATTTGCTTACCAACTACAAAATATACCTCTATCTGGATAAAAATTGAGAGAAAATCCGAGATTTGGAGAGTTTCAAATAAACAGATGCTTACTGTTTAATAAACTAACATCTGGGTGGATGGCTGATTCATTTCTTATTATTTGCATGCTTTGAGAACAAAGCGTACATTCCACCTGAAGCTATAGATAATGATAACAATATGTAATATGATAATGTGGTTTTGGAAATTTATAAGCTTGTCCTTATGTGTATTTGAAAGAATGTTTCTATTTCTATATATCAGAGTTTAATAAATATGCCATGAGTGCTATAAACCTTAGTCTTACACAATTACAATTACATTTGTATTTTGTGTCCTATAAATAAAGTTTCTTATTTCTTTTCTTCTCTGTTATCACACCTGAGTTTCATTTTTATATACTTCTTTTAGTTTGGAGTGATCTATAATAGAACAACATTACATATTTAAAAGAGAAATAGCTAGAGGTTCAATTTGACAGAAGAGGGAAACTCTTATCCATCTAGTTTGGGAAAGTCTGATTAGACAGGATAGATTGTAGCATCTAGACATCAGTATTCAAAAATACAATTATGTGTTCACGTATGTACTAATTAATTTAGGAAATAACTTTGAGGCTATCTTTTAATATCACATTATGGGTCACAAAATAATTCACCTATGGTTGCATAAAATTTGTCTTTTCAAATTATTTTCCAATGAAGTGGGTGAGAAAATGCTAGTTTGTAAATAAAAATAAGGTAAGGGAACATGATAAAAGCTCCCTAATGGAGAGGCAGAGATGTGGTAATTCAGAAAAAGGAAGATGGAGAGAAAGGGTCTATTTGGAGGTAGGCATAAGAGTTTGTAATCATTTTTCTATCAATCTATTATAAATATTTAATATCTAAGTCTGAAGAAATAAATAATAAAGGAAACAAATAAATAAAGGAAGATATTTAAAATATCCCTTCTTGATACAAGAGTTGTTTATTTAAAAGAATACATGAAACAAAGTTCTAGGTATTATGAAGGGCGTAAGATGTTCAATTAATTTTTCACATTCAGAGAGCAAGAATTTGATCTATAACTGATTTTGTTATAATCTGGTGCAGTAGATGTATTGGGAAACTGTGCCCCTAACTCTACATTGTTATTACATCATCACTTTACACTGAGGCTATTATGTTATTATATATTTCTCAAAAGTGGAAAGCACAGTAAGAAAACCAGAGTGTTCATCCTAGGAACCATAGGTAACTTCAAAATGACTGCTGAGAACGTGTGCCTTCTTTAAGTTATTCTCTAATTCTCCATTGGCAAGAAAACTTCATAATGTAATACTCACTTCTTAAGAGCATTGCAATTTTATTTAATTTTGGGTTATTAACCTAAATATAAAATATGTTATCTGAAAGTTTCTTTTTTATTTATTCTTTCTCCAGAACTATCTTCTGCCTTTTTAAACTACTGGTTCTACTACTATAAATACTCAACACAGTGTTTCCTAAAATGTTTTGGAATTTATTAAATAGCCTGCAATTCTAAAAATATTATTATTGCATTGAGCACAGGGGATTGTGTGTGTTTTTATGTATGTATTTTTTTAACCTGAAAATTCTTGACTATCCAAAATGACTTTTGATTTGTATGTATATACTGTGATCTGGTGTAATTGTAAGTGATCAGATGCATTGTTAGAAAATTACATTTTCTTTTGACTGCCATCTAGACAACCAATCTGAACATATTCTGCGATTTAGGACAATTGCATGTAAGAATCTTATGGTAGGAGGTGAGTGGGGCATGAGATGGGTGGAATAAGAATATGTTGCTTTTAATGATGCTTTTCGTTGTTTTATGATGAAATATTTTACTTTGGGGGCATTTTTCATTAATAAATACGACCGTCTCACTGTTCAGAATAACACTGTTTATCATAGCAAATGCTTGAATTTTTAAATGATTCTATGTATGTTATTTCAAGGAGAAATGATTTTCTTTAGGAGGAGAAAAACATTTTTGCTTTTGTTTCTGCTGAAGGTCACCTTGGGCGATTGAAAAGGAAAGCATTTCTATGCATCCAGATTCATTTATTTTTTGGCTTGAATTTTTGCAGTAGAGAAAAAACACCAATTCCCCACTGTTTCCTGTTCTTAGCAGGTCCAGCTGCCTGCGGGTGGTCTGCACAGTTGTGAGAGCAAAGACTCTACATACAGGAAGAAGCAGCCCATGGTCTTCCAACCTCAGGTTCCTACACTGGAAGTGCACAAATTAGCACAAACTCCAGGGAGGAACTCCGGTTCGAAAAACTTTTCCTTTTAATTATTAGTGATTATGCCTCTATCTTAGAATAATTTTCTCTTATTGAAGTACACTTAAATTTACATAATATTTCTCATTTCCTTTTTTAGTGTTATAAGTCAAAGTGCACTGATTGATTTCTAAATTAAAGGATAGTTTGATATCATGCAGTTTATTTAACATGGCAATGAGAAAATGGATGGAAATTTCTGTGCAATTCATGTGCCTATGATGTATAAACAGTTCAATTATTATCCCCAAAAGGCAAGTTTTAAACTTTTGTATCTAACATATTGTTGGAAATACTTGTTGCAAAAAATAAATTTATATATTTTATGTTCTGTCCTATTTTTAAGTGAAATTTCTATGTCCAATGATTTTATTTAATAATCGTTTAAGCTATTTTGCTCCAGGAATTGTGCTACAACCTGGGCATTCGGAGATAAATATGATGCAGCTGGTGTACAATGAGGGCGGAAAAGACGGTGTACTCTGAGAGGAGCTAGATGAAGGAAGTGCAATGACCTTTAAGACACATTGTTTTAATCTACTTTTTGCACTGACATGGAAATGAGGAAGAAGGATGGTTCACTTACCAGCACTTAATTATATCCAGTCCACGTGTGTAGGGTGGTTGTCCTTTGGTGTGTGGCTGACTATGCATGAGCTATTCTTAGAGATTAGAGATGTGGTGAGCCACAGCGCCACATGGAACTAGTGTCAACCTAGCCCAGCTTGCACTTCCTCACAGTGTGTGACCTGGGGCACCTGATGAGCATCCTAGAGTTCCATGGCTCCATTGGCAACACCAGGAGTGTTATCACATGCTGAGGATTAAAGAGCTGATTCTCATAAATAACATAGGATACTGTGAGAAAGGGTGATAACAAATATGGACTGTTGATTCCAAACCACAAATTCCATGCAAACATAACAAGGGGAAAATTCCTGAATTATAAAGAAATTTAGAGTATTTTCATAAAGCAAGGCAAGATGAGCAAGATAACTTATTTTAAATAGAAAATTGGATAAAGAAAAGAATTGAGTCTTTATTGATACCACACTTTGGGAAACTAGAAGGATTTAAGTAATGGGAAAGATTAATCAACTCTTTAACTAAACTTTATCAGAAACTTTAAACTTGTAAGAACATTGTCTACAACTGAAATATTTAAATTCTACACCTGTGAAGGTTAGGCGATTAGTCCTCTTTACAGATCAGTATACTAAGGTCCATGTAGCTTAAGTGAATTATTCAGTTATACAGTTAGTAATATACAGAGTTTACCTTTGGATCTACAACTTTGTTTCTAAAACCCAGCAATTAACCACATCTTGACTCCCTTGGGGAGACTAGGCATTGTCTGTGTTTACACAGTATGCATATGGTAAAGTTAAAAAAAAAGAAAGAAAGAAAGAAAAATAAAAGGCAAGATCTCTGATTAGAGAAGTGGCTGGATCAAGGTGTGTGGTACAAGAAGCTGAGGTTGGGGACCATGAGAGGTTGTGTTTGATAAGACATGGATAGGCCTATGTAATTGAGGATGGATTCACAACCATGTATTAAGAAATTCAATTGAAAGTGATTCAGTAAAGCTTTTTTCCCATATAACAAGACACTTAGGGTTGAATATCACAAATCACTAAATAACACTTTCAATGATTCTTTATTTTGTTTCTATTGTCTGTCTTCTCCATTTGTGGTGGGTTGAATTTTACCCCTGTGCTTGTCATTTTGCAGTCATGTCTCAGTGCTAAGCGGCAAAGAAGAAACAGCTTAAGGAAAAAGACTAAGACTGTCTCCTTTCATTAGGAGACCCATGTTTCTCACCCTGGCCAAACCCCATCACCAGCCAAGTGGACTCATGCTTAGTTTTTACTGGCCTGACCTAGCTCTCAGAGTCTTCTAGGCTGGAAGAGGGTTAGACAGCCCTTAGTACAATAATGCATTTTGTGAATTTGTAACACTGCCTTATCAAATAATCCCTCCTGAATTTTTATGGCTTCAAGAAAAAGGGATAAGACAGTGAGATGCAACCAGGAGATGCTTCACTTTAGATGTAAAGTACTCCCTTTCCTTAGGCTGTGTTCCTTGGCTTTCATAGAATAGTCTCTTTCCACCTTTTCCTTAATATCCAAATTCCCATCCTTAATACATAGCTAGTGAGTGTCCATTCTTCAGTGCTTCCTGAAAGCGTCTTCCTATGCACCAGTGGGGGATAGAAATCTCTCTGAGCTTAATATCTCCCTATACAAGTCTTATCATTATGTATTACTTTATTTTTCATTGCTACTAGGGAATTGTGCTATCCTTGTGACCAAAGGCTGTGCCTCTTTCTTTGAATCTTTGCATCCATAAAGTCTGGGTTGGGGCTGAGTGATCTGCAGCATTATGTCCTATAGTAATGCACTATCCTGGAACAGCAAAGGAACAGATTAGCACTGTTCTTTCATCAATTTCTGAGGTTTGAAAAGTCTCATTGATACATGTAAGCTACAGAGAAAGACATTTCCTCCACGGATATTGAATAAAAGGGCAATATTTATTTTTTATAATTTATTTTTAAAGTTTATTTATATTTATATATATTTATATTTATTTTATTTTTGTAATTTATTTTGTGAAATTCTCTGCTATTGCTGCCTTGTAGCTATCATCTCTGTAGACTTTTTATAGGTATTGGGCCCTTCTTTCAGGTTGACACCATCTAAGATCATTTGAAAATGTGTTCTTGTGATACAAAGCATACCTGGAACTGGTCAGAGATGCATTGCATTAGAGCGGAGGACAAATGACCTCTGGTTTCCTATCACACTGTTTTTTGACATTACTTTGACAATACAGTAGGAGAAAACATGACAAAAATAGGTTCCAGTGTTCCCTACAAGTCTAGTATTAGTCCTAAGAATAAAATGAATAAAACTGTTCCAGTGCACCTTCCAGATATAGCAAGATGTCATGAAAAGGATAGAGGCTGTGACACCAAACCGGCCAGAGCCTGGATTTTTACTCTGCCAATGATTAACTCTTATTTTGAACAATGCTCTTTTCTTTTATGTGATGTGATTTCCTCATCAATAAAATGAGATGTTGATATCAGTGTTCCAAGATTCTCTGTGATAAATTTGGCATGGCATGTGTTTAATGTAAGCCCTTGTGTCCTAACACTTTCCTGTGACTTGCAAACCCTCTGGGTGTAGAGCATCTCTATTCATCCTCGAGAATCTGAACATTCCTTCTTGTCTTGTTTTTTTATACATACACTGGGGCTTTCCATCTCTTAACTTCCCATGTCTCCTATCAGTTCTCTTCTAACAAAATCCTACTGCCCCTAATTAATCTCTGTGATTTTATTTAATAACAAGTCTATTAATACTTGCCAGAAATATTACTAAGATTTGTTTCATTCAACTTTTATAGTGGCTCTTAAAGAAAATATAGATTAAAAAGCAACACTAAAAAATTCTGCAGCTTGATTTATTTAATGGCTGTCTCTTAAGTTCCTAACATGTACACAAGATGAGAGATAGGACAGACATAGACTCTACTTTATCATGAAAATCAGGAGATACACTCCAATTTATCAAAACTTTAATCCCACTTGATTATATGTCCTTATTGCTCGAATTCTCATTTATTAAATAATCTGGATGAATCATAATGGAATGTTGGCAGTAAAAATGTGTTCTGAAACCTTCATATTCCAAATAGTGATCTTGTCAGAAACTTGATTTTAATATGTCATCTGATGCACACATTTTAGCGACAAAGAGACAGATGCAAAGAGCATAAACTCAGGAAAGGGTTGAGGTAGGAATTGAATCTGTGTCTCACCTTCTCATGAGATTTCTTCCCATTTTTAAAACATTGTCATTCTCAACACAGACTGTGCATTTTGTATCAGTCCAGATGTGTTAGGTTATGTTGTGTAACAAGGGCAAATTCAGAGTAACTTAATTCCAGTTATTTACTTATTCATTTTGCAGTTGCAGTCTGGCTTGGAGTTCAGCTCTGTTCATTGCAGGGCTTAGAATGACTTAAGGCTCCCAGTTAGCATGTGTCTCCAGGTTCACCCCATCTTGGGGCAGGGAATAGAGGCACTCAGGCCCTGGCTCTTACAGTTTCTCTGCATAAGTACCACCTGTGACTTCCACTCACATTTTCTTGTCCAAAATGTCACATAGCCCCACCTAAAAAGAAGGAGGGCAAAGTTCAATCCAACCCTGTGCCCCAAACAAGTAGAGCATAGAACAGTCATAAAATGCCCTGAAGCACTTTTAAAAATGTTCACATCATGAAATAATTTAAGAGAGACAGTATGAGCACTTATCAATCTGAGGATTCTTACCAAATCCAGCAAAATGCAAGTGAACTATTTATTTATTTTTTCCTATGGGTAAAGGAATTCAAGATTGTATTTATCTGTAGTTATGTATTCTCTCTAATGTTTCAGATTGACAGATTTATTGTCATTTCAAGTCTGTATAAATTTGAAAGGTTTTAATAAAACATAATCAAAAGGCAAAAGTTTAACAGTTAAAATGCACTCCAGGTCTCCAGTTCCATTATTCTCTGAAATTTACATTAAGAACAAGTCTAAGGGAGGTGACTTGAACTAGGCTGGAATGTTCTAGTGCAACATGGTTTGTAGTAAATCTCTTGTAGAAAATCTCTTTCCTTGTGGGTTTGAGAATCAGAAAATGTGCATTCAGAACACAACTTGACCATTTTCACCTTTATGCTTTCAGCAGCCTCCTGAAGCTTCCTGAAATTCACGGGGCATTCTGAATAATGACGGTCAGTCCTCACATGTGATATGGCAAGAGTGACATTCAGGGTGACTGGCCAAGAATGATAGCCATTCTGAGATCTGTGTAGTTTGCAGCTACTGGATTGCCTGTGTTCCAAGGCTCAGAACCAACTTGAACATGAGCATTGACCTGTGTGAGGATCCTTGGAACTCAGAGTGTTAGGTTCAGAAAATGATTTATAGAAAATAACTTTGGCTTTAGGAATGCACAACCAGCTCTGGAGGTGGCTCTGACATTGACATTCCCAGCATCTATTTCAGTACCTTCCTTAATCCCCCCTTCTTCTCACTTTAACCTCTGCTACTTTTGAAAGTACTGATGGTCATCAGTCATCAGTTAGAGCCACCATCAGCTCCCCACCACTTTCCGCTTCAGATCTTGGGAATAAGTTTAACCTGTGCTATGGACTGAGTCTATCCCCTCTCCAAATTGATATGCTAGAACCCGAACGTGCTGGTATTTGGAAATAAAACCTTAGGTCATGAGGGTGGAGGCTACTTGATGAAATTACTGCTCTTGCAAGAAGAGAGACAAGAAGAGAGACAAGATCCCCCCCCCCATCTCGTTCTCTCTCAGGAAAGAAGGCAGCCATATACTAACCAGAGTATGGGCCTAGCCAGACACTTCTTCTGCTGGAGCCTTGTCCTTGGACTTCTTAGGCTCCAGAACTGTAAGAAATAAATGCTTGTTGTTTAAACCACCTAGCCTATGGTATTTGTTATTATTTCTTGAGCTTATTAAAATAATTTTAGTAGGGAGACTTACTTATTTTTTAATAGGAAATTCTTTATCTTCAGTGTGATTTCCTATTATTTTCTCATTAAAGTGGTAGCAATGGCAATAGTAGTTGTTGTTATAGAAATATCAGTTTTAAAGAACAGTTAAAGATTGAGAAGGGAGGGAGGAATAAGGTAAGTGGCTCAAGATCCAAGCAATATAGGGTCCTTTCTAGGATGGTGCACTTTAGATGGCCCTGTACTCTGATCCTACTTATATGTATCATGTAGGTCTAGTAGTACATAGGCAAGGGGCCTTTTTTTTGGGGGGGGGGTGTCAAATTAGGTTGCTTGCAGTCCTGAAATTCCCTGAACTAGTGTACTTAGGGACCAATGATTATATTTGTAACTTCTGGTCCTTGTAATTGCATTCCTGTTTCTTGGGGTAAAGAACCTGAGACATCTCTGAAGAACTTGATAGGGTCAGATCAGGTAGTTCTCCAGTTTTATTATGCTTTGATAGGATGCAAACACACAGAGGCACAAGTAAATACAAGAGAGTGGTGCTGAATGTCAAGACAATTATAATTATTATCGGGAAATCAAAGCTAGTGTTATATCTTAAATTAAAAAAAAAAAAACTGTCCAATTCCATGAGCCTTTTGATGTGGTCACTGAGGCAGCTCCTGTGTTTCCCTCCTCCCCAGTGTGTCCCTACAATTAACCCCAATTCCCTGAGGCTCCATTCTGTTTCTTGCAAATTCTGCTTTTTGAAACCTAGAAGGGCTGGATCACACAGCTGTCTAGGGAAATAATTATCCCCACACCGCTGTGGCTTTTCTCATGCCTACCGAGACCCACAACTAAGATGTTATAAAAGATCCTTGTGTTTGGGTTTGAAGTTTGCAAAATCAAAGCACTTTAACAAACTACAAATCTGCCCCCTGTTCCCTTCGGCTGGTAGGAGATAAATGGTATAAAAAACCCAATACTGCTGTGCAGATGGAGAAACTGACCTCGGGGAGGTTTACTGGCCTGAATCCCTGGCCGAGTCTCCACACAGCCCAAGGCTCCTGTTTGACCCTAGATCATTCCTCCATCTGCACATTTATGCTCCTTGGCTTTACGTGTTAAGCGAACAAGTTCTCCTTGGTCTATTTTGGAAGTTTGGTACAAAATACAGTATCTATTTCAATTTTTTTTTCTTGCTTTTATTTTATTTTATTTTTTACTTTTTCCCTTTCTTGGTTACTTTTGCAAAGTGCTGAGCTATTCATCTCATTGACCTGCCACAGACGCCCATCCTCACAGTTCTAATTTCCAACCCCTGTTGAGAACGATTGTGGGAAGGCATTGTCAGGGCTCCTTTGCCCACTGAGTCTCCAGTCTCTCAAACTTCCAACAGTGCCAATTAGTACCACATGTGGTGTGAGTTTACAGAGAGGCTGTGGCCGCCAAGTTCTTAAAATGTAGCCAAAATGCAAATTGGCCGATAGACAAGCTCTTGGGTGTGAGTTGAGGGAGAAAAGTTTAGGTACCATAGCCGAACTAACTATCAATCCTTTTGTTGCCTGAAGCTCCTGGCACCCTGTATATCTTTAAAGTAAAATATGCAAAAAAGACATAGAATGCTCCAAAAAAGAAAATATTAAAAAAATACTGAAGTTCAATAAAATTAGAAGGGTAAAAAGTTTAAAATGCAGCTGAGAAACATTAAGAAAGAGCAGATGAATTGCCTGGAGTTTTGAGCATGTGACTGGTTCTTATCCTAACAGAAAATACTTGGGATAAGATAATAGCAAGTCACAGGACTGCCGCCCCCTCCCCTCTTAAATCTTTTTTTTTTTCCAATTAAAAGTCTCACTGTTTATTTCATGAATTTTTCTTGTGACTATGTTCATCTAATTCCTTTTTCCCTGTGTACTTTTCCTCCATGGGTCATCTCTATCATCCCAAAGTGTAAAAAATTCTCCAAAAGTGCATTGCTGTGGTGTTCTGTGCTAATACTGAGCTCAGTCTGTCTTGATCTTCCCTGCAGAGCTAACAAAGACCCTTGACAAATCTTTTTATTCATGTGTGCTCTAGTTTGTGAAAAGTGTAGGGATAGAGATGACTTGATAAATGGACACTATTAAACACTAAAAACTCTCTTAGACATTTTATTATATCATGGATTTAATGATCAAATGATCTCTATAAGGTAATTATTTTTTCTCCCATTATAAAGTCAAAGAAACTCAAGTTCAATGAGGGAAAGAGATTTCTTTTAACTCATGTGGCTACAAAGAACCATATCTAGTATTCAAACCTGATTGTATCTCATTCACTAAATGATACTGTCACATAAAACAAGAGTGATCTTAGAGATTAGCATTTATAGAGCGCTACCATGCACCAAGCATAACGCTAAGTGACTTACTCATAGTTTACTGTAACACTGAAAGTTCTGACCTGCAAGGTGGGCTCAGGCAGATTAAGTAACTTGCTCAAGGCCAAACATCCAGATGTTCAGAAATAAAAGTCAAATGCAAGTCAACTGACCTATATAACCTCTGCTCTATATTGTGCTAAAATTTCTGCTCCTGTTATCATTGAGACAGCCAGATTACAGGATCCCTTCACACCTCAAGAGAAACACCACTGCAATATGATTATCCCTGACCCTTGTCTGAGGAGTCACATACTCAAAACATCTTCATGTATAACCAATAACAAATTAAAAAAATGAAAAAAAGAAATAATATGCACATTTGGCATTGGATAATGATTAAGTCAAAATTAAACATTCATTTTAAAGAAAAGAAAAAAAAACAGAAGCTCTCTACTATTCATCCATATGTTCACTAACCAATTAAATTGTTTTGTAGAAGATCAATTAATATAGACTTCAGGGACCCTGTTGTCATTTTTCTTAAAATAAGCAGAAGATAAGATGCTTTGCCCTCAAATATTGGTTCCCACGCTGCTCTGATATCTTTTTTTTTTTTTTTTGCCTTAAACTTCTCACTTACATAAAGTTAATGGTGCAAATAAAGGCATTCAGGATGGAATATTCCCATGTTCTCTTTCTACCTTCTGGTTAGCTATGCCCCTTTAAAAACCATATGTGGGCCCCACTTGTTCCATCACTTAATGAGACAGATTTGCTTCATGATGACCAGTTAGCATTTTGGTCAAAATTGAGATATCCTTCCAGATTTCTTCTGCTCACTAGGCCAAATGGTTGTCCACATCATAGTTTGGACTTGAACAAGAAAGAAAAAATCTTGCAGATAAGATCCACTAACTTCCCTAATGTATCAAGTTTTCATTCCAAGATTTAAAAGGGTCACTCCTGATCCAGCTGGGTTTAGCCAGTGACCTGAGGTTGGAATATTCTATTACCAATGCCCAGCAGCACAAACCACAGCCTGTCTAAGTATTTGCATGGAAAACAACACCGACCAAATACTACGCAGTTTGGGCTGGAAAAGTCAATTCCGCCCATTTACAAAAATCTTCAGGAAAGGTCAGATGCAGGCTGGCCAGTCCCTGGCTTCCGATCTTGGAGATTGCTTTGGTTGCAAGTACAGAGTCCAAGGAAAATGAAAATGAAAAGAGAACTCAAATTCAGGCAGGAAGCTCTGACAGTTAAGTCAAATTCAGTCCAAACTAAAGATTGCTCAGTCTTTTTTTCCCCAAATGTGTTGAACCAGAGAGTTTTTACACACGTGAGAGTGTTTATTACATTCAAATGCGGAGAAGAATGAGAGGAAAGGTTTCTGTTAATTCACCTTAACTTCAGGAGTTTGTTCTCTTTTCTATAAAGAAATGTGAGTAAAATATGGAGGATTTGATCTAATTTTTCTTTTCACGAAAAGCTATGCTACTATTCAAGTTAGTTTAAAGTAAAATCCTTCATAATAATGTGCAGTTTAAGCAATGAAAACAAGAGAGACTATCAGTTTCCATTTCAGAGTACTGGAATGAAATATTCCTTCAACTCAGGGTCAGTGAACACATACTGTTACAATTCCATACAAGTCTGTGCCCCAAAGAGCTCATTTCCCTGATCTGATCTGCCCAGAAATGTATTCTGTCAGGGAAATTCATTACCAGTCTCCCAGCAATGCCAAATGAAGTGAACCGCTCAGGAGAGCTCACTGCACGTGTACAAGAATCAAAACCTACTAGTATTTATTGGCTACTAAAAGAAATTTCCTTTTATGATCCACAAATATGGCTTTAATTTAGTGGGGTTTATTTTGAGGTAGAGGGAAGGGATGAGGGGATAAAGGAGGAGGGGAAGTCTCAGAACACATTCTCTTGTAAGGGAACAGCACGTGTCCTCAAGTTGAAGTTGGTTACACCAACAGGAGGCAAACACCAATCCAGCCATCTTTTTTGCACATACCAAATTTGTCTTTGTTTTTGGGCTTTGAGTATGGTAAGGGCTGAATCCAGCCTTATCCTTAGATTGGCTGGGAAGCTGCATCTATCATCTATCTCTTTGTTTTGACTGTTTTCACTGTGATTTCAATTACAATCGGCAGTTAATGTCTGGTCCATCCAAGTGATGTGATCAGATACATTCCATTTGTTTGAGTTGGCATGGGTAATTTTAGGATGTTTGCTAAGCTCTTCAGCATTAATTAGAGTGTTAACATAGGGAACATTTGGAGGGTATCTATCCCTATTGTAATTTGAAGGTCAATAGTAGATTAAAGACAGTTGTAAATATAATATTGAGGGATGAAATATAATTCCACTCCCTTTGGGCTAGGTGAAGAGACTTACTCCAACAATAGAATGTTGAAAAAGTAATGGTTGAATATTATGAAGTTAGATTAAAGAAATTATCGCAGTTGTTTCTCTGGTCTCTTGGAGTGTTTGCTTTAGGAGCCCTGACCTGTCATGTTAAAAGTTTAACAATCCCTATTAGGATTTGAATAACAGTTATCTCCTGAAGCTCCTTCATTAATGGAGGAAGAATCAGAGGTGAATTTATTAGGTTATGAGAGCTATAACCTGATCAGTGCACCCTAGATTGAATGAATTAAGTGATAACTGTAGGCAGGTGGGGTGTGACTAGCGAAGGTGGGTCATTGAGGTCATGCCATGGAAGTGTTCATCTTCTCTGAAGCCTTTCCCCCTTTTTCTTTGCTTCCCAGGTTGCCATGAGCTGACAGGACTCCTCCAGTTGCCCTTCTGCCATAAATGTGCTGCCTTACCATAGGCCCCCCCAAAATAAAGTTGGCTGACTATGGACTGAACCTCTGAAACAATGGACCCAAATAATCTTCCTTCTCTGAGTTGTTCTTGTCAGGCAATTTTGATCACAGAGATGAAAACTAACACAACCCCCAACCTTGAATCAAGACTATTGAAGCACAAAGTCTTGGGTCAACATTCTGAGCTGAGTCCAGGATTTGGATCATCCCTGCCAAGGTACCAGACATGATTTATGTCCATTGTCTTAGACTTTTTGACGTCATCAAAGTGACAACATCCAGAGCAAGAAAAAGTTCCCAGCTCCCCTGTCAATCCTGGGAACCACGAGAGTGGTAAAAAGTTGTTGTGTTAAGCTATACTTTCGATAATGTTTGTTAAGTGGAAATAGATAACTAAACAAAGCATGATTCATCCACCTCTGCCCTCAGGACAGATTAAATCCTCAGTCTCTACTAAGCCCTGCTTCTTCAAATTCAGTTCCCTTTCAGTAGGTCATTTTTTTTTTCACTTCAATACCCACTTATTTATGTAGAAAATGTTTTTTTATACATCTATAAAAGATAAGTAATTTTACTCACTGCCAGGAAAATCATTCCCCCCTGCCTTTTCTTGCTGTTCTTCTTGTATCTGACACATATGAGTTGAAGTTCAGTAGTTGTGCCAATTCTTGCTAAATTCAAAGTGTTAATGTCTCGCTTCACTTGCAGCTAGTAGGTTCGATCTCAATTGCTACACAGATTTTAGAATAGTGATGAACACAGGCAACATAGGAACCAAGTTTATATCCTGGACCTGCCAAACATAAGGCATATGACTTTTTGCTTTCTTTCAAATAAAGGTGACAGGCTGAAGCAGAAAGGTATTGGAATTCAGTTCCACCTCTACGACATTTTAATGGTCTCTCAGTTTCCCAACTGGTAATGTAGGACTAATATTATTCAATTCGTTGGGTAGTTACAAGATTAAATAAGTTATTATGCAGAAAGCCTTTGAGCAGTGCAGAGAACATAGTACACACTAGGAAAGTACTTGTTAAGTAAAATTATTTTAAAATTCAATGTTAAGAATAGAACTTGGTATATAATAGGAATTATGAAACATTTATCTTATGTGTTTTGGGTGCCCTCTTGAGCCTTTTGTTACCTAAAGAGAAATAGCAAATTCGTACATTATTTATATTTTTAATCTTAAATAATATATGTTGGAAATGATTTAGTTTAGTATTGTATGCCAAATGTATGTGGGTTAGTATAGCTGTTTGTTAATTGGAATCTCACACCTGTTAATCTAGGATTGGCTCATGGTAGTATCACAGATGGGCATCAACCCAGTGATGTTTTTATTCTCTTTTTATTCTTTCTCTCTTTCTTTGGAAATCACTTCATTTATTAATGATTTGCAAACATAATACTATTAAATGGCAGTGAAACCATCCATGGTCAAATTCTAAGCTTTTCTTTTCCATGAGAAAAATTTCAATTATGTAGCATTTGAGCTATCACTGGAGAGAGAGGCTAAAGGAAAGAAAGGGAGAAGAGAGAGATGAAAACAGAGTTTGCAGACATGTGGTGTGTTCCTCAGAAATCCTGTGTCCTTAGATCCAACTCATTTCTGTTTCATACAGATTTTGATGCTAAAGTAGCAGACATTTAATTGCATTTCACTTGCTAATTATATTCTTTAACGGGTGAATATAGAAGCAGGAACTTCTAATTTTTACAATTACTTACAATTACTAAGATATCCTCAGAACTGGTAATTACACTGGTAAATTATACTCATTGTGTGTTGCTGCATAAATATAGATATAAACACAAATGTGTACATTTATTGGTCTGTACATAAAAACTGACATTAAGTGGTTTAAGCCAACCCCAGCCCAAATAAAATTCAGAAGCCCATAGGAAAGCAAATGAATCTTAAAAACTGTATTTATATTGAACTTCTAGTAAGACATCAAATGGCAATTGCCTAAAAAAAAAAAAAAAAAAAAAAAAAAAAAAAAAAAAAAAAAAAAAAAAAAAAAAAAAAAAAAAAAAAAAAAAAAAAAAAAAAAAAAAAAAAAAA
>NW_025999900.1:51653950-51685175 GCF_001458135.2 Marmota marmota marmota
TCAATTTTCCCACTTTTAGTTTTTCTCTTTGAAAAGTTGAAAAAGCACACATTAAGTATATAATGGCAAAAATAAAAATAGCTAGAGTACTCTTGCTTTAGAAATTTTATATTTATCAATACAGCAAGCAATTTTATTCATAACATAAAATGAAATGAATGAAGCCTTAGGCCTTCCCTCCAGTTTAGGAATTACTTTAATTTCTCTTTGGTTTTATGCTTTCCCACAGGCAGTTTAGAATGTCACATACACTTAGAGTAGACACGTTATACAGTGAAATTGTGCAAAACGTTTATGACAATCCTCATCTGAGACATAAACACTTCTTGTTTCCTGCTCATGTTTTCAATAAAACCATATTTTTTCAAGCAAAATTACTTACAACATGACTAAACACGTGCTCTGTACAGCAACATATATAGAAGTACTTCCTTTTGGTGCTATATATATATATATATATATATATATATAATCTCCTGGGTTTCTGTTTATGGCAGTAGTTGAAGATCCACTTAATTATTACAGCAAAGCTGAAAATTAAAATCTTTTGTCTAGACTTTCTAGTAACTCAAATTTCCTCTGCCTTGTAGCTGAAATTTACCACAATCTGACCTTCTATAACCCAGTGTCAGGAGTGGAAGTTCTTCAGACTGCACTGGACAGGCACTGTTGAGGAAAAAGAAAGAAAGAAAGAAAGAAATCCTGATTGTGTCCTTCTATGTTCTACCCATTCAATTATCCAATTGTTTATCTTACCTGGCACATAATAGACTCTCAAAATTGGACTGTAATGAGATGTGCTCCTGGTACCTACCTAACATAGCACCTAATACATAGTTAATTTAAAACAGCAGAGTTTATTTCTTAAGAACTTTTAAAAGCTAAATAAAATCCTGTTTATATTCTACTTCTTCATTTGCTAATTACATGATCCAAAAATGCAAATGTATTAATCTCTAGGAGCCTCATTTTCTTCACTGGAAATAGATAATATAGGTCTAACCTTGCTGAATTACTATGAAATTAAATAATATAAAGTGCACAAAGTTATTAGCTGTGTTACTGACACGTGGTAAGCAGTGTTTTTGGAATCCTTAATACACTCACTATTTAGAGAAAACTTGAGTATGATTTAAATAAAATTAACACATTAGAAATGAAAACTTGTATGAGACCTTGAAAATCATTTAGGTGAATCCATTATCAGATGCTTGGATCTCAAGTAAGCAGGGAATTCAATTCACACTGACTTAAACAGTACAGAAACCTTATGAATTCACAAAGTTGAGATGTCCAGAGATAGAGAAACCCTCAGGTGGTTTGGTTAGTTCAATTTCTCATGGATCCTCTAAAGTCTACCCACTTCCTCATATTGGTTTCATACTCAAGTGAATTATTCCAGGTAGCAAAATGGCCACAGTCATTGCTGGCTTCACAATTATACGCCTGTCCATCTAAGGTAGCAGAGCTTGTCCCATCAGACACAGAATGAGTTCCTTCTACTTCCCTCTGATGGGATTACCCAAAATCAAACATCCATCCCTTGTAGTTAAGGTCATGACTTATTCTGGCTGACTGATGCCTGGAATTGATTGTCCATTGTTGAATCAACCAAGGGAATAAGAAGAATGACAATAGACTCATTTACCTGTGTTTCTTAATTAGGGATGGTACCAGGTTTGTTAGGTCTGAAGTTAATCCAGTTCAATCCACAGTGTTGCAGTTTGGTGGGGGAAAAGACCATGAGTGACTTCCTTATTCATTATGAATGTCTGCAGTGTGTATGGATATTCCTTGTTATAAGAATCTTGCTAAAATCCACTCAGTCATACATTTTCATCATTGATACATTTTTATCTGAGTGTCTCAGTTTTTGTGTTTGTAAAAAGCTGTGAAATAAAGATATCTGACACTCTGAATTGGCCAAGGCAGACTAAGACACTTAATTAGTGGTGCTTACATATTAGCAGAGTTCTAAGTGTCTTTAATTTACATAATAATTTAATCTTTACAAGTTTATGACACAGAATCAACCCCATTTTACAGATGAAAATGACTGAGGCACTTAATGGTTAAATCACTGTACCAGCTAAAGGTCACAGAAAAATTCAGCAGAGTTAGTTTTTGGCTCATGTATAAATTTATGTCAATCCTTTTCAGACCTCTAATCTAGAAAGGAATAAAAAGATCAATATCTCTTTGATTGATTGGGAAAAGGTTATATATTATATATGTATCCACCATCACAGTTCTATCTGTCTATCTATCTTTCTAATTTACTTATTTTGCTAGCAATGGTACAGATACAATATAGGAGAAAAAGATTTTAAAAAAAAAGCACTTCCAAAACTTGTAATCTCTTGTGGTTAATATATTGCATGACAAATTCACTTATTCATTTTTCAGTCATTCACTAGAAGTTTGCTCTCCATCCATTCAACCTTAGACACTGGACTAGTTTAGAGATCAAAAACAGGTTTCCTGGTCTTAAGAGTCACAAACCTGACTGTTATATCAATGTTTTTGAAATTTTTTATTTTTGGCTCATCATTTAAAATAAGAAAAAAGAAAATGTCAGAGTTCTTCACATATATTAGGTATATTTATTATCAATTTTATATGTGTTCATAAGTGTCTGTTTATGAGTAGTCTTTATATATTGTTGTATTCTCCACACCATTTCTTAATACAGGCATGCTTTAAAATATTTGAGAATGACCAAAATCTAAACTAGCTATCCAAATCTTTAAACCTTTCCCAAACGTTTTGTTTGTGACCATTATATTTCCTAGGCTGGAGAAAAATGGCTCTATCTTCCTTTTCTTCTTTATGCCTTCTGGCACAAATTCTCATGATTTTCCCAGGGTAAGTTACATGGTGCAACTAGTTATCCTTCAGATAAACATCAAAGTGTTTTATTTTGACTTCTTATTGTTCCTTGGGTGTCATTTTAAAAATCTTTTAGACAATATGGTTAACTTTATGGAAAGATAACAAGGGGTTTGTTGGCCAAAATTCTGACTTTTTTTTTTTTTGGACAATTTCTTTTCTTCTTTGAAATAAAGCCCAGCTTTGCTTATGAGCACCTATCACATGGCAATAACTCTTTTTTTTCTAACCTTATTAAAGTAGATTTGTTTTGTCAATGTTGAGGTAAAATGGCTTTAAATAGTATTATTAACACTAAGCTAAGCAATAATTTTACCATTGCATTGTATGCTTTGCGGTTCCAGCATTTTATAGATTAATGCTTCATGCTGTCAAAAAAAAAGGAGGAAAGAAAGAAAAAGAAAAGAAAGACCAGCTAGAAAATGCTACATTAACTCTAGACCACAAGGTTTTAGACAAGAAGAGGACCCTATATTAGGGAGTCTGGGATGGAAATTTCATATGTGTGGAACTTTTTCATTACTGTCTCATGCGTCTTACCAACTATTCATCTCTCAAATTTGTGCAAGCCTGTAAAGATAAGAAATGATTTCTACAATTTTGTCTGAATTCAACACATCTTCTCACTGGAATATATGGAAAGAAGTAAATTAAACAAATAATTTGTTCTCCACAGTTGAGGAAACAACTTCATCTGAGGTTCAGGACTTTCCCACAGAGGATGCCCATATAGGTAATGCTCACATATTCATTCTTAATCTAATTTCTTTCTCTTTTGAACTCATTGATAGTCATCTGGAAAAATAGCTATTTTTTAAGCAGTCATTCCTCTTTCAAAACACCCTCAATTCATTTCACTGCACTTTGACATGTTAAGAACCTATATTTTTAATTAATTATTTTATTCATTGTCTTAAGCACAACTAAAGGAAAAAAAAGAACTTGAGGATCTTAAAAGGTAGTAATAGGCCTCCCATATGCTTACTTAAATTTTCACAAAGCTTTCTAAGTATGCACTTACATAAGTGCTTATCTTAGATTTATTCCATACTAATAAAGTGATACAAAACCAGATATACATAAAAATCTTTCAAGAGTAGACCATCATAAAGTACCTGAAAATATTAAAAGGTTGCCAATAGTGGCATGATATTTTCTCATTACGTTTTGAGATTGTTTATTAATCTTTTAAGTTAATATTAGGAAAATAAAAAAAATATTCTTCAAGACTTATTTGCTTTTGAAGTTCATTCATTTGCAATGTGGCATCCAAAGCTATCCCTAAGTATTGGTTAAGATCAGAAGGAATTTTCCTACTGGTTTCGGTAGTACTGGATTTCAAGAAGAATTTTACCCCTTGAAATCACCACACTATTTTGGCCACCATATTATGTTCAGTGGTGTTCAAGATTAAAGCCTTTCAGGGCCTTAATCAGAAACACAGTGAAATTATTTAATGATTTGGCTTTAAAAGTCTTAACAGTGTTGTGCATGTCTTCATGTAATTTAGACTCACTGTCAAATCAATATGTTTGTATTTTTATCATGTGCCACATGGAGATAGTATTAATTGTTGAACATTGCACTAATCCATGCACTGGTATTTTTAGTATTAGAGATCCCATTTCTCCTTAAAATAAACCTTTATACAATAGGTTAAACCCAAATATTTTTCGTATTTTCTCAAGTTCACTTCTCTAAGTATGTCTGGGATGTGTTGAATAATGAATGTCACTGGTTAAAGCTTCTATGTTATAGTTCATAATATTCTCAGAGCAACTCCAACTGACTGCTTTCTTATGTCCTAGATTCCCTGTCAAGATGTTACCTGGGGCCATTTTAGCTACTACCAAGGGGAATGACTTTAATCTTGGCTAGACTGCCCAATGTCCATCCCCTCATTCTGAGTTCTCCCCGAAACTGAGCAAGAGAGAGAGAAACAATAAAACTACTTATCTGTTGCTACCAATTATAAGCTCATTTCCCAGTGAACAGGTTGCTAACTTCTAGAGGCTTAGCAGGATCCCATTGTGAAGGTAATGCTTTTATGTTTTTATGCTCAGAAATTTGGCTCATAATAGTTAAAATAGTCAGATTTAGCAAATGTGTTACATAAAAATTATTTGTTGTCTACCTGAAATTCAAATTTAACTAGACATCTTGTCCTTTTTGTGAAATACCAACTATAATCAAAAGTCTTTCTGCAAGTATTGCAGACTATTTTTTTAAACATTTCAAATAATAAAAAATAATCAAATTCATAATAAATCTATCCTGAGGAATACAAACTTTCACCTAAAGAAAATAGAGAAAGTGTTTGATATTGAAAAATACAACTTTCCCCTCATTGAGCCATTGATGGTTCCAGGATATTGGGGTTAAATGTCAAGTCAGCCTGCAAATGTCTCTTTACCCTTTCTAATCAGTTGTAGTATTTAGTAAAAAACTTACCTTCAAGGCAGTACCATGACCTTGGGGATGTTTCTTTTGTTTCAAAGATGTTTCTCCTTTCCAAAATTCTGAAGGAGCCAAGCAAGATAATCGTTGTCTCCAAACTCCAGCTTTCTCTCCAATCTCATCACAAGGAGTGCATAAAGCAGGCTACAGATTGCAGCTGAAATGATTGCAGGACTAAGTAGGCAAAGAGTGAGATGAGACAAATAAGGTTTGGCCCACTATAAGATCATCTTCAGGTCAAATCCAACTATAGTCATGCACATGTAATGGCAGGACCTGTTTTGAGAAAGACCTCTTCAAGTGATGCTCTTGTGTGGATATCACAAAATGCATTCACAAAACCTAGATGGTAGATCATCACTGGTCATGGCGTCCTGATGCAATCAAGAGATGAAATTAGCATGAGACTTAAAAGGCTGCCACAGGCAAATCATCACATACTGGGTTTATAGTAAATGATTTTAGTAAGTAGGAATACACTCTAAAGTAGATATAATGATACAATGTAAAATATATAATCCAGTAATGGTTGTTTATTATTATCATCAAGCATCATGTATTGAACATAATTGTACATGCTATTCTTTGTGTGTGTGTGTGTGTGTGTGTGTGTGTGTGTGGTGCTGGGAATTAAACCCAAGGACTTGTGCACATGAGGCAAGCACTCTACCAACTGAGCTGTATTCCCAGCCCTGTGCTATTCTTTTATATGATTGACAGCACAGTAGGTTTGCATACACCAGCAATGCTACAAACATGAGTAATGTGTGTCAGACATTATGGCCCAATGATGGCCACAACATTTTAAGACACAGACATTTTTCATTTCTATTATAATGCTATGGGACCACACTACATGGGTCGTCATTAACTAAAACATCTCTATTTGATACATGCCTATCAATAAACTAAGGGTTTTCACTCATACTGACATTCTGAGGATAATTTTGTAAAGAATTATTTGCAGGTAATGATGCCAGAAGAAAAGAGTCCACTTTGTGAGGCTTGGCCTAGGAAAATTCATAGTCATTTTTGGTGTATTTGGATTCATTCTGCATTTTGAAAACAGGGACTGTGCAGGGCCTCGGATCACAAATATCCTCAAAATCATTTTTTTGTGACCTATTTACTGTCAGATTGATACCCGTGTTGAAATGCTTTTGCAATCAAGTTAATTCAAATCTATTTTAGAATCTCTTCACCCTGTGATTTAAAATATCCACAATATCATGTAACAATGTTTTCATTGCACTGGGCTTACCTGGTTTACATTTTGCTAATGCAACCTTTTGATCGGCCAACCACTGAAACATTAGCTCTATTATCTATTGCCTCAAAAATTAGAAACTAAATCTAAACCTTTTGACCTCATCCTAGTAAAGTAGTAATTAATGTCAAATACATTTTGATAGCACCATTAAAATTGTTTTCAACACTAGAGCAGCTAATTAGAGAGAGAGAGAGAGAGAAGATTCTGATATTACTTTCCCAAGCACAGTCCCAGTGTGAATATTATCTTTCTGATTAAATACAATGAAGAATCCAACACTTCAGCAAATAATTAAGTAAATGATACTTTGGTATACAATGTGTTCATATGGTGAATATGTTAAAATGGCAATTCCTTCTCTGTCATTTAGAGAGTGAGATGGCACTTTGACCCACCACATTCTTTACATGATGACAGTATGGTTTGTGTTTTGAGAAGTTATGAAACCAGGCTAAGGTCTTGTTGGGTCCTGCAATCTTGTACAAGATTAATTTTTCCAATATATTTTCTGGGTGTGGGAAGGTTCAGACAAAACATGTAGGTCATGCTGGTGTCTGATGGAATTTTCCTTTGACACCTGCTGCCTATTATATATATATATATATATATATATATATATATATATATATATAAATAATTTCTTGATGCACCAGAAATGTTTTGTCTGTTATATTTTTTACTTATGAGTAAATAAAACTCAGAAACCAATGCAAGATTTCCAGATTTGGTAACTAGTAACTAAGGCTGTGAAATTAAGACATATTTTGCACTAAAACTTTTTTTTTCAACATTTCGCATTAATTAAAGCCTAAGACGCATTTGGCAATGCTATTAAAGTAATTTTAAATCCAAGACTTCAGACTGTCAACACTTGGTCAAAATAATCTCCAGTCTTTAATAAATCTTATGATTAGTTCACACAGTATTATTGGATTTATTCTCTTTAAAGTGGATGTGGTATGCATGGTATTTTTCTTTCCTTCTTGTAACTGCAAACAATAAATGGATTATAAAAAACAAGTTAATATCAGTTTGAGACTTTTAAATTACCATTTAAAATGAACTTTAAACTCATCAAAACAGAAAATAAATAGGTGAGTATGTTGAATTTAAAATTTTAAATATTACTTAGGAAGAACTTTGTGATTTTTGTTTTAGAAAAACTGTCAAAAACTGGCTAACTTAAGCACCTTGTTGCTTTTATCCACACCTTCAAGGCGGAGCCTCTTTGATTAGAGTGGGAGGTGTTGGTGCTCATTTTGGTCATTTCTATCTTGTTTTTGGATGTTACTCACCTGATGTGACAGCTTCTCTTATTTCTTATCAAGCTATTTTTTAATCCCATTGCACTTAAAAAATACTCTCTGCTATGGGGACATGTCTGACCTTTGAAGCACACATCAAATTCTCCTTTCTCTGTTTTCTCCCTAGTCAGTAAATAATTCAGTCGTTCATTTTTATCTGATTATTTAGTTGTCCTCCTTGTAAATGCTACACTTTGTTCAGTAGGAGTTCAATATGTGTATTTGTATGTACGTCTGTGCTCGCTTATATGCACATCCTTAACAGCAGAATTTTACAAGACATAAGTAACAAACATTGGAAACTTATGTGCCTGACATGCACTAACTCTTTAATACTAAGAATAATCCAAGAAAGTAAATACTGCTAGTGTCTGTATTTTGCAGAAGGATCTTCACTTGGGAGAAATTGAATAATTTTCCTTAGGCTAGCTGTCCCGAGTTAAATCCATCCTTTTATACAATGTCACACACTCTCACAATAAGGGCCACTATTCCAAATATAGTCGTGAGTGTGAATTGGGTGAGGAGAGTTCTAAAACGCAGAAACAAGTTTCAGAAATCAAGTTCTCTGCAACTCCCTCCGTTCTGTAGGCTGGTCAAGTTGAAGCTCATAGAACGCATGTAATGTAAATGCGGGCGCACGCGCACACACACACACACACACACACACAGATTCCGGTATGTTGCTGGTATAGGCAAAACAGAACATTTCATCGGTGCTGCATGCCTATTTTATGGGCCTGAAAGCAGGAAGGATTTGATGTATCTCTGGCTGGGCTTCTGCCTGATGTTGTGGGTAGTTGGAAACTACCACCTTCTCCCTGTCCCTTCTTTAGAAGCTGAGCATGTTTTCAGCATTTAATTTCTCCCAGTTTTTTTGGGAAATACATGGGGAAAGCCTTTCCTAGAGGAAATACTTGGTTGGATGGGTGCAAGTCTGTGGTCACAAAATTTTCACAAATCAATGCGTACATAGCTTTGTTTTATGCACGGGTCTGTTCAGTCACCTTATTTAATGCACATTGTTGACTCATTAGTGTTGAATGCACAGTCAATAGCACTTTAATTCATGCCACAACAAAACATTTAATGCACTTATTTTCTCCACAAGACAATCACAGCTTTCTTGCATTGAGGAATATGTGACAGGACTTAGTGCAATGTTTGGGGCCATTTAAAACCAGAAATCAAAAATGAAAGCACAAAAATAGCACGTGACACTTAAAGCACCATGAAAACAACACTTGTTTATGGTATGAGAGCTGGAAGATGAGGGCTCCAACTGCCTATGACCCCATTTGTGGCTATGCATGTGTGCAGTGGAAACTTTGATGTTTTATTTATCTACGTATGTCCTGCAATGATCATGAAAGCCCTGTATTGATTTGGGGGTGACAAATGCAGTTTATTTGCCTAAAATTATGAGCAACACACAGAATACTTAAAGTCTTTTTCTTCTGTAATTTGTATTTGAAAAGAAAAATCCAGGGTCTAGGTAATTTCACTGAAATCATGATACAATTCTTAAGTTTTACACCGTGAAATTAGGAAGTTTGTGAACCTTATCTCTGCCATTTATTTTGAGTAGATGTTGCCTCCAATTATACATCTGCAAAGTGGCCATATTAGCAATATGTCACAAAGTTGCTGTGTGAATAGAATGATGTGCCATACTTTAACACTTAGTACAGTGGGAACTAACCTAGTATATTTCCCTAAGTACCATTCCTTTTAACTAAGTTGATTTTCACTCCCAAATGTTATCAAGCTCCCTAATGCTTTTTGTCTTTCCTTCATTTCTAGGAAACTTTGAGTGAAATAAAGAAGTTTTTTTTATATTAATCACTACCTCAATATTGTTACATGATAATGTAATTCCTATCTGTGAATATTCATGCTTCTATCTACCTACTTAACTACCTGCTTGTCTGTGTTCCTAGTTTTAGCTAATTTATTTTGGAATATACTGGAAAATAAATCACCAATTTAAATAAAGCAAACACATTTACTGCTGATACTATCATATTTGCTTATTCAGACTGCTGAGAGCCACAGCCGAGTCGGAATGGCCCCTGGCATTTTGCCAATAGTATTGGTTGAGAGGTGAGCCATTAAGATGATGCTGGATTGATTGTATATTGATTGTATATTGATTGAATATTAGACCTTTACTGTCCGCCTCAGGCTGCTACTTTGGAGTTCTCGTGGGGATTCCTGGAGAGTTTGCATTGGTTGGGGAAGTGCTGGAGGAGGGATTTCCGGTTGGTGGTTCCTGGAGGAGCCGCATGGGTGGTGTTCGGGAGAGTTCCCAGGGAGCGTGTGTGGAGTGTGCTGGTGGAGTTCAGAAATAAAGTTTGTTCCTGCTTGAGTGGCTCGTGATTTGTGCCCAGCCAGACTGTGGCATCAGACTTTGGTAGATATTGCTTTAATAGTAAGATGAATAAAGTCCAGCATTTCCCTTCTAAAATTTGTGTATTATAGGTCAAAAATGAACCTGTAGATAGGTGGCATGCTTGTAGAAGGGTATTAGTTATGGTGAAGAGTGACACAACAATCTCTATGAAACAGAACTCTAAAAGAGACGTTTGCCATACTTATATATGTATATGAACAAATATTCAGAGTTCATGAAGAACATGCAAAACCAAATGTTCCAACATGCAAAATCACATGTTTTGGGATGTTAAATTATGACTTGTGGGCCCTGATACTGCACAACAATTTTAATAATGCAAAAATAATAACTGAATCATTGATTTATTTTAAGCATTTGTCCTTGCTGAACCTGTTCATTATGTTACTTACTTCTTATAACAATCTTGTGAAAGTGGGAACAATTTCTATATCTGTTTTAGATAAGAAGTAAACTTAGAAAGTATATGGAAGTCATCCAAGGTCTTGCAGCTTATAAATGATGAGGCTGTGATGGGAACTCAGAACTAGCTCTCAACATTTTTTTTCCTCAATGACCATTAATATTAGTAATGAGTGCTGAAAGACATTTTAATCAAATTCTTAGGTCTGTGCCTGCAAAAGATCAGGATCCCAAAACTTCTAGAGAGGAGATTCAAAGCCTTATGCAAAAATCTTTTCTAGATGAACAGATGTTCTTCAGAGATTGGGTCTTTCCCTGGAAAAAGCAAACTGAAAAGTGACAGTCCCAATCATCCAGAAGAAAGTTATTGCCAGATAATTACTACTGACTTAGAGGTTTTGTTAGAAACAACCTAGAAGATAAAACTTGATTCAGATAGGGAAGAACAAAACTGAAAACTAGAAAACACTTTATATATGAGGCTGGGGATGTGGCTCAAGTGGTAGCGCACTCGCCTGGCATGCGTGGGGCGCTGGGTTCGATCCTCAGCACCACATAAAAATAAAATAAAGATACTGTGTCCACCGAAAACTAAAAAATAAATATTAAAAAATTCTGTCTCTGTCTCTCTCTCTCTCTCTCTCTTTAAAAAAAAGAAAACACTTTATATTAAGAGAATAAACCTGGGATGGTTTGGGTTGTAAATGCTTTTATCTTAGTCATTTGGGTTTCAGGGACAGGTATACCACCTTAAACTCCATCTGTACTTTGAAACTTTTCTTTTTCAGCCAATACCAGCTTTTGATGAGTAAAAAATAACAAAGTGCCTGTGTGAGAATACACAAAACAAGGAGATCAAGCTCTAAGATTTTTCTTTTTTTGTCTCCATAAAGAGGCTTATGCAATGATTGGAGCAGACACCAGGAAATTGGACCAAATGGTAGTGTTAAATCCATTAGCCAGCCTGCATTCTCCAGTGAAAAATGACATAACTTTTAACAGTTTGGGTGAAAAAATTAAATATGTGGCTAGGATCTTTAATTCCTTTGTGGGTTACTCCCCTAGTAAGCATTTGCTAGAGTTTCACCATATGTATTTCTTTGGCTCACACTTCAGGTCACGTGTAAGATTTATTTAACAGGCTTATTCTCCAAACAGGTTAAGCCACGAGAGGTCTTTTTCCATTTCCTTGGTATGTTTTTTTTTCGTTATTAGTTATTCAGGAGATTGGGGCATCTCTTCTGAGGGTATGTGTGCATATCAATGAATTTTGTGTATGTGTGTAAATGAATTTTTGTTCGTTGGGTACTGGGTATAAATCAATCTTGTTGGAGATTTTAGGATTATTTCTAAAACATGATTATTTATGTTTTTTAACCTTGAATTGAAATGCTTTTCTAAAATAATATTATAATATTTTATATTATATATATTCAGCATTATTATATATGTATATATTGAATATATATTCATATATATATATATATATATATATATATATATATACACAAATTTGAAGCATGTAGAAGACCCTGGTTGCTTTTAAAGAGTTGAGGAATTGGATTTAAAATTTTATAATTTTATCCCTAGTTAAGGAATGTTTTGTAAGTTTGTATCATTGACAAAAAAGCCATATAAATCCAAACAGTATGTGTCAATTTTTTTTTACTTCAACACTATAGCCACAACAAACCATGAGCCTTGAAAATTCTAAGAAGCACCTTAAAAGGAAAATGGGGAAAACCTATGTGTTAAAATGCACATTGGCTCTGGTTTATAAGGAAAATTCTCCTCTAATGCAGACAGATTTCTGGCATAACTGGACACATTCTATAAGATGTCATTTAAGGGACAAACAAGGCCTCTGCATGCCCAGGTTCTTTTCTGGCATATCCGTTATGGTACCTGACCCACCCCCCATCACAAAAGGGAGACAATTCAATAACTTTCATCCAAAGGAGTAGATCCGATAGCCTGGTGAGAGAAAGTGCCTTCTATAACATGACTCAGAGGCTGTGGGGTCATACTGAGGGCACTATGGGGTAAAGACTGAGCCTGGAATGAAAACACAAAGGATGTTTTTGGTTGTTGAACAAGGTTGCTGGGGGAAGGCCTTTGGTCTAATGTTAATCCTACTTGTGTGGGCTCTTTGTGAAGTCCATAACTGACACAGAAAGAGCTGGATGAAACTGAACTTTCATATAACTGAGACTAAAGCTGAAACTTCAACACTAAACACAGATTATGGCAAGACCAGTCCTTTGGAGTCACACTGCTCAAAGTTTTGTAATTTCATCTCATCCTAATATCAGTAATTATATACCCATCAGCATATGGGACAGGGCTAATCAAAGAGCAGACAGAACTAAAAAGTCCGTCTCATCAGTGTACATGCCCAGAATGACCAGTCTGGCTTACTAGAGTGGGAAAAACATTGTATGTGACAGAAACACAGTGTGCAAAAATGTAACCAATAAAAATGAATTTATTAGCTCATGAAGTTTGGAACTCCAAGGCGGTTCAGCTGACCTTGGGCCTGTGCTAATCTAAATGTTCAAATAAGATCATTAGCCTTTTTTGTTTTTAAGGAAAAAAAAATTGGGGGGGGTTCTTTTTAGTTAACAACAATAGGAAAAAAAACAAAACAAAACAAAAACTAGTGATCCAAGTAATAAATAAACAAAAGAACTAAACAGATGCTTCTCAAAAGAAGACATACAAATGGCCAACGAATACATGAGAAAAAGTTAAGCATCTCTAGCAGTTAGGGAAATGCAAATCAAAACTATACTGAGACTTCATTCACTCCAGTCAGAATGGCAATTATCAAGAATACAATTCATATTAAGTGTACACAAGGATGTGAGGGGAAAGGTACACTCATTAGTCTTGATCTGTTGATCTCTCTCTTTTCCTTTTATTTGGTTCCTTTGACAGTTGCAAAAATGGCCATATATACTTCTAAAGTTTTAAGCCTCCCTCTATCTTTGATTCCTGAGCATGAAGGGAAATTTTCTGGAATGTGCCTGTATCATTCCCTACACGGGGAGTAATACTGATATTTCTTGTTTGGCTCTAATCACTTTAAGCTTCTGCCCCCAGAATTACACTGGGCAAATACAGAAAAGCCCTCAGCTTATTTTATGCTCAAAGAAGCCTGTTGAAGAGAAATAACTGAAGATGATTTTTGTTGAGTATTCAGGTCTTCACTTCAGTCATTGTGATAAAAATGACTACATGCTGATAACTGCCATTTTATCACAGTTTCACCTGATCTGACAAGTTGCTTCTGATAGACACATGCTCTGGGGAATTGTATATTTGTTACTACAGATAAGCGTCTTCTCTGTCAATCTCCATTAGTACCGGCTATTATAACAATAATTTTTGTCAAAATAAAGAGGTTTTTAAAGCAAAAACAATGATAAGAAGCACCACTGCCATTTTTCCTTCCTACTATTTATAAAAAGGTGTCTAAGATTTTCAAGTTATAGAATAATTTGAGCAAGTTTATTATTCTTTTGAAGTTCCAAAACTCTACAAAAACTATAAAACAAAACAAACCAAAAAGAAGAAAGTTGAAAATTGAATCAAGGGAAAAAGAAAGCCCAATGAATATTTTTTACTAATACAAGATCACTTTAAGAAAATGCACAAAAAAAATCATTGTTAAAGAAAGGGAAATCAGTAAAATATCCATCACACAAAATTTACTACTAGACTTTTAAAAAGTAGAGTTTTTGAAAGGATCATGGATTAACATTTTAAAAATGATAACATTGAAGACAGGGAAGACAATTTTTAAATGTGTAAATAGAGCTTGTTGAGTAAAGAGGGGTAAAATAAATCTGAAATATAAACCCTATGTGAGCCAAAGAGGGTGGATTCTACATTTTGTAAATCTGCAAAAAAAGTTTACAAACCCATGTAAACACATATTCATGCAATAAATGCTTCCAATGAAAAGAAAAAGCTAATCTGTAACGTGTTTGCTCCAAATTAAGGTGGCTGGGCAGCAAATTGCCCACATATACAATAAACGTCACTCTGTGATATTTTGCTATTTATTCTTCAGCTTCATATAACACTACTGAAGTACATCAATAATGATTTAGAAGGGCTTCTGTGTCAGTGTGATATGATTTTTTTTTTTGTAGTTTCTTTTGGCTCATGTTCTAGTGTTTAAAATATCTTGGTAGAAAGATCTTAAAATATGGACTCACCAGAACCCTGAAAGCTCTAATTACACATATTTTGCAACTATGTGTTGTTTTTAATGTGAAGCTACATCCTGTTTTGATTTGTATGGATATTATTTAAGCTTTGGAACAACAACATTTAATGCTTGGTGACTTATTCACAGCTGTACAAAGATAGACTACACAGGGTTTTCTTAAATTTTATTCTATTTTTTATAGAAGGGTTGGAAATTAACCAGCAGTGCATCAATCAATCAATCAATATCTCCAAGAGACTTCCTGTACTCACAGTTTTGTGGTAACTACTTTTTACAAAATAAGGGAAACATACAGTGTGATACCTTCAAGAATGCTGAATTTATAATACTGTCTTGAAAATGCAATAGAAATTCACCAAAGGCACCATCCATCATGTGCTGCTGGAATAAAGTGAGTTTAAGCCAAGCATTGAAGGATTGGTTGAATTCTGAGGAGCAGAATGCATGGGTTTCAGAGAAAGAAAGATAAGATATGCAAAGATGAAGTGGTGGAAGTGGACTAGCAAGTGTGGAACATAATAGGGGGGAAAAAAAAAGGAAGTTTAGAATTAAGCTTAAACAAGCTTACCCAGGTTAGAAAGACTAGATTCAGGGACGCTTGCAAGTTCTCAAAAGGGATTTTGACTATAGCTGCAACATAATAACAGATATAAAAAGTTTTTTGAGAAATGAAAATGATGCTTAGATAATCAAAACATACAATGATATTCATATTCAGATATAGGAAAATATAAAATATTCTTTAGAAGATAAGAAAGGGTCCCAATTTAGAAGGAAATGACATTTAAATATATAGAAGTTGTACCTGTATGAGATATTGGGGATTTGGGTCAGGTGGCAAATATAAATTAAACATTAAATTGGAACTCTCATTCTTAAGCTGTTTCCCTTAGAAACCATACCTATCATGAAACTCTTTTTTTAAAAAAAAATACATTATGAAGTCAATACTTATAAAATAAACCCTATTTTTTTATTAATTTAATGCTAAAATCAGAGGTGTGATTTTAAAATAGGTTTTCATGAATATGTTTGCAATTTTTAGGGAAAGAAGGCACACCTATGTTTTTAAATACATTAGTGTGAATCTATTTGCAATGATTCTATTCATACAAGAGTTTAGTCAGTTCCTTAATCAAGCCAAGAACTAATTTTTAAATCATGCATTTGCATCTTGGTTCATTTCCTAAATAACAAACCAGGAATTTGTTTTTGTTATAAGTCATTTGTTTGTTCGTGGGTTTTGCTTTATTTATATCCTTTGGGCTACACAATACTGCACTTTTTGGAAGATTTCAATTTACCTCTCTAGAAAAATGAATGATTAATTCATTATATTCAGCCTCATTTGTTTCCAACAAAGTGGTTGCGTGTGTGTGTGTGTGTGTGTGTGTTTTCAGAATCTGCTGCCTTCGGAAATGGAAGACAACTTAATATCTAAATATCTGACTTTCCCTGGTGGTTAATTTTAGCTCTGTGCCACAGGAAATCAGAGATGCAACCAGGAATTGTAAAGGTCTTGAAAAATGTGATGCTTGTGGAAACAAAGATGGCAGTCATCTTAGAGGTGAGTCCAAGGACAGACTATGTTTGTCTTGCTATTTTCCTTAATTCTAAGCACATTTCATTAAAGCAAACAAACAACAATGACCACAAAGCCTGGATACAGTTTTCAGTATTTTAAGACTTCAATAGGTATAGTAACCTTAAAGTGTTGCATATACTTTACTGTTGTTATCTGATTGACTATGTACTCATGTCAGTGAAAATGGGTTGATTTTTGGAGATGTTTACACATTAACCAGCACAAATGGCTGTTGCCTAGAATATTCCTGACAGGCTGTGGGACTATTGTCAGAAAATGGACTAAGTGTCTATAAAAGTCATAGTCTCAAGAACTCTATATTGATTTTGCATAGAATGCTATCACAAACTTATTATTGATGTTCCTTTAGGCTATTTTGAATCTTGACTAACACTGAGTCACAAGAAGTGTCCAAATAGTTCAAATTAAATTCATAAATAGAATGTTTTCATGGAAATTTTCTGTACTAGCAAGTGTTGGCATGGTAATTTGTGACACTTCAACAAAATACTATTCCAAACAATCACGTTAGCAAAAAGTAAAAACAAAAATAAAAATTTTAAAAAAATAAATAATAAAACTTAGGCTAATATAATTTTTAGTACAGTGTAGATTCAAGCTTGTCAATCTTACTGTTTTTCATTATTCCTTCACATGATTCAGTGATAGACACGAGTATGATGTACTAGGGTACCCTTGGACTTAGCCCCAGTGTTTGTTTACTCTTTGGGTTTTGGCTGTCAGCATTTGTCCTACCAAGAAAATCTTGAGCTCATCTTGTTCTCTCAAATTCTATATATCCTGTTAAACTCAAGTAAAATACACTCATTCCTGAAATACTTTAAGATGCTCCCATTAGAATATGATGTTCATCCACTTTCCCAAAAATTATTTTAGTGCAGGTTTTACGCTTGGTATTAAATTATTAACAGTTGGGTAAAGAAATCAAACATTGTACCTTACTCTCTATCTCTTTAAAATCTCTTGTAATTGTATGCCAAAAAACAGTCTTTTGAATAGGTAGGTTTCAAATAATTATGCTGAGATTCAATTTAACTAAATTGTTTAGCAAGAACAAAAGATGTTCTACACTGTTATTGAATATGTCATATATCTATGTTCTTTTCTGTCTGTACTTTGAGTACAAGGTAGAAATATAGCATCTGCCAATACAGCACTTGAGATCACTTTGGAAAGATCAGCTCTGGGGCTTCCATTGCTCCTCAACCACAGTACACTATTAAAAGCATGGACTTGGGATCAAAATATTCTGTCCTTATGTGCCAACTTTACCCATTGCTAACTAAAATTTTACTGTTTTGAACATGAAATGCACAGAAAATAATTGCTTTATGCAGCATCCATACTTGCTAAATGTTCCACAACAATTAGGTGTATGTATGTATCTAAAGCTTTAAAAAGATGGCTAAATGTTTAAGTTCTGCCCTTGCTCAAATTTTTCACACTTTCTCATTTCTAAATTGTATGCATTTTGTCTTGGAATCTCAGCAGGCAAGAGAGTTTTCTATGCCTAAGAAGGAGTACATCTTACTAGATTTCTGTATTACAATGGTAGCCTCTCATATCCCTCCATAGACTTCTCCCTTCCAGATCTAAAGATGCTAGGGAAGTGACAACTGTGTTTGAAGAAATGGCAGATTAAGAACACAAGGAGATGGGGCTGGTGGGTATCTTGGAAAATTACACTAATTCAAATCTTGGTGACCTTAGTTTAATATTTGTCTTCTCAAATGATTACACATTTTCCTACTTAATAATGAGTGATATGGAAAAGCTGAAAGAACTTTGAAGTTCAATTGATAAATTATCTCCAGACTTGTAAAATGATCACCATCCAGCTGGCTTACTGTATATTCAAATTCAATTTGAGACAATAAGAAAATTGCAGCCATATGTCCACTTCACATTCATTTGTGTATTTGTGTGTGCTTGTGTGAGTGTGTGCATACACACCAGGGTGCATATGAATGTACGACTATTGGTAATATGTGTGTGCATCTGATTGGAAATACGACCAGTTGACAAAACAGAGACTGATGATAAATGCTCAACAGGAGGTTTCTATGATCCAGGAAACTATCTAACTTGAAGCTGTTAATTTTCTCTGGTATGTTCCAACACTCTGCCAGGGACATATAGAATTTCTCCCCAGTGAATGCTATTATACTACTCCTTATTTGGCTGCAAGAAGTGGAGGCTATGACCACAGGATCTTTGAGAATAATTATTTCTTCACATCAGAAAAAAGACTGTATTTTGCTGCCTACAGATGGGATTTTCTTTCATTCAGTGGCCTTCTTTCAAGGGACCCTGCAGGTTAAAGCAAGAGGGCTGTCCAGTCCTCTAGCCAGCCCACATAACATGATGCTGTGTTTTTGTTATTATGTCTTTTTAGTACTTTCTCTTTCTATATTTCATACACAATTAAATTACTATCTATCATTCATGGAAAAATCCATAGTTTGTGTTTCACCTTTCAGTTAAAACCATTTCTTTTCCTCCCCCTTCCCAAATTCACTCTTCTGGAAATTGAAATTTACTTCTCTGCTAAACTGCAAGGCATGCCAAACCCCAAATAGCCCAGGGATCATAATTCAGAAGCCGCTGTTTTAGTTTCTCGTAAGCAAAGTCTGTAGAAGTAACCATAGGCCCTGGGATAAGTTTCTCAGAGCAGCCAGGAAACCCAGCAGGAAGATACTGAAGTTGCCTGAAAGAACCTTCCAGAATTGTCAGCCATATGGTCCCACAGACTGTGTCCCTCTCAGGTAGGCAAAAGCTTCTTTTGCAAGCAGACGAGTGATTTCTTGGGACATAGCCCTTGATTCCCACCTTCCCTGTGATTTAAAAGGACTGGGCTGGGATTTAAAAGATTTAAATTCTAGTCTCTGCTGAAAAGTTAACTAACTGTGACCTTGGGAAAGTTGCACACTCAGCCTGTTTCCTCATCTGTGATTTGAGTAGATTCCAAGGAATGATCTCTGTGTCCTCCTCCAATCCAGCTCTAAAATCCCCTGGTTTTATTCCATGACTCTTTGATATGCTGCTTCCTTCTAGGAAAAAAGAAAAAAGAACAGAAAAAAATGTCAGGAGGAGTTTACATCTGTTTAGCTTTGTTTGTGAGTGCCTGTGTTCTTCATTTTTAAAAATGTCACCATTCATAAAAACAAAAAAGTAAAGTCCCTGTGGTCTGTGAAAGGTTTCACATTGAGTGTTATGTATATCAGCCAGTTTTCCGTTTCAATCCTCCCCAATATCTGCTAATACAAGTGCATATTATGACAGAGCCTCTCTCTCGCTGCCTTTTCAGTGGCTGCCCCCACGTTCGAAATTTTCAATTGCTACAAGAATCGGAATTTAAGTAGAGACTGGAAATCAGGATCTGGGATGGAGATGGTTGTTTCTTGTGACCTCTTGATAAGCATCTCTATAAGGTTCCTGGAGTTGGAGTGAGAAGAAGTGATCAATAAGCTTATCTCCAATTCTATGAGGATTGTCTCTCATCTCAGTAACTTCTCCCTGTGGGACTGGATGAGCGCCTACATTTTAAAGATATAAATGTAAACATTCCTAAAAGTAAGCTTACAATGGGGAAAAATGGGCTGAAAAACTAAACAATGAATGCAAGCCCATAGATGTGGAGAAGAGTGGGGAGAAAAGTAAAAGAAAAGGAAGAAATGGTGACTAAAAGGTTTAAAGGTGAGAAAAAATGAAAGGAGTTGGTGAATTTTGGGACAAGGGATAAGAGGAAAGCAGAAATGGTGTTTGAACAGGGTCTTTACTCTGGATATTTGGGTGAAAGGGGGAATCATGCGGGATGTACATTGTATTGGGTGAAGAATTCAGGCCAGGCTATGGGGAGTCTGAGGTCATTGGGGAGGTCCATAGTTAGATGTTCAGCAAACATGAGGGATCCCAAGGCTCTGTCTCTGGTGATACAGTATAGTCCTTGGGAATGAAAAAAAGAATTAATGGATGGTTTGGATCTTAAATGCTCCCAAAGGCGCATTTGCTGCAGGCTCGGTCCCCAGACTGTGGCTCTGTTGAGGAGAGGAGGTGGAAGCTTTGGGAAGTGGGGCCTTGTGGAAAGAGTTTGGGTTACTGGGGGCATGTTCTTGAGAATGATGACAGGGCCCTGGGCCCTCCCTATGTCTCTATTTGTTTCTCAGCCACCAAGAGCTTAGCTACTCTGTTCCACCATGTGTTCTCTGCCATGATTTTCCTGTCTCACTACAGCGCCAAAGTGATGTGGCCAAGTGACCACAGACTGAAACTTCTGCTACCGTAAACTATAATAAATCTTTCATTTTTAAAAGTTGATTATCTCAGGTGTTTGGTCATTGTCATATAAAGCTGAGTAATTAGAAAAGGATGCCAATTTGGAATCATATAGGTAAATACTTTTTATCTTAAAAGCACATAGTTCTTATACTATGCTTTCAGTGAAGCTAGCTGATAGTATCAGAAATGAAATTGCAGACCTCTATACTCAGGAATGCATATATTAATAACTGACTTTATTTAGTGAATCAGTCTATAATTTTAGCATTCCACTTGAGGAACTACTTAGGTTTTGTTTTGTTTTTGTTTTGTACTGAAGAACTAGTCCCTATATTTGAAAATTCATTTCAGCTTATCTGCTATATGTTAATCATCATAGCCAACATAGCCATCGCTGTCTCAAAGACTATGGTTAAAAGGAAAATGGGTATTTTTACTTTAATGTTGGGCAATTTAAGTCCAGTTGAAGAAATTAGACATAGTATTCAGAATAAACAGTAGCATCAATATCAATAGAGTCAACCAACATTGATACAATAAAAACATAAATGTTTTTCTCCTCATCAGTCATCATCCAGTGATAGCCAACTACAGTGCGTTAATCTGGAGATCAAACATGGAGGTCACACTCAGAACAAGATGGAACTCCTCATCTCCTGTTTCCTCTGCCCTTTCTCTTGCTCATATCACACAATCTTTCATAGCAAGAAGTCAGAAGCCTGGGTATCTAGAACATCTGCAAATGCAGAATGACTCTCTAACTCCCCTTTTCTGAACTCCCCATCTAATGGTCCATGTGATGATGTCCCCTTTGTATTCCAGAAAAGCCAGCTGCCCTTGTTTTCATAATGTAGTTCACATAGGAGGCCTGCATAGTTCTCTTCTCCCATAGCTCCTGCCATCTGGATGTTAGGCTCCTCCCACTATGAAGTCTGAAATTTTCAATTACATCCTCCTTTCAAGACCTCTTGACACTGAACACACTTAGACCAAACTTTCAACCCTACTTCAACAGAGGAGACCTTAGTTATCCTTTATGACCTCAGTAAAGAGTTACTTCACATGCACATGCTCCCTGGAATCTGTGGCTGAACTCCCCCATCTCTTGAGCCCCACTGGATACCATACTGCCCTATGACACTTACTGTTTGCTGATGTCAAGGCCTGTTTTGCTTATCTATCCCCTCACTGTGCTGTGAACTTCTGTATATGTTTTATCTTTTAAAACAAATTATTTTGATTATGATCACGTTAGTTAAAATTATGTATTTTATAAAGTATTTTTAACATTGTAGGAAATCAAAGATGGTCCTGAACTGAACAGATTCAAATTTGAGGGTTCATTTTTCATTATGAACTTATTGATTTTTGTTCTTCTTCTGATGTCATAATCTTTTAGACTGGGTATTTTGTGTGTTTTTTTTTTTTAATTAGCATCTTTACTTTTTTAAATCTATATTTTCCCCTTTCCATTTTCACTCTCCAATTTTGATTTGTTATGTTTCTTTGTTGAAATCTATGGGGAAAAAACAAAACATTCTTTCTTGTTATGTTTTTACATATGAGTAAACTGAAGCCTAGAGAGGTTAAGTAATTTGCTCAAGGTCACACAGCAAGCAGGCAATACAAGCCAAAGCAAACTTTGTTGAGAACTGTACTTAAACAACAGTGCTTTGTCACATATTATAGAATTATGATATTTAATTTTTTTAAAAATGATTTATTTTCTCTTCCAACTGATAAGGGAATAATGCATGTGGTTAAGTCCCAAAAGGAAATGGAAAAATAATACGGAAAGGAAAAAATGGTGAAATTTGAGGCAAATCTAAGAAAGCAATTTGAATCTATCTTAGTTCTGATCTAGTTACCAAGGACATCTTAATCAAGTGCTCTTGACTTAAGAGTTGTTTCCCCATGTTTCAACCTGCAGGCAATTGTACTCTGTGGCCTAAAATTGTGCCATAAACATTCCTCATATCATGAGTTCTCATACGCCCAAGTGTGCACCTCTCCTGTGGTTAGGCTTGAGTGTAAAAACCATGAACAGCAGACACATGTCAAATCCCCCACACACAAAGACCGTGTGCTTCCACCAAACAGCCCTCTCATGTTTCCAGAATTAGCTGAGCAAGGCTTGTGTTCCTGTGGGCTTCCACTCCACTGGATTTTGCCAGCTTCTGATTGAGCTGCATCTGAGCACAAAACAGCATCTTTTTTCTAGACCATGAATTAAACTCTCCATCATTGGATCTTTACAGTGTCAGCCAATTCCAGCTAAGTATATTCAAGGATTTCATATTGGATTTTTGCTGGCAAGTTGACATCACAGATATACAAGTGCCACATTGAAAATAAAATTCAGGTATTGTACGAAATTTGCCGAAAGAGCTGCTGACTGGAAGGAACCTGATGTTGACACTGTGAGCCAAGGTCAAGGCTAAGTTGCAAAGACAGGTTTGGAGTGAGTTTCTTACAGTAAGAAAAAAATGGAGTTTCTCTGCCCTTGAATCTTATTACCCTGAGACTGAAGAACTTAGGAATGTTCGTCTTTGCATCCAAATCTTGGTGTTATTGCACATAGGAAGTAAACTGCTTAAACTCAAGGCATTAAGATGCAAAAAAGTTCTATGTGCTACAAATACTAGGTAAATTGTGTTCAATAGGATTGAGGACAAATTGAAATGAAGTTAATCTTCTATCACCAAAACTGATGTTTTAAGTTAGAGAAAGTGCTCACTTTTGTTCAATCTGGCTATAGCCTATCAAAATGGTGGCTTTAATGTTTGTCTATAACTCCATTAATCTACATATCACAACATATGAGATTGAAACCTGACCTCACTTTGCAATACTCTGGTTTCTACGTGTAAATAAATAAATATTAAGATGATAGAATTTATCAGATGAGTGAAATGGCATAAACTTATAGAGGCAAAATATAGTTTGTGCTGTAGTGTTAACTATTGGGCAAGGATTTCTAACATATATTGCCATAAATGTTTTAATATGGAAAAATTTCAATCTACAAAAGCCGGAAAGAAAACTACCATGAATACTAATGTTTTCACCAACACTCAACTTTAGCAATGACTAATTCAGAGATATTCTCATTTTCTCTTTATTTCCACATACTCTCCCTAGTCTTATAGTTTCCCATACATCATATCATTTCATCTATTAATATTGTAATATTTATCTCTGAAAGATAGCAACATTCTAAAACTGCAAGTAATAATGATAATTCTATAATTTAATTTAATTAACTAATTTGGATTGTGGTCCTAGGCATTGAACCCAGGGCCTTGTGTATGCTAGGCAAAGACTCTACCATTGATATATGTGCCCAGTCCCTATAACTTTAAATATGCAGTCAGGTTTCAAATTTTCCTTTTGGTGGGGGTACTAGGGATTGAACTCAGGGGAACTCAACCATTGAGTCACACCTCTAGCCCTATTTTGCATTTTATTTAGAGATAGGGTTTCACTGAGTTGCTTAGAACCTCACTTTTGCTGAAGCTAACTTTTAACTCACAATCCTCCTGTCTCAGCCTCTCTAGCCTGAGAATTACAGGGGTACACCACTGCACCTGGCTCAAATATTCCTTTTTGTGATACAAAATTTTTCCAGTTGATTTATTGAAAGAATGAACAATGGCACTTTGTTGATTTGTTCTTTAAGGTAATTTTTAATCTATAAATTATTTCTCTGTGTTTTATTTGTTGAAGAAATACAATCTGAATTTTGCCAAGAATGACCCCAACATTATTTTTGACTTCATTTTTTTTCTTTAAAAACACCTGAAGGAATAAAATAGTTTTCTTTTTTTTTCTTTCTTTTTTTTAAAAGAGAGAGAGACAGAGTGAGAGAGAATTTTTTAATATTTATTTTTTACTTTTCGGTGGACACAGCATCGTTATTTTATTTTTATGTGGTGCTGAGGATCGAACCCAGCACCCCGAGCATGCCAGGCGAGTGTGCTACCACTTGAGCCACATCCCCAGCCGAAAAAATAGTTTTCTTATATAAGATTTATCATTTTAAATAGCAAACATTAAAAAAAGGAGCTTTTATACCACTTTAGGCGTGTCTTGTTTTTCTCCACTGAAAAATATTTTTCTTTATGCTTGTATCTTACAATAAAAGGACATTATGGAAAAAAGAATGATGATTTATTAGCAGAGAGAAACCAAATAAGTCTTATTTCCACCAATTGTTACTGTGATAAAGGACTTCTGGGAAGTCTGTTCGGTTGCTTTTGACAATTGAATGGAAGCTCACAGAATTCAGTCTAAAATTTAAATTATAGGATTATTTTCCAAGTTTGCTTGTTGGAGGCTTAGAGTGCTCAAAGATGGTCAGATTTATTAGCAGTCCTCCACCTCAGAGGAGCAGAGAAGGGGATGTGGTGGAGTGAGGGGAAAGGTGTGGATCACGGATGTGATACACAGAGCATTTGGACTCATCATTGGGGAGGCCGGCCTCTCTTCAGAGATATCCAAAGCCACCATGTACATACACAAGAATAGGGCCCTAATTAGAATAAGATATAGTCTATGCATGTATAATTTTATCAAAAGCAAGTATACTGTCATGTATAACTGAAAAGAACCATTAAAAATAACAAAGTGCTGTGTCTATCTCTGTAAAATGTTTTTATTGGTGGTTTATAGTTATACGTAATATCTGAGTTCACTTTGACATAATCATGCACGCACAGAATATAATTGGCTCTACTTCAGTCCCCAGCTTAATTATTCTGAATCATACTGCTATAAACCTTGATGTTCCTTTATCACTATAGTATGCTGATTTTATTTCTTTTGAATTAATACCAAGGAGTGGGCAGCTGGATCATATGGGGATTCCATGCTAAGTCTTTGAGGAATCTCCACACTGCTTTTCAGAGTGGTTGTACTCATTTGCAGTCCCACCCACAATGTTATTGACTTTTTCAGCAGTGTAGTTTAATGTGGAATAATTGACAAAGAGCCTTGAATCATGAATTTGAGGGGCAACTGACACTCTAGCCAATTGTTATCTACTTTCTCTGAATTCCAACTTCCTCATTTGAATGATCCAGGTATTGTGGTAGATTGTATTCCTTTGAAAATAATCCCTAAGTGAAGTATGTATCTCCCAATGCCATTGGCAATATTAAGGCCAAGCTTGACCTTGAGAAAAATTGGCTCTGTCTCTTATTATAGAAGGTGAATATGTCTCACTCTGAATTCAGTGGTTGAAATATGACTTACTTTGGCCAAAATTACACTGGCAGAGTATGTCACTTTTAAGACAGGGTGGTTTACCTTCTCTCTGCTTTCTCTTTCTGTGGAAACAACAGACCCTGCACAGCCACAGTTGGCATGCAATGCAGACACAGTGAGGTAGATGTCAATGTCAGTTATGGAAAGTCATTGAAACTTGAAGGTGATCTGTCACTACAGCATAACTGTATACTCTGCCCTATAAATGTACTAAGCCATGCACTATTATCCCTCTACGACTATGGTGAAAATCAAATACAGAAACAAAATTGGAAGTTTTATGGGAATGTGAAGCATCTACCTTCTCTAAATCCTTATTTCTTCAATGTGTGTTTTATCATCAACCAGAATATTGCTACCTTCAGAATACTTCAAATGACAATGCACTGGGACATGTTAGCATGTATGGCTTGAGCCATGCTTTGCCCAGCATTTAGATTTAGAACTGTGTTCAGGGTGTGATGCTAACAAATATAAGCTCCGTGAAATTAGGCAAAACTGATTTTCTAAGCCTCACTAAAATTGATGCCCTGCCCTGCTCTTGGCAACAAGAGCTATAATTACGTGAAAGTATTTAACTCCTTAGAATCCTATCAGGTTTTTTTATTTTTTCTGTTAAATATTCTCAAGAAAAAGTGGTCAGAAAAGAGACATATTATGAAAGTAAAGAAAAAAATAAATAGGAAAAAATGTTTATAAAGGCTGATAAATAAACTGAGTTTTTGATGAGAAAAAGTAAACTGCATGAGATATTAGCTATTTTCATGATTCTAAAAGTCACATCTTATAAAAACACAACATCTCTATGCCTGCCCAGTCATCCCTCTTTTGCATCTCCTTTTGGCACTTTTGACATTTGGAAAAATATCTCAACCAAGTGTGGTTAAAAGGTACCAAAATATCAGAGCCAGAGCTGGTTCACACTTAAAGGGAGCAAAAAAGAAAAAAAAAAAAAGGTTAAAAAAAAAAAAAGAATGTAATGGTTGCCAGTTTCATTTTATGTGGCAGTATCCATATTATGTGAGTTTGGGGACTGGTGCTTCAAACAGAGCTTATTTCTGGAGTTGGAGCCGGGCCAGTTTGCAGTGACAGCCACTGTCCTACATGCAGGGAAGCTACCTTGAACAAAACAGGTTCCCTTTGGCCATGGAGCTTCCTCTATTGTGGGATTGAAGATGAGAGAGTTGAACAAATATATAGATCTGGTCTATGTTAAGGGTTCAGATAATGGAAAGCTACAGAAGGTGTGGGGGGAGAGGCTGGGAGGGTTCGCTCTGAAAAGGGGGTGTCTGATCCCAGACAAAGCTGTGAAGGGCACAGGGAATGAGACTTGGGGAGAAGGGTCGCACAGAGGTAATGGTGAGTCCAACAACAGTACAATGCTCCCTGTGTCCCTGGAGCGACAGAGACCAGACAGCTAGACCTGAGTGGGCAAGGGCAAAGTGGTGGGACCCATGTTCAAAGAGGCAGCAGGAGATGAGATAGCTGAGAGTCCTTTGGCTGATTTTGTGGATTTGAGATTTTAATCTGAGCGAACTGGCAGCTATTTCAGGATTTGGAGCAGAGAGGTAACATGATCTAACTTAGCTTTTAGAAAGAGCGCTCTGGTGCTCTTCTGAGAATAGACTCTGGAGCACATGGATGAAAGTGGAGCAGTGAGAGAGGTGGCTGGCGCAATAATTCAGAGGAAAAGTCTTGAAACTCAGAGGGGAGTGGCTGCAACAGAAGTTGGAGTGGGTGGTCAGATTCTGGATATCTGCTGAAGGAAGAGTAAACAGTGTAACCTGGTTAGTGAGATGTGCAGCTTACCAGGCAAAGAGGATGATGAACCCAAATTTCAGCTTTGAAGAGCTGAAACAATGAAGTTTGCATTGATTGAGCCAGGAAAGGTGGGCAGATTGGGAAGTGTCTATTGTATGTTACTCAGGGTAGGGATTTTAAAGAGTTATCCCTCAAGCAGTGCACAATGCAAAGTGGCAGAATTTCATGGTATGTACACCATGTAAAATGTTTTACTCCTAATTACTAGGCGCTCTCCCATTTTGAAGGGACTTTTAAAAAAATATGTAACCTTTGCAATAAGATTTAACACCCAATATTCACTTTGTCCAATTGCTCATAGTGCTACATTAATTCACAAGTTACTACTTCTTAGTAAGAAGTCATTGTTTTTTTTTTTCCTGTTAAAACATTTGGATACTTAATTTAGAAAATTGTCTTCTTTCTTTTTTTTTATTAGTTGCTCAAAACATTACAATGATCTTGACATATCATATATCATTGTTTTCGTCAACCAGGTTCTAAGTATTTCATAATATGAATTCAGATCTTAAAATTGTTTCTCTAATTACATATAGAATAGCACTGACCATGCTGCATTATGTTCAACAAAGCAAAATGAACACCTGGCTTAATGTGTATTTGTTATTTATGATTTATCTGTTTATTTCTTTACAATATTGACTTATAGAAAGCATAGTCTTTGTATAGATTATGCCTGGCCACCAGAAAAGTTTGGTGTTAACTACATACGTATTAAATAAAGAGATGAATAAGGGACAAGTTTTAAGATGGTAAGTGTTGAACAAAAAGTAATGCTTTAAAAAACTTAGGTCTTTTTTTTTTTTTTTTTTGCGGGGGGAGATGAGCAAGTTCTCTGGGAAGGATTTTAATGTGATACATCAATTGCCTTCCTTGGTGCAGTCCTGAGACATTGGTTCAACTGCCTTTGGGACTGGAAAGACCAAGGGTTTTCTTCCTTGTAATGCTGGATTCTGAAAGACAGTGGGAGAATAATGCATGCAAGGTGTATTCAGTTCATCATTTGCAGTGATGGACACAAAGAAGTTTATTGGCTCTCTGGTAGTAAAGAGACCCTTGAACATGAAGTCTCCATACTCATCCAAGGTTACTTCTTGGTATGATTGTTTCTTGGTCAAACATTAGCAAGTAGTTCTCTATGCTTTGCCCAAAGGTGGAGATGAATGGCCCTGGGTGACTCTCTCTTCATTTTATGCATTAGCTGTAATAGACAGTGATAAAGAGCTGAGCATATCCAACAGTGTGGGTGTGGTCTACACTGTACTCTTGGTTCACCTCATTCTCTGTTTGGCGGGACAAGTCTTTTTTTTTTTTAATGCTGTTTCTTACTTTCTACACCTTCTTGGTGACATCAGTATTCTTCTATACTGCAATTTCATATATCCCATTTCAATAAATCATGATGTTTCTCCTCCAATTAAATTCTTTTAAGCTAAATACCCCTTAATAATATGGTTCTAAGCAACAGGGAGCCAAGACAGGAAAGCAGGAACCATGAAAGTGGATACAGCAATAGACAGCTATTGTTTTTCTTGTAACTCCGTAGAGTCAACTGTCACTTACAGTAATATTTGTTAACTACTAATGATCTACTTAAAAGTGAATGGAAGGAGACACTGGCCCTGTGTTGGGACCAAATTAGATCAGTGAGTGCAGTAGCTACGTGACGAACAGAGGCCGGTCAGTGACCTCAGAAATGCATAGGACATTGGATGGCAGAGAACAGTGTCCAGTGGAAATCCTGTCAGTGTATGCATTGGGTAAGGATCCTCCCAAGACTTGGGGTGGTTGCTGCATTCCCATTCTGCAGGGAATGGGACACTGTGTTTTGGAGAATGACCCCAGATGATAAGAAAACTAAGGCCCCCTCAGGTTATACTGCTAATGACAAAAGTTTGTTAAAATCTGTACTATATACTGTGCCAGGTCCTGAACTATTTCAGGATTTTTTTTTCTTTAATCTTTACAGTAACACCATGAAATAAATATCCCTCTCTAAGCGGCCATCCACATTTGGCTGGGACAGGTTTAGTGGAAATCTGAGCATTGTTATTTATGTAAGTGTTTGTTTGCCATTTGCCTGAGCTGTCCAAGGCTGGGTATAGTCTCCAGAAATGAGGGAAACACATCCTTATCAGTTTTTTTAAAAAGCCACAAGAAAGTCACTTTCCAGTGTGTAGGGGTGTGAGCATTATGACCTTAGCACACAACAAAGACTAATGGATCCCTGATGAGTTATGGGGAATTCATCTTTGTATAGTATTTTTTTTTCATATATGCAAATAATTTCCTTGAGGTCAAATTGAAAAGATTTGGTTTGGAGTTTCTCCTGTATTTTTAACAACTAAGGATGTGCTACAAACTCGCCAAAAAAAAAAAAAAAGTGTTTTTTACTATGGAGATATACCCTTGGATTTTCACAGTGGATATTGTATACAGTCCAAAAAAGCATTTAAAACAATGAATATTCAAGTACTTTAGCTTTATTTGACAGAAAACCAATACAAATTGAATAGAAGTGCGGGCTTTGGTTTTAAAATTTGATCACTGCCCATTTATTGACTTGATTTGGCCCACTTCCTCTGCCTTCTTCCCCGTCATTCCTCAACCTCTCCCTTTTTTTCATTTTATGATGTTTTTGTATACTTAACATTGTTCATTCTCCATTGATCTTACATTCTTTATCTGTCTCTCAGTTAAATATAAACTTCTGAATCACTGGAGGCCATGCTGTTGATTGAGAAGCCTAGGAATAAAATTCTTCTTTACTAATTGGACTATGCCCCTATATTCAATAAGGAGAAAAGTAGCTTTTCTTTTTCCTCTCTTTGTCTCATACTTCTTCCCATAATGCAGTGCCAAGTATAAATTAGGGGAAGGGTCTGTGATATCAATGGGATAAATGGAGAAATGGTCAGTGGATTTACCAGTCCGTATTCCAGCTTTATAAATATATATTTCTGGTCCATAAACCACCTCCTGCATTGCTACTGCCATTGCTGCTGCCTCTGATTCTACTGCTGCCAGCCTGAGATCCCCTGGAGGTCTTCTTTTTTTTTTTTATATAATTTATTTATTTATTTATTTATTTATTTCTGTTCTGCTTTTATATTTTTTTTAATTTTTTTTTTATTTTTTAATTTTTTATTGTGGGTTGTTCAAAACATTACAAATTTCTTGACATATCATATTCCACACTTTGATTCAAGTGGGTTATGAACTCCCACCTTCACCCCATACACAGATTGCAGAATCACATCAGTTACACATCCATTGATTTACA
>NW_025999900.1:51689142-51724410 GCF_001458135.2 Marmota marmota marmota
GCCGCGGGGCGATTTGCTGAATAAGCAGTTACCCTCCGTGCGACAAACCTCTCGCGTTTGAGTCCCCGTAGCCGATCCTCGTGCGATGGAAATCCTTCCTCCAGGTTCCGGAGCACCCCACTATTGCTGGAAATTCCTAACAAGATATCCTTTAGCCGTCCTGACTTGTCATACTCCCACACAGTGAAGCAGCACACGGGGGCAATGCACTCCCCTCGCTGCCATCTTCCTTCCTCATTCGGGTTTTTATATCTGGAGGTCTTCTTTCTGGTTGCTGCTGCCACAGAAGAAACCACTGCCCCAGATGCAACTGAAGCCGACACTACTGCTGAACCCTGAGATCACCTGGTGATGCTGCCCCCACAACTGCAGTTGCAGCTGCCACTGCAGCCGCCACTACTGCTGATGCTGTGCTACCTGCTGCCAACAACCACCGCCACTACTGCTGCTACCATGGCCTAGAGGACTGCTTTGGGGGAGACTCCAGGTTTGGTTGCACATGGCTGCACCCATTTTGGGACATCAGCCAGGGACTGGGGGCTGGGTGCCAGCAGGTTTATCATCATAAGAGCCTCTGTCTGGGGACTCCAGCTGGGACCTGCAGGTCCAGTGTGGGGGTGCCTGTGGGCTTGGAGGAGGCTGGAGTCTTCCTGCTGAGAGTGCTGGTGGCCCTTGTCTTGCTGGTGCATCTTGGGATTGCTCCTTTGCATGAGTGTATCCCTAGTGGTCTCTCTGCAAGTAGGAGCAGCACTGAGATCTTGGGACTGCAGCGTGGCCAAGCCTGAGGTATTTGAAGCCCAGATTGGTGGGATAGAGACTGGGTTTGTGAGGGGTGACCTGAGTTTGGTGATCCTGAGAGATGTCAGAGACAGGGCTGAGAAACTGTTGAACACTGATACAGTTCGACTTTCCAGAAAGATTTATTTTATTTTTGATTCACTAATCTCTCTACCATATTTGTAACAGGATGTTTTTATGCATCAGTGTGTGGAGGACAATGATATATGAATAGTGTTTTGCATTTTTGTGGTATTCTTATGTCTTTAATTTTTTTCTCTTTGTTCATATTCTTCCTCTCTCTTGTTTGTTTTCTTGGATTTTATTTTTAACTTTTCTCCAACCAACAGCCAATCTCTGTTGGCTCCTCTTCCACTCTTCCTGTAAATTTTTACTTCTAGCTTCTCTCTTCATCCCTTGCAAATATTGCATACTACACTACCTCTGTTCTCTCATCTATTTGAAATTGTAAATCATTTTAACAAATATTCTGTATTGAACTCATCATTTTGGTTTAATGCAAGAAAGCAGTAGATACCTTAGTGCAAGCTATTACATTTAAGGATATTTATTGTGTATGCTGGGTGCTGTTGATATTGGTCACACCAATAGAGGCAAAGTGCTGGAAACCTTCAGGGACACTATTGGTCTACAGGGTAGAATTTATGCTGCCTTAGATCCATACTTTCATATGGGAAAACACACTAACAACATAAAAAAATAAGGGAATAAAGTGCCCCCCCCCCAAACCAAGATGCTTCAACAACAGAAACCACTCATAACACAGTAGAAGAAATGTCCAAGAAAGAGTAATGATTGTATATAGTTAAATTGATATATGAAGTAAAGGACAGTATAAGGAGCAAAATCAAAGAAAAAATACAGGAAGTAAAAAAACCACTTCAATAAAGAGTTAGAGATTGAAAAAAAAAAAAGCAGAAATCCACAAAATGAAGGGATGAGTAAACCAAATTATAAATTTAATAGAAAGCATCACCAACAGACTAGACCACTTGGAAGACATAATCTCAGACAATGAAGACAAAATATATAATATTAAAAGTAGAGTTGAACATGTGGAGAAGATGATAAGAAACCATGAACAGAACATCCAAGAATTATGGGATAATGTGAAAAGACCAAATTTCAGAGTTATCAAAATAGATGAAGAAGCAGAGACACAAACCAAAGGAATGCACCATCTTTTCAATGATATAATAGGAGGAAATTTCTCAAACCTAAAGAATGGAATGGAAAATCAAATACAAGAGGCTTATAGGACCTCAAATGTACAAAATTACAGCAGACCCACACCAGGACACATTATAATGAGAAAGACTAACACAGAGTATAAAGATAAAAGTCTTAAAGGAAACGAGAGAAAAAAATCAAATTATGTACACGGGGAAAGCAATTCAGATCTAAACTGATTTCTCAACCCAGACCCTCAATGCTAAGAGGTCCTGGAATAATATATTTCAAGCTCTGAAAGAAAATAGCTGTCAACCAAGAATTTTATATCCTTCAAAATTAAGTTTCAGATTTGAAGATGATATTAAAAATCCCATGATAAACAAAAATTAAAAGAATTCATAACAAAAAAGCCTACACACTACAAAGCATTCTCAACAAAATATTCCATGAGAATGAAGTGAAAAAAAAAGTAAAAACTAACAAAGGGAAGATCTACACTAAAGGGACATTCGACCAAATGGAAACTTAGACAAATCAAAAACCAGAAATAAATAAAAATGTTAGGGGATACAAATCATATCTCAGTAATAACATTGAATTTTAATGGCCTAAACTCATCAAGCCAAAGATAAAGGCTCACAGATTGGATTAAAAACCAAGACCTAGGGGGATAGTAGAGGATAGGAAAGGCAGCAGAATACAACAGACACTAGTATGGCAATATGTAAATCAGTGGATGTGTAACCGATGTGATTCTGCAATCTGTATATGGGGTAAAAATAGGAGTTCATAACCCACTTGAATCAAAATGTGAAATATGATATATCAAGAACTATGTAATGTTTTGAACAACCAACAATAAAAATTAAAAAAAAAAAAACAAAAAAAAAAACCAAGACCTACAAGGTGCTGTCTTCAAGAGACTCATCTCATGGGCAAAGACATCCATATGCTGAAGGTAAAAGGATGGGGAAAAAAAAACTTGTCACTCATATGGATTGCATAAACAAGCAAGGATTTCCATTCTCATTTAGATATAGTAGACTTCAAACCAAAGTTAATCTTAAGAGACAAAGAAGGACATTTCATACTTCTTAAGGGAAGTATATACAAGCAGGACATAACAATTATTTTTACCCGAAACAGTGGAGTATATATGTGCATCAAACAAACTCTTCTCAATTTCAAGAGTCAAATAGACAGCAATACAATAATACTATGTGACTTTAACACACATCTCTCTCACTACTGGACAGATCTTCCAAACAAAAACTAAATAAGGAAACTATAGAACTAAATAATACCATCAATAATTTAGACCTAACAGACATATATAGAATATTTCATCCATCAATGAGGAAATATACTTTATTCCCAGTAGCAAATGGCTCCTTATCTAAAATAGACCATATCTTATGCCACAAAGCAGCTCTTAGTAAATACAAAAAAAGAGATAATACCCTGCATTCTATCATACCACAATAGAATGAAATTAGAAAACAATGATAAAATAAAAAATAGAAGCTATGTAACAAATGGAGACTAAATAATACACAATTGAATGAAGAATGGATGTAGAAAAAAATCAAGAATGAAATTAAAAAAATCTTAGAGGTAAATGAGGACTCTGATACAACATATCAAAATCTCTAGGACACTATGAAAGCAGTACTAAGAGGAAAGTTTATTACATTGAGTGCTTTCATTAAAAGAATAAAAAGTCAATAAATAAGTGACTTAACACTACATCACAAAGCCCTAGGAAAAGAACAAGTCAACACAAAAAGCAGTAGAAGACAGGAAGTAATTAAAATCAGAATGGAAATTAATGAAATAGAAACAAAAGAAACAATTGAAAAAATTGACAAAACAAAAAGTTAGTTTTTTGAAACTAACCAAACCCCTGGCCATGTTAATGAAGAGAAAACACAAATTACAGGAATACAAGATGAAAAAAGAAATATCACAAAGAACACATCTGAAATACAGAAGATAATTAGAAACTATTTTGAAAATTTATACTCTAATAAAATAGAAAACATAGAAGGCATCAACAAATTTCTAGAGACATATGATCTACCCAAATGGAATCATACATGATTTAGACAGATCATGTATGATTAGAAAATGCCAACAAAAGCCTACCAAACAAGAAAAGTCCGGGACCAGATGGATTGTCAGCCAAGTTCTACAAGTCTTTCAAAGAAGAATTAACACAAATACTCCTCAAAATATTTCATGAAATAGAAAAGGAGGGAATTCTTTCAAACTCATTCTATAAAGCTAATATCACTCTGATACCAAAACCAAACAAAGACACATCAAGCAAAGAAAAATTTGGACCAATATTGCTGATAAACATAGATTCAAAAATTCTTAATAAAATTCTGGCAAATCACATACAAAAATATATTGAAAAGATAGTGCACCACAATCAAGTAGGATTCATCCCAAGATACAGGGTTGGTTCAACATACAGAAATTTTAAAAAAATGTAATTCATCATATTAATAGACTTAAAAACAAGAATCATATGATCATCTCAATAGATGCAGAAAAAACATCTATTGGAAAATACAGCACAGTTTCATGTTCAAAACACTAGAAAAACTAGGGATAGTAGGAACATAACTCAACATTATAAAAGCTATATATGCTAAATCTAAGGACAGCATCATTCTAATGAAGAAAAACTGAAAGCATTCCAGCCAAAAACTGGAACAAGACAAGGATGTCCTCTTTCACCACTTGTATTCAACATCATCCTTGAAACTCTAGCCAAAGTAATAGACAAAAGAAAGAAATTAAAGGGATACAAGTAGGTAAAGAAGAACTCAAACTATCACTATTTGTTGATGACATGATCCTATACCTAGAAGATCCAAAAAATTCCACCAGAAAATTTATAGAACTAATAAATGAATTCATCAAAGTAGCAGGTTATAAAATCAATGCCCATAAATCAAACACATTCTATACATCAGTGATGAATCCACTGAAAGAGAAATTAGGAAAACTACTCCATTAACAATACCCTCAAAAAAACAAAACAAAACAAAATTAAAAAAAAAACCCTAGGACTCCATCTAACAAAAGAGGTAGACCTCTACAATGAAAACTACAGAACACTAAAGAAAGAAATTGAAGAAAACCTCAGAAGATGGAAAGATCTCCCATGCTCCTGGATAGGCAGTATTAATATTGACAAAATGTCCATACTACCTAAAGGGTTATACAGATTTAATGCAATTTCTATTAAAACCCAAATGACATTCTTCATAGAAAGAGAAAAAACAATCATGAAATTATTTATTTGGAAAAATAAGAGACCCAGAATAGCTAATGCAATCCTCAACAAAAAAAGTGGACCAAGAGGCATCACAATAGCAGAACTATACTACAGAGCTATAGAAACAAAAACGGCATGGTATTGGCACCAAAATAGACTTGTAGACCAATGGTACAGAATAGAGGACACAGAGACAAACCCACATAAATATGGTTATCTCATATTAGACAAAAGTGCAAAAAACATTCCCTGGAGAAAAGATAGCCTATTCAACATTGGTGCTGCAAAGCTGGAAATCTATATGTAGCAAAATGAAACTAAACCTCTATCTCACCCTGCGCAAAAACCAACTCAAAGTGGATCAAAGACTTAGGCACTAGAATAGAAACCCTGTGCCTAACAGAAGAAAAAAAATAGGCCCAAATCTTCACCACGTTGGCCTATGATCTGACTTCCTTAACAAGACTTCTAAAGCACAAGAAGTAAAATCAGAATCAATAAATGGGATGGATTCAAATTAAAACGCTTCTTCTCAGCAAAGGAAACACTTAATGTGAAAAAAGAGCCTACAGATCGGGAGAAAATCTTTACCACATGCACCTCCAATAAAGCTTTAATCTCTAGGATATATAAAGAATTCATAAATTTAACAATAAATTGGGGCTCAGGCTGTGGCTTATTGGTATAGTGCTTGCCTAGCATGTGTGAGGCACTGGGTTTGATTCTCAGCACCACATATAAATAAATGAATAAAATAAAGATCTATACATCTAAAAAAAATTTAAAAATTAACACTAAAAAAACTAATAACCCAATCAATAAATGGGCTAAGGAACTTAATAGACACTCCAAAGAAGAAGGAATACAATTGATCAACAAATATATAAAAAAGTGTTCAACATCTCTAGCAATTAGAGAAATGCAAATCAAAACTACACTAAGATTTAATTTCACTCCTGTTAAAATGGCAATCATCAAGAATACAGGCAACAGTAAATGTTGGCAAGGATGTGGTAAAACAAGTGCACTCTTACATTGCTGGTGGGACTGCAAATTAATGCAAACACTATGGAAAACAGTATGGGGATTCCTCAGAACACTGGGAATGGAACCACCAATTTGACCCTGCTATGCTACTCCTTGGTTTTTACCCAAAGGACTTAAAATCAGCATACTGTAGTGATACAGCCACATCAATGTTTATAGCAGCTCAATTCACAATAGCTAGACTATGGAACCATCTTAGGTGTCCCTCAAAAGATGAATGAATAAAGAAAATTTGGTATATATACTCTATGGAATATTACTCAGCTTTAAAGAAGAGTAAAATTATGGCACTTGCCAGTAAATGACTGGAATTGGAGAATATCATGCTAAGTGAAATAAAACAATCCCACAAAACCAAAGTGTTTTCTCTAATATGCAGATGCTAATTCACAATAAAGTGGGGGGCACTGGGGAAGAACAGCATTATCTTAGATTGGAGGGAAGTGATGGGAGTGGAGGGGAGGGGATGTGAGGATAAAAAAGATAGTAGAATGAAACAGACATTATTACTATATTATATATATGTGACTACATGATCAATATGATTCTGCAACATGTATACTCAGAAAAATGAGAAATTATATCCCATCTATGTATGATATATCAAAGTATATAAATGCATCTACTGTCATGTATATCTATTTAAAACAAATAAAAATTTTAAAAAGGAAACATATATTTATTAGTTACGGCCTCTCCTTCCAAAACCCCAAATCCATCTTTAAGGAATAAATGTCTTGGGTAATGCTTAGGGGAGTAATAGATTAAATGATTTATCACATTTCTTTTAAAGCCAACTTTCTAGATTCAGAGAGTCTACCGTATATGAATGATTATTTGAACTAACATGTTGCTGTATAAACAAAATAGAGAATATAGAATATAGAATTTATTTGTTTTATTCACACAAGAGCTCCACATGGGAATACAGCAATTGACCACTCACATGGTGATTAAAGGTCCCAGGTTTCTACTGTCATGTGGTTCTAACTTCCTATAGGGCCTTTGACTTGTTTCTATTCAGGTAGAAGGCAAAGGAAAACTTTGGAAAGGTATAGATTATTTCCACTTAGAATCTGTTTTCAAGAATTGGTCATAAGACACACTAAGTGTTACTTAGAAACATAGTAATTTTGGAAAAACCCTGTCCCAGTATGTGAGAACTGGCTGCCAAATATGGAAGGTGTTCTGAGCCCAAAGAAAAAAGGCGGGTTTATCCAGCATCACACAAAGTGTAATTTATTTGGAACTTTGAAACAGAAGGATTTCTTAGGCAGCAACAAGACAGATGTGTTCCTGCATTCCATGGCGAAAGGAAGGTGTTTATACGATAAGCTAGATAAAGATGGGCTGTGGCCAACTGCAATTTAACTGGTCTTTAACAATAACTATTAACTGTTCAACATCAGTTAAGAAGCAGTCATGGGTGATTAATACCATCATACTTGCTTGACTGTCTCATTGACTTTGTTTGTCCTACAGGGCTTGGAATGTGTGCCAGGGTCACCTGATAGACAAAATGGTTGCTGTGATCAAGATTACACAGTCACAAAACTACTTCTATATTTTCAGGTATTTGTATAGCAACAACTCCATTCTAAGCACCAATTCTAAGTCTTAGTCTGTTTTCTCTTGCCAATAAAACACTAGAGATCAGCTGATTAACAAAGAATAGAGAATTATTTGGCTCGTGATACTAGAGAATGGAGAGTCCAAGAGCATGATGGTGGGGTCTCCTTGGCATCTGATGAGGGCCTTTTCATGGCATTGTGACATGGTAGAGGCCATCACATTGTGAGATAAAGAAAGCACACTGGTTCCAGGGTCACTCCTCCTCTTCTTATAAAGCTAATAGTGTTATCATATGGTTTTCTTCCACATTAATCATCTAATTCTAATACCACCTAAAGGCTCTGCCTCTAAATACCATTAACTACGGATATAGGATTTCCAACAAATGAACTCTTGCAGGACATATTAAAGCCATAGAGTCAATTAAATTGTTAAGAATTTCAAAGAAAGATTATTCTAATCAGAAATGGAATCACACAGTCATGGAAGTAAGAAAGGACAATCACAGAAGTGATTTGTGGCAGGTTCCAGCAAAGCACTGGCCTATGAAAAGTTGTTATCTCTAGTGACTCTAGGGGGCAACATCCTGCCTACATCTGGACACTTGTAGTCATCCTAGCCTGACCAACTACGGAGTCACCTTCCATACACAGCAAGAGGTGATGATCTAAGTAAGATTTTGAGTGCTTTGTGAGGATGAGACACACACACATATTTTTGTATTATATATTTATGTAAAATATATATACATACACAAAAATGCATATACATACATGCACAACAATATATACACATATACATGTGAACACGTACATATATACATATATGAACACATATATTTATATACATACATATACTTATATAAATACATACACATACAAATGTGCTTATACAAACATGCATAATATGCACGCACATAAACATCTATATGCACACATACATATATAAATGCATATATATACCCACATAAGTATGCATCCACATAGATATACACATACATATACATATTCACACAAATATTTACATGCATAAATGCATATCTATAGACATACATGCATGCTTGTATACATATTATGCACATGCATATACATATGTGAACACACACACAGAGACACATGCATAGATGCAGACATATGCACATATACAAATATATATACACACATACATATATAAATATTAATGTATATATATATTTGTATATATACACACATACCTACATATATTCAGGTACATATGAAAATATGCACATATATAAATACATACCCATGCATAAACATATGTACACATACATATGCACATATGTACACACATACATATACATATATTTCAGCCTTTAAACAGAACATATTTCTGAATAAAAAATTCTTTCTCAGAAGTATAGATTAGTATTGGTTGATAAAACATTCTTATTGTACTGACAAAATCAAATTCAGCCTATAGGTTTAAAGGTCCAGACTCTAACCTGGAATAAATTGACCACGGTTATGAGTGACAAATTCTTACATAGGATTTTTTTTTTTTGGTGCAGGAATATAGCTCATTTGATTCTTGGAAGTTTCTAAAACTTGCTTCTATACTGCTGCAATGACTTCAACATTGAAGTTTTAAGTTTTAAATCTTAGAACAATTTTCACACTTGCTTAATACAAAAGGTACTTTTATCTAAATGAAAAAAAGTAAAGAAAGGTTAATAATTTCATCAAATAGATCAAGAACGTCAAAAATGCTGCAAACTTTATTCCTCACTCATTTTTAGTCTTTAGAAAAATTTTAATTACCTCTATCCATTATTTACCAAGAAATGTATTCACAAACATATTTTCAAGACAAGTTAAAAATAGATAGAAATGATAACCATAACATTTTGCCAACTAGTTCATAAAACAAACTTTTCCATCATATCAGGTAGCTTACTTGATTCAAATAGACCAAATTATATTAAGAAAAGTTGCTGATATTTTAGCAAAGCCATTATTGTGTCAGAAAAATTAAACATTCTCATAGAGGTCTTGCTGTGTTGAAATAGAAGCATCCCTTCTGGATTTTAGCAGGGTCTGATTACAGACACTGTTACCCATTGGGGACCTCATGCAGTTTAAGGGAATACTCTGGATCTGATGTCTGAGCTCATGTCACAGAGGGAGAAATAGTTTGAATAATCAGAATGTATGTTACAAAACACCTGCACTGAGCTGAGCACTCCTGCATTAGAGGTCTAAGTTCTGTCCCCATTCCAATCATTCTAATCATTAGTGGGAATCCAACTCTAACTTTCCATCACTCCTAGTCATCTAGGAGACCCATACTGGTTCTTTTGCCAAGAATGTCAGAGCTTTTACTTTAATGCTGATGGAAGTCCAACAGTCCTTATTTATTCCATCAAAAACACTGGTGATGCCAATATTAGAACACTGGTGGGCAAGGCACCTCACAACTGTAATTTGATAGCTGCATTTTGAAACTCTATAATGAATACTGTAGAAAATTCACTGGTGGTCTTAAATATTTAGGAAACATAGCAATCTAGTCTTCAGTTGGGTATAGAATCCTGAGTTCTACCTTGACTTTGTTATATTATGTAGAAAATTACCTGCAAGTTGATTTTGGTTCTTAAGAATCACTACTATTTCTCCTCCTCCACAATTTAAATGAGTTTATCTGCAAGAATTTATTAAGAGGAAGTTGCCTGGGAGGTAAGGGATGAGGAAATAGTATTTGTTGACTATCTGCCATATCATATACCGTACACATCTATTAGCTCTTCTTATTCCTATGGCCACTCAAAGAGGTACTTATTTCCATTCATGAAAAAGAATTTGGGTTTCATAGGGGCCTAAGGAACAAAGCTAATGAGTAGGCCCAGGACTTTGCAACTTTGCAACTCTGAGTGCATATTCTTTCCACAATACAAATTTAAAAAGGAGCTGTTAAGTAATTTTTGTGATAATTTTATATTCAAATTTTAGAGTCAAAGGTAAAGATTAGCACGATTCAGAATTTCTGATTAGCATGGGATTAAGAATTCCATGCTAAGAAAGCCTGAATGACCACACACACTATAAAAGAATCTTGGTAGGGTTCAAATTATTGAAAAGTGTGGAGAGAAATATTTTAAGGAAATGGAGAAGATGCCACATATGGGACAGGGCAAGGGACACCATATTCCACAGGTTTTGAGTACATGCAGAAATCAATAGTGGTCTGATTTGTGCTTCAGAGAAGAGTATGGCAACCAGAAGGCCAATAATTAGTCTTCCAATAGTCTGGTAACAAGTAATGAGATTCTCATTAAATTCAAGTCATTAGTGTGTATCCATATTGTGAGGTATTTAAGACACTAACATAGCTTACCATTGAGGCAATCAACTAATAACCTGTATAAGAAAATATTTTTTAATCTCAGATAACTACAGGTCCATAAAATGTTGTACAATATGTACAGGAGGTATTATAACCCCCCCATATTCCTCATCCAAGGTTAGGAGTTTGAATAACTTCAGAAAATACCATTGTGAATGAAAAATATAAATTTATCCAATACTTTGTACTGTATGCCAAATAAATCATAATCAAAATCATAACTCCAAAGTGATTATGACCATAATGTTGAAAATAAGCAATAATATCATAAAATCACTGGAGAAAATATATATATATGGTTATAGATTCTGGGTTGGAGTATAACTGACTCTACAGAAAGCAAACACTATAAATGAAAAATGGGTTACAACTCATATATTTTCAAAATTTCTCTATGGTAAAGGACAAATAACCAAACAGAAAAATAAGGAGACCAGTTCTTGGCCAAAAAAACTTGTGTGTGCTATTACAAGCCAGGCCATAATGCAGTTCCAAGAGCTCTGCCTGTTAGGTCTCCTGGGAGAATATCCCTTTGCACACCAGACTTGATGAGAGACGATGTTTTCCAGTCTCTGAAGACAGTGTCATTCAGGATTTAGGAGTCTCTGGCTGGCCATGTTCCTCCCCATCTTCACACTGTAGAGGTTCAGAGGGTCATCAGTCAAAAGCCACCTAAACACAACTGCAACCTTCCAATGGCAAAGGGCCATAGAGTAGAGATTCTTCAGGCTTTGAGAGGACATAGTGAAGATGTTCTCATGCAGGGAGGTCAGAGGATTCTTCTTTGAGGGTGTTTTCACCTAAGGAACTTAAAGATTGAAAGATGTGTCATGTTAAACAAGTGCAAGTCTGGAGGAAAATTCAGACCAGTCTATTAGGAAAGAACAGATAAAGAGAGAGAGGTGGATGAATCAGAGATGGCCACTGAGGGACCAGCTGAGGTTCTGCAGCACAAAAAAGAAGTAGGAACATATGCACAATTCCAGTAGTGTGCTAAGGAGACATGAAATGCTCACACTGTATAGCTGAAGGGGATACAACATAAATCTAGAAAGGATGGCTCCGAGAAACATCCCAACATGTCCCAGCATATAAAAAAATCATGATTAGTTTTGAGTGATCATTTGAGCTATCTGTATTCAAAAGACCATAATGGGTGAAGTAATCAGACCCACATACATTTTATATAACATGTTATAGACACTTGCTTTGGAACCAAATTCCTACTGACCAGATTATCAATTTACTGTTCGATTAAATTTGAGATGTAGCTTATTATGGAAAGCTAGATCAGTGCAAGTCAGTTCTTTGCAAAAAATAGATTCCCGATTTTCCAGCAATCTCAGGATAACTCTATTTTTAGTTTTTATTTTGGCTTGGTGCTTCCTTACTATGCCTGAATCATCTGTCATCCTCCTTACTACTCTCACAGGAAGTTCCCAGAGATCCAGTCTTTCCTCTTAGACATCAAGCTTTTGTTCATACGATTTCGCCCCATCCTGTTCTCCTCTTAAGAAATATTTAGCTTTCCTTCAACTTAAGTAAATCTGCTCTTGGAGCCTTTTTATAATCATCTTTTCTTGCTTTCGACAAAACAATTTTACTTTTGTTCTCTACACAGTGTATCATTTATAAATTTTCTCTCTTCCCAATTCTGTGATGGAGTGAGGGAAAAATACATTGTGTTTTTGTATTTTTTCAGTGTACTTCTTTACCATGACATCTGGTACACATTTTTAATGAAAGAAAATCTGTGTACATAAATAAAAAGTTTTCCTTATAATTTTCAATGCAACAGACTCCTGTTTTAATACTTTAGGAAATGGAGAAGTTGACTAACATTTTTAATATAGATTATCTTTTAATGACTGCATATAAGTCTATATTTATCATTTTATTCTTAAATAAGCCACACATTTATTTTTATTTTACTTTATTACACTTTCTCACTCTATTTGTTAGGATGTGTGTGTGTGTATATGTGTGTGCGTGAGTGTGTGTACACATTCAGATTAAAGTTTTTGAGGAAAGGGTATATTTGCCTCATGTCTGGATTCCCAGGTAGAATAAACCACTTATTCTCAGGTACTGTAGATGACCCTCAGTTATTTACTTTTTATGAAAAATATTCATAGTTTTAAATGTGGTATCATTTTCATCTGATACCTCATGAAATTCTTCTGCTGTCTCCTGCTTATAAGACTGAGTATTAATATAAGAGCATTTTCAAATCCTATTCCCACAGTCCAGCTGAAATGAAAATTTAACTCAGATTTTGTTCCTGACATACCTACTTGGGCTGTTTTTTATAAATGCAGTTGTTATTTCTAAACCAGTTGTTGTAATTATATTTGTGTTGGCTTTCTTCATTATGTTTCTCCTCCAGATGGTCCCCAATTTAGGTTTTGGCTTCCCTCCTAATATCAAACTATAGGAATATTACACCATCTTCTTTTAAAAACAAATCTCAATTAGTTTCTTATTTGCCAATAGCTAGAACTTTAAAAGTCCTCCTCCTGGGGCCCTTCCTATCTCAATGATTTCATTATGGAAGGGGCCCCCGTGGGAGACTGTGTTTTTCATTTCAGTCTGAACAACGTTCTGGCAACACTCTGATACCGTGGATTAGATTTTGACATCCTTACTTTTATATAAAACATATAAAAAGCATTCTCCTCTGAAAAATTTTGTGGAATTGAAACTCGTGAACTACCTGACTCCTGACGATATTCACTGGAAAACCAGCCCATTCTTTATAAAACAAGCAAGAATAAGGATGTGCAGTGGAAGGCTCTGAAGGATCTGCTGCTCATTTTGAGTATACGTCTACATTTGAAAGGACACCCATGTCCACATCCATTTTTTTAATACAAAGAAGGTCAATACATTTGTATCAATTCGCTATGCTTCAGTTTCCTTTTCTTTTCAAATAGAAAATATAATAGTACTTATTTCATGTTTCCCCTGAGGATGAAATGACTTAATTCATACAAGCATTTTAAATAGTGCCTGACTACAAGAAGTTCAATGAATGTTTAGCTATTATAATTATTAGCAGTAGTAGCAGGAGTATGTATGTATTTGAATTTGATGTACTGTGCTATTAACTTTGTTTTCATTAAATGCTGCCTACAGACACAAATTTACTCCTAAGTGGTTGTATATAATTAGAGGAATTTGCCATTGGTGATTATCTTCCCACCACTCTTTTAAGGAAAATGAATAGTAAGAGCCAAAATCACATGTGGTTTTTCACATGGTCAACCAATTTAACATAGTCCATGCATAGAAATGTTACTCCACATGAGCACTTTAGACCCTAACAAGTTAGTTATGAAGAAAAAACTGGAAAATGAATTGAAGTTCCTGGCAGCAGAAAGAAAGAAGTAATTGAGAGGGTGGAGTAGGAAGAGATCATATGGCTTCTGGGGGACAGGTGCCTGAAAAATTCTGGGGAAAGGATTTCTTGTCACTCTTAATAATAGCTGGACACACTGTAATTTCACTTCAGAACTAGCTGTCTTCATGACTGCAGGCAACTTTCTGTCACTTGAAGGGCTGATTCCATCTGAGATGTAGCAGTTAGATGGCAGCGTCATTTTGTGCCATGGAATCTACCAGGCAGAACTGTAGTAGTTAGTACAAAATGCCTAGCCTGTCATATTCACCAGTGCTTACCCTGCCGTGGCCTCGTCCATTTATTAAACTGGTATTCAGTAATACTGTGGGTTGAAAGTGTGAGAGAATGGGTATGTAAAGGAAAATATGGCATATAATTCTAAATACTTGTGCATTCACAAATTTAAAAAAATATATGTAGAGAGCTGTCCCAAATCTTAATTAAATCATCCCCGATACTTTATTTTTTTGGGGGGGGTTACGGGGGGTTGAACTCAGGGACAATCAACCACTGAGCCACACCCCAACCCTATTTTGTATTTTATTTAGAGACAGGATCTCAAAGAGTCACTTAGCATCTTGCTAAGCTGCTGAGGCTGGCTTTGAAATTAAGATCCTTATGACTCAGCCTCTCAAGCTGCTGGGATCACAGGCATGTTCCATTGTGCCCAGCCCTGATACTTTAAAACATCTTACTGTTCAGGTTGTTAGGTTGTGCCCAGACCAATGAAATAGAATACACTTGTTATGGGATATAAACAACATCAGCATCATTTTTAATTGTTCCAGGTATTTACACTCAGAAGCCAATGCTGACAAGCTCTACCTACACCAGAAAGAACAAAATACAGCACCTGTGGTCCAAAAGAATGACTGAAGCACTTGGAGTCTAGAGCCATAGGGTGCTTGGCACTCCCGACACCCATACGCACAATGAAACACTATTTAGCCTTAAATAATAGGGAAATCCTGCCATTTGATGAGGACATCAAACTAAGTGAAATCATACTGGCACATGAAGACAAATACTCTATGACCTCACATACTGTGGATTCTAGAAAAGCCAAACTCATAGAAACTGGGAGTAGAACAGTGTTCAGGGGAAAGGAAGATGCTGACCAAAGGTCTGAACTTTCAGTTATGAGAGGCCTACCTTTGGAGACCCAAGTCCTGGTTGGGTGATGATGCATGTGTTAACTAATTTAATTGGGATAATCATCACACAATGTATACATATAACAGATCATCCCATTGTACACCTTCAATATGTACCATGTTATTTCTCAAAAAAAGATTGAGGCAGAGTAATAAAATATTTCCTCATAAAGCAATAGTATTCATGAGTTTGGTTTAAAATTATTTCACATTTATGTATACAATTTAAATAAATAGTAAATATCTTATAAATGAATATGTTAAATGTTTACACTATTTTAAATTATATATATTGTTTCTGTGTTTCTATATTTATGTATAGATGTCCGCCAGAAAGCTACCTATTGACACTTCACTTATTCTGCTAGGGCCTCTCACCCCACCACTGTGTCAGTGATAGTTTGTCATTAGCACTAATTTATGACCCTATTTTGCCCTCCCTTTCATATTCAGAAACATTCCAGATTATGGTTTTTCAATGCGTAGTGCCATAGCGGGCGATGTTGTCCAGTCCATAGCATTTTCTATTGTGATAAATTTAACAACAATAACAAACCTAAATAGAAGCACACGTGCTTCCTTCTCACGGGAAATCAGCCTCTGCCCTTTCCAGATGAATGTTTTCGCCTGCATCTCCTCCTTACTCTCCCTATCCTGTCTGCATCTTCTAGTTTCTATTCTGAGTAAAGAAACTTGGCACATTGTGAACTAAGTTCAATAATGCTTGAGAACTTAGAGCTCATTATTTCTTCTTACATTCATCCCAGAAATATTTAGTGGCCCCTAGCATGCCACACCTTCTCCCAGGCTCTAAAATGAGAGTAATAAATAAACAACAGCAACAACAACTACAAAAATCCCCTGACTTACTGAACTTCTAGTGGAAAAGAAAGATGCGATCTAACAACACTATTCTAACTTCTAACATAATAGTTTAGTTTGCCCATATTTAAACTCTATGTAATTGAAATTATCTACAATATGCTTTTTGGGGTCTTAACCTCTTTTGCTCATTATTAGGTCTGTTAAATCCACTCCTAATACTGCAGGCAGTGGTAGTTCATTAATTCACATAGCTGTACTGTAACTTATTGAGTGAATAGGCCACTATTTTTTATACATCATACTATCTATGGATGCATGATTAAATCAAAGGAGATATTGTGAATTCATGCTGTTATATCTTTTAGTGAACACATTTCTGTGGGGTGTATTTACTATGAGTAGAATTTCCAATTCATAGGTTCTGTATATTTTTCACTTTGGATAATGCATAAAGATCAGTAGTTTTTCCTGGAAAGCCCCAAGTTTGAGAGATGAGTCTGGGTATGTTGGCAGAAGACAGTGAGACTGTTATGTGAAGGAGACAAGTTGTTCTGATTTGGAAGTTAATAAATTGCCAAAGAAGGGTTTTGAGAGATGAGTGACATAATCAGGGTTGCTTTTAAGCAGATCATTATGGCAGTTAAGTAGGAAGCATTTGGAAGAAAAGACCTACTAGAACGTGACTGTAGTTGTTGAGAAAATAAAGGATGACAGTCTGATCTATGGCAGCTAGGGAATATATACAGGGAAGTGACAACCGCTCTGATAAAAATATAAGAAATGAGATCTAGGCTTTGACAATTGAGGGATGTTGGGAAGACTAGTAAAGAAGGGAGGAAGAGTGGTCAAAGGTTTACTCGCCATCACTTAAGTTACTATATGGATCCCAAGACAGATGCAAACCAGAGAAGAAAGTATAATTTCAGGGAGAAAGTAATGAGGGTAGTAGCCCTGGACACATTGCACTCAGGATATTAGTGGCCAGTTAGCTGAAGTCTTTCAGGTGTTGCAATATGAAAGTTTGAAACTGAGACTCCTAATCTGGCTGGAAACAGAGAATTAAATACCAGCAGTAGACATTTGTTTTTAGAAACCATGAAGGTACTTAGATGACTTGAAAAATCTATAGAATCAGAAAAGGAACAGGCTAGGGTAGAAATCTCAGGAAGCACAATATTTGCAGTTAGGGGAAGGGAGGGGGCAAAAGAGTAACTTGAAGATTTTATAGAAACAAATATACAGACAAATGAAGCAGAGAGTAGCTCCATGTAATATAATTAATGGAGATGACTTTCACCTTGTGGGCGAAGAAGGTATAGCCGACTTGAGTGATAGTCATATTTTGCGTAGTTGGAGGGACAGACATTAATTGAATGTTGAAGTTTGAAATTTTATTAAATGGAAAGGGGCAAAGATGGTACATTACTTCTCCCGGCCCCTGTGTGTTTCTTCAGGTGCCACTTTGTCCTAATGAACATTATATCTGTGATGATAATAATATTGATAATAGGTAAATTTGATTGAGCATGCCCCATGATCCAGGCATAGTATCATGTTTTATACGTTATTTATAATTGGGAAGCAATCTTTCAAATTAAATGTCTTTATCTAACTTACAGATTGGAAACTGAGGTTTAGAGTGGTATAAGTAAATCTCCCAGGGCAACATCGAATAAATGGCTGTACCAGAAATTATGCCAGCTCAGACTGAGTCTCAGGTCTATATCCTTTCCATTAAACCAGGCTGTCTCCATTTAAATATGTATGTCATCTTGATAAAAATCTGGTAGAGACCAGTCCCTTTTTGAGCTGTCCAAGGAGTTAAAGCTTTTACCTCCTGCAAGTAAAGAGTGATCTACAATGCTAATTGTCCCTTGATGCACTAAAGCAGACAGCGTCTCAATAAATCAGAGAACATTTCTCAGTCCCTTTAAAACATCCACAGGAAAGTATTTGATACATATTCTTTTCCTGAACATTCCTTGTTATTACTTATTAAAGAGAAAGGCTGAAAGATTGGTCATTGGGGTGGCTTTCTAACGAAGGACACTGCCCGCCTGAAGATACAATAAAGCATTGTATTACTTTTACGGCTTCTAGTATATTTGAGTTTAGCTTGGCTGGATTTTAGCTAATATACTTTGCAAACAATCTCTATTTTAAGTAAGTGCCTTTTAAATTTCATGGCTGCTTATTTGTTGAAGTGTTTGGAGGAGCAAAGAGAGAGCTGTGTACATATGAATCATGTCATTAGAGAGAGAGTTTTTCGACCCAGGCTAATCACACATAGCAAAATGAATGGTCCTCCCTTGAGGGCTCCGGGCAGGTTTACCACAAAGATGCTCCTGGGGAAATTCATGGGGCCAGATGTACTCTTTCTGAGAAAGAAAATAACGTTCAGGAGATCCAAATTGAATATAAATATCAACCATTCTCCTTGAGAGCAAATACAGCAACCCACAGTCTCCTGATCAACCCCAAGGCATGACAAGGTTCTAAGGGTGGACATACATGGCCCTTAAGACTCTCACTTGAAGGCATCATTTCAGGGGCAACCTTTTGAATTCTCTTTTGGAGCACTTTTATTGACATTAAAAGAACAAAATTTATGGAGTGAGCTATCATTCTTTCCATCGGTTTCCACTTTCTGTTTCTTACAAAACAAGAGCATAGTCCTAGAATCACACCTTGATGTTTTCAATGAAGAAAGCACAAGAAGCATTGTCTGACCTTGCCCTTACCTAACACATATGTGCACTGCAATGATACTTTTTTTCATTTATTAATTTGACAAATAGTTGATGCTATTCTGTGAGAGACCCTTAATAAACAATGTTAAATAGATTGAGATCGTTTCTTTAAGAATATGGCTTTCTCATTAGTAATATACTTTAAACAAAGCATTGTTAAAATGCATGTGACATTAAAATATGCAATCAATGTGGTGATGCACAGGAGGAGAGAAGAAAACATAATAGGAGAGAGAGAACTTTTATCATGAAAGGCTTCTTGAGGACTTTGACATTTAGAATGAAACTTGAAGGAAGAGGTTAACAGGCCAGCAGTAACTGTGATAATTTCCTGGGATATTTGACATAAAATTTACAAGAGTCACACTTTTTTGTGAGAAGAGGCTATGTGTTTTGTGGTATTCTGGCATACACATTAGGCCACCTAATGATAAACATTGATTGAAGATACTAAAATACACCAGAGACTTTTCATACACTAGCTCATTTACTCTTTACGACCAGCCGCCAATGTTGGTGCTATGATCCCCATTTTAAATAAAAGAAGAAGGAGGTTCAGACTAAGTAAAAAATATCTGAGGTTATATCTTCAGGAACTGATTGTTGGGGACACCAACAATTTCTTTCCCTCCCCAGCACGGTCTTCAATGTATTCTACTACCATTTGTTTCCATAGATACCATGAAGTTTTATAAATGATTACACATACATATACACACAAAGATAGTTTTTTACTCATAGGTATATACAAAAATGCTTGGGTTTTCTTGGTTAAATACATTTGGAAATTTGAAGGTGAGCAGTGTTAGCCCAGTGTACAATGGAAACTGATTGGCAAGGCAAATCTCCAAGAAGGTGCTCCGTGGGATTTTAATGGGTCAATAAATAATAACCCACTCCCATCAGTGTGCAAAATTAATTTAGAGATATGCAAAAATGTCAGACAGATAAAAATGTATCACATTTGGGACTCAAACAGGTGAGTTGAATGCTGTGGCCCCACTGTGCTTGTGACTCTTCACTTCAGAATTGGCCAAACTCATCCAGCCAGTCCCTGGCAAAGAAAGATGAATAAAAGTGGACCCATCCTGTGGAGAGACACAGCACATCTGGTAAGATGCAGCCTTGAATACAGAAGAGGAAAAGTGGTGAGTTATGGTATAATCATCTCCTTTCCCCAAACTCATTAATGGGAAAAGAAATCCTTTCCCTGGAGACTAAGGCAGCACCAGGGGACAGTATTTTTCTAATGGAAATTCCTTCATGTGGAACCGCAAAGACAGAGAGAAAGGAGGTTCTCTACTTACATGAAGCAGGGAGTGTACCTCAGCAATTTTATGACATTATCCTCTATTAAAAGACTATAGTGCTTGCTAAAGCATCTTCTGCTACAGTTTAGAGTTCTGAACACAATGACTCTTTGTCCTGACACCTCTGATGGTTGCATCCCGTCTACAGGTACTTTTGCAGTGGTTCTGAACCTTTGGAAGTCGGTGATGAAAACCTTGCCTAAAATAAGAAGAAAGGATCATTTTGTCGCACAGGTTACTAAACGATTGCACATCCATTTTCTCTAGGAAATTTAATTAATTATTGAGTAAACATGGCTTCCTATTGATTCTATGTTGATTACTTTCTAATATGAAAAATGGAGACAGGCCATAATGCTATTTGAGCACGGAAGATTGGGGGCTGTTTGGTGGAACAAATCAAATAAAGGATATTGGCATTTCTGCAGAAAGAGGGAGTCTGTCTCTGTGTGAAAGAGGCTATCTTTCTACAATCTCAAAAATAAACAAATTGAGGTAGGAAGGAAAAGTCGTATCAGGAACAAGATTTGAATTACATAGAAGACTTTATTAGTCATCGATCTTCCAGCGATAGTGCAGTGCCCCTTAAACGTCATTAGAGTCTATTTACCATAAATAACTCTTCTGAGCCATCTATAAATGCTTTATATAACCCCTGATTTGCAAATCAAAGGAAAGAGTAGTAAGATGTGCTTACCATTATGCAGATGAAGTACACTCCTTTCAAAATTCATTTCATACAACATCTTCTACCAAGAATTTGCTCCTGAGTATCTCTAAGGAAGTTTTATAACAACAAAGTAAATACATGGGAAAAGACATGCCTTATCACATTTATCAGTAATACAAAATCAGTGGATTAATTCAATAACTTTTTGAACTTGTTTTGATTAACTTTACACAGAATATTGCACTCATTGCTTGAGTGACAGTGTATGATAAGCTTCATAATGGAGGCCCAACCTGCAAATGGAGTGGGGAGCACCTTATGGCTATTATAAAAACTTAGTTTTAAAGCCAGACTAAATGCATGAATTCATTCTCCCTTGAGTTAAGAGATTGGCAGCTTCATCTTATCCTTTATTGAAATTAAAATGTCAGAAAACGTCTGAAATATTTATGCTGGCACTTTTAAAAACTGTTCAATAGTCTTGTTTCCCAAGGATTATTGCTGAAACTTCATGCTTCATATAAAATGAAGGGAGAATTTCAGAATTAAAATAATACCTCAACAGCTAAAATATGCGTTATACCAAAATCCAGTGATATGTAGATTAATTCCTCCATACATTTTTCACAACCATAAGATTTTCAGGTCAATATTAAAAGAACAGTTATGAACTTTAAATGTAATAGAAAAAGGAACTAACACATCCTAAATTATGCCATTTAAAAAATACTTATATGAAAAATTAAACAAGCAAGTTTCCTTCTTTGAGAATTTTACTGCTTTTTAAGTATGAGAGTAACCCCTTCAATACATGCACATAGTGATTTTATTAAAATTAAACAAAAGATCAAATGAATTTTATGTCAAACAAAATGATGGAATTAAATTAGAGAATAATTGTTATTAATTATCTGTAAAGTCACATTAATTTACGTTACCTTCTTTTAATATCCTTTCATTTACTCTTTTTCCAACCATTCATTTATTGCTAATTTTGCTATTTTTATGGTGAATGGAACATGTTTCATGGATCAATACCTTGAACTTAGAGTTCCCAATGCCTCTTTTCCCAGGGGCTTCAGAGCCCCTTAATTCTTCTGTACGAAGTCATGGTGTAATATGTGTAGTTAGTGTAAACTTTTGATAATTCAAAAGTCAAAATGTTCTTTCCTCTCAGTTTTAGTTCTCCACTTGTTTGAATGAGTTGTGTCTGAACTTTCCACCTTATTTATCTCTAAAAGCTTAATTTAATTTACTCCTTTGGAGCCTGTTCTGTTGACCCAGGAGATGTGGTTCCCTGTGACAACCTTATGTAAAGGCTACTCTGGGATGGGTCACTGGTGGGTAGTTATTGACTTAACCTGGCTCCTTAGTATCTATCAGGGGCACTAGGAATATTTTTTCGAGCATACCAATACACATATTTCTTATTCATATATGATGTCACCAATACTTAATAGAAACTACCACACTTAAAACACTTGAAGTTAATGAAGATTACGCATTTCTGATTTTTCAAAAATATGTATTTGATATAGGTCTGGAAGAAGAATACTAAAATATAAGCATTTGGCCAAACATCATTAGAGTTCACTAATAAGAATGGCTCTACCTTAAGGATAAAATATATAATTTAATGATTGGAGAGATTTAACTTGACCCAGTTCACTTACAGGTTAATTTCTGAATTACATGAAATGTGCCTGTTACATCAAATGCAAAGGTATGGTTTTAAAATGAGCAATATTAATGGCAGGTGATGGAGTCAACAGGTCTATCGTTGTATGGTTACTAGCAACTGGTTGGCTGGGACAACTAGCCCTTACTTGCCTAAGAAATCCCATCTGTTTGAAGGTGAGAACAATACATTCTTGTTCTTTGAAGTTATTCAAAGCACTGAAATTCTGGTTTAACAAAAGCTGGTGTCCTTATTATCAATTAATTAAGTGGAGATGCAATTACAAACATTAACTACTAAGTACTCTTAAAATATGTTCTCAGAGTAGCTTGGGGACAATAGAGTTGGTAGTCACAGCTGCTCCCATCAGCCAGATGACACTGGGACTCAACTCAGTGTGCCTGTCTTAGTATGTCCAGCTCCAGATCCTGCTGACTGATGCAGGCTTCTGAATTGCCATACCATTTTAGCAATGGGGAAAATTTAGATGATAATGGAAATATTATTTAGATTCCGGAACCCTGGTCCCTCGTTCATGAGTTTTAAATAACAATTTCATTTATTTACTAGAACTTTTATAAATATAAAATACTAGAACTCAACATGTTTTGTGGGAATTAAAAGTGCCTTAAAAAGTATGCTATTTGTTGTTAGAGGATTATTAGCACATTCCAAATAAACTTACAAGATACCAGTAGTAAATAGGTGCTCATTTTAAATTCTAGGATGAAGGAAGAACACAATTTCTTGTTTTAACATGTTTGTGATAATCACTTGTTATCCTTAAAATTTGTATTTCTTAATTCAGTGGAATGTGTGATGGAAGAAATATATATCCTCTTATTTATGACCACATTATGCATAAGCACCAACAGATCTGTGAAACAATGAGGAATTGAACAGACATGGCAGTATTGGTGAGGTAGTATAAATAAGGGAATGTCTCTTTGTTTTTGGACAAGAAAGCAAACTCCCAGGCTTCACCGTCTCAATAAATCATTATGTCCTTGAAAATGCAAAAAATAAGCAGGAACACAGACTATTTGAAACTCAGAGCTAGTTAGTGAAGGTGACCATTTCAAAGCTGTATTGCATTCTCACCCTTTACTTGGGTGGTTCAGGGAGGTACTTCGGCTGTGGTGCTGGCATTTAACTGTAGTTACAGTGAATTGCAGCCATGATTACAATTGTTTTGTGATGCCTCTGGTGTCATTACCAAGATGCGATTACCAATTGCTGTATGAAATTAGTTATGCATGAAATGAATAGGAAGCATAAATACTAGGGGGGAGAGTCTGGGCATAGACTTCAACCTCATTGTCTTCCAGATCCACTGATGCTTATGCATAATGTGGTCGTAAAACTTTAATTTATTTCAGAGTCGGAGGACTAGAGGGATCTTTAAAGGTCATCTAGGACAGCCCCCTGTTTCCAGGCCCTTGATCGAACCTAAAATGATAATGAATGAACTCTTTTTCCCAAGGGCAGATTAAACAATCTTTTAAAGATTATAAGTTGAAATGAGACAAGTTGTGATAGTAAGAGGAATTTCTATTAGGCAGTGCAGTTCCACCTGTGCATTGGCCAATGGGTACAATATACATACTATACATATATATATAATATATATATATATATATATATATATATATATATAATATATATATATTATATATATATGTATGTATGTATATATATATATTGCTTCAAATTAATGTATAGATATATTACCCTGGATTTTAAATATTTTAATGTTAGAACATGATTTTGGTGTAGTTTTAGGAAATTAAGTGTCATTATATGCAATGCTGCTTTTTAAGGAGTGACATGTGCCAAAGATTTTGTGTTAATTAAAATTTCTCAGCTGAATCATGGAGCATGTTACACACACACACACACACACGCACACACACAATCACACAATGAATATAATCCAAAGAATCACTGAAAAGTAAAGGCATTTCAAAAACCTTTAAAAGTTTGATTTCTATGCATTGAATTTTCTTACAGTAGACTGCAACTGAAGTTTTTCTCAAGTTCAAAGAATATTACTAGTATTTTAGTCAGTGGTATCAAGAAAGATTTCTTAGAGATATTTTATTAACTAAATTAATTGTCTCCACAATTGGGTTAATATCTTCATAAAAATGCATTTCTTCTTCTTGCCTACTTGACATGGGACCCTATTTTCTTGGCCAGGGTTCTAGATGTGATTAATTGCTTGGTGGGAGAGAAACATCAGGCCACATATTTCATCATCCAAGTCACAGAGGGTGACAGGAAGTGAGGATAATCCCTGTGAAGCCCTACTGCAAGGTGGTGTCCATTGGAATCCAAGGCCTTTAAAGTCACTGCATGCTGTCTTAGTGTGATGCAGCAAAGGCTGGGCTGTGACACAGGAGCCTCGCTGTCTCAGCAGGACTGTTGGACATTGGTAGGTTACTTTTCTCTCTTGGACTCAGCTTCCTTCGTATAAGATGGGAACATAGCTCTCCTATTTATTGTTGCAAGGACTGAATTAAACATCACACTATGTTTTTGTAGCAAATGGCTAGACATGTAATAGACACACTGCAAATGTGGGCTGACTGTCCCACATCCTCTTTTAAAACAGAGGGCCATAGAAGATTCTGATACACAAAAATTTCATGATCATCTTAGATCATTAATGGGGGAGGTGAAAGAAAATGGTCAAATACAAGGGGATAAGGGCATAAATGGGACCCAATGCTCCCAATTAGGAAACTATTGTATTGACATGAATGTTGGAATAAAATACTCTGCAAGGCAAAATTATTCTTAATGCCATGTATTTCTACCCCCATATACATTAGTAACCAGAATTTTAATATGATTGTGTACAGAACACTGAATCCTAAAGTGTGCCCACTGTTTACTCTCCCTCTATGATACATTGTTCTTTTCTTCCAATACTTTTCCTATAGAGAGATTGTACTTCTGTTCAAGGTCTGCAGCCTCCAGCTTGTGTAACCTGCCATTTTAATATTCAAGCTTACCTTATTTTCCTCATGAGTAATTCTGAGATTCACAGGCAGCTCCCTCTGCCACACAAATATGTATCATCTTCCCGTTTCTTATTAATATGGGAAAGTCATAGCATTGACCTTTAACTTGAGGAATTTAGCAATGTCATTTTCACCACGGAATCATCAAATATTGACATTGCGCTTCTCTAGTGCTCTCTCTTCCCTGCTTTGCTATCCTGAGAGATAGACATAGTGGTGATAAAACAAATAATGTGCAGTGTCTATGGAAATAATTTTCATGGAAACCAGAGGAAAATTGTGCTAGAAAGACTGGGATACAGCGTTAAAGAAAACACAGTGAAAAGATGAACAACTGAGGAGAGAATGGAATGGAATGGATGAAAGAGTAATCCAAAGGACAAAGTAAACTTGTATCCCAACAATGAGGCTAAGACACACCTATAACACATTCCTTAAACAAAAGTTTCTTCACTGATGGTAAGACACCATTAAGTGTAGGGGAAAAAAATTGGATGGCTGAAATCAGACAAGAGACATCATTGGATCTGTCTTTTAAAACGACGTTTCTAATGCATGAAGAATGAGGAAAAGGGCCAGGAGGAAGCTGGAAGACTAACAGGAGATTTTTGGTAAAGACCTGAAAGAGAATCACAGTTTGAATTAGGATGATAGCAAAGTAAATGATAATGAACCTGCACAAGTTGAAACATCCTATAAGGAAAAACTGAGGAAGACCAATGAGGCTCAGAATGTTGAACTCAGTGACCATCATTTAGAGAACCCGTTTAACAAATCTATTTACCAAACTGGCACAACGTGATTTATTAGGCTGCAGGTACACAAGAACATGAATTTCAGACTTCAAGATTTTTAAAAATACAGTCATTTTTATTGTAGGAATTACTTTAACTGTTACTTACTTTCTATGAAACGTGGCACTATAGGCATTTAATACAACTATTGAATATGTCTCATTACATGCCAGGTGATTGTACAAAGTTAATATAATCCTCATGATAATTCTAGGAGATTGATAATATTGGTATCACCATTTTAATGAAGAGGAAACTGAGGCCAGAGAGAACAAACAGTTTGTTATGGATCACATACCCGGGATGCAACTGAGATTCAGACTCAGGTAGATGTGCTATAAAGCTACCCATTGTGCTGGGCTGCCTCTCCATGACAGCTTGGGGAAGAATGATTTCTAAAATTTGATAGTGTCGGTTTCTGAGCCAGAGGGTCTGTGTTCTCAGTGCTCTGATTAGCTGTGTGTGTATCTGACCTAATCTTCTTGTGCTTCAGTTTCCTCATCTATAGAAAGAATAATAATCATATATTTAAAACACGAGAACATTAATTACCCAGGAGTCAGTACTTATTAATCAGCAAGTTTTATGACCTCATATTGGGCCTTCCATTGACAAAATAATAAGTGAGTGATTTCATAGTTGAATTTTAAAGCTCAAGTTTTGATTTCATGTAGATCTAGCTAACAGAAGATTTCCCAGGAGTTTATAATCCAGCTGTCTGGGAGTTGCCTTTTTAGAAGTGAGGCACACAGACATCCAGCCTTTCCAAGACCCCACATTCCGTCCATTTATAACATCTCCCCTGTCCTTTAGGATGGTGGTGAGTCTGGGATACAGACACCCTCCTTACAGTAGACTTGGTGGGTCTGTCCCTGAATATTCTAACCATGCCCCAGCTGGAGTGTAATTTCCTTGTTTTCTGAATTTAATGGTCCCCTTCTAAAGGTGAGTGACTCTCCCGTGAGGTTCCTGGCTGGACCTCTCTTGATCCTTGTCAGCTTCCATGGACTATTTTATTCAATTTTAATAACTCTTAAAAATGAATTCAGCCATGTAACTCAACTTTTCCATGTAGAGACCTTCTTTTGATGGAGTGTCATGGAAGCTTTTAAATGACTGGAGCCCTGGGCAGGGCTGCACAGAGGGGCAGGGCTCCCAGGGCTGCACCTGGCCCTCAGAGCAGGTTTAAAATCTTGACTGTAGTTTTGATTTGGGTAAAGGGGAACTATGGAAGATTTCCAGAGGATATAAATTACTTTAACTTGTGCAAAATCTTGGGATTGATATAGCAGGCAGGGAATCATGCTGGAAGGGATGCAGAAGCGATAGAAGTGGGGGGGGTGGTAGCAACAGGTTAGCGCTGATTGTATGTGGTCCAGAGAAGGTGGCGGGTGGCATTTTGTCAGTTTAGACTGGGATAAAGGAAGAAGGACAGAGCTCACACCGCAAGAATGGAAGGAGAGGAGGAAAAGACCTGCTCATGAGAAAGGAGATCTCAGCTGTTGCTTCATTTACCAAGAGGATATACATATGACATCTATATACATGATATAGAATACATTTATACATCATGATGATAATATATATAATAATATATATTGTAATCAATATTTCTTTTAAGATGGCTAATTTTATTTTCACTCAGTATCTATGTCTTTGCAGTCAGGAAACATCTATGTGCAGATACCGTAGTACTAGCTCCTCTAAATAAAAAATAATAATAATAATCCACCAAATATCTGAAGAAACAATTGGAGCAGCCCTGTACTGTTATTATTACTTTTTTTTCTTAGCTGGACATGGTGGAAAATTAAGTAAAAACAATACTTTTTGTTTCCCAAGGTTAATTTTCTTCTCTCACAGATACATGATAACCAACTGAGATCACTAGGTTTTCTAAAACTTAACTGACCAAATATATTTTAAACATAGGCAGACATTACACACAATTGTGCAAAACAGTCTGATAAACACATGCAGGTACAAATATGGATAAAACATGAGTTCGGTCTTCCAGGGACTTGAAATCTTGTCAGAGGGTTTGCTGTAGTACAATACAAGGAAATAGAATGTTCTTTGAATGAAATCAGACCTCAGAATGAGTACTGACTGAATTCCCGAAGATTTTTGAAGTTGGAAATTGTATGTGAAAAACTGACTTTGACTTGTAAAAGAATGGAAGGCTTGCAAGGTTCAGATATAGGGTTTCTGCCACGCAAGCCTTTCCCATTATAGACCAATGAGCAACGGTCATGAAAGAAAGGACAAGAGGCAGATAGGGACGAAAGAGGAGTCTTACAAGGGTAAGAGAGGGTGGAAGGGGTTGGACTGCAAGAGAGCAGATTGATTATTATTTCAGACTGAATTTTGCTGTAAGTGAAAGTCCCTCAGCAGGCACCTGTGTATTTACAACATGGATTTCAAGAAGCCAGAATCCTATAACAATTTCTATCACCTATCAGAGCCTGGATCCTCCTGGCCTAGTCAGGATGCACATTACCCTGGCCTTGTCCTGATTTTATTTTAATGTGGTCAGTGGATTGTTGAGGCTCCTCATGCCACTGGGCTAATTTTCTTTTTCTTTCTTTTCACATTGGTTTTGGTAAATCATCTCCCATTGGCCTCCTACAGCTTCCTTGAAACATCTGTGATCTGTGATGGGTTTTGCTTTGATTCAACCACTGAACCAATTTCAGACCGGAGTCTTGCCTTCTCATTAGTCAAAGTGCATAAAATATTTTTATGTATCCTGAGGTATAATGACAAAAGAACTCTTTAAGAAAGGTGCATGTTTTCCTGAGTGAAACTTTGACCTGGGGTCCTGCAGTCCCTGTGGGCGAGAGGGACCTGAAGGGACAACCTCCAGAGCCCCCTGCTTGCCCCTCCAGTGCAGTGGGAGGAGGGCTCTTTTCTCGCAGAAGTCATTTGGCCTAACTCTAATTAATACTTCACCTAATCTTCTAGTAATACCACTAATTGCTCACAAACCAGCAATTTAATCAACACTCTGCTAACAGGCAAAGTTTTTTTTTCTTCTCCACTTTTTTGTGTTCTGACACAGTGCGAACTTAGGCAAGTATGTCCCAATTGCTTTGTTTCCATGTAATTTAACAGCATGACATTATTTTCTCATAAGAGGTGCTTTGAATTTTTACTGCTAATGAATAAATTAACTAAAAAAGGTTAATCTGCCTACATGTTTATGAAACATTATGCAAATCGCTCTCCAAAAGGTTTAATGGTAATTGAAAGCAATTGAAAACCATGGTACATTTCCCACAATTTTCATTTATTTTTTTTTAAAGTATACCGATTACACAGATTTTTACATTTTACAGATGTGTATGTAGAGGGTCTTTATTGTGTTTCTCTGACATCATCCCTATGGTTTAAGTGTGGTAATGAAAATAAGTGTGGCTTCCATTTTTCACCGAGGAATGGCATGGCCTTTGGTAATTAATTTCAAAGCAAAGCTGTAAATATGAAAAGAAACAGTGTGATTAATATTATTATAGTGAGCAGCAAAGGGAGTAATTATGTTTAGACTCTCATTGTAAAGCTTTGACAAAATGGTTCTTGCATGGAGTTTAAATTGCGTACAGTTTATGACATGCTATTCACCTTGGCGATAGTTTACATGAATGGCACAGGTGTTGAAGGTTGAAAAGATGTGGATCGCTAAGTGTTTACATGAGTGTCATTTTGCAAGGAAATTTTGGCTTTATTTAAAAAGGCCCTTTTCCCCCCATCTCACCCCCCTTTCTCCCATAGTGAGGGTAGGCTGATTTATAGGATTTACATTTTATGGGCAGTAGGGCCTCTGTGTGTGTGCTTGATTGTGTGTGTGTGCATGTGTAATTGTGATGGTGTGTGCATGTGCACGTGCACACTGAGGAAAAGCAAGGGCGGAGGATATACTGGGGATTACATCCATCCTATTTGAACCTGAAAATCTACTCTTTTGAAATTCTAAGGAACGAATAAGTGCCTGATGAATTCCTTTACTGCATAAAACTGTGGTTCTTCAATGTTTTGGTCCCAAGACATTCATTTTGCATTCTTAAAAATTTTGAAGATATCCAAAAGTTTTGTCTTTGTTTTCATGTTAAATCCAGAGGCAAGCAGGTAAATGTGTAACAATGGACTCTTTAGGGGGGGAAATTATATTTGCTGATTTCAGTGCTAAAAATGTGCCCACTATGACAGACTTCAACCAACCAACTCCAAACTTTGGGTCAGTGAACTCAAAGTTTGGAAGGTATTTGTATACCCAATTCCATAAGCTATCACAAGTCTCACCAGCACATAAGTGCTGATATAATAGAAGTTAAAGCCATCGATTTTTTAAAAATATATTCTTTTTTTTATTACAAATAACCAAAACCACCAAAACCAACTACATAAATTGAGGAATCTGATACAAAATCAAAATGTGGGGCCCTTGTTCAAATGTTATATATTTGTCATTATAAGCAAAGGGAAATAAAACTTAAAATTATTAGCACACATTTTATCTTGTGCAATTGTCAGTTTTAAATACAGATATCAGAACTTTTAACTCATTTTTGGAATAAATGGGATTGCACAATGGGTGAGTATTTTATAGCTCACAAGCGTATGTGTATTTAATTTGTGTTAACACAGAGACAATAGCACAAAATGTTTTTATTTTACCTCTTGAGATGCATGCAACATACCAGCACTCTGTCTTCACCTCACTGTTTTGTAAGGATTGAGAAGATGCAGAACTCTTGCTACCTCATCTTTGCTAGCCTTGTGTGTCATGATTTCAGTGCAAGTGTTGACTGACAAGGAAGGTAACACAGAAAGAATGGATAAAGGTTATTTGGCTGTAACTTTTTCTCAACCTGTCACTTGCCTTTGTCAAAATTTAAAGAAAATTCTTGTTTGAAGATGAACATTTTTACTCTGTTGAATTTCAATCCAAGGGTCTGTCTTTCACTCTGAATAGTCCTTTACCTAGGCATGATGTTAGAACATCACACATCTTTCATTGGAAAACTCTTGAATCACTGAATTATGCAGACATTAGGAATCTTCGTACATTGATTGCTCAATAAGACAAAAAATAATATTTCTTAACATCACTTCCAGTCCTATCAGGAGCTATCAAGCTCATAGTAGTTGATACAAGTTTTCAAAAGTGATGATAATTTTATTTGAATCTCAAATGTTATCATTAGTAACAAATGCTGTCAATGTTTTTTCCTTGAATTGAGAAATGAGGCTTCATGCATTTTTGAAAAAAGTTATCTGCCAAGTAATTGTCTTCTTACATTGTTTTTAGGTGAAGAACACAAAAGCTACTGGCGCCACTGTTTTAATTTGTCATAAGGTGCCAGTGGATCTGTTTTGTATATCACTGTGGCAAGTGTCAATAAAGTGAAGATAATTGATAACTTAGATGCTTTTATAAAATCATTTTGACATTGTGGACCCTCTAAATAGGTTTTGGGAATCCTGAGATCACACACTGGGAGCCAACTACAGGTGGGAAATATTGTGGAAGGAGGTTGTACTCTGCCACCTGGTGGAAACTGGCCTCTGGATTGTTCCCGACCCTCTTTGAACCCTTTTTCTTCTCTATTAAGTGGGGTGAATAATGTGTGTTTTGCCAACAACAGTTTGACTCTAAAAGTCAAAAGAAATGATGACTTTAGAAGAACTCTGAAGGCATAATGACCTCCATGTTTTTCTTGTTTCTTCAAAATCACTACTGATTCTTGTCACATCTATATTAGCGTGTTTATCATTTTATACCTCTTGTGTCTTTGGTGTTCACCATGATTTCTAGTTTATGATAGTCAAAGCTGGGATTTGAATAAAAAAGCCTATCATATTTCCATGATATCATAACACTTTTCCTAAATCCTGGCACCAATGTGGGGGTGGACAGAAAAAGTTGGATGAGAACAGATTTGACAAGAGGAATTAAAAGAAGTTTCATTCCTAAAATAATAGGGGGAGGGTCTTGAAAATCTATAAGTAATAATCATAGTTTGCTCTTATCTCTTGGACATGGTACTAGGCATAAACCATTTTTAAAAATGTTGTTCTTCAAGAAGTTAACAATGCCCAAAATTACGCTGGTATTTTAGCTTTATTTGAAAGAAAACAAGACAAAACCATAATGCACTTCAGGGCTTTGGAAAGAGAGAACTTGCTGTTTCAGTTTGGTTGTTCTCAGTATGATTTCTATGGAGGACAGATCTGGAATTAATTTATTACCTAGTAGTTGTTCCTGAGTAACATAATTTTTTTTCCAGTAAAAACATTCTACTTGTTACCTCTTGAGCAAATACTGAAGTTTAAACACTTGCAAATCCACCAGTGGGTATGAAATATGAGAAGGAGAAAGGTGCAGCAATTACAGTATCAACCATAACACAAATGCAATCACGCATAGGCCAGCTTGCCACTCTAGTCTACTCATGCAAAAGAACAACCCTGCTCCACATGCAACCTCTCCACCACTGTCCATGTTACCTCTGTCATCATCCTAGGATTCATCACAAACTGAATTTGTATTAATGTTTCATGGAATCTGTGGTATCTTCAACGGTGAGTTATTCTATTATTTTGTGTATACCTAAAAATCACCAACTACATTATGTTGTTTTATAATTTTAGTTGTTTAGTATTGATTTTCAAACCATTTCAATTTGATGATATTTCATAAACACAATAAATACATGTGTTTTTTTCCAAACAATATTATCTTTTACCATTATGGCCTTGGGGACCTAGAATTTTCTCCCTTGTTGCTGAGATTGTTTTTTGAAGATCCTAGAATCATTCTATATGTTTTAATGATGGTCTTTTAAAATTCTTAGCAGAAGATATTAACAAAAGTCTTGAAGTCCATCAACTAGGATTCATAATATTTATATTTCTACTTTAAGAGGTTATTGGATGGGTTATGGGCTGAAATGTCAAGTAGCCAAAATTATGTTATTGAAGCCAGAATAAGACAGGCAGTCAGTGCAGATAGGTAAATCGAGTCAGGTCGGATCTAAGAGGCCAATTTTGCGTCTAGGAAGTTGTTCTCCCTCACTACAGAAGTCTATGTTACCGCTTTTTAAATAAACCCTGCTTCATGTGCTTGCCTCGGCGTGCTTCTCTAATGTTCAAACTTCAACATGTGGGGAAGCAGGACTCCTCCCCACCCATAACTGGCGGTGTCATTAGCAAGCATCAGAGCTACATTAGCACATGCGTGGGCAGGGATGACATAACAACCTTGCCACCTGGCCTGTAAACTGAGAGAAGCCATCCCACTTTCAGAGAAGTTAAAATGTATGGGGAAAATAAGACACAGTAAGTATCATTTAATTTTTAGTGCACGTGGTTACTTTCTTTCCCCAGTGGAATATAAGCCCATCTGTGGTGAGAATGGAGTCAATGGATCATCCAAGCATATGGGTAGAACTTTGCACCATCCAGGCATCAAATACACCTTTTAAAAATTAAAAATGATCGAAAGGTCATCACAGTCAAGAAAGCCTTAGAGTGACATGGAAACTGGGGCTATTTGAATGAACCAGGGCTCTTTAGTCACAAAGACCCCAGATTTACTAGCCCTGCTTTAACACCAGTATATGATAAGGCATAAATGTTAAAAGGTTTGAAAGGTTATAACCTTCAAAGTGGAAGTAAAACTATTTACCTGGTGAGTACAGTTTTTACAACTTTTGACAGACAGTATAAAGGCTGCCTCAGTGCAGGGTCCATAGGTAGGTGCTAATAAAGAGGAAGAAAAATCTCTCTGCATCCCTTTCTAACTAATACTAATTAAAGTCCAAGATCAGAATTCTAGTTGTGCTGACCCTTTCCCTGACTTTCAGAGTCTACAGGATTATCAAAGAATAACCTGAAAATAGATCTTTTTAGGTTTCCACATCTAGAGTTTATGTTCTTTTTTTGCTCTAGTCTGGAATCTGAAACTTGGAACAAACAAGAGTGCTAAGAGGCCAGGCATAATGAGGAGGGGGAATCATCATTTATGCATTTTCTACAGCTTTAGACAGAAACAACAATATATTGTTATTTTACTTTGATAAGTTGAAAGGTTGCGATGTTTCAGAACACAGAATTCACAAAATCTTGGGTTGGCAGGTGTTGGTGTCAAGGTGAGGGGGAGCTGATGAAACTGACATTTAGAAAGTAACTTGGTCTTTACATTTCAACTATCTCATGGGACCAGATTCTTATAGCAGCTCAATAGGGGACTGGGTTCACTTTTACAGAGCCAGTAATGAAGAGTGGAGCTGATGGGGTTTTCTAATTAAATCAGATTTTAGATAGGAAATTGAGGCCCAGATATGAAGGCATTCCATACTACTCAAAGACTCGGTGATAGATCTAAAGGGAAGGGCTGGGCTAGGGCTCAGTGGTTAAGCAC
>NW_025999900.1:51725831-51732706 GCF_001458135.2 Marmota marmota marmota
CCCCTCCCCTCCAATGTTGCAACTTTCAATGAATTGGATAGATGGTGGTATTGTCAGGGCATATCTATAACATTTATTTTTGACAGCTAGAATGATGATTTTAGTTCCAAACTGAGATAGAATCATCAAATAATTCACCAGTGTATGTTTAATTCTGCATTTGGTTTGAAATACATAGTCTATAAATCATGTCCCATAAAGTTGTTTGTAGTGAGAGTATCTTTTATTTTATTCCTTTTCCAAAACTTAATTCTGTCATACAAATGTTTTGAAAAGCTTTTGTTGATCTTGTAATATGCTTTTTGCAGTTCTCAAATCACTGTGGTCTCAAAAGCCAAAATGTTCAAGTTTCTGGCTTCATTTTTCACCCAGTACATTGGACTGTGCACAGTCTCATGATGTCAGAGGATAGACTGGATTCATGTCTTATATCAAAATAAACCCCTTGAAATAATAGGAGTTAGATTTAAACAAGAAAAATTACCATTTTCCATATCTTTTTCCTTTAATTTCTTTCCCTAAAGTATAAAGCCATGAACCAATTTGAATGTTTAGCTTCCCTTCTGGTTTGATTTCGTTCCTGCCCAGTGAAACCCAGGGTAGCTTTCACCTGGAGCTATAATGGGAAACTTGGCAGACAGTAATATGTCACTGCAATGTTTTTCTCAATTATATACTTTTTTTCCTTGTGTTTCTTGGATATATTTCAGATGGTCTTGATCATTAAGTTTCTGTAAATGAATATTCTTCAGAAAGCGCCTTTAAAAATATCCTTGTATAGTAGTTTAATAGCCTCATGATAGACCCTCATTATCAAGATAGAAAAACGTTACTGGTTATTTAGCATATAAAGATGTTATTTAGAGATGAAGCTGGGTGAAATTACTTGATATGGATATGGCAGTTAAAACAAACAATTACATTTTCTGTTCTCTATTTCTTGTAGAGGGAGTTCAAACAGTGGAGGAACATTTCCTTGAAGACAGAAGGACAAAGTAAACTAAGGAAATTCCAGTACTTGAAGTCTTGGGACAGTAATAAAAAATATTTAACGTGTTAATATTTATCTATGTATATATGGTTGGTCTTATTATATCATTCTAAAATTCTGCTTTATAATTTATTTATCCACTCTCTTTTTGTGGCAACCTTTTCAAGTATCCATTATGTATCAGGCAACATCCAAATTCAAGGGTGAGGGAGGGACAATTAAATTGGGCAGGTAAAATAGGTATTCACAAATACCAAGAGAAAAGCACATGCAGAATATGGGAACGAGGGAGAATAATTAGCTTACATTTGAGAAGAAAGAATACTTCCTGGAAGAAATGACAGCTACACTGAATTTGATTATCTGCAGGACATTTAATATGTTGGTTGGCATGAGGGCATTTTTAATCACACATAGGACTTGGAGGTAAATGGGTAAGTGATCAACAGCAAGGAAAGGTACCTTCCAGAATCTTTCTTTATATTCTATCATTCCTCAGGCAATTTGTTTTGGCTAATTTTACAATCTGTAACTAATCCTACAAATTCTGAGTGCCCTTGGATATGTATGTAACAAAAGGCAATTAGTTCTTATTTAAAACTACCCGTGACTTTTTCTGCTTTTGAAGAGGGAAAGGGAGATGGAAACTAATTTTATCTTATTTTGTACAAGGGAGTTAGTATGAAGCAGAAAGAAAAGAAAATCTTCAATCCTTTGCTAGTTCTTCAGGACTGTTAAATTATCAGAATTTTAAAAAGTGAGTGTTATTCAAAGTTGAACAGAAAAATAAAGACACACTCAAGATCATGAGCTTTAGGAAGCTGTGTAGTTCTGTTTAACAAAGGCAGGGGTGCTGGGAGGTATGGGTGTCTTCCAGAAAAATAAAGACCAAGTTCTTTGGAGAGGAGGGCAAAGCCAGTTAAGAATGGCAATACTTACTGTTTAATTTCAGTTTTGTTTGGGTTTTGTGATTACAAATCTTGTAAACTTTAAACAAGAGTGTTTAATACACAGACGTCTTGCTTTTGAGGAAAATCAGAGTAGGGCTGATTGCACACATGGTTAGTATGGAGCAGAGAGACAAGAAAAGTAAGGAATGAGTCAATCATTTAGGTGTTATGGTGGATGACACAGAGGCTATTGCGAGGATATGAGCAAAAGACTCAAGACAGTTTGTATCAATATCCAAGGCAGCATGATCATAGCCGATCACTGGCTGTCTGCCATAGGATTTTTTTTTTTTTTGGATACCAGAGATTGAACTCAGGGACATGTGACTCCTAAGCCACATCTCCAGCCCTACTTTGTATTTTATTTAGAGACAGGATTTTGTGAGTTGCTTAGCACCTTGCTTTTGCTGAGGCTGACTTTGAACTAGCGATCCTTCTGCCTCTGCCTCCAGAGCCACTAGAATTATAGGTATATGCTACCACAAACGGCTCATGGAACAATTTACTGCAAATACAATGCAAGGTTTTCACACCTGCAAGATGACATGTAAGTTCAAACTCCAATTGTGTACTGATGAAGGGGAATACTGGTTGCAATAATCTCAAAATTTTAATATTCATTATAAAAATATCTTTTTCTGTTTGGTTTAAAAAGTATTTATAGCTGATTTTAACTTCTTGACTATATTATTATTAGGCTTTTAATTAAAAACAGCATCTGTATAGGTAGCAGGGAAAGAAAGCAAAGGACTTTAATATGCAACATATGATTTTAATGCATGTAATTTAAAATCGATTTTTTAAATAATGTATTTTTTTAATAAATGCAAACACAATTACCTTTGCTTAAAAATATCTTTGAGTATCTATCCCATACATTTACTCCCTAAAATACAAATTTTGTTTCACAACTATTCAATAAGTATTAATGTAGCTTATAGAATTATTTTGATTTCAGGCTAAAAGTATCCAAAAATCAATTACAACTATAAATCTTAAATTTACAAATCTGTGTTAAAAATACTGGATTTCTAAATAGTCAAGAGCATAATTCATTCATTATTAATTCATTACCTTCTTTTACACAATCTTTTAAAGCTACATAAATGGAAAATATTTATATTCTATGACTCTAGCAAAAGAATGCTGGGCTAAAGTTTTTGTAGGACATTGTTTAGTCTATTCACTGTAATTAGCAGTCTAGATTCCCCAAAACTGAATTGGATCAAATAATCTAATTTGCTTTGTATCCTTCATGGTGCTTACCTTTTGTATTTCATTTAGTTTGATCAATAAAAACATCCAGGCCTTACTCAGTATCATCACTCTTTTACTATTTTAGAATTTTAATTTACAATGTTTAGCATTAAGCAAAGACCGCTCTCGGTGAGACTTTACAATGACACTGAAGGTTTTAAGTAAAATCAAAATCTGTTTTCAGTTAGTGCCAAAAATAAACTCATGAGGTGATTTTATTCTTATTAGGTCTTGTAGTTCTTCGATCTCCACTCTTTTGTGAAATTGAAATTGTAGATCAAAGCTAAATGGTCAGTATCTTTTTAATTTTAAGAGCATGCTATAAAAGCCCTTGGCCTCTAGTCCACATAATTTGGGTGTGAGCATGTCATTTAGAGGGTGCTATTGCACCAATTGCCCAGATGCATTTTAGAATGAGCAATGATTTCAGACCCTCTGTAATGCTATCGATGTTACCACCATGAGGAACCACTTTGCATGGAAGTTAATTCAACTTGATTCTCATAGAACTTTTCCTGTAGGTTGGGTATGTTGCTTCACAGAAAGTACTGTTTACTGTGGCAAGAAATAAATTGAAAGGAGAAAATAAGGAAAAGATGCCTCTAAATACACCAGAATGGTATCAAATTTTTCTGGGTCCATGTCTTTCCTCAGGGTTCCTAAGAATCGTCTTGAATAACTACTGGCCACTTTGGTTCAGCCTTGAATTGTATTTGATTGAAAAAGTGAAGTAGGAAAACAGCAAAAAGCATGGCTAATGAGATTTCTATGGTGACAAAATGTTAACTCATTTGATTTTCCTGAAATTCCGGACACAAAGCAATTCCACACACATCGCTAGATGTAGCCGGTGGCTTATATTAGACATGTCACTTGGCTGAGGCCCTTTGAGGGTATTACATATGTCTACAATATAGTACTGCTCTGCTATGGTAGAGGGTTTCATTGTATGATCAACAGCCTGAGGACTCTTGCATTGAACTTGAAAAATATTGGGTTGTCAAAGCAATTGCTATACTCTGCAAAAGTATGTGATCCAAATTTTATATTCTTGGAATTCTTTTCCGTACATATACACTTTTTTCATGGTACTCATTGATAGAGCAACATGTCTCTAATTTAAATAAAAAAAAATAAGGCATTGAATTGGAAAGGGAAAAGATAGCATGAAAATCATTCACTGATCCTTCCTGAATGTAGCATAAAGCTATGAGATGCAACAAAAATTTGCAGATGTAGTTATGAATGACAAGTTTCTTGGTTTCTTTATCCAACTCCTTGTTCAACTTGATCACTTACCAAACATCTATTAATAGAGATATCTTCTACACGCCAAATACTGTGCTAAATTCAATGGAGAAATCAAAGAAGTGTGAATCACTGTTTTTTAAATCAAAAAAATATATAATCTAATGTATATAGAGAACTAGTCAGAGCACAAAGTCAAAAAGAATAAACCATGTAAGTGGTACTTCTGCTTTGTGTCTATGAACATGTCTATGAGTGTGTGTGCATGGCACACTGGGTGTGTAATCTTTTCTTTTTTTTACACAGTAATAAGGTGTGTGCATAAATTAAAATTTCCATATCATATACACAATTATTAAAAATAATGAGCTGTACATTAAGCTATTTGGGCTTTCTACCAAAATAGTAGAAGTGTGAATTTAAGAAGTTTATCCACCTCCGTACACTTTTTTTTTTTTTTTTTTAATTACACTGTTCAAGTTTGAAACAAGAACAGATATATTCATTGCACCTCTTGGATCCTTCATCTTTCCTTGACAGTTACACCAAAGACCATGTTATTCTGTTTTTTAGAAATGTGAATCATAATTATTTCCCCATAAGGCACCAGTCTGAAATCCTCTCTGGAATTTTAGAGTCCTTCTTTTTTCTGTATAAGCAGAAAGTTTTTATGCTTTGGAATTTATTTTCTAATGGGGGAAAATAAATAGACAAATCAGTCAAATAAATAAGTGTAATATGGATTATATTAGTGCTCTTAAGTGCTCTGAAGATTGCTAAAGAAAGGCAAGAGTGAGATAATTGGCGATGATGCAATTGAACAGAACACAATCAGGAAAATATTTTACCAAAAAGATGACATTCAAGCCAAATCTGAAGATGCAGCCATGTGCGTATTGGGGGGGAGATAGTTTCAGTCATGAAGGAACCGAAAAAAAAAAGCCCCTTATTCCTGGTATGTCCAGTGAACACAGGAAGGTCCACGTGGCTGGAAGAGTGTGAGCAAGTGTTACTGGACTTTGAGATCACAGAAAGGTGGAGAACAAGACCAAGGTGACTGTTGGAGAAAATCTATCTATTGAGGAGTTGTATGAGGTACATTTAGAGGCACTTTATTTTATACTAAGCACTGCTTTGTTGATGATTTTTGAACTAGCTCCATCCCCACTCTCAATAACCTGATAAGAAAACGGAGAGTAAATCCAGAAAATCCGTGGGTAAGAGGAATCAGTTAAAATGTTAGCTGAGGGATTAAGGGACTGACAGTTTCTAGCACTTTCTCTGTAGAGTTTTCTTGGCTATGTTAAAGCTACCATATGAATGATGAAAGGAGACTGATATGAAATTCTTAGTTTTTTTCCCAAAGAGATGCAAAGTCATATGATCTTAAGATTGAATTCGGTTTTTAACTATAAAAGTGATTCAGTCATTTCATGTGTCTTGTGCAGTAAGGGATGCATAGTTTTGATGAACATTCAATAATGACCTCATAGTTTTGTTGAACATTGAATATCAACTAGATATTTGATGATAAAAGGAAATAGTGGTAAAAGAAACATTTTAGGTCTTATCCTTTTATCCAATTGTCAATCTACTCATTAGGTACCAAACTTGCACACTTAGTAGAACATTCTGTCTTTTACAATGCTGGTTGCTCAGTTGGGAGCCTAGTAGTCATTCAATAAGTACACAGGAACACATGAAAATGTGTACATGAACGTTTCTGAGATACTAGATGCTCATATAAATAAAAATATATTACAAATTAATATTTAAATAATTATAATCAATGCAATGTTCTTTGCTTTTGAACTAGATAAATTATTTTCTTAAAAACATAAGGGGGGGGATTTGGAAGATGGCGGCGAGGGGAGTGCATTACCCCCGTGTGCTGCTTCACTGTGTGGGAGTATGACAAGTCAGGACGGCTAAAGGATATCTTGTTAGGAATTTCCAGCAATAGTGGGGTGCTCCGGAACCTGGAGGAAGGATTTCCATCGCACGAGGATCGGCTACGGGGACTCAAACGCGAGAGGTTTGTCGCACGGAGGGTAACTGCTTATTCAGCAAATCGCCCCGCGGCTAGAGTCTGCAGTGTGCGCTGGGATAGAGACGCAGGGTTACAGCGCTGCAGTTTCTGCCAGCCGCGCAAGCACCGTACTCAGGGCTGAATTCTGGGTTCCAGACGGGGTAAGGAAGCGGTCCTGCTCGGTTCTACACACCGGTCAGTCCACAGAGGAGGCCAGCAGCCACCATCTTGGTAAACTGACGTCACGTCCCCTGTTTTCGACTGACCGCAACTCATTCAGCCATAGATCAGGTAATTCCAGGCTACAATTCGCCTGTGGCTTGCAAACAGATTGCTAGGGTTCTGCGCCTGGGTGCTTCTAAGAACCTGAGCCTATCGGAGCGAACGCCGAGCGCGGGGC
>NW_025999900.1:51735494-51757334 GCF_001458135.2 Marmota marmota marmota
AAGAGCATGAGAAGAAGATTAACATTAAATAGGGATGAGAGATGGGAGGGAAAGGGAAAGAGAAGGGAAACTGCATGGAAATGGAAGGAGACCCTCAGAGTTATACAAAAGTAGATACAAGAGGAAGTGAGGGGAAAGGGAAAAATAATACAAGGGGGACAAATGAATGTCAGTAGAGGGGGCAGAGAGAGAAGAGGCGAGGGGAGGGGAGGGGAGGGGGGATAGTAGAGGATAGGAAAGGCAGCAGAACACAACAGACACTAGTATGGCAATATGTAAATCAATGGATGTGTAACTGATGTGATTCTGCAATCTGTATTTTGGGTAAAAATGGGAGCTCATAACCCACTTGAATCAAAGTGTGAAATATGATATATCAAGAATTATGTAATGTTTTGAACAGCCAACAATAAAAAATTAAAAAAAAAAAACCATAAGGGGTAATCGAAACATGAGTATTTATCGTGATGGAATCTAAAGAATTTCTAAGATCTAATTTTTAATCTAGAATCAAATGGCCAATCAAACAAACTGGATCGCCCCTTTTTATTTATCTAATAAACTTCAAATGAGTTTATAGCAATTTTTTTTCAAGAATACTTTAGTCACTATAGGTGAAGTTAATGGCAGATTTTTCTATATGTGTGGTGTTGTGGGAAAAAAAACAGATTTAAGTAGATAACAGGAGGTCTGCGTCCTAGCTCTGCTCATTTTTTAACTAATTTATGCACTAACATTTGTGTCTGTTTTCTCTTCTGTAGAACAGTTACCCATTTAGAAAACTAATGCTGGACCCACATCACTTGAAGTACTGTGAGTATACTATCTCATTTAATCAGCCAAGTATCCATTATGGAAGGCTGCTTCTTGGTAAGAGTGTTCAATTATTTGGACTATTTTTGAGGTCACTTCTGTCTCCAAAAGTGCAATTGACTCAAATCGGTGTGTTTATGTCCCCATAGAACAAGAGAAAATAATGCCTTGAATTGGAAAATAGTGGTAGCTGACCAGGCAGAGAATCTGATATTCTTTCATCACCTGCCTTATCATATTAATGGTGAATGAATATTGAACTGAAATTTTGATGTGTAGTCTAGATTTTTCAACTTATGGCTACAGAGTTGAATATTAGTACATGAAATATGACTTCTATCTGTTATAATAGAATCTCTGGGGGAATGTGAGGTAATTAGAATATCGCTGCACACACTTGGGCAATAGCCCATTAAATGTCACAGCTTTAGCAAAACACAGATTGTGGAAAAATGCTAGTTTCTGGAAATATGTTCACATGATCTTGTTATGGGACAACTTATAATGCTTGTCAGCACGGTAATCTCACCAAATGATTGTTCCTGGAGGTCTTGAGGGAATAGAGGTGTTTACTCCAGCAATACAAAAAGCAATAGTCTCTGCATTCCTTTTTCTATCTTGCACAAAGACATGAACCAGAAGATACAAAGAAAATTGCCAAACACTCTTGATACCATAACTCAGAGACACAAAATAATTTTTATGAGTATATGTTTCCTTATCAATCACTGTTTCTTATCCAGTGCAAATTATTTTCCAGGTATTTTCAATAGAAAAAAGGAATAGCTCTTCTCTATCTATTAGTAAATCTTCATAAGTCTTCATAAGGGAATTAGGAACAAAGGAAATGTTTAAGTAGATGTAAGTAGGATAATTTGTTTAAGTATTCAGGGAGAAGGGAAAACAAATTCTTATTTAATAAAGGTTTGAATACAAGCATGTTTCCTGTTACCAGTAATTATTACCTAACTTGACAAGCCAGCAAGTAGTTATTGGAAAACGTTTGTGAAAATATAGTATCACTTTACCACTATTGGTCCATAACTGCCTGCATGAATAGCCATTACTCTTTATCACCGATGTTGCTTATGTCTCTGCTCTGATGAGGACGGGCAAACTGTGGGTACCAAATTCTGAGCATAGAGCAGCTCAATTACCATTTGGACTAATTTGAATCCCATGGGACCATGCCACATTTAAATGATTGATATCGATTCAAGAAATAGACCTCAAATGAGCTGGTATAGCAGACGCAAAATTAATCTCTGTTGAAATGTGAGCAAAATTACGATGAGGGAAGCCGGCCAAAGGCTTCCCTAATGACAACAGGAGCAGAAAGCTCTATGATAATTTTTAATATTTGTTCCAATAATTAACAACGAAAGTTTACATCAGGAGACTGGATAACAGAAGCGTTTATGAAAACAGGTTGCACAGAACAGATGCAGGGAAGGCCAAGGGAAGGCATTTCGTGTTAAGAGACTGGTTATGAAATGTCTGAGGCCGAAAGGTGACACATCAAACCCTTCATAAAAGCTGCATCATTAAATTCAAGGTTTTTACTTGCTTCTAGGTATTATATTCTAATAAACTGTTCTCTACATTATGCATTTTTACCAGACAGAAATACTTTGAAAAAAACATATTAAAGGTTTCAACAGTCTGTAAACACAGAGAGTGTTGTTTTAAATCAATAAAGAAAAAAAGGAAAGAACAGCAGGACAAAAATTAGAATAATTGTTAAAAATGATTCCTGTACATTCTTGTCCTAGGTTCACTTAAATCAGAGAAGGTTAAGAAAAAATATTACTGTCTACCATTTGACACTTTTTGCTGTGAATGGATGCCAAGTATCCTGGAATTCTGAACACCAAATATTTTTTAAATCTAATTTTATAGATTTTGAGAAGTAAAAAGTGAACAGATTATGGCAAATAATACCAAATAGGATTCCAAGGGAGAAGTGGCATCATGCCACATGTTTTAACCTTGTGCTACCACCAGGGGGCATAGTAGAAGAAAGACACCTATGTACATGGTCAGGGCGTTTTCATAGTTGGCTGTTATCACCCTTTGTATATGTAAGAGATGCATGGATCTTGTCAATAACAAGGGAAGAATACAACATTTTAATTATTTACATGTTTTGATTATCTACATGAAATGAGTAGGTTCATGTGAGACAATAGATGTATTTAAATAGCAGTTATATGATGAGCATTAATCTTTAGTGTTTTAACCAAGTCACTAGTAGTAGTAGTTACTAATAATACTTCTGATTTTCAAGTATCAGAACCATTTGAAAAGTAATGAGTGTTTTCCATCAGACCATGCCTAAAGTCTAACTTTCAGTTGGGTTTTACTAACAGTGGCTCAACTTCTGGTTTAGGAGTTTCATAAAAACCAACTTATTTTCTACAGGTAAACTCTGATGGTCAGAGGTTAATTATGTAGTGTTGACTCTGACACAGATTCATTGCTGGTTGTTCTCAAGTAAGAGCTGGAGGCTGGAAGGCACAGCGCTGGCCTCAATGTCCTGGAATCCAAGGTTGGTCAGGAGTTACAGCTGAGATTCTCATGGTGTCACAGAGCATTAGATTAGAAATGACTACATAGCAAAATACTATGGATGGTTTCTAGGTCAGCGTTGCTAAGGCAAATTCTCTGAAGACTGTTTATAAGTTTCAAATAGGGCAAAATCAGCTATTTCAAACTGATTATTATAAATGTTCAGATTGAGGGTTGATAGAAAAAAACCAAAAAATATCTTTGATATAGACCAGATAATTTCACAGGCTTTTAAATATATTTTCTGTGGTCAAGGTAAAAAAGTGTTTTCTGAGCCTTTAAAAGACATCTTGAGGCTGGGTGTGGTGGTGGTGCATTCCCAGCGGCTCAGGAGGCTAAGGCAGGAGATTAAAAGTTCAAAGCCATCCTCAGCAAAAGTGAGATACTAAACAAATCAGTGAGACTCTGTCTCTAAATAAAATACAAAAAAATTGCTGGAGATATGGTTCAGTGGTCGAGTGCCCGTGAGTTCAATCCCTGGTACCAAAAAAAAAAAAAAAAATACACATCTTGAGAGTAGAAAAGACCTCTGATAACTACTGAAAATGAAAATCCCAGGACACTGTTTTTGGGTGGTCAGATATTAAACTCAATCTGTTCCTCCTGATCAAATTATTTTGACAAGGTAGGTTTATGATAATTTTATCTGCTTTAAAATCTATTATATCTTTATGTCTGGGCCCTGAAAAAAATAAAGAAGTCATTGTAGACTTTACCATTTTGCCAATCCACATATGCACTATAATTCCTATAAGAAATCTCATAAGGACTGATTTTTTAAAAGTAGATGTCAGTATTCTAAACACTCTGTCTTGTCTATAAGATCATGCTACATTTAAACATAAAAAGTTTTTGTGGAAAACCGACAAACCAAATAGAAACTGAACAAAAGATTTAAACAAGCACCCTACCAAAGATTATATACAGATGACAAATAAGTGTGGAAAAAATGCTCAGTATTATACTTCATTAGGAAATATCAAATTAAGACAACAATGAGAAGTCACTAAACACTTAACAAAATGGAAAAAAATACAAAACAGTGATAATATCGAGTTCTGCACGGATGAGAGCAACAGGATTACTCATCAGTTTTGGTAGCAATACAAAATCACAGTCACTTTGGAATATAGTTTGGTAGTTTCTTACAAAACTGAATTTACTCTTACCATATAATCTGTGAATTGTGTTTCTTGGTATTTACTTAAATGAGTGGAAAATATATCTTGTCACCAAAATCCATACATATATGTGTATGGCAGTTTTATTCATAATGTCAAAATATAGATGATATCATTCAGTGAGTATTATAGTTAGGCTCTGGATGTCCGCAAGAGGCTCATGTGTTGAAGGCTTGGTCCCCAATACAGCAAATGGATAGAGGTGAGGCTTTGTAGAAGTGTTGGGTTTGTGAGAGTTCAGTTGGAGGAGGTGGTGGAAATTAGGAGAGGGGCCAAGATAGAAGAAGCACGTCACTGGGGTGTGCCCTTGAAGGGTATTTCTTGTCCCCAGCTCTTTTTTATTTTATTTTTTTTTTGTCTGCTTCCTAGTTGCCATGAGCTGAGCAACTTTCCTTCTTCATGTACTTGCTCCCACCAGGATGTACTGCCTCACCACCTTGGGGCCAAGGCAATAGTGCTGAATGCCACCCCCTGAAAGCTGCAAAACTGAAACAAAATACGTCTTTCATCCTGTACATTGGTTTTCTCTTGTATTTGTCATAATGACAAATGACACAGCTAAATAAATGAGTGAATGAATAAGCTATGATATGTGTGTATAATGGAGTATTCATTAACATTGAAAAGAAATAATCGAACACACCCTAGAAATATAGGAGAATCCCATAGTGTACATTTCTAATTTTAAAGGATGAAAATACTATAATGTGAACTCTGGCAACCTGGAAAATGCAAAACTAAAAGGCTCAGTAATTTCCATGATTTGGGGAATAAGAAAGAGATGAAATAATCACACCACTGAGAATTGTTAGGTCAGTGAAACTATTTTATATAATACTGTCAGGGTGGATTCCTGTCATTACACATTTGTCAATATCCATAGCAGATATAACACACAAAAAAATGAAGCTTTGTAAACTATGGACTTGAGTTGATAATGATGATGTTGCTTCATGAATTGTAACACATGGTTCACTCTGGGGCAGAATGTTGGTGTGGGAGGCTAAGCATGTTTGTGGGGATGATATCTGTGGGGATTCTTTGCACTTTTTTGTTTAATTTTTCTGTGATTATAACATGGCTCTAAAATAAAATCTATTAATTAAAAGCACAGGATGTTTTTAGACCAATGGAATAACTCAATAAAACATCTTAGCACATTTCTTCCTTAATCTATATTCTTTGTACTGGAAACTGGTAATATGCGCAAAGGTTATTTCCTAACCTCTTATTGCCAAACCTGAATAATGGAATTTTCATGAGGTAGAATTTCCATCTGGTCAAGTTTTAAACTCAGAAAATCTCAGTTGAAACCTCAGATATAAACCCTGCAACCTAAATAGCTTTGGGTAAGATATGTCATTTTAAATCCACAAATGAGTAATCTTATGAGTATCTGAAAAGATGAAAAGAGATAATATGTTTGAAGCTTTAGTGTGATTCTTGATATACGTACTTAAAAATGTATCCTTGTTGTTGAATGAAAAAAGAAATAGAAATTAGGCATATTACACTTCTCTCTCAAACACACAAACACAACTTCCCATTGCAATTATTAATTTTCAACAAATGAACTCATTTTGCATGTTTTGGCCAAGTCTTTCATATTTCCCATAAGCAGGATGTTCATAAGCTTATGTGAAAAACTTGCATATTTTTTATTGAGCTGCATGCCAGAGTCCAGTATCATTCAGGTTGTGTCAAAACATATATTTTAGATACTGAGTATAGGATATTTGCATTTTCTATTACCTTTCCTCAGCAGCTTTATTGAATTATGGCTCACATATCCTGTATCCATTTATTTTAAAATGTAATATTGAGTAGTTTTTAGTATATCGTCAGAATTGTACAATGATCACTATGACCTATTTTAGAACATTTTCACTCACACAATTTGCCCCAACTCATCTACAGCCCAAAATAAACAATAATCTACTTTCTATTTCTATAGATTTACCTACTGTGTCCATTTAATAAAAATGGAATCATAAAGTATGTGGTATTTTTGACTGGCTTTTATAGCATAATTTTTTCAAGGTTCATTGTGTTTTAGCATGTATCAGTATTTCATTTCTTTTTATTACAAAATAATACTGTATTTTATGGATGTACCACATTTCATTTACCATTCATCAGTTGGATGATTAATCAATCGGCTATTGGATTGTTTCCATGCTGTGGTTGTGAACTTTATGCATAAGATACACATTTTATATGTAACACATATTTTTTTTAATTGTATGTAACATACTGTATATTTTACATGGCACACTATATCCAACTACTTAAAATGAGTCAAGGTAAAGAGGTTAATTAGGCAACCCATAATTCCCATATTCTGTATTCATGACTGTGAAAGAAATATCCAGTGTCTCATATCATCTATTCTCTATATTAATGGAAACAAATCTGCATTTCTCATTCTTCTTTTGTAGTTAAATAGAGTCATATAAATAAACCTTAGCCAATAAGTGTTAGTAGAAGTGCTTCAAACCTTTAGGTGAGAAAAAGTTTTATCTTGATTCCCTGTTTTGTTTTTTCTTTTATCTTCTGTGTACTGAAGCAGAGATATAAAAGGTGGGAGCTGGAACAGCCATTTGGGACCACGAGGTGAAGACACTTGGTGAAGTATAAAAGAGTAAGCTGAAAAGATCCCGGACCCCCAAATCATGAGGCAGTCATGTCAGCCCTGAGTGGCTTAATTCATATTGTTATTTTGAATTTTGTGTCAGAGCTGATGAAACTACATTTTTATAAGCAAAGTGCCTCATCCACAAAAAGGGTTTGTTCCCTATGGCAACCCTCTAATATGAAAAAGATGCTGTTTTATTTATGTATATTTTATTCTAGAAAAAAAACATTCTTTAATTTGATTTTATATAACAGTGTTCGTAGACTTCCCCCCTTTTTGAGCCCATTCTTTACCAAGGTTTGTCTGAAACTTCCTTGCTTCAGAAAGAGAATACCACTTTAGATGTGGACTAAGAGAGTAGACTGATTCCTCTCCAGATAAGTAGTTCATTATTGAATTAGCTTACTTAACAACCTTATTTATTTATTCCATCAGTCATCATGCTGATATTACATTATATGGTAGCATATAGGCACATAGTCAGAGTCATCAAACACAAATTTGCTCTGAAGACTTATTGAGATTGCGGGAATCACAACAAGCCAGGACTTCCCTGGGTTGCATCAGTGAAATTCGTAAGTTAGAGACATCACATGTATTTGATATTTATAAAATTTCACTGTGCTTTTACTTACATTTTACTTACATTGGTCCAACCTGTTAAGTTCAGTGCTGAGGCTTGAATATGCCCCAGGAAAAGGTCAATATTTTTCTTGCCCTTGCGTATTTCTGGAACATCAGATTTACACATGGGACTCTGTTGCCAGGTGGACTTGAAGACTAGAGAGTTTGATGCTGTAACTTCCCTTTTCTTCGTCATTCCTACAGTCTTTCCACCATCCCTTTCCTTTCCAACTTCAGATCAGGTGCTTGCCAGCCTCAGTATTCTTGGTTTCACATGGATGCTCTTTCTGCCTCAGTTTCAAAGAACAGGGTGCCGGCAAGGACATTAGGTACAGGTTATTTCCTTTGAGACACTTGCTATTCAGCTTTATTTTTGATTCCTTTTCAACTTCTCCCCTTTGCCTGTACTTGCTCCTTGAAAGCCCCTCTGCCAAGTGTCAAATAATGCCATTTCCCATGCATCATTCCATTTCACTCCTTTATGGGGGAACTGGGGTGAGAGATGGCTAACAACTGCTAGGCTCAAAACACTGACAGCAGAAAAAGCTCGGCAAGTCCTCTGTGGAGGGGCTTTCTCCAGGAGCATGTGCAGAGGGAGTGCTCTGAGCTCCCTTCAGATCATAATCACCCCTCACAAAGTGCAGTGTGGGCACAGCATGCATACAGGACTTAGCTGTCTACTCTTTATTAGTGTTAATGGGGAGCTCTCTCTATATAAATTCCCTGCCCTCTCTCCCCCACCCCTATATCAAAGATGGACTGTGGACTAGATGCCAAGAGACCTCTGCTTTTTCGCTCACTGATTAGTTTCAGATAAAACACAAAAGCAAACCTATAAGCCTGAGCCCACTCATCCTCCATTCTGCACCCCAGGCATTGTGAACCCTCACTTGCCACATCAGAGTGGCCAAAAATGATCACCCCACCGTGCCTCACCTCTTCTCTCCCCACACTCTTGAAAATCACTTTGACTTTCTCAAACATCAGCTTGACTTTTTCTATTTGCCTGGGTATAAGTAGATCAGTATAAGGATCAGAAGCCAGAAATACACACATTTCTGCCCTGTAGACCTCACAAACAACCCTTTCCACTTCCCTCATGACCTCCAGGGGTGCGATTCCACTGAGATGTTCCACCTTACCTGAACCCACTCGCTCACTGGAGAGGCATGTGGTTTTGCTAGGATGTTCATCCTCCCAAATCTATTCTAGTTCTTTTGGAGATCCTCATGTTATATCTTTTTTTTATTATTTTATTTTATTTTATTTTTTTAAATTTTTTATTGTTGGTTGTTCAAAACATTACAAATTTCTTGACATATCATATTCCACACTTTGATTCAAGTGGGTTATGAACTCCCACCTTCACCCCATACACAGATTGCAGAATCACATCAGTTACATATCCATTGATTTACATATTGCCATACTAGTGTCTGTTGTGCTCCGCTGCCTTTCCCATCCTCCACCCTCCCCCCTCCCCACCTCTCCCCTCCCCTCCCCTCCTCTCTCTCTACCCCCTCCACTGTATAACCCTGAGGGTCTCCTTCCATTACCATGCAATTTCCCTTCTCTCTCCCTTTCCCTCCCACCTCTCATCCCTGTTAAATGTTAATCTTCTTCTCCTGCTCTTCGTCCCTACTCTGATCTTAGTTACTCTCCTTATATCAAAGAAGACATTTGGCATTTGTTTTTTAGGGATTGGCTAGCTTCACTTAGCATAATCTGCTCTAATGCCATCCATTTCCCTGCAAATTCTATGATTTTGTCATTTTTTAATGCAGAGTGATACTCCATTGTGTATAAATGCCATATTTTTTTTTATCCATTCGTCTATTGAAGGGCTATCTTAATTAGTTAGAAGATTTCTAGGATCTTCAAACTCTCATCCAAATATTTAGTTTGTAGCTTGTCAGAACATTATTCACTAACAGGAGAAAGTGGCCAAGTTTCCACTAGCAACACACAGACCTGTCAATATGTTATTCATATTGACTCTGAATCAAATGCTTTACTATCATTGCCTTTTCTTTTCATGATTGTGTTGTTCAGTCAAACTTGAGCATATTTATAGATAAATTCTTTAAGCTTCCCTGAGTGGCATGTCCTGAGAAGAAGAATGTGGATTTCAGGGACAGCACGAGGAAGGCAGGGTCTTCAAAATCAAAATGGAGATGGTCAGTCCAATGTGCCCCGCCCCCCTCCCCTCCTCCACCAAAAATAAAATAAAAACACCATGAATGCATGTTGCCATGTTCAGGGGTGAGAAAGAGAGTGGCATGAAGATGTAATATCAGAGAGTATTTGTGATTGTCACCTTGTCAGTCAATAGAAGCACTCAATGGGCTCTTCAGTGAAGTGGGTGAAATCTAGAATGTATATTTATTGATTTATACAACAGTGTTTGCACACACACACACACACACACAATCTTTCCCAAGCCTAAACTGCATCTTTTTCAAAGTTTAATTTTGTTTAAATGATCTGATCAAACCAGATTAAAATCTTCATATATCAGATTGCTCATTTCAGTGTTAAGCATTTAAAAATGTTACTTGAGATAATGCAAATTGTACCTTACAGTTTCAGTAGACACTATTTTATTGATCTGCAAGAAAACCCTTATCATCAGGGTTATTGTTCCATTTTAAACTGTAAGGGATCTCTCTATTTTCTTGAATCCCATATACCATTTTTTTCACAAATGCATGATGTTCTTTTTTGAAGTGTATCCTTATTTATTCATTTTCCAAAACCTCCTTCTTCATGATTCTGTTCCCTAGCTCTCAATGTATACAATTAGGGCAAAAATATTAAATATAAAATGACAATATTAAGGACAAAGTAACAGTAAAAATATTTTATTTTCATTATCATAGAAACTCCCTCCTTCTCCTAGAAACAGATTTAACATGTGACATGCATGGAAACATTCCTCACTGAGGTAAAGAGGTCTAGGTGGTGCAGGACTACTGGTCTATTACAGGCCATTGGCATACACACAACAGGACTTATATTTGCAAGGGACAGGTCTCACTCCAGAGGCTTTGGTGATCTGTTAATTCTTCATATTCTAAGTCAATAGAATATTTGTGTTTGTTAATTTTTTTAAGAATCTGACCTAGTCCATGAAGAAATAGATCTGATTTACTGACAACAGAAAGTCATTGACTAGTTTTAAGGAGTGTGGCTTTGTATCCAAGTGTCTACTTTTCCAAGAGCACCATGTTGTCTTGATAATTAAGAGTAAATGGCCCTGCTGCCAAGGTCTGCAATACTGGATACATGTCCCACAAGTAGGAGATAGAGACATTCAAAGATGAGACACTTGAGGAGGACCCTCCAAGACCTCCAAGACATGGGAGGGTATGAAATGTCATTCCTTGCTACTGATTTGGACCTGGTGGGATTAGAAGTTCTGAGGGACTATAGTCCCAGGACAATTTGGCTGATTGCATAAAGGTGATAAATGCCTTAACAAAGCATGCATCTGAATTAAAGATAAAATAATTTGAAAGTCAATGCGGCCTAGGCTTTAAATTGCTTTTGGCCTACAAGCTTAATACACTGGCATACTCGCATAATAATTAAGCCTGGGAGTTAAGTTCTTAGAGAGCAAAGCGATCACTCTTCCTAGACAGGCATGAAACCTGTAATCCTTATATCTACACACTTCTAAAAAAAAGGATAAATTGAAAGACACTCTTGTGTCTTAAATGTTTGAAGTTTGTGTGTCTGTGTGAAAGGAAGAGTCACTATGTGTACGGTTTATAAACACAGCTGCTTTTCCACACAAGCTCCTCATTCATGTATAGAAATGATTTATGTCCAGGGGCCACGACATTACACTCAGCAGATCCAGTGGATGTGCTTTGATTGGATGTGAGGTCAGTAGCCATTATTTTGCCCAGGATGAGACAGGGCTTTGAGAATTAAAGTTGTGCTCTTTCCTCCTGATTTTCTCTGTGGGTGCCCTTGTTGGGATGTTAGAAGGGAGTGAAATGAACACTCGCACAGCACATTGCACAGTGCTCTGTATCTGGTTCGATGGCTCAGTCAATGGTAGTAGCTGATCTATCTTCAGTATAGTGAGAACCCACAATATGAAGGCTTTTAGCACTGTGAGTGGACTAGCCCCAGAACACAGTTAAAGCAGTAGCTCCTAGGCTTTGTTTGAGTCACATATTTTGCTGCCATGACCAAAAGGCCAACAAGAAAAATTAGAGGAGAGAGAGAGAGAGAGAGAGAGAGAGAGAGAGAGAGACTGACTTCTCCTGTCACCAAGTACAAATAAATAACCTAAAGGCCTATCCCCCAATGCCCCCAATGACCCATTCACCTCCTATCAGAGGATAAGTGCACTTGTTAGCTTAAGGCTCTCATAACCCAATCATTTCACCTCTAAACTTTCTTGCATGGTCTCTCATGAGTTTTAGTGGATACCTCACCCAAATTATAACAGACTTGATTTCTGTTATTCCCTTTAAAAAACATTATGAAATGCTTATTATGTGTGTTTATTCTAAGGAATAGAGAGATGAGTATGATACACAATTTCACTCTAAAAATAATGCATGATTCTGTGGAGGCAAGGAAAAGGAAATACCACATCCATAAACGATAAAGGGAATTAACCAAGGGATGAGAGAGAATGGGGGTGAGAGGTTAGGGCACTGAGGTTAAGGGCTCAGCCTCTCCAATTTCATTTTGAAACATAGGGTTGTGAAGTTTCTCTTACTTAAGTCCCAAAAGACGATGTTTTCAAGGGAATCAGATGGTTCCTAGGCAGATGAGAAGGACACAGGTATGGCTGGTATTAAGCCCTGTTACAGCTCCCGCATAGGGAAACCCACCTGGGTTTAGGATAGTGTTGCTCAATTTGTGACCCAAATGCCTTGCCTCTGATCCCTGGAGTATCTGCCAAATCCAGATCTATGGTACATGTTATGAATCTCTAATCCTAATCTTTTGGAGGTAAAAACCAGAACTTACATTTGAATCAAACTTCTCAGTGGATTCTTCTATCCACCAGAATTTTTATTTTTAAATGCCCCTGGACAGACAAGGATGTCATTGGATAGGATTGCCAATGATTTAATTGAGTGTTAGTGAGGTTTAGAGATATTACACATACTTTCTTTCTATGTAATTATGCCCAAGCTTGATTACACATAGAGTAGATGTCATAAAGGAAAAAAAAATGTTGGAAAGCAGAGAAAAAAAAAAGATATCATCTGAGGATGACTTTAAGACCTCATTTACCCAACTCCCCAGAAGCATTCTAATTATGTGTCAAAGATTTGTGGTAGAGATGGCAAATAATTAGCATTGGTGCCCGCCTTCATACCACAGGCACCTAGAGAAGTCATTACTCACAGGTAGCCAACTTTCCAGGAGAGCCCTACCATTGTGTCACAATTTGTTCCAACTTATCCCTTCATGTCACCACCTTCATTAGAGTCACTACAGGTGACGAAACCTTTATACCACACTGGGCAAACACAATTAATTATTTTCTCCTTAAAAGCAAGTAACAGGTGAAAAGCCAGTGGTACAAGAAGTGTCTGGGAGGGATTTCTGACTACTTGCCTTCACTTTCCTTTCATGTACCTAATGTTGTAAGACACATGTAAGGTTAGATCCTGTGTTTGGATTACATTTCCTGAAAATAAAAACTAAAATCTTGAAAGGATACCAGACTGAGAGTGGGTCCTGGGATAAGAATAAATGCTGTGAATGGTTTAGATGAGTTTTTTTTTTTTTTTTTTTTTTTTGCTGGAGAGAATAGCTCAGGATGAGGTAGTGATCCGGTGACATGCTCGGACACCAGGTTGCATGGGTTTCAACAGTTATCTTTGCCTTCCTGGCTGTGATGATGGACAAGCCCATATGCTTCACCTTCACCTCCTCATCTATGAAATAAAGGTGATAATTCGAGCTACATCCTTGATATGTTAGGTGATTTAAAAGACAATGTTGGGCTGGGGATGTGGCTCAAGTGGTCGCGCGCTCACCTGGCATATGTGGGGCGCTGGGTTCGATTCTCAGCACCACATAAAAATAAAATACAAGATGTTGTGTCCACTGAAAACTAAAAAATAAATATTAAAAAATTTTCTCTCTCTCTTTTTAAAAAAAAAGACATAATGTATAGCGCCTGACACATGAATACTAGTAACTGTTAATTTATATGCATACTTCTTTTCTACATTTGAAAGTTAAGACCTGCAAAGGTTAATTAGGATATTGAGCTACAAGAAAAATGAACCAACAAACCAAAACCACTTGACCTCTTGGTATTCTTTTTTTTTCAGTTTAAGTTCGAGTGGCATTCGAAAACTAAAACAGAACTCATAGATGATCTCCTTCCTTTTACGGGAGAAGGAAAACACATATGTGATTACAATCCAAATCCAAGAATGCACTTTGCCTGTTGAGACCTCTGGGTTGTCCTAGAGGGTTTTAGGTTGCATGGCTGTGACTACTGGAGGTGGCTGATTGGCAATCTCAAACAAAAAAAGAGACCCATAAATCTTTTAAACAATACACTAAAAGATATAACGATTGTCATTCCGACTTTTTGCTTCTCATGGCATTTGGGGCTTAGTAGGAGAACACTTTTCTTAAGAGTTTTCTTTCAGGATTCCATGTAATCAATTTCTGGGCCTGAAGTATGCTGCAGTACCTCTTCTACTATAGTGAGCATTCACTGGCTTCCTTCATCTCCGTTTTGGGAAAGTAATGAACTGTTGGTTATAAACAGTTGAAAACAAATGTTAGAAGGTCATTGTTCTGCTACACTTTGATATATTGAGAAGTGTGAACTTTTGCAGGGCTTCTATAGTACTGTCACGCAGGAAGCCGTGGAGTAAGTGGATTCATCTATCACTGGTGAAAACATGGGCACAGCATCACTTCTTGAAGGTTGAGCATGGAAATGCTCAGCCCTGATTAAACGGCCATAATTCCTCAAGGCTGTGACATGGCTGGCAGGCCTGGGAAGCTGGGGCCTTAAAATATAAATTGTTGGAATTTATAATGCACTGTCAATCTGTCAGGGGAGAGAGAAGTGTTGGATTCTCCCTAAATTCAAACTATTGAATAATTATTTCAACATTATCCAATGCTGATTTGTAAATGTACTTTGATGGTTGAGAGAAAAATCCATATTTTTTCCCCTAATTGAACAGAAATATCATGGGCATTTTGCATGTAGTATAATGATAATAGTTACTGTCTCTCTAAAATCCATATCTTCTTTGATAGTTTCCGTGATTAGTTAGAAGTGTTATTTTAAAGTATGGATTGCAAGTTTGGGATGATTAAGGATGCCAAGCAATAACTTATCCTTGAAATTTCAGACCATTCCATGGCAGAAATGAAAAATCAGCTGGCGAATGCTATTATTTAGAAGTTTCCCAAGATAGGCTGCACTTATTCCATACTTTCCAAAGAATGAGAGAATATGCAGGTAACTTATTGGAGCAAGACACAGGGCATATGTCTGGCACTTAGAACTAAGGCTTGAGTCATACTTGGACCAATCTTGAATCACATCCCTAGAAGTCAAGGTTATGTCAATTATTCTCTTTTGGAGTGTTAAGCACATGTATATAGAAGTAATGAATAAATACTAGGTAAGAAGGGATTTTATTATGAGTCTTAAGAGTGTGTAAGTCAAGGAAAGTCATTGCTGACAAGGATTTGAAAGGGATTTTTATAGCTCTAAGACATGTTGTCTGGTCAGAGCAAAAATATTTATTCAGTTCTTATTATGGGCCTTGCTGAATAGCATGAAAGATCACAGGCAGAAGAACAGAGAGGGGACTACTTTTAAGTAACTTAACATCTGGGAAGACAAAACTAAAACAGATAAGCATTAAACATATGGAACTGTGTGCATTTGATTGTTTTAGGAGGCAAAGCAAATCACATGTATTCCAGAAAGAGAGCAAAACTGGCTTAGAAGTCAGGGATGGCTTAATGAAGTAGAGCTTCAGAAGGACTTTGAATTCCAAGGACAATTTTTAAGGTCAGATGGAACATTCCTTAGCATAAGTGGAGTAACATGCACACTAGGAATTACTGAGCTAACTCCTGAGGCCAGAAAGGGGGAGTTCAAACAGGCATTTCATGAAAGACTTGAGAAATTAGAGAACATGATGGTAAGATTTTCTGCATTTGCTTCATATTCTATAGTACTCCCTAACTTCTCTTAAATCAATAATCCCTTCTGTACATTTTGCTTGTAATTTTTTTTCTTCACAAAGGACCTAATATGGGGTGTTACCCTAACCTGTCCCTACACAGTTCAGCAAGCATTTTTCTCAGTCCTTGTTGCTGTAAAATTCACTGCTAAGGATATGGACTTCAGCCTCATCACACTGTCTTGTTCTGTCACTTATGCATGTGTCTCTCTTTTTCTTTGCCTCTCTTCTTTATGCACTTATGGAGTCTTAGCATCTAACAGTACTTTACCTGTAGTAGGTATAGAGAAAATACCTGGTGGTTTAAATTTTTAGCTGTTAGTCTTTCTGTAACTAGTAGAACAGGTATTTGATGTTCAATAGATGAAACTTGGAGAAGCAAATGCCCATCTTCCTCAGAACTGAGCAGAGGAGTGTTGTTGGCGTGTTGGGGCCCCTCTGCTTTGGGCTGGTTGTATTCACTGCTGTGTTCCTGGTGTCTTTTTGCAGCACCTGACACAAAGTAGGTGTTGAGAATGTTTGTTGCGTGAGTTAATGTGTATGCTCAAGTGGCCACAATGTTGTTCATGAACTTCATGGAGCTCACAAATGCAATAGGACTGCACCTTATCAGCACTATCTGCATTGGTCAAGTTCAGATGGGTGGTTTTACTGCAAATAGTGAGCACCTGTCCAGATAGTACCCCAGGCTCATTCCTCTGTCCATTCTCTCCCTGGAGAATATTGCATAGAGGAATGTACAAAAGGTAAGCTACCATGGAAGATGATAGGTAAAAAGTTTATGCTATCTTAATACTAACAGTGAAAAGAACGTGTCATGCTTGACCGGAGAATATATAACAACATTCAGAATCTTTCTTTGTCTTTCAGTCAATACAACTGAAATATTATGATTTAATTCTTATAACATTATGAGGCTGGACAAAACAGTGGCTTCGGCTACCGTACTTTCCCCTTAACCTGCATATTCTCCAAATGACATATTTACTGCATTACTTATGGGTCCTCACTGGAGAGACTCTGGAGAGACTCTTTTTCCAGGAAGACTCACCTTTTGTTTGGGGCTTTAAATGAAAATGGATTCCACAATTATGGCAGAAATGATACTAATATAATTCCTGTAAAAAACAAACAGAAAAATTTATTTTCATTTTTTTAAATGATATGCCAATGGGGATGACAGATAATTTTGGACTCTCCCCATTTAAGTAAAGAATTCAAGAAAAACATAATACTAAAAGAATCATTATCATTTGATGATCAGAATTAGAATCACGTGAGAGAGAGTATTTTATTTCAAAAGATGACTTCAGTTGTGTTAGTTGAGAGCTCTGAATAGCTTGAAAACAGGTAAACTTGTCTCACTATCTATCTTGGTACTTTTATACACAGGCCTTGTAGCATATCTTATCATGCAGTCAGAAAGCAAAAATTCTTCTCCCCTAGACTTGTAGATGCTCATAGTACTTCATAAGAAAATAGGTAACATAGCCACAGCCATGTTAGCAGGTACAAGTGCTGGGTCTGCTTTTATCACCCTGAACCCATATGAGGGATTCCATTCAATGGCAAGGATTTATCTGAGTAGTTCAGAGTGATTCATTTGCATAAAGAAACAGGAAAGTGGGAGCAGTTCTCAGAGCCTTTGGCAAGCATGTTAAAGCAGGCCCATGACAGATGAACTCAGTGAGCGTGCAGCTTAAATAGCAGTTGGGAACTGGGAGTGTTGAGAAATGAATGGGCTGACCTCACAACAGTGAGCAAAACTTCATGACTAGAAAACACAAACTTTTGGGCCCTTGTGGGAGAATGTATCCCATTATGAAGTGTTTAAGGGGAGGAGAAAAGGGCCTTACAGTTATACATGCCATTAATTAAACTAAGCATAGAGAGGCCGCCAATGTCTACTTTACTGCCTGATTAACATATTGGGTCAAGAACGTTAGATATTTACCGACTGTTTTTGCATCAGAAACCATGAAGGAAATGGCCTCTCAGAAGTACATCTATAATTCATGGACCAAACCAGAAGCCATGCACGCAGGCTTACATTGCTATGCATTCTTTCCCCTGATTGGAGTGAGAGCCAGCCATGCGTAAGGGAGGTCACATCATGCTGTGAGATTCCATTTCTATTTGCATTGTTTCAAGATGTTTTGGATATCCTGAGGCATGGGCAAGGACATTGGAGGAGAACGGAAAATGTAGGTTAAATTAAAGAAGAACTTATTTAAATTTTAGTGAATTTATCAAGGGCCTGTTGTTACCAGCTAGATGATAATGAATTATTATAGATCTGGAATGTATAAGGAAGCCTCATATGTACTATTACCAGGTTAAATTGTAAATATTTATGTGCAATGCATTTTATTACTTTGATATTCATGATTACTTAGTAAAGGTATAGCCTTAGCTTCTGTGGTATTGTTTTTCTCACGAGTATTTGTATTTGCCTATAACTTTATGTCCTACCGTATAAAAGGTGGTGTTTGGTTTTGTTTTTGCAGATTTTCTGCTTGTATTTTGAAGTAGATGTGAGTCATTGATTTCTTTATATTGATGCGCTTGTTTGAAAATTTCAAATAGGATCCCTGCTTATTATTTTTCTGAATTAAATGATAAGCTACCCATGTTTTGAAATACTTTTAAAAGTTAACCCTTTTAGCAAGTCATTAATAAAAATTAAAGGATCAAATTAAAATAGTTTGATATTTCATTATATTATTTTTGTTTTGAACCTCCAAGTCTGAAATTGGGGATTTTAAGTCAGCTGTTGAGACCTGTGCAGCTAATCAATTTTGCAGTTAGATAGCAGCTCAAAACCCCATTTGCTAAGCAGTAGGAGCAGCAGGCCAATATCACTTTGAGGTTGACCAAATCCTTGAACAAAATGAGAAGATGTGGCTATCAGATAAATCACTGTCCAGCAGTGTCCTTTACCTATATTCTCATCCTTTTCCAAATATGTTTTAGTTTAATTCATTTAAAAAGGTAAAAACTATCACTTTTCCAATAACTTACATCCAAATACTAAAGTACGTACAAACTGAAACCTGCCTCTTAATACTCTTATATATTTTAGTTGGTTGAGCACTTTCGTGTTTAGGGCTTCCAGACAGTTAAAAATAATGTGTGCTGGTGGGCCAGCTTTTATTTTCTTGTATGCTGTAAGATAACATGGACCGAAATTGTGCATTCCTCAAACAAAACAAAACAAAACAAACAAACAAACAAAAAATACTTCATTCTCTGGAGATTGCTAGGTGTCTGACTTTGGTTCCCACATTATACAATTCTTGGCTCAAAGCTATTTCCAGACATATCAGTCTGTTCTTGCTTCATTCTCTTACAGTGAGTTTGCTTCTTTATAAGTGTATATTTTCAAAACTGCATTCCAAGCCTATATTCTGGGACCATCATACCTCTCATTATCTTTCCATCTTAATGGCATGCACTCACCCAGTCTCAAACCCTCATTTTACACCCACCACTTCTAACATTCCTCTCAGTCTGTTCTGTTGGCCCTTTAAGCACAGAAAACACATGGTTGTCAGAGCCATCAAAACAGACCAAAGGCTGTTGATTGACCACATAGAATCAGGTACACATTCAAAGATGTCTTTGGATCTGTTTAAACTGTATATATATGGGCAAATTGTGGACACCTGCAAGCCAGCTGTTGCCTTCAGCTCAATCCCATGTGATGTAGGAATCCCAGAAGGTCGAGGGGAAGAACTTTCTAATTCTCTGTTCTACAGACACACGGTGGTGCAGGTGGATCCTTGCCCAGTCTCAGTGTCAGAATGCTGAGAAGGAAGGGTGGCCACTCTGACCCTCCTTCCTATTGTTTTCATCTGCATCTTGTGTCCATGGATTCGTGTGTATCAGCTGAGACAAGCACTTCTAGAAACTGGAAGCCTTTGTTCTTTCTCTAACCAGCTGAAAATCACCAAATGGGGGTAGACAATGTTCCCTGGTTCCTTCTTTATTCCTTCGTTTACATTTGTAAATGAAATATGCTTCATGCAACAGGATGTGCGGGAATCAGTTGGCAAAAGACTCAGTCTGTGGAACTTAAAAAGTTGAGAGGAATCCAAAGTTAGATTATTTCTTGTAAGGATGACTGTCATCTCTCACTTTTATTCTGATGTGACCTCTGGAGAAAACATCAATCAAAATGGGAAAACAGAGAAGAATTAAAGTCAAGAAGAAATTTAGATGAAGCATGGGGGAGTTAATAAAAAATATTATGGGTATTAATAATAATTTAAGAGTTTCTTTAGGGGGGTCAAGAATAATATGAAAGGAGCAGAGACAAATTTCTTTTACAAGCCAAGAGATCAGGAAGAATGAGTAAATCAGGCTTTAATGAGCAGACTGATAGTCCCTTTGGGATGTCTGAATCTCTGATCTTCCTTCTGAGCCTCAACTCTGTCTGAATGAAATCATTTAAAAGGAAAAGACCTAGGCAAGAAACAAGCTGTACGGTTACCTGCTCTGTTCTTTCTTCCTCGGTCCTGCTTCCACAGTAGTCCATGAAGGCAAGTCTCCCTTCACGGAAGGAGGCAGTCATTCCTCTTTTCAAAAAAACGGAGTCCTTGCTCTAGATCTTTTCTCTATCTAAATCTTTCCTTTTGTCTCTGTGCTTGGCACTAACCAGTCTCTGTTTTCCAATAAAAGAAACGGATCTAACCAATTCAGTTGCTGGGCAGTCTTTCCTTTCAGGAATGATATTACTTTAGCTGAAAAAATAAAATAAAATAAAATAAAATAAAATCCCAGACAGCCATTTTATAACCCACGAAGATAGGGAAATTTCAGGTGTGTTGGTGGACGTCTCCGGAGTCTTTATGACTTGTGTTCAATACTGTGCATGTCACTTTACTATTTACTTTAAGAGAAGCCCTGCCAGTTCCTATGTGGGTCTCTAAGCACGTAATTTAGAGGGGAAAATATCATCACCTATCTGTAAGACATGGAATATGGCTGGGTACAGACACACACAGGGATTCAGACAAAGGTGGAGAATAGGGCTGAGGATTTAGCTAAATAGTAGAGTGCTTCTTGAACATACGCAAGGCCTTAGGTTCAACTCCCTACACCACCAAAAATATAAATAAACAAGTAAATAAATAAGTAAATAATAAATAAATATATGTTTGGGAAAGAAAGGGACTGGTTTTTGTAACATCATGTCTAGCCATTTCTCTCTTAAAGACATCTCACTTTACCTAAATACTATTTCCTAGATTCTTTGGGGGATGGGAAATAGCTTAAATCATCAATATGCTCACCCAGTTTGCTTGATAAGATCAAGAGGCTATTCTCTCATTAGTGCAAATCATAAAACTATGCAAAACTTTGGTCCCTATGGCCTTGCATGATTTGCTTTTCTCTTATCCCTTATTTCCTCCTTGGTTCTATGATACTAGTTATGGATAATGGCTGCTCCATAGAAGTTTTAATCGAGCAGCTTCCTCATTTTAATTTGCCTCCAGATAATAGTTTGGTTTCTTAATTAATGCTGTGAAAACACACATTATGATCTTTACCTGAAACATGTTTTGATTAACACCAGTACCTATGGTTTCCGTTGACTCAAGTACTCTTTCCCTCCTGCAGAGAAACTGGGCTCTGTTAAGCAGCTGTTTCATTTCACCCCAGAGGTTGCTGCATTTTGCTAACAGTAAAAATAATATTTACTTATGACTGACTTGGTAAAGTCTTTCATATCTATTTAAATAAAATCCTCCCTGGTCTCACATCTCTCTCTCTCTCTCTCTCTCTCTCTCTCTCTCTCTCTCTCTCTCTC